>NC_037300.2:8372692-8996923 GCF_000002775.5 Populus trichocarpa | reverse complement strand
AATGTTTTTCATTAGTTTCCGGAGCCCGTTTTCCTTGAAGTACCTATGGAATCCCTACGCGTTGAAGAGGAGGTCTTGTCGCCCCAGACCGGAATATCGGCAGTAAAGGGCCATAACTTTTGATCCGACAGATGGAACGAGCTCAAAGTTTTACAGTAGTTTCCGGAGCCCGTTTTCCTTGAAGTACCTATGGAATCCCTACTCGGTGAAGAGGAGGTCTTGTCGAGCCAAACCGGAATAACAACTGAAAAGTAATATAACTTTTGATCCTACCGTTGGATCGCGTTCAAAGTTTTACAATAGTTTCCGGAGGCCGTTTTCCTTGAAATACCTATGGAATCCCTACTCGTTGAAGAGTAGGTCTTGTCGCGCCAGACCGAAATAACAGCAGAAAAGGGCCACAACTTTTGAACCGATCGTTGGATCGCGCTCAAACTGTTACAGTATTTTCCGGAGGCCGTTTTCCCTTAAGTACCTATGGAATCCCTAACTCGTTGAAGAGGATGTCTTGTCGCGCCAGACCGGAATAACGGCTGAAATGTGCCATAAGTTTTGATCCGACAGTTGGATCGACCTCAATGTTTTACATTAGTTTCCGGAACCTCTTTTCCTTGAAGTACCTATGGAATCCCTACTCGTTGAAGAGGAGGTCTTGTCGCGCCAGACCGGAATAACGGCAGAAAAGGGCCATAACTTTTGATCCGACTGTTGGAACGAGCTCAAAGTTTTACAGTAGTTTCCGGGGCCCGTTTTCCTTGAAGTACCTATGGAATCCCTACTCGTTGAAGAGGAGGTCTTGTGGCGCCAGACCGGAATAACTGATGAATTGTGCTATAACTTTCGATCCGACCTTTGGATGGACCTCAATGTTTTACATTCGTTTCTGGAGACAGTTTTCCTTGAAGTACCTATGGAATCCCTACTCGTTGAAGAGGAGGTCTTTTTGCGCCAGACCAGAATATAGGCAGAAAAGGGCCATAACTTTCGATCCGACAGTTGGAACGCAGTCAAAGTTTTACAGTAGTTTCCGGAGCCTGTTTTCCTTGAAGTACCTATGGAATCCGTACTCGGTGAAGAGGAGGTCTTGTCGTCCCAGACCGCAATAACGGCTGAAATGGGCCATAACTTTTGATCCGTCTTTTGGATCGCCATCAATGTTTTTCATTAGTTTCCGGAGCCCGTTTTCCTTGAAGTACCTATGGAATCCCTACGCGTTGAAGAGAAGGTCTTGTCGCCCTAGACCGGAATATCGGCAGTAAAGGGCCATAACTTTTGATCCGACAGAAGGAACGAGCTCAAAGTTTTACAGTAGTTTCCGGAGCCCGTTTTCCTTGAAGTACCTATGGAATCCCTACTCGGTGAAGAGGAGGTCTTGTCGAGCCAAACCGGAATAACAACTGAAAAGTAATATAACTTTTGATCCTACCGTTGGATCGCGTTCAAAGTTTTACAATAGTTTCCGGAGGCCGTTTTCCTTGAAATACCTATGGAATCCCTACTCGTTGAAGAGTAGGTCTTGTCGCGCCAGACCGAAATAACAGCAGAAAAGGGCCATAACTTTTGAACCGATCGTTGGATCGCGCTCAAACTTTTACAGTATTTTCCGGAGGCCGTTTTCCCTTAAGTACCTATGGAATCCCTAACTCGTTGAAGAGGATGTCTTGTCGCGCCAGACCGGAATAACGGCTGAAATGTGCCATAAGTTTTGATCCGACAGTTGGATCGACCTCAATGTTTTACATTAGTTTCCGGAACCTCTTTTCCTTGAAGTACCTATGGAATCCCTACTCGTTGAAGAGGAGGTCTTGTCGCGCCAGACCGGAATAACGGCAGAAAAGGGCCATAACTTTCGATCCGACTGTTGGAACGAGCTCAAAGTTTTAAAGTAGTTTCCGAGCCCGTTTTCCTTGAAGTACCTATGGAATCCCTACTCGTTGAAGAGGAGGTCTTGTGGCGCCAGACCGGAATAACTGATGAATTGTGCTATAACTTTCGATCCGACCGTTGGATGGACCTCAATGTTTTACATTCGTTTCTGGAGACAGTTTTCCTTGAAGTACCTATGGAATCCCTACTCGTTGAAGAGGAGGTCTTTTTGCGCCAGACTAGAATATAGGCAGAAAAGGGCCATAACTTTCGATCCGACAGTTGGAACGCAGTCAAAGTTTTACAGTAGTTTCCGGAGCCCGTTTTCCTTGAAGTACCTATGGAATCCCTACTCGGTGAAGAGGAGGTCTTGTCGTCCCAGACCGCAATAACGGCTGAAATGGGCCATAACTTTTGATCCGTCTTTTGGATCGCCATCAATGTTTTTCATTAGTTTCCGGAGCCCGTTTTCCTTGAAGTACCTATGGAATCCCTACGCGTTGAAGAGGAGGTCTTATCGCACCAGACCGGAATAACGGCTAAAATCGGCTTTAACTTTTGATTCGACCGTTGGATCGCCCTAAATGTTTTACATTAGTTTTCGGAGCCCGTTTTCCTTGAAGTACCTATGGAATCCCTAACTCGTTGAAGAGGAGGTCTTGTCGCGCTAGACCGGAATAACGGCTGAAATGTGCTATAAGTTTTGATCCGACCGTTGGATCGACCTCAATGTTTTACATTAGTTTCCGGAGCCCGTTTTCCTTGAAGTACCTAAGGAATCCCTAACTCGTTGAAGAGGAGGTCGTGTCGAGCCAGACCAGAATAACGGCTGAAATATGCCATAAGTTTTCATCCGACCGTTGGATCGACCTCAAAGTCTTATAGTAGTTTCCGGAGCCCGGTTTCCTTGAAGTACCTATGGAATCCCTACTCGTTGAAGAGTAGGTCTTGTCGCGCCATACCGGAATAACAGCTGAAAAGGGCCGTAACTTTTGATCTGACCGTTGGATCGCGCTCAAAGTTTTACAGTAATTTCCGCAGGCCTTTTTCCTTGAAGTACCTATGGAATCCCTAACTCGTTGAAGAGGAGGTCTTGTCGCGCTAGACCGGAATAACGGCTGAAATGTGCTATAAGTTTTGATCCGACCGTTGGATCGACCTCAATGTTTTACATTAGTTTCCGGAACCCGTTTTCCTTGAACTACCTATGGAATCCCTACTCGTTGAAGAGGAGGTCTTGTCGCGCCAGACCGAAATAACAACTGAAAAGGGCCATAACTTTTGAACCGATCGTTGGATCGCGCTCAAATTTTTACAGTAGTTTCCGGAGGCCGTTTTCCCTTAAGTACCTATGGAATCCCTAACTCGTTGAAGAGGAGGTCTTGTCGCGCCAGACCGGAATAATGGTTGAAACGTGCCATAAGTTTTTATCCGACCGTTGGATCGTGCTTAAAGTTTTACAGTTGTTTCCGGAGCCAATTTTTCTTGAAGTACTTATGGAATCCCTACTCGTTGAAGAGGAGGTCTTCTCGCGCCAGACCGGAATATCGGCAGAAAAGGGCCATAACTTTTGATCCGACAGTTGGAACGAGCTCAAAGTTTTACATTAGTTTCCGGAGCTCGTTTTCCTTGAAGTACCTATGGAATCCCTACTCGTTGAAGAGGAGGTCTTGTTGCGCCAGACCGGAATAACGGCTGAAATGTGCTATAACTTTTGATCCGACCGTTTGATGGACCTCAATGTTTTACATTCGTTTCTGGAGACCGTTTTCCTTGAAGTACCTATGGAATCCCTACTCGGCGAAGAGGAGGTCTTCTCGTCCCCAACCGCAATAACGGCTGAAATGGGCCATAACTTTTGATCCGGCGTTTGGATCGCCATCAATGTTTTTCATTAGTTTTCGGAGCCCGTTTTCCTTGAAGTACCTATGGAATCCCTACTCGGTGAAGAGGAGGTCTTGTCCAGCCACACCGGAATAACAACTGAAAAGTAATATAACTTTTGATCCTACCGTTGGATCGCGCTGAAAGTTTTACACTAGTTTCCGGAGGCCATTTTCGTTGAAATACCTATGGAATCCCTACTCGTTGAAGAGTAGGTGTTGTCGCGCCAGACCTAAATAACAGCTGAAAAGGACCATAACTTTTGAACCGATCGTTGGATCGCGCTCAAAGTTTTACAGTAGTTTACGGAGCTCGTTTTCCTTGAAGTACCTATGGAATCCCTACTCGGTGAAGAGGAGGTCTTGTCGAGCCAAACCGGAATAACAACTGAAAAGTAATATAACTTTTGATCCTACCGTTGGATCGCGCTCAAAGTTTTACAATAGTTTCCGGATGCCGTTTTCCTTGAAATACCTATGGAATCCCTACTCGTTGAAGAGTAGGTCTTGTCGCGCCATACCGAAATAACAGCTGAAAAGGGCCATAACTTTTGAACCGATCGTTGGATCGCGCTCAAAGTTTTACAGTAGTTTACGGAGGCCGTTTTCCCTTAAGTACCTATGGAATCCCTAACTCGTTGAAGAGTATGTCTTGTCGCGCCAGACCGGAATAACGGCTGAAATGTGCTATACGTTTTGATCCGACCGTTGGATCGACCTCAATGTTTTACATTAGTTTCCGGAGCCTCTTTTCCTTGAAGTACCTATGGAATCCCTACTCGTTGAAGAGGAGGTCTTGTCGCGCCAGACCGGAATTTCTGCAAAAAAGGTCCATAACTTTTGATCCGACCGTTGGATCGCGCTATAAGTTTTATAATAGTTTCCGGAGGCCGTTTTTCTTGAAATACCTATGGAATCCCTACTCGTTGAAGAGTAGGCCTTGTCGCGCCAGACCGAAATAACAGCTGAAAAGGGCCATAACTTTTGAACCAATCGTTGGAACGAGCTCAAAGTTTTACAGTAGTTTCCGGAGCCCGTTTTCCTTGAAGTACCTATGGAATCCCTACACGTTGAAGAGGAGGTGTTGTCGCGCCAGACCGGAATATAGGCAGAAAAGGGCCATAACTTTCGATCCAACAGTTGGAATGCGCTCAAAGTTTTACAGTAGTTTCCGGAACAGTTTCCTTGAAGTATCTAAGGAATCCCTTCTAGTTAAAGAGGAGGTGCTGTCGCGCCAGACAAAAATAACAACTGAAAAGGGTCACAACTTTTGATCCGACCGTTGAACAGCGCTCAAAGTTTTATAATAGTTTTCGAAGCATGTTTTCCTTGAAGTACCTATGGAATCCCTAACTCGTTGAAGAGGATTTCTTGTCGCGCCAAAGCAGAATAACGGCTGAAATGTGACATAAGTTTTGATCCGACCGTTGGATCAATCTCAATGTTTAACATTAGTTTCCGGAGACCGTTTTCCTTGAAGTACCTATGGAATCCCTACTCGTTGAAGAGGAGGTCTTGTTGCGCCAGACCGGAATATAGACAGAAAAGGGCCATAACTTTCGATCCGACATTTGGAACGCGCTCAAAGTTTTACAGTAGTTTCCGGAGGCCGTTTTCCTTGAAGTACCTATGGAATCCCTAACTCGTTGAAGAGGAGGTCTTGTCGCGCCAGACCGGAATAACGGCTGAAATGTGCGATAAGTTTTGATCCGATCGTTGGATCGACCTCAATGTTTTACATTAGTTTCCGGAGGCCATTTTCCTTGAAGTACCTATGGAATCCCTAACTCGTTGAAGAGGATGTTTTGTCGCGCCAGACCGGAATAACAGCTGAAAAGGGCCATAACTTTTGAACCGATCGTTGGATCGCGCTCAAAGTTTTACAGTAGTTTCCGGAGGCCGTTTTCCCTTAAGTACCTATGGAATCCCTAACTCGTTGAAGAGGAGGTCTTGTCGCGCTAGACCGGAATAACGGCTGAAATGTGCTATAAGTTTTGATCCGACCGTTGGATCGACCTCAATGTTTTACATTAGTTTCCGGAACCCGTTTTCCTTGAAGTACCTATTGAATCCCTAACTCGTTGAAGAGGATGTTTTGTCGCGCCAGACCGGAATAACGGCTGAAATGTGCTATAAGTTTTGATCCGACCGTTGGATCGACCTCAATGTTTTGCATTAGTTTCCGGAGCCTCTTTTCCTTGAAGTACCTATGGAATCCCTACTCCTTGAAGAGGAGGTCTTGTCGCGCCAGACCGAAATAACAACTGAAAAGGGCCATAACTTTTGAACCGATCGTTGGATCGCGCTCAAATTTTTACAGTAGTTTCCGGAGGCTGTTTTCCTTGAAGTACCTATGGAATCCCTACTCGGTGAAGAGGAGGTCTGTTACGCCAAACCAGAATAACGGCTGAAATGTGCCATAGGTTTTGATCCGACCGTTGGATCGACCTCAATGTTTTACATTAGTTTCCGGAGACCGTTTTCCTTAAAGTACCTATGCAATCCCTACTCGTTGAAGAGGAGGTCTTGTCGCGCTAGACCGGAATAACAGCTGAAAGGGGCCATAACTTTTGATCCGACCGTTGGATCGCGCTCAAAGTTTTACAGTAGTTTCCGGAGGCTGTTTTCCTTGAAGTACCTATGAAATCCCTACTCGGTGAAGAGGAGGTCTGTTACGCCAAACCAGAATAACGGCTCAAATGTGCTATAAGTTTTGATTCGATCGTTGGATCGACCTCAATGTTTTAAATTAGTTTCCGGAGACCGTTTTCCTTGAAGTACCTATGGAATCCCTACTCGTTGAAGAGGAGGTCTTGTCGCGCCAGAATGGAATAACGGCAGAAAAGGCCCTAACTTTTGATCCGACCGTTGGATCGCGCTCAATGTTTTACAGTAATTTCCGAAGGCCGTTTACCTTGAAGTACCTTTGGAATCCCTAACTCGTTGAAGAGGAGGTCTTGTCGTGCCATAAGTTTTGATCCGACAGTTGGATCGATGTCAAAGTCTTACAGTAGCTTCCGGAGCCCGTTTTCCTTGAAGTACCTATGGAATCCCTAACTCGTTGAAGAGGAGGTCTTGTCGCGCCATACCGGAATAACGGCTGAAATGTGCTATAAGTTTTAATCCGACCGTTGGATCAACCTCAATGTTTTACATTAGTTTCCGGAGACCATTTTCCTTGAAGTACCTATGGAATCCCTACACGTTGAAGAGGAGGTGTTGTCGCGCCAGACCGGAATATAGGCAGAAAAGGGCCATAACTTTCGATCCGACAGTTGGAATGCGCTCAAAGTTTTACAGTAGTTTCCGGAACAGTTTTCCTTGAAGTATCTAAGGAATCCCTTCTAGTTAAAGAGGAGGTCCTGTCGCGCCAGACAAAAATAACAACTGAAAAGGGTCACAACTTTTGATCTGACCGTTGAACAGTGCTCAAAGTTTTATAATAGTTTTCGAAGCATGTTTTCCTTGAAGTACCTATGGAATCCCTAACTCGTTGAAGAGGATTTCTTGTCGCGCCAGAGCAGAATAACGGCTGAAATGTGACATAAGTTTTGATCCGACCGTTGGATCAATCTCAATGTTTAACATTAGTTTCCGGAGACCGTTTTCCTTGAAGTACCTATGGAATCCCTACTCGTTGAAGAGGAGGTCTTGTTGCGCCAGACCGGAATATAGACAGAAAAGGGCCATAACTTTCGATCCGACATTTGGAACGCGCTCAAAGTTTTACAGTAGTTTCCGGAGGCCGTTTTCCTTGAAGTACCTATGGAATCCCTAACTCGTTGAAGAGGAGGTCTTGTCGCACCAGACCGGAATAACGGCTGAAATGTGCGATAAGTTTTGATCCGATCGTTGGATCGACCTCAATGTTTTACATTAGTTTCCGGAGGCCATTTTCCTTGAAGTACCTATGGAATCCCTAACTCGTTGAAGAGGATGTTTTGTCGCACCAGACCGGAATAACGGCTGAAATGTGCCATATGTTTTGATCCGACCGTTGGATCGACCTCAATGTTTTACATTAGTTTCCGGAGCCTCTTTTCCTTGAAGTACCTATGGAATCCCTACTCGTTGAAGAGGAGGTCTTATCACGCCAGACCGGAATATCGACATAAAAGGGCCATAACTTTTGATCCGACAGTTGGAACGAGCTCAAAGTTTTACAGTAGTTTCCGGAGCCCGTTTTCCTTGAAGTACCTATGGAATCCCTACTCGGTGAAGAGGAGGTCTTGTGGAGCCAAACCGGAATAACAACTGAAAAGTGCTATAACTTTTGATCCGACCGTTGGATCGCGCTATAAGTTTTACAATAGTTTCCGGAGGCCGTTTTCCTTGAAATACCTATGGAATACCTACTCGTTGAAGAGTAGGTCTTGTCGCGCCAGACCGAAATAACAGCTGAAAAGGGCCATAACTTTTGAACTGATCGTTGGATCGCGCTCAAAGTTTTACAGTAGTTTCCGGAGGCCGTTTTCCCTTAAGTACCTATGGAATCCCTAACTCGTTGAAGAGAAGGTCTTGTCGCGCCAGACCGGAATAACGGCTGAAATGTGCCATAGGTTTTGATCCGACCGTTGGATCGACCTCAATGTTTTACATTAGTTTCCGGAGACCGTTTTCCTTGAAGTACCTATGGAATCCCTAACTCGTTGAAGAGGATGTCTTGTCGCGCCAAACCGGAATAACGGCAGAAAAGGGCGATCACTTTTGATCCGACCGTTGGATCGCGCTCAATGTTTTACAGTAATTTCCGGAGGCCGTTTACCTTGAAGTACCTATGGAATCCCTATGCGTTGAAGAGGATGTCTTGTCGCGCCAGACCGGAATAACGGCTAAAATGCGCTTTAACTTTTGATCCGATCGTTGGATCGCCCTCAATGTTTTACATTAGTTTCCGGAGCCCGTTTTCCTTGAAGTACCTATGGAATCCCTACTCGTTGAAGAGGAGGTCTTGTCGCGCCAGAATGGAATAACGGCAGAAAAGGGCCCTAACTTTTGATCCGACCGTTGGATCGCGCTCAATGTTTTACAGTAATTTCCGAAGGCCGTTTACCTTGAAGTACCTTTGGAATCCCTAACTCGTTGAAGAGGAGGTCTTGTCGTGCCATAAGTTTTGATCCGACAGTTGGATCGATGTCAAAGTCTTACAGTAGCTTCCGGAGCCCGTTTTCCTTGAAGTACCTATGGAATCCCTAACTCGTTGAAAAGGAGGTCTTGTCGAGCCAGATCGGAATAACGACTGAAATATGCCATAAGTTTTGATCCGACCGTTGGATTGACCTCAAAGTCTTACAGTAGTTTCCGGAGCCCGTTTTCCTTGAAGTACCTATGGAATCCCTACTCATTAAACAGTAGGTCTTGTCCCGCCAGACCGGAATAACAACTGAAAAGGGCCATAACTTTTGATCCGACCGTTGGGTCGCACTCAAATTTTTGCAGTAGTTTTCGGAGGCCGTTTTCCTTGAAGTACCTATGGAATCCCTAACTCGTTGAAGAGGATGTCTTGTCGCGCCAGACCGGAATAACGGCTGAAATGTGACATAAGTTTTGATCCGACCGTTGGATCAACCTCAATGTTTAACATTAGTTTCCGGAGCCCGTTTTCCTTGAAGTACCTATGGAATCCCTACTCGTTGAAGAGGAGGTCTTGTCGCGCCAGACCGGAATATCGGCAGAAAAGGGCGATAACTTTTGATCCGACAGTTGGAACGCGCTCAAAGTTTTACTGTAGTTTCCGGAGCCCGTTTTCCTTGAAGTACCTATGGAATCCCTACATATTGAAGAGGATCTCTTGTCGCACCAGACCGGAGTAACGGCTGAAATGGGCCTTTACGTTTGATCCAACCGTTGGATCATGCTCAAAGTTTTACAGTAGTTTGCGGAGCCCGTTTTCCTTTAAGTACCTATGGAATCCCTACGCGTTGAAGAGGATCTCTTGTCGCGCTAGACCGGAGTAACGGCTGAAATGGGCCATAACGTTTGATCCCACCGTTGGATCATGCTCAAAGTTTTACAGTAGTTTGCGGAGCCCGTTTTCCTTGAAGTATCTATGGAATCCCAACTCGTTGAAGAGGAGGTCTTGTCGCGCTAGACCGGAATAACATCTGAAAGGGGCCATAACTTTTGATCCGACCGTTGGATCGCGCTCAAAGTTTTACAGTAGTTTCCGGAGGCTGTTTTCCTTGAAATACCTATGGAATCCCTACTCGTTGAAGAGTAGGTCTTGTCGCGCAATACCGGAATAACAGCTGAAAAGGGCTATAACTTTTGATCCGACTGTTGGATCGCGCTCAAAGTTTTACAGTAGTTTCCGAAGGCCGTTTTCCTTGAAGTACCTATGGAATCCCTAACTCGTTGAAGAGGAGGTCTTGTCGCGCCAAACCAGAATAACGGCTCAAATGTGCTATAAGTTTTGATTCGACCGTTGGATCAACCTCAATGTTATAAATTAGTTTCCGGAGACCGTTTTCCTTGAAGTACCAATGGAATCCCTACTCGTTGAAGAGGAGGTCTTGTTGCGCCAGACCGGAATATAGATAGAAAAGGGCCATAACTTTCGATCCGACATTTGGAACGCGCTCAAAGTTTTACAGTAGTTTCCGGAGCCCGTTTTCCTAGAAGTACCTGTGGAATCCCTACACGTTGAATATGAGGTCTTGTTGCGCCAGACCGGAATAACAGCTGAAAAGGGCCATAGCTTTTGAACCGATCGTCGGATCGCGCTCAAAGTTTTACAGTAGTTTCCGGAGCCCATTTTCCTAGAAGTACCTGTGGAATCCCTACACGTTGAATATGAGGTCTTGTTGCGCCAGACCGGAATAACAGCTGAAAAGGGCCATAACTTTTGAACCGATCGTCGGATCGCGCTGAAAGTTTTACAGTAGTTTTCGGAGGCCGTTTTCCATGAAGTACCTATGGCATCCCTAAGTCGTTGAAGAAGAGGTCTTGTCGCGCCAGACCGGAATAACGGTTGAAATGTGCCATAAGTTTAGATCCGACCGTTGGATCGCCGTCAAAGTTTTACAGTAGTTTCCGGAGCCCGTTTTCCTTGAAGTACTAATGGAATCCCTACTCAGTGAAGAGGAGGTCTTGTCACGCCAGACCGGAATAACAGCTGAAAAAGGCTATATATTTTGATCCGACCGTTTGATCGAGCTCAAAGTTTTACAGTAGTTTCCGGAGCCACTTTTTCTTGAAGTACCTATGGAATCCCTACTCCTTGAAGAGGAGGTCTTGTCGCGCCAGACCAGAATAACAGCTGAAAACGGCCACAACTTTTTATCTGACCGTTGGATCGCGGTCAAAGTTTTACAGTAGTTTCCGGAGCCCGTTTTCCTTGAACTACTAATGGAATCCCAACTCGTTGAAGAGGAGGTCTTGTCGCGCTAGACCGGAATAACAGCTGAAAGGGGCCATAACTTTTGATCCGACCCTTGGATCGCGCTCAAAGTTTTACAGTAGTTTCCGGAGGCTGTTTTCCTTGAAGTACCTATGGAATCCCTACTCGGTGAAGAGGAGGTCTGTTACGCCAAACCAGAATAACGGCTCAAATGTGCTATAAGTTTTGATTCGATCGTTGGATCGACCTCAATGTTTTAAATTAGTTTCCGGAGACCGTTTTCATTGAAGTACCTATGGAATCCCTACTCGTTAAAGAGGAGGTCTTGTCGCGCCAGAACGGAATATAGGCAGAAAGGGCCATAAGTTTCGATCGGACAGTTAGAACGCGCTCAAAGTTTTACAGCAGTTTACGGAGCCCATTTTCCTTGAAGTACCTGTGGAATCCCTACACGTTGAAGACGAGGTCTTGTTACGCCAGACCGGAATAACAGCTGAAAAGAGCCGTAACTTTTGAACCGATCGTTGGATCGCGGTCAAAGTTTTACAGTAGTTTCCGAAGGCCGTTTTCCTTGAAGTACCTATGGAATCCCTAACTCGTTGAAGAAGAGGTCTTGTCGCGCCAGACCGGAATAACGGCTAAAATGTGCCATAAGTTTTGATCCGACCGTTTGATCGAGCTCAAAGTTTTACAGTAGTTTCCGAAGCCAATTTTTCTTAAAGTACCTATGGAATCCCTACTCGTTGAAGAGGAGGTCTTGTCGCGCCAGACCAGAATAACAGCTGAAAACGGCCACAACTTTTTATCCAACCGTTGGATCGCGCTCAAATATTTGCAGTAGTTTCGGCAGCCAGTTTTCCTTGAAGTATCTAAGGAATCCCTTCTAGTTAAAGAGGAGGTCCTGTCGCGCCGGACAGAAATAACAACTGAAAAGGGTCATAACTTTTGATCCGACCGTTGAAGAACGGTCAAAGTTTTATAGTAGTTTCCGGAGCTCGTTTTCCTTGAAGTACCTATGGAATCCCTAACTCGTTGAAGAGGAGGTCTTGTTGCGCCAGACCGGAATAACAGCTAAAAAGGGCCATAACTTTTGAACCGATCGTTGGATCGCCCTCAAAGTTTTACAGTAGTTTTCGGAGGCCGTTCTCCTTGAAGTACCCATGGAATCCCTAACTCGTTGAAGAAGAGGTCTTGTCGCGCAAGACCGGAATAACGGCTGAAATGTGCCATAAGTTTTGATCCGGCAGCTGGATCGTGCTTAAAGTTTTACAGTAGTTTCCGGAACCAATTTTTCTTGATGTACCTATGGAATCCCTGCTCGTTGAAGAGGAGGTCTTGTCGCGCCAGACTAGAATAACAGCTGAAAACGGCCACAACTTTTTATCCGACCGTTGGATCGCGGTCAAAGTTTTACAGTAGTTTTCAGAGCCCGTTTTCCTTGAAGTACTAATGGAATCCCTACTCAGTGAAGAGGAGATCTTGTCTCGCCAGACCGGAATAACAGCTGAAAAGGGCTATATATTTTGATCCGACCGTTTGATCGACCTCAAAGTTTTACAGTAGTTTCCGGAGCCAGTTTTTCTTGAAGTACCTATGGAATCCCTACTACTTGAAGAGGAGGTCTTTTCACGCCAGACCAGAATAACAGCTGAAAACGGCCACAACTTTTTATCCGACCGTTGGATCGCGCTCAAATAATTGCAGTAGTTTCGGCAGCCAGTTTTCCTTGAAGTATCTAAGGAATCCCTTCTAGTTTAAGAGGAGGTCTTGTCGCGCTAGACAGAAATAACAACTGAAAAGGGTCAGAACTTTTGATGCGACCGTTGAACAACGCTCATATATTTGCAGTAGTTTCGGCAGCTAGGTTTCGTTTAAGTATCTAAGGAATCCCTTCTAGTTAAAGAGGAGGTCCTGTCGTGCCAGACAGAAATAACAACTGAAAAGGGTCATAACTTTTGATCCGACCGTTGAACAGCGCTCAAAGTTTTACAGTAGTTTTCGAAGCACGTTTTCCTTGAAGTACCTATGGAATCCCTACTCGTTGAAAAGGAGGTCTTGTCGCGCCAGAACAGAATATCGGCTGAAATGGGCCAAACTTTTGATCCGACCGTTGGATCGCCCTCAAAGTTTTACATTAGTTTTCGGAGCTTGTTTTCCTAGAAGTACCTATGGAATTCCTACACGTTGAAGAGGAGGTCTTGTCGCGCCAGACCGGAGTAATGGTTGAAATGGGCCATAACTTTTGATCCGACCGTTGGATCGCGCTCATAGTTTTACAGTAGTTTTCGGAGGCTGTTTTCCTTGAACTACCTATGGAATCCTTACTCGTTGAAGAGTAGGTCTTGTCGCGCCATACCGGAATAACAGCTGAAAAGGGCCATAACTTTTGATCCGACCGTTGGATCGCGCTCAAAGTTTTACAGTAGTTTCCGGAGACCGTTTTTCTTGAAGTACCTATGGAATCCCTAACTCGTTGAAAAGGAGGTCTTGTCGCGCCATACCGGAATAACAGCTGAAAAGGGCCATAACTTTTGATCCGACCGTTGGATCGCGCTCAAAGTTTTACAGTAGTTTCTGGAGACTGTTTTCCTTGAAGTACCTATGGAATCCCTAACTCGTTGAAGAGGAGGTCTTGTCGCGCTAGACCGGAATAACGACTGAAATGTGCTATAAGTTTTGATCTGACTGTTGGATCGCGCTTAAAGTTTTACAGTAGTTTCCGGAGGCCGTTTTCTTTGAACTACCTATGGAATCCCTACTCGTTGAAGAGTAGGTCTTGTCGCGCCAGACAGGAATAACTGCTGAAAAGGGCCATAACTTTTGAACCGATCGTTGGATCGCGCTCAACATTTTACTGTAGTTTCCGGAGGCCGTTTTCCTTGAAGTACCTATCGAATCCCTAAGTCGTTGAAGAAGAGGTCTTGTCGCGCCAGACCGGAATAACGGCTGAAAGGTGCCATAAGTTTTGATCCGATCGTTGGATCGCGCTCATAGTTTTACAGTAGTTTCCGGAGGCCGTTTTCCTTGAAGTACCTATAGAATCCCTAACTCGTTGAAGAGGAGGTCTTGTCGCGCCAGACCAGAATAATGGCTGAAATGTGCTATAAGTTTTGATCCGACCGTTGGATCGACATTAATGTTTTACATTATTTTCCGGAGACCGTTTTCCTTGAAGTACCTATGGAATCCCTACTCGTTGAAGAGGAGGTCTTGTCGCGCCAGACCGGAATATAGGCAGAAGAGGACCATAATTTTCGATCCGACAGTTGGAATGCGCTCAAAGTTTTACAGTAGTTTCCGGAGCCCGTTTTCCTTGAAGTACCTACGGAAACCCTAACTCTTTGAGGAGGAGGTCTTGTCGCGCCAGACCGAAATAACGGCTGAAATGTGCTATAAGTTTTTATCCGACCGTTGGATCGACCTCGATGTTTTACTTTAGTTTCCGGAGACCGTTTTCCTTGAAGTACCTATGGAATCCCTACTCATTGAAGAAGAGGTCTTGTCGCGCCAAACTGGAATGAAAAATGAAATGTGCCATAAGTTTTGATCCGACCGTTGGATCGCGCTCATAGTTTTACATTTGTTTCCGGAGGCCGTTTTCCTTGAAGTACCTATAGAATCCCTAACTCGTTGAGGAGGAGGTCTTGTCGCCAGACCAGAATAACGGCTGAAATGTGCTATAAGTTTTGATCCGACCGTTGGATCATCATCAATGTTTTACATTAGTTTCTGGAGACCGTTTGCCTTGAAGTACCTATGGAATCCCTAACTCGTTGAAGAGAAGGTCTTGTCGCGCCAGACCGGAATAACGGCTGAAATGTGCTATAAGCTTTGATCCGACCGTTGGATCGCCCTCAATGTTTTAAATTAGTTTTCGGAGACCGTTTTCCTTGAAGTACCTATGGAATCCCTACTCGTTGAAGAGGAGGTCTTGTCGCGCCAGACCAGAATATAGGCAGAAAAGGGCCATAACTTTCGATCCTATAGTTGGAACGCGCTCAAAGTTTTACAGTAGTTTCCGGAGCCCGTTTTCCTTGAAGTACATATGGAATCCCTACTCGGTGAAGAGGTGGTCTTGTCGAGCCAAACCAGAATAACAACTGAAAAGTGCCATAACTTTTGATCAAACCGTTAGATCGCGCTCAAAGTTTTACAGTAGTTTTAGGAGGCCCTTTTACTTGAAATACGTATGGAATCCCCACTCGGTGAAGAGTAGGTCTTGTCGCGCCAGATCGGAATAACAGCTGAAAAGGGCCATAGCTTTTGAACCGATTGTTGGATCGCGCTTAAAATTTTACAGTAGTTTCCGGATGCCGTTTTCCTTCAAGTACCTATGGAATCCCTAACTCGTTGAAGAGGAGGTCTTGTCGCGCCAGACCGGAATAACGGCTGAAATGTGCTATAAGTTTTGATCCGACCGTTGGATCGCGCTCATAGTTTTACAGTAGTTTCCGGAGGTCGTTTTCCTTGAAGTACCTATAGAATCCCTAACTCGTTGAAGAGGAGGTCTTGTCGCACCAGACCAGAATAACGGGTGAAATGTGCTTTAAGTCTTGATCCGACCGTTGGATCGACCACAATGTTTTACATTAGTTTCCAGAGACCGTTTTCCTTGAAGTACCTATGGAATCCCTACTCGTTGAAAAGGAGGTCTTGTCGCGCCAGACTGGAATATAGGCAGAAAAGGGCCATAACTTTCGATCCGACAATTGAACGCGCTCAAAGTTTTACAGTAGTTTCCGGAGCCCGTTTTCCTTGAAGTACATATGGAATCCCTACTCGGTGAAGAGGCGGTCTTGTCGAGCCAAACCGGAATAACAACTGAAAAGTGCCATAACTTTCGATCCAACCGTTGGATCGCGCTCAAAGTTTTACAGTAGTTTCGGGAGGCCGTTTTCCTTGAACTACCTATGGAATCCCTACTCGTTGAAGAGTAGGTCTTGTCGCGCCAGACCGGAATAACGGCTGAAATGTGCTATAAGTTTTGATCTGACCGGTGGATCGACCTCAATGTTTTAAATTAGTTTTCGGAGACTGTTTTTCTTGAAGTACCTATGGAATCCCTACTCGTTGAAGAGGAGGTCTTGTCGCGCCAGACCAGATTACAGCTGAAATGTGCTATAAGTTTTGATCCGACCGTTGGATCGACCTCAATGTTTTACATTAGTTTCCGGAGACCGTTTTCCTTAAAGTACCAATGGAATCCCTAACTCGTGGAAGAGGAGGTCTTGTCGCGCCAGACCGGAATAACGGTTGAAATGTGCTATAATTTTTTATTCGACCCTTGGATCGACCTTAATGTTTTAAATTAGTTTCTGGAGACCATTTTCCTTGAAGTTCATATGGAATCAACCTGGTGGAAGAGGAGGTCTTGTCGCGCCAGACCGGAATAACAGCTGAAAAGGGCCATAACTTTTGATCCGACCGTTGGATCGCGCTCAAAGTTTTACAGTAGTTTGCGGAGCTCGTTTTCCTTGAAGTACCTATGGAATCCCTACTCGTTGAAGAGCAGGTCTTGTCGCGCCAGACCAGAATAACAGCTGAAAACGGCCACAACTTTGGATCGCGCTCAAAGTTTTACAGCAGTTTCCGGTGGCCGTTTTCCTTGAAATACCTATCGAATCCCTACTCGGTGAAGAGGAGGTCTTGTCGAGCCAGACCGGAATAACAGCTGAAAGGGGCCATAACTTTTGATCCGACCGTTGGATCGCGCTTAAAGTTTTACAGTAGTTTTCGGAGCCTGTTTTCCTTAAGGTATCTATGGAATCCCTACTCGGTGAAGAGGAGGTCATGTCGCGCCAGACCGGAATAACAACTGAAAACGGCCATAACTTTTGATCCAACTGTTGGATCGCGCTCAAAGTTTTACATTAGTTTTCGGAGCCTATTTTCCTTGAAGAACCTATGGAATCCCTACTTCTTGAAGAGGAGGTCTTGTTGGGCCAGACTAGAATAACAGCTGAAAATGGCCACAACGTTTTATCCGGCCGTTGAATCGCCCCCAAATATTTACAGTAGTTTCGGCTACCCGTTTTCCTTGAAGTGCCTATGGAATCAACCTGGCGGAAGAGGAGGTCTTGTCGCGCCAGTCCGGAATAACAGTTGAAAAGGGTCATAACTTTTGATCCGACTGTTGGATCGCGCTCAAAGTTTTACTGTAGTTTCCGGAGGCCGTTTTCCTTGAAGTACCAATAGAATCGCTACTCGTTGAAGAGGTCTTGTCGTGAGAGACTGGAAAAACAGCTGAAAAGAGCCATAATTTTTTATCCGACAGTTGGATCGCACTCAAAGTTTTACAGTAGTTTCCGGAGGCCGTTTTCCTTTAAGTGTCTATGGAATCAACCTGGTGGAAGAGGAGGTCTTGCCGCGCCAGACTTGAATAACGGATGAAATGGGCCATAACCTTTGATTCGACCGTTGGAACGCCCTCAATGTTTTATATTAGTTTCTGGAGCCCGTTGTCCTTAAAGTGCCTATGGAATCCCTACTCGGTGAAGAGGAGGTTTTGTCAAGCCAAACCGGAATAACAGGTGAAAAGGGCAATAACTTTTGATCCAACCGTTGGATCACACTCAATTTTTTACAGTAGTTTCCGGAGCCCGTTTTCCTTGAAGTACTAATGGAATCCCTACTCAGTGAAGAGGAGGTCTTGTCGCGCCAGACCGGAATAACAGCTGCAAAGGGCTATATATTTTGATCCGACCGTTTGATCGAGCTCAAAGTTTTACAGTAGTTTCCGGAGCCAATTTTTCTTGAAGTACCTATGGAATCCCTACTCCTTGAAGAGGAGGTCTTGTCGCGCCAGACCAGAATAACAGCTGAAAACGACCACAACTTTTTATCTGACCGTTGGATCGCGGTCAAAGTTTTACAGTAGTTTTCGGAGCCCGTTTTCCTTGAAGTACTAATGGAATCCCTACTCAGTGAAGAGGAGGTCTTGTCGCGCCAGACCGGAGTAACAGCTGAAAAGGGCTATATATTTTGATCCGACCGTTTGATCGAGCTCAAAGTTTTACAGTAGTTTCCGAATCATGTTTTCCTTGAAGTACCTATGGAATCCCTACTTGTTGAAAATGAGGTCTTGTTGCGCCAGAACAGAATATCGGCTGAAATGGGACAAACTTTTGATCCGACCGTTGGATCGCCCTCAAAGTTTTACATTAGTTTTCGGAGCCTGTTTTCCTTGAAGTACCTATGGAATCCCTACACGTTGAAGAGGATCTCTTGTCGCGCTAGACCGGAGTAACGGCTGAAATGGGCTATAACGTTTGATCCAACCGTTGGATCATGAATAACGGCTGAAGAGGGCCATAACTTGTGATCCGACCGTTGGAACGCGCTCAAAGTTTTACAGTAGTTTCCCGAGCTTGTTTTCCTTGAAGTACCTATGGAATTCCAACTTGTTGAAGAGGAGGTCTTGCCGCGCCAGACTGTAATAACAGCTGAAAGGGGCCATAACTTTTTATCTGACCGTTGGATCGCGCTTAAAATTTTACAGTAGTTTTTGGAGCCCGTTTTCCTTATGGTATCTATGGAATCCCTACTCGGTGAAGAGGAGGTCTTGTCGCGCCAGATCGGAATAACAACTGAAAAGGGCCATAACTTTTGATCCAACCGTTGGATCGCGCTCAAAGTTTTACAGTAGTTTTTGGAGGCCGTTTTCCTTTATGTGCCTATGGAATCAATCTAGTTGAAGAGGAGGTCTTGTCGCACCAGACCAGAATAACTGCTGAAAAGGGCCATAACTTGTGATCCGACCGTTGGAACACGCTCAAAGTTTTACAGTAGTTTCCCGAGTCTGTTTTCCTTAAAGTACCTATGGAATTCCAACTTGTTGAAGAGGAGGTCTTGCCGCGCCAGACTGCAATAACAGCTGAAAGGGGCCATAACTTTTTATCCGACCGTTGGACCGCGCTCAAAGTTTTATGGTAGTTTTCGGAGGCTGTATTCCTTGAAGTACTAATGGAATCCCTACTCGTTGAAGTGGAGGTCTTGTAGCGCCAGACCAGAATAACAGCTGAAAAGGGCCATAACTTTTGATCCGACCGTTGGATCGTGCTCAAAGTTTTACGGTAGTTTCCGGAGGCTGTTTTCCTTGAAGTACCTATGGAATCCCTAACTCGTTGAAGAGGAGGTCTTGTCGCGCTAGACCGGAATAACGACTGAAATGTGCTATAAGTTTTGATCTGACTGTTGGATCGCGCTTAAAGTTTTACAGTAGTTTCCGGAGGCCGTTTTCTTTGAAATACCTATGGAATCCCTACTCGTTGAAGAGTAGGTCTTGTCGCGCCAGACAGGAATAACTGCTGAAAAGGGCCATAACTTTTGATCCTACCGTTGGAACGCGCTTAAAATTTTAAACTAGTTTCCGGAGTCTGTTTTCCTTGAAGTAACTATGGAATCCCAACTCGTTCAAGAGGAGGTCTTGTCACGCCTGACCGGAATAACAGCTGAAAGGGGCCATAAGTTTTGATCCGACCGTTGGATCGCGTTCAAAGTTTTGCAGCAGTTTCCGATGGCCATTTCCTTGAAATACCTATGGAATCCCTACTCGTTTAAGAGGAGGTCTTGTCGCGCCAGACTAGAATAACAGATGAAAAGGGCCATAACTTTTGATCCGACCGTTGGATCGCGCTCAAAGTTTTACAGTAGTTTCCAAAGCCCGTTTTCCTTCAAATATCTATGGAATCCCTACTCGGTGAAGAGGAGGTCTTGTCGCGCCAGACCGGAATAACGGCTGTATTGGACGAAAACTTGTGATCCGACCGTTGGATCGCGCTCAAAGTTTTACAGTAGTTTCCGGAGGCTGTTTTCATTGAAGTGCCTATGGAATCCCTACTCGTTGAAGAGGAGGTCTTGTCGAGCCTAACCGGAATAACAACTGAAAAGTGCCATAACTTTTGATCCGACCGTTGGATCGCGCTCAAAGTTTTACAGTAGTTTCCGGAGGCCGTTTTCCATGAAGTACCTATGAAATTCCTAACTCGGTGATGAGGAGGTCTTGTCGCCCCAGACCTGAATAACAGCTGAAAGGGGCCATAACTTTTGATCCTACCGTTGGATCGCGCTTAAAGTTTTACAGTAGTGTTTGGAGCTCGTATTCCTTAAGGTATCTATGGAATCCCTACTCGGTGAAGAGGAGGTCTTGTCGCGCCAGATCGGAATAACAACTGAAAAGGGCCATAACTTTTGATCTGACCGTTGGATCGCGTTTAAAGTTTTACAGTAGTTTTCGGAGCCTATTTTCCTTTAAGTACCTATGGAATCCCTACTTCTTGAAGAGGAGGTCTTGTCGGGCCAGACCGGAATAACAGCTGAAAAGGGCCACAACATTTTATCCGACCGTTGAATCGCCCTCAAATATTTACAGTAGTTTCGACAACCCGTTTTCCTTGAAGAGCCTATGGAATCAACCTGGCGGAAGCGAAGGTCTTGTCGCGCGAGTCCGGAATAACAGCTTAAAAGGCAAAAACTTTTGATCCGACTGTTGGATCGCGCTCAAAGTTTTACTGTAGTTTTCGGAGGCCGTTTTCCTTGAAGTACCAATAGAATCCCTACTCGTTGAAGAGGAGTTCTTGTCGCGCGAGACCGGAAAAACGGCTGAAAATGGCCAAAAGTTTGGATCCGATCGTTGGATCGCGCTCAAAGTTTTACAGTAGTTTCCGGAGGCCATTTTCCTTTAACTGTCTATGGAATCAACCTGGTGGAAGAGGAGGTCTTGCCGCGCCAGACTTGAATAACGACTGAAATGGGCCATAACTTTTGATCTGACCGTTGGAATGCCGTCAATGTTTTACATTAGTTTCTGGAGCCCGTTGTCCTTAAAGTGCCTATGGAATCCCTACTCGGTGAAGAGGAGGTCTTGTCCCGCTAAACCGGAATAACAGGTGAAAAGGGCAATAACTTTTGATCCCACCGTTGGATCACGCTCAATTTTTTACAGTAGTTTCCGGAGCTCGTTTTCCTTGAAGTACCTATGGAATGCCTACTCCGTGAAGAGGAGGTCTTGTCGTGCCAGACTGGAATAACAGCTGAAAAGGGCCATAACTTTTGATCCGACTGTTGGATCGCGCTCAAAGTTTTACTGTAGTTTTCGGAGGCCGTTTTCCTTGAAGTACCAATAGAATCCTCATCTATAAAATCTTCTCTTCCTTCCCCTCATTTCTACTCAACCCTTACATTAGACAGATATAGAAGTGTGTAGAAATGGCAGGTCCCTCAAGTTATCACATAAAAAATATTTGTGTTTTCGGTGGATCCAGCCCTGGGAATAAAATTGCATTTTTAGAGGCAGCAAATCATCTTGGCCAGGTACTAGCTGAGAGAAAGATTCATTTAGTGTATGGAGGAGGCAGCCTTGGGTTAATGGGGGGGTGTGTCAATAGCTCCATTTTTAGGAGGTAGTCAAGTTTTGGGGGTAGTCCCCAAAGCTTTAGCAAAAGGGGACATCATTGAAAGAACAATTGGAGAGGAACTACAGGTCTCCACAATGTTTGATCGAATGAATACAATGTTTAACCATGCTAAGGCCTTCATTGCCTTACCAGGTGGTCTGGGCACATTGGAAGAGATCTTTCATATTTCCTCTTGGGCCCAGCTGCACATTCACCATAAACCTATAGGTCTGTTAAATGTTAATGGTTTTTATGATAATTTGTTGTCTTTTCTTTATCAAGTTGTGGAACAGGAATTTCTAACATCTTTGGCACGACAAATCATAATCTCTGCTGCTACTGCTGAACAATTGATCGACAAACTACAATCTTTCACCCCTGTAATTGATCCTTCCATGAGTCGCATAAATTGGTCAGCTAAGGAAAGCTGTAAAAAGCTTAGATTGGATTTGAGCCTTCATTTGTGAATCCTTGTGTCTTTTGGTTTTATTTCTAGCATAGTATTTTGTTCTGTTATTTCTTATATTTGTTTAAGTGTATTTCAGGTTTGTCAGTGTTCGTTGTTTCAAGTTTGCCAGTGTTCGTTGTTTCAGGTGATGTCTTCTATACTTTATCTTTCTATCTTATGACATTGAGGACAATGTCTCGTTCTGGTTGGGGGGAGAGGGTAGTAGTTGACATTTAAAAAAAAAAAACTAACTAACTAACTGTTTTTGCTATTATTAAAACCATTTGACAAAACTGTTATTAGGATGGCAGAGTAAGGAGGAATTTTAGTGACTCTTGAGACGCATCTTAGTAAACATTTTCCAATGGTTATTTGCAATATTCATAACAAGGCCTATTAGAATACTTCTTGAAATATTCAGGTTTACAAACTCTTCCATTGGATTATTATATTATTTATGTTCTTTTGTTAAAGGTAACAACTAAGGGATAGGGATAGTCTATATTTTGCACAAAAAAAATGATGATAATAAAAACGTAGATAAGTTTGGTTTCGAAGCCTCCCTAACCTAAGCAATTAAGCCCGAAGGGGTGTTTTAACACCTAATACCCTAAAGTCAACTGACTTGGGAGCTATTGGCCCAAAACTTGTTACATGGGTTAAGGAGAAAAGCTTAAGGGAATCAAACATTGCACTATCTACGTATCAGTATCTGCAACCCGAGTTACTAAGCTCGTAGGGGTGTCTCAACACCTAATGCCCTAAGACGAACTGGTCTGGGAGTCATTAGCCGAAAGCTCGTTACATGGGTTAAAGATGCATTGTGTTTTAAGTATATGTATATATATTGAAAAAAAAAAGACAAAAAAAAAAGAAAAAGAAAAAGAAAAAGAAAAAAAAGAAAAAAAAATAATAATAGTAATAATAATCCCAACCCAAGAAAGTTAACCTTAAACATTAGAACAAAATATTATTTTCTTCCAATAAAAGCCCCATCATCTATGTTTTCATACATTGAGCACATAACAAGGAAGGTTTATTAATATTTTGTTTAAGAGCTATTGAGCAGATATATAAAATTTAATGAGAGTTTGTTTATCTGGATAGATTAATGGAAGTTGAATGATGAATGCCTTGCTTTGTGGAATTTGCAAATTGTTTTTCTATTTTAACACTTTGATTACTAGAGACTAGTAATAAGCTGGTTGGGAGGGTGTGATTAGTACTTAAAAGTGTATTTTTATCAAGGTTTTATATCATCATTTTGCATTTGAAGTATCAATAACTCCTTAACTAAAACATGTTTTATAATAACATATCTAATAATATAAGATACCTTTAATTTATGGTAAATGTTCATCTTAAATGCAGGCCTATCACATAAATGAAAGAATTGATTGATGAGTTGAAGTACTGAAATTGAAAGGACAAAGAGATGGCCAAACTTAGAAAAGAGATGCTGGTGCAGTCCAAATTGGAACACTGTTCGGTAATTGGGTCATATCTGGAGCTGCAGATCTTGGATTTAGGTCCATTTTATATGGATGGAAAGATAAGACACAGGCCTACAACTTTCATGAGGAGCCCAAGATTTAACAAGGCCGTTTTCAAGTCCAAATTGTAGCAACAACGAAGAAGTCTGAATCTGTCCCGCAGCCTAGACACTGTTTAGTGTTCAGCCCATATCTCGGGTTCTAGAAGTACAAATGATCTCAAATGTTTACCCTGGAAAGATGAGACAATTTCCTAGAACTTTCATGATTTAAGTTTGTTCAAATTATGACGTCATCAATGACGTTTTTGGCAGACAAGAAGATAAGAATTGTCACCAAGTCAAGATGTGGCCACCCACTCATCAATTAGTCAACAAATCAATAGTTCCGAATTTTGGCCTATAAAAAGAGGCATTTGCCATGTATTTAGGCATCTTGGTGTTCAGATCAAGATCATGCTCTTGCTCTCTCTTTATATTTTGTAATGCTTAAGTTTTGCTAATATTAATTTATTGCTTATGCTTTTCATTTCCTTTTGTTTACTTAGTTAACTTCTTTCTCATTTATGTTCTTATCTTGTTTATTTATGTTTCTTTCTTTCATTATGTTTAGCTAAGTTAATTATGTCAAGGTGAAAAGGGTACACTAATGGTGTAAGAATAAGTATAATATAAACTTAACATGGACCTTAATGTTGGATACTAACATGCTTTATATTTGTTATCTTGTTCACTTTTAATACTTTGCTTGTTAAATGGTTAATCTAGATTTACGTTGTATAACACTTGGTACAACAAATACTTGGCACTTTCATAGCCCATACTGTATGGTATAACCGATACCTGAGCTATGAAAAGAACTTGATTTGTTGTTAACATAAGTTATAATCATGAATGCCTGACAACATTTACAAGTATTAGCATTATTCGAATAAGATAACTAATGTAATCATGTTAACAATTTATAATCTGATTGGAACCTCCTTTGTATGTGGTTTCCAATTGAATAATAAGAGTTTATACTATACTTGTTTGAAATACCATTAGTGGATCCTCTAACCTTGACATTTGTTGTTATTATTGTTGAATCCTTACGTTAATCTTATATCTCAAAGTTCTCATCAATTTCTTCTTCTTCTTAATCTTTATTATTATCATTATTAATAGTATTATTGGTATTATTATTATTACTACTACTATTACTATTATTACTATTATTAAAATTACTACTACTACTAGTACTAGTACTAGTATTATTATTATTATTATTGTTATTGTTATTGTTATTGTTGTTACTATTGTTGTTGTATTATTGTTGCTTATAATTTATACAATTAACCTCCCTGTGGTTCGACCCCGATCTTGCCGGGTTATTTATTACTTCGACACTCCTACACTTGGGAAAAGACATCAATCTTTTGGTCGTGTCAATCGCGCTCAAAGTTTTATAGTAGTTTGCGGACCCTTTTTCCTTGAAGTACCTATGGAATCCCTACTCGTTGAACAGCGGGTCTTGTCGCGCCAGACCGGAATAACAGCTGAAAAGGGCCATAACTGTTTATCCGACTGGTGGATCGCTTTAAAAGTTTGATAGCAGTTTGCGATCCCGTTTTTCTCGAAGTACCTATGGAATCCCTACTCGGTGAAGACGACGTCTTGTCGCGCCAGACCGGAAGAACAGCTGAAAAGGACCATAACTTTTGGTCCGACCGTTGGATCGCGATCAAAGTTTTACAGGTGTTTCCGGAGGCTGTTTTACTTGAAGTACCTCTGGAATCCCTGCTCGTTGAAGAGGAGGTCTTGTAGCGCCATACCGAAATAACTGCTGAAAAGTGCCTTAACATTTGATGCGACCGGTGGATCGCCCTCAAAATTTTACAGTAGGTTCTAGAGCCCGTTTTCCTTGAAGTACCTATGGAATCCCTACTCATTGAAGAGGAGGTCTTGTCGCGACAAAACTGAATAACAGCTGAAAAGGGCCATAACTTTTGATCCGACCGTTGGATCGCCCTCAATGCTTTACATTAGTTTCCGGAGCCCGTTTTCTTTGAAGTACCTACGGAATCCCTACTCGGTGAATACGAGGTCTTGTCGCGCCAGACCGGAAAAATAGCTGAAAAAGGCCATAACTTTTAATCCGACCGTTCGATCGCTTTCAAAGTTTTGCAGTTGTTTCCGGAGCCCATTGTCCTTGAAGTACCTATGGAATCCCTACTCGGTAAAGAGGAGGTCTTGTCGCGCCAGACCGGAATAACAGCTGAAAAGGCCCATATCTTTTGATCCGATCGTTGGATCGCGCTCAAAGTTTAACAGTTGTTTCCGGAGCCTGTTTTCCTTGAAGTACCTCTGGAATCCGTACTCGTTGAAAATGATGTCTTTTCGCGCCAGACCGGAATAACAAGTAAAAAGGGCCAAAACTTTTTATCCGACCGTTGGATCGCGCTCAAAGTTTTACAGTTATTTCCGGATCCAGTTTTCCTTGAAGCACTTCTGGAATCCCTACTCGTTGAAAATGAGGTCTTGTTGAGCCAGACCAGAATAACAACTTAAAAGGGCCATAACTTTTGATCCGTCCGTTGGATCGCGCTCAAAGTTTTACAGTTGTTTCCGGATGCCGTTTTTCTTCTTGTACCTATGGAATCCCGACTCGATCAAGAGGAGGTCTTGTCCCGCCAGAACGGAATAACGGCTGAAATGGACCATAACTTTTGATCTGACCGTTGCATCGCCCTCAATATTTTACATTAGTTTCCGGAGCACGTTTTCCTTGAAGTACCTATGGAATCCCTACTTGGTGAAGAGGAGGTCTTGTCGCGCCAGACCGGAATAACAGCTGAAAAGGGTCATAACTTTGGATCCGACTGTTGGATCGCCCTCAATGCTTTACATTAGTTTCCGGAGCCTGTTTTCTTTGAAGTACCTATGGAATCCCTACTCGGTGAATAAGAGGTCTTGTCGCGCCAGACCGGAAAAACAGCTGAAAAGGGCCATAACTTTTAATCCGACCGTTCGATCGTTTTCAAAGTTTTATAGTAGTTTCCGGAGGCCGTTTTACTTGAAGTACCTCTGGAATCCCTGCTCGTTGAAGATGAGGTCTTGTCGCGCCAGACCGTAATAACAGCTGAAAATGGCTTTAACTTTTGATCCGACCGTTGGATCGCCCTCAATGTTTTACATTAGTTTCCGGAGCCCGTTTTCCTTGAAGTACCTATGGAATCCCTACTCGGTGAATAGGAAGTCTTGTCGCGCCAGACCGGAATAACAGGTGAAAAGGGCCATAACTTTTGATCCGACCGTTAGATCGCGCTGAAAGTTTTACGGTAGTTTTCGAAGGCCGTTTTACTTGAAGTACCTCTGGAATTTATACTCGTTGAAAATGAGGTCTTGTCGCGCCAGACCGGAATAACAGCGGAAAAGGGCCATAAGTTTTGATTCGACTGTTGGATCGCCCTCAAATATTTACAGTAATTTTCAAAGGCCGTTTTACTTGAAGTACCTCTGGAATTCCTACTCGCTAAAGAGGAGGTGTTGTCGCACCAGTCCTGAATAACAGCTGAAAATGGCTATAACTTTTGATCCGACCGTTGGATCGCGTTCAAAGTTTTACAGTAGTTTCCGGAGCTCGTTTTCCTTGAAGTACATATGGGGTCCCTACTCGGTGAATAGGAGGTCTTGTCGCGCCAGACCGGAAGAACAGCTGAAAAGAGTTAGAACTTTTCATATGACCGTTGGATCGCGCTCAAAGTTTTACAGTAGTTTCCAGAGCCCGTTTTCCTTCTTGTACCTATGGAATCCCTACTCGTTGAAAAGGAGGTCTTGTCGCGCCAGACTGGAATAATGGCTGAAATGGGCCGTAACTTTTGATCCGACCGTTGGATCGCTCACAATATTTACATTCATTTCCGGAGGCCGTTTTTCTTGAAGTACCTATGGAATCCCTACTCGGTGAAGAGGAGGTGTTGTTGCGCCAGACCGGAAGAACAACTGAAAAGGGCCATAACTTTTGATCCGACCGTTGGATCTCGCTCAAAGTTTTACAGTCGTTTTCGGAGCCCGTTTTCCTTCTTATACCTATGGAATCCCTACTCGTTGAAGCGAAGGTCTTGTCGCGCCGGACTTGAATAACGGCTTAAATGGACCATAACTTTTGATTCGACCGTTGGATTGCCCACAATATTTACATTAGTTTTCGGAGCGCGTTTTCCTAGAAGTACCTATGGAATCCCTACTCGGTGAAGAGGAAGTCTTGTCGCGCCAGACCGCAATAACAGGTGAAAAGGGCCATAACTTTTGATCCGATCGTTGGATCGCGCTCAAAGTTTTACAGGTGTTTCCGGAGGCTGTTTTCCTTCTAGTACGTTTGGAATCCCTTCTCGTTGAAGAGGAGGTCTTGTCGCGCCAGACCGGAATAACATCTAAAAAGGCCCATAACTTTCGATCCGACCGTTGCGTCGAGCTCAAACTTTTACAGTAGTTTCCGGAGCCCGTTTTCCTTGAAGTACCTATGGAATCGCTACTCGTTGAAGAGGAGGTCTTGTCGCGCCAGACCGATATTACTGCTGAAAAGTGCCTTCACTTTTGATCCGACCGTTGGATTGCCCTCAAAGTTTTGCAGTAGTTTCCAGAGCCTGTTTTCCTTGAAGTACCTATGGAATACCTACTCGTTGAAGAGAAGGTCTTATCCCGCCAGACCGGAATAACAACTGAAAAGATTCATAACTTTTGATCCGACCATTCGATCGCGCTCAAATATTGACAGTAGTTTCCGGAGCCCGTTTTCCTTGAAGTACCTATGGAATCCCTACTAGTTTAAGAGGAGGTCCTGTCACGCCATACCACAATAACAGTTGAAAAGGGCCATAACTTTGGATCCAATCGTTGGATCGCGCTCAAAGTTTTACAGTAGTTTGCAGACCCTTTTTCCTTGAAGTACCTATGGAATCCCTACTCGTTGAACAGCGGGTCGTGTCGCGCCAAACCGGAATAACAGCTGAAAAGGGCCATAACTGTTTATCCGACTGGTGGATCGCTTTAAAAGTTTGACAGCAGTTTGCGATCCTGTTTTTCTCGAACTACCTATGGAATCTCTACTCGGTGAAGAGGACGTCTTGTCGCGCCAGACTGGAAGAACAGCTGAAAAGGGCCATAACTTTTGATCCGACCGTTGGATCCCGCTCAAAGTTTTGCAGTTGTTTCCGTAGCCCATTTTCCTTGAAGTACCTATGGAATCCCTACTCGGTAGAGAGGAGGTCTTGTCACGCAAAACCGGAATAACAGCTAAAAAGACCCATATCTTTTGATCCGACCGTTGGATCGAGCTCAAATTTGACAGTTGTTTCTGGAGCCCGTTTTCCTTGAAGTACCTCTGGAATCCGTACTCGTCGAAAATGATGTCTTGTCGCGCCAGACCGGAATAACAACTAAAAAGGGCCAAAACTTTTGATCCGACCGTTGGATCGCGCTCAAAGTTTTACAGTTATTTCTGGATCCAGTTTTCCTTGAAGTACTTCTGGAATCCCTACTCGTTGAAAATGAGGTCTTGTTGAGCCAGACCGGAATAACAACTTAAAAGGGCCATAACTTTTGATTCGTCCGTTGGATCGCGCTCAAAGTTTTACAGTTGTTTCCGGATGCCGTTTTTCTTCTTGTACCTATGGAATCCCGACTCGTTCAAGAGGAGGTCTTGTCGTGCCAGACCGGAATAACGGCTGAAATGGGCCATAACTTTTGATCCGACCGTTGAATCGCCCTCAATATTTTACATTAGTTTCTGGAGCCCGTTTTCATTGAAGTACCTATGGAATCCCTATTCAGTGAATTGGAGGATTTGTCGAGCCAGACCGGAATAACTGTGGAAATGGGCCACAACTTTTGATCCGACCATTGGATCGCGTTCACAATTTTACAGCAGTTTTCGGAGCACGTTTTCATTGAAGTACCTCTGGAATCCCTACACGGTGAAGAGAAGGTCTTGGCATGCAAAACCAGAATAACATCTAAAAATGGCCAAAACTTTTTATCCGACCGTTGGATCGCGATCAAAGTTTTACAGGTGTTTCCGGAGGCCGTTTTTCTTCTAGTACCATTGGAATCCCTAGTCGTTGAAGAGGAGGTCTTCTAGCGCCATACCGAAATAACTGTAGAAAGGGGCCATAACTTTTGATCCGACTGTTGGATCGCGCTCAAAGTTTTACAGTAGTTTCCGAAGGCCGTTTTACTTGAAGTACCTCTGGAATCCCTGCTCGTTGAAATTGAGGTCTTGTCGCGCCAGACCGTAATAACTTGTGAAAATGGCTTTAACTTTTGATCCGATCGTTGGATCGCCCTCAATGTTTTACATTAGTTTCCGGAGCCCGTTTTCCTTGAAGTACCTATGGAATCCCTACTCGGTGAATAGGAAGTCTTGTCGCGCCAGACTGGAATAACAGGTGAAAAGGGCCATAACTTTTGATCCGACCGTTAGATCGCGCTCAAAGTTTTACAGTAGTTTCTGGTGGCCGTTTTACTTGAAGTACCTCTGGAATATGTACTCGTTGAAGATGAGGTCTTGTCGCGCCAGACCGGAATAACAGTTGAAAAGGGTCATAACTTTTGATCCGACTGTTGGATCGCCCTCAATGTTTTACATTAGTTTCCAGAGCCCATTTCCCTTGAAGTACATATGGGGTCCCTACTCGGTAAATAGGAGGTCTTGTCGCGCCAGACCGGAATAACCGTTGAAAAGGGCCATAACTTTTGATCCAACCGCTGGGATCGTGTTCAAAGTTTTACAGTAGTTTCCAGAGCCCGTTTTCCTTGAAGTACCTATGGACTCCCTACTCTTTGAAGTGGAGGTCTTGTCGCGCCAGACCGGAATAACAACTGAAAAGAGATTTAACTTTTGATCCATCCGTTGGATCGTGCTCAAATATTTACAGTAGTTTCAGGAGCCCGTTTTTCTTGAAGTACCAATGGAATCCCTACTAGTTTAAAAGGAGGTGTTGTCGCGCTAGACCGAAATAACAGTTGAAAAGGGTCATAACTTTTGATCCGACCGTTGGATCGCTCTCAAAGTTTTGCAGTTGTTTCCGGAGCCCGTTTTCCTTGAAGTACATATGGAATCCCTACTCGTTGAAGAGGAGGTCTTGTCGCGCCAAACCAGAATAACAGCTGAAAGGGCCTTAACCTTTGATCCGACAGTTGGAACGAGCTCAAAGTTTTACAGTAGTTTCCGGAGCCCGTTTTCCTTGAAGTACCTATGGACTCCCTACTCGGTGAAGTGGAGGTCTTGTCGCGCCAGACCGGAATAACAGCTGAAAAGAGACTTAACTTTTGATCCATCCGTTGGATCGCGCTCAAATATTTACAGTAGTTTCAGGAGCCCGTTTTTCTTGAAGTACATATGGGGTCCCTACTCGGTGAATAGGAGGTCTTGTCGCGCCAGACCGGAATAACCGTTGAAAAGGGCCATAACTTTTGATCGGACCGCTGGGATCGCGTTCAAAGTTTTACAGTAGTTTCCAGAGCCCGTTTTCCTTGAAGTACCTATGGACTCCCTACTCGTTGAAGTGGAGGTCTTGTCGCGCCAGACCGGAATAACAACTGAAAAGAGACTTAACTTTTGATCCATCCGTTGGATCGCGCTCAAACATTTACAGTAGTTTCAGGAGCCCGTTTTTCTTGATGTACCAATGGAATCCCTACTAGTTTAAAAGGAGGTGTTGTCGCGCTAGACCGGAATAACAGTTGAAAAAGGCCATAACTTTTGATCCGACCGTTGGATCACTCTCAAAGTTTTGCAGTTGTTTCCGGAGCCCGTTTTCCTTGAAGTACATATGGAATCCCTACTCGTTGAAGATGAGGTCTTGTCGCGCCAGACCAGAATAACAGGTGAAAGGGCCTTAACGTTTGATCCGACAGTTGGAACGAGCTCAAAGTTTTACAGTAGTTTCCGGAGCCCGTTTTCCTTGAAGTACCTATGGACTCCCTACTCGGTGAAGTGGAGGTCTTGTCGCGCCAGACCGGAATAACAGCTGAAAAGAGACTTAACTTATGATCCATCCGTTGGATCGCGCTCAAATATTTACAGTAGTTTCAGGAGCCCGTTTTTCTTGAAGTACATATGGGGTCCCTACTCGGTGAATAGGAGGTCTTGTCGCGCCAGACCGGAATAACCGTTGAAAAGGGCCATAACTTTTGATCTGACCGCTGGGATCGCGTTCAAAGTTTTACAGTAGTTTCCAGAGCCCGTTTTCCTTGAAGTACCTATGGACTCCCTACTCGTTGAAGTGGAGGTCTTGTCGCGCCAGACCGGAATAACAACTGAAAAGAGACTTAACTTTTGATCCATCCGTTGGATCGCGCTCAAACATTTACAGTAGTTTCAGGAGCCCGTTTTTCTTGATGTACCAATGGAATCCCTACTAGTTTAAAAGGAGGTGTTGTCGCGCTAGACCGGAATAACAGTTGAAAAAGGCCATAACTTTTGATCCGACCGTTGGATTGCTCTCAAAGTTTTGCAGTTGTTTCCGGAGCCCGTTTTCCTTGAAGTACATATGGAATCCCTACTCGTTGAAGAGGAGGTCTTGTCGCGCCAGACCAGAATAACAGGTGAAAGGGCCTTAACGTTTGATCCGACAGTTGGAACGAGCTCAAAGTTTTACAGTAGTTTCCGGAGCCCGTTTTCCTTGAAGTACCTATGGACTCCCTACTCGGTGAAGTGGAGGTCTTGTCGCGCCAGACCGGAATAACAGCTGAAAAGAGACTTAACTTTTGATCCATCCGTTGGATCGCGCTCAAATATTTACAGTAGTTTCAGGAGCCCGTTTTTCTTGAAGTACATATGGGGTTCCTACTCGGTGAATAGGAGGTCTTGTCGCGCCAGACCGGAATAACCGTTGAAAAGGGCCATAACTTTTGATCCAACCGCTGGGATCGCGTTCAAAGTTTTACAGTAGTTTCCAGAGCCCGTTTTCCTTGAAGTACCTATGGACTCCCTACTCGTTGAAGTGGAGGTCTTGTCGCGCCAGACCGGAATAACAACTGAAAAGAGATTTAACTTTTGATCCATCCGTTGGATCGCGCTCAAATATTTACAGTAGTTTCAGGAGCCCGTTTTTCTTGAAGTACCAATGGAATCCCTACTAGTTTAAAAGGAGGTGTTGTCGCGCTAGACCGGAATAACAGTTGAAAAGGGCCATAACTTTTGATCCGACCGTTGGATCGTTCTCAAAGTTTTGCAGTTGTTTACGGAGCCCGTTTTCCTTGAAGTACATATGGAATCCCTACTCATTGAAGAGGAGGTCTTGTCGCGCCAGACCAGAATAACAGGTGAAAGGGCCTTAACTTCTGATCCAACCATTGGATCGCGCTCAAATATTTACAGTAGTTTCTGGAGCCCCTTTTCCTTGAAATGCATATGGAATCAACTTGGTGGAAGAAGAGGTCTTGTCGCGCCAGACCGGAATAACATTTGAAAAGGGCGTTAAGTTTTGATCCGAACGTTGGATCGCGCTCAAAGTTTTAATGTAGTTTCCAGAGCCCGTTTTCCTTGAAGTACCTATGGAATCCCAACTAGTTTAAAAGGAGGTCTTGTCGCGCGAGACCGGAATAACAGTTGAAAAGGGCCTTAACTTTTGATTCGACCGTTGGATCGCCCTCAAAGTTTTATAGTAGTTTCCGTAGCCCGTTTTCCTTGAAGTACCTATGGAATCCCTACTCCTTGAAGAGGAGGTCTTGTCGCGCCAAACCAGAATAACAGCTGAAAAGAGCCTTAACTTTTGATCCATCTGTTGGATCGCGCTCAAATATTTACAGTAGTTTCAGGATCCCGTTTTTCTTGAAGTACCAATGGAATCCCTACTAGTTTAAAAGGAGGTGTTGTCGCGCTAGACCGGAATAACAGTTGAAAAGGGCCATAACTTTTGATCCGACCGTTGGATCGCTCTCAAAGTTTTACAGTTGTTTCCAGAGCCCGTTTTCCTTGAAGTACCTATGGAATCCCTACTCATTCAAGAGGAGGTCTTGTCGCGCCAGACCAAAATAACAGCTGAAAGGGCCTTAACTTTTGATCCGACCATTGGATCGCGCTCAAATATTTACAGGAGTTTCTGGAGCCCCTTTTCCTTGAAATGCATATGGAATCAACTTGGTGGAAGAGGAGGTCTTGTCGCGCGAGACCGGAATAACAGTTGAAAAGGGCCTTAAATTTTGATCCGAACGTTGGATCGCGCTCAAAGTTTTAATGTAGTTTCTAGAGCCCGTTTTCCTTGAAGTACCTATGGAATCCCTACTAGGTGAAGAGGAGGTCTTGTCGCGCCAGTTCTGAATAACAGCTGAAAAGGGCCATAACGTTTGATCCGACCGTTGGATCGCGCTCAAAGTTTTACAGTAGTTTCCAGAGCTCGTTTTCCTTGAAGTACCTATGGAATCCCTACTCCTTAAAGAGGAGGTGGTGTCGTGCCAGTCCTGAATAACAGCTGAAAAAAGCCATAACTTTTGATCAGATCGTTGGATCGCCTTCAAAGTTTTACAGTAGTTTCTGGAGCCCGTTTTCCTTGAAGTACCTATGGACTCCCTACTCCTTCAAGAGGAGGTGTTGTCGCGCCAGACCGGAATAACAGCTGAAAAGGGCCATAACTTTTGATCCGACCGTTGGATCGCGTTCAAAGTTTTACAGTAGTTTCCGGAGCTCGTTTTCCTTGAAGTACCTTTGGAATCCCTACTCGGTGAAGAGGAGGTCTTGTCGCGCCAGACCGGAAGAACAGCTCAAAACGGCCTTATCTTTTGATTCGATAGTTGGATCGCGCTCAAATATTTACAGTAGTTTCTGGAGCCCCTTTTCCTTGAAGTACCTATGGAATCCCAACTAGTTTAAGAGGAGGTCTTGTCGTGCCAGACCGGAATAACAGGTGAAAAGGGCCATGACTTTTGATCCGATAGTTGGATCGCGCTCAAGTTTTACAGTAGTTTCCGGATGCTCGTTTTCCTTGAAGTGCCTATGGAATCCCTACTAGGTGAAGAGGAGGTCTTGTCGCACCAGACCAGAACAACAGCTTAAAAGGGCCATAACTTTTGATCCAACCGTTGGATCGCGCTCAAAGTTTTACAGTAGTTTCCGGAGCTCGTTTTCCTTGAAGTACCTTTGGAATCCCTACTCGGTGAAGAGGAGGTCTTGTCGCGCTAGACCGGAATAACAGCTCAAAAGGGCCTTAACTTTTGATCCGACAGTTGGATCGCGCTCAAATATTTACAGTAGTTTCTGGAACCCGTTTTCCTAGAAGTACCTATGGAATCCCAACTAGTTTAAGAGGAGGTCTTGTCGCGCCAGACCGGAATAACAGCTGAAAAGAGACTTAACTTTTGATCCATCCGTTGGATAGCGCTCAAATATTTACAGTAGTTTCAGGAGCCCGTTTTTCTTGAAGTACCAATGGAATCCCTACTAGTTTAAAAGGAGGTGTTGTCGCGCTAGACCGGAATAACAGTTGAAAAGGGCCATAACTTTTGATCCGACCGTTGGATCGCTCTCAAAGTTTTACAATTGTTTCCGGAGCCCGTTTTCCTTGAAGTACCTTTGGAATCCCTACTCGTTGAAGGGAGGTGTTGTCGCGCCATACCAGAATAACAGCTGAAAGGGCCTTAACTTTTGATCCGACCATTGGATCGCGCTCAAATATTTACAGTAGTTTCTGGAGCCCCTTTTCCTCGAAATGCATATGGATTCAACTTGGTGGAAGAGGAGATCTTGTCGCGCCAGACCGGAATAACAGTTGAAAAGGGCCTTAAGTTTTGATACGAACGTTGGATCGCGTTCAAAGTTTTAATATAGTTTTCAGAGCCCGTTTTCCTTGAAGTACCTATGGAATCCCTACTCGTTGAAGAGGAGGTCTTGTCGCGCCAGACCAGAATAACAGCTGAAAAAGGCCGTAACTTTTGATCCGACAGTTGGATCGTGGTCAAAGTTTTACAGTAGTTTCCGGATGCCCATTTTCCTTGAAGTGCCTATGGAATCCCTACTCGTTGAAGAGTAGGTATTGTCCCGCCAGACCGGAATAACAGGTGAAAAGGGCCATGACTTTTGATCCGATAGTTAGATCGCGCTCAAGGTTTTACAGTTGTTTCTGGATGCCCGTTTTCCTTGAAGTGCCAATGGAATCCCTACTCGTTGAAAAGTAGGTGTTATCGCTCCAGACCGGACTAACGGCTGAAATAGGCCACAACTTTTGATCCGATCGTTGGATCGCCCTCAATGTTTTATATTAGTTTCGGTAGCCAGTTTTACTTGAAGTACCTATGGAATACCTTCTCGTTGAGGAGGAGGTCTTGTCGCGCCAGACTAGAATAACAGCTGAAAAGGGCCATAACTTTTGATCCGACCGTGATCGCGTTCAAAGTTTTGCAGTAGTTTTCGGAGCCTATTTTCGTTGAAGTAACCTATGGACTCCCTACTCCTTAAGAGTAGGTCTTGTCGCGCCAAACCGGAATAACAGCTGAAAAGAGCCATAGCTTTTGATCCGATCGTTGGATTGCGCTCAAAGTTTTACAGTAGTTTGCGGAACCTGTTTTCCTTGCAGTACCTATGGAATCCCTACTTGGTGAAGAGGAGGCTTGTCGTGCCAGACCATAATAACAGCTGAAAGGGGCCATATCTTTTGATTCGACCGTTGGATCGCACTCAAAGTTTTACAGTAGTTTCCGGAGCCCGTATTCCTTGAAGTACCTATGGAATCTCTACTTGTTGAAAAGGAGGTCTTGTCGCGCCAGACCAGAATAACAGCTGAAAAGGGCCGTAACTTTTGATTCGACCGTTGGATCGCGCTCAAAGTTTTACAGTAGTTTCCGGAGCCCGTTTTCCTTGAACTACCTATGGAATCCCTACTCGTTGAAGAGGAGGTCTTGTCGTGCCAGACCAGAATAACAGCTGAAAGGGGCCATATCTTTTGATCGGACTGTTAGATCGCGCCCAAAGTTTTACAGTAGTTTCCAGAGCCCGTTTTCCTTGAAGAAACTATGGACTCCCTACTCGTTGAAGAGCAGGTCTTGTCGTGCCAGAAGGGAATAACAGTTGAAAAGGGCCATAACTTTTGATCCGACCGTTTGATCGCGGTCAAAGTTTTACAGTAGTTTCCGGAGCCCATTTTCATTGAAGTACCTACGGACTCCCTACTCGTTGAAGAGTAGGTCTTGTCATGCCAGACCGGAATAACAGGTGAAAAGGCCCATGACTTTTGATCCTACAGTTGGATCGAGCTCAAAGTTTTACAGTAGTTTTCGGAGCCCGTTTTCCTTGAAGTACCTATGGAATCCCTACTCGTTGAAGAGGAGGTCTTGTCGCGCCAGACCAGAATAACAGCTGAAAGGGGCCATATCTTTTGATTCGACCGTTGGATCGCACTCAAAGTTTTACAGTAGTTTCCGGAGCCCGTATTCCTTGAAGTACCTATGGAATCCCTACTTGTTGAAGAGGAGGTCTTGTCGCGCCAGACCAGAATAACAGCTAAAAAGGGCCGTAACTTTTGATTCGACCGTTGGATCGCGCTCAAAGTTTTACAGTAGTTTCCGGAGCCCGTTTTCCTTGAACTACCTATGGAATCCCTACTCGTTGAAGAGGAGGTCTTGTCGTGCCAGACCAGAATAACAGCTGAAAGGGGCCATATCTTTTGATACGACTGTTAGATCGCGCTCAATGTTTTACAGTAGTTTCCGGAGCCTGTTTTCCTTGAAGTACCTATGGAATCCCTACTCGTTGAAGAGGAGGTGTTGTCGCGCCAGTCCTGAATAACAGCTGAAAAGGGCCATAACTTTTGATCCGATCGTTGGATCGCGCTCAAAGTTTTACAGTAGTATTCGGAGCCTGTTTTCCTTGAAGTACCTATGGAATCCCTACTCGCTGAAGTGGAGGTCTTGTCGCGCCAGACCGGAATAACAGCCGAAAAGGGCCATAACTTTTGATCCGATCGTTGGATCGCGCTCAAAGTTTTACAGTAGTTTCCGGAGCTCGTTTTCCTCGAAGTACCTTTGGAATCCCTACTCGGTGAAGAGGAGGTCTTGTCGCGCCAGACCTGAATAACAGCTGAAAAGGGCCTTAACTTTTGATCCGACATTTGAATCGCACTCAAATATTTACTGTTGTTTCAAGAGCCCGCTTTCCTTGAAGTACCTATGGAATCGCTACTCGTTGAAGAGTTGGTCTTGTCGCGTCAGACTAGAATAACAGCTGAAAGGGGCCATGTCTTTTGATACGACTGTTAGATCGCGCTCAATGTTTTACAGTAGTTTCCGGAGCCTGTTTTCCTTGAAGTACCTATGGAATCCCTACTCGTTGAAGAGGAGGTGTTGTCGCGCCAGTCCTGAATAACAGCTGAAAAGGGCCATAAGTTTTGATCCGACCGTTGGATCGTGTTCAAAGTTTAACAGTAGTTTCCGGAGCCCGTTTTCCTTGAAATACGTATGGAATCCCTACTCGGTGAAGAGGAGGCTTGTCGTGCCAGACTAGAATAACAGCTGAAAGGGGCGTATCTTTTGATTCGACCGTTGGATCGCGCTAAAAGTTTTACAGTAGTTTCCGGAGCCCGTATTCCATGAAGTACCTATGGAATGCCTTCTCGTTGAAGAGGAGGTCTTGTAGCGCCAGACCGGAATAACAGCTGAAAAGGGCCGTAACTTTTGATCCGACAGTTGGATCGCGCTCAAAGTTTTACATTAGTTTCCAGAGCCTGTTTTCCTTGAAGTACCTATGGACTCCCTACTCGCTGAAGAGGAGGTCTTGTCGCGCCAGACCGGAATAACAACTGAAAAGGGCCATAACTTTTGATCCGACCGTTGGATCGCGCTCAAAGTTTTACAGTAGTTTCCGGAGCTCATTTTCCTTGAAGTACCTTTGGAATCCCTAGTTGGTGAAGAGGAGGTCTTGTCGTGCCAGACCAGAATAACAGCTGAAAGGGGCAATATCTTTTGATCTGACCGTTAGATCGCGCTCAAAGTTTTACAGTAGTTTCCGGAGCCTGTTTTCCTTGAAGTGCCTATGGAATCCCTACTAGGTGAAGAGAAGGTCTTGTTGCGCCAGACCGGAATAACAGCTGACAAGGGTCATAACTTTTGATCCGACTGTTGGATCGCTGTCAAAGTTTTACAGTTGTTTCCGGAGCCCCTTTTCCTTGAAGTACCCTTGGAATCCCTACTTGGTGAAGAGGAGGTCTTGTCGTGCCAGACCAGAATAACAGCTGAAAGGGGCCATATCTTTTGATCCAACCGTTAGATCGCGCTCAAAGTTTTACAGTAGTTTCTGGAGCCCATTTTCCTTGAAGTACCTATGGAATCCCTACTCGTTGAAGAGGAGGTCTTGTCGCGCCAGTGCTGAATAACAGTTGAAAAGGGCCATAACTTTTGATCCGACCGTTGGATCGCGCTCAAAGTTTTACAGTAGTTTCTAGAGCTCGTTTTCCTTGAAGTACCTTTGGAATCCCTACTTGGTGAAGAGGAGGTCTTGTCGCGCCAGACCGGAATAACAGCTGTAAAGGGCCTTAACTTTTGATCCCATATTTGGATCGCGTGCAAATATTTACAGTAGTTTCTGGAGCCTTTTTTCCTTGAAATACCTATGGAATCCCTACTAGTTTAAAAGGAGGTGTTGTCGCGCTACACCGGAATAACAGTTGAAAAGGGCCATAACTTTTGATCCGACCGTTGGATCGCTCTCAAAGTTTTACAGTTGATTCGGGAGCCAGTTTTCCTTGAAGTACCTATGGAATCCCAACTAGTTTAAGAGGAGGTCTTGTCGCGCCAGACCGGAATAACAGCTGAAAAGGGCCATAACTTTTGATCCGACCGTTGGATCTCGCTCAAAGTTTTACAGTAGTTTCCGGAGCTCGTTTTCCTTGGAGTACCATTGGAATCCCTACTTGGTGAAGAGGAGGTCTTGTCGCGCCAGACCGGAATAACAGCTGAAAAGGGCCGTAACTTTTGATCCGACTGTTGGATCGCTGTCAAAGTTTTACAGTTGTTTCCGGAGCCCCTTTTCCTTGAAGTACCTATGGAATCCCAACTAGTTTAAGAGGAGGTATTGTCGCGCCAGTTGAATAACAGCTGAAACGGGCCATAACTTTTGATCCGACCGTTGGATCTCGCTCAAAATTTTACAGTAGTTTCCGGAGCTCGTTTTCCTTGAAGTACCTTTGGAATCCCTACTTGGTGAAGAGGAGGTCTTGTCGCGCCATACCGGAATAACAGTTGAAAAGGGCCATAACTTTTGATCCGCTGTTGGATCGCTGTCAAAGTTTTACAGTTGTTTCCGGAGCCCCTTTTCCTTGAAGTATCTATGGAATCCCAACTAGTGTAAGAGGAGGTATTGTCGCGCCAGTTGAATAACAGCTGAAACGGGCCATAACTTTTGATCCGACCGTTGGATCGCGCTCAAAGTTTTACAGTAGTTTCCAGAGCTCGTTTTCCTTGAAGTACCATTGGAATCCCTACTTGGTGAAGAGGAGGTCTTGTCGTGTAAGACCAGAATAACAGCTGAAAGGGGCTATATCTTTTGATCCGATCGTTAGATCGCCCTCAAAGTTTTACAGTAGTTTCCGGAGCCCGTTTTCCTTGAAGTACCTATGGAATCCCTACTCGTTGAAGAGGAGGTCTTGTCGCGCCAGTCCTGAATAACAGCTGAAAAGGGCCATAACTTTTGATCCGACCGTTGGATCGCGCTCAAAGTTTTACAGTAGTATTCGGAGCCTGTTTTCCTTGAAGTACCTATGGAATCCCTACTCGCTGAAGTGGAGGTCTTGTCGCGCCAGACCGGAATAACAGCCGAAAAGGGCCATAACTTTTGATCCGATCGTTGGATCGCGCTCAAAGTTTTACAGTAGTTTCCGGAGCTCGTTTTCCTCGAAGTACCTTTGGAATCCCTACTCGGTGAAGAGGAGGTCTTGTCGCGCCAGACCTGAATAACAGCTGAAAAGGGCCTTAACTTTTGATCCGACATTTGAATCGCACTCAAATATTTACTGTTGTTTCAAGAGCCCGCTTTCCTTGAAGTACCTATGGAATCGCTACTCGTTGAAGAGTTGGTCTTGTCGCGTCAGACTAGAATAACAGCTGAAAGGGGCCATGTCTTTTGATACGACTGTTAGATCGCGCTCAATGTTTTACAGTAGTTTCCGGAGCCTGTTTTCCTTGAAGTACCTATGGAATCCCTACTCGTTGAAGAGGAGGTCTTGTCGCGCCAGACCGGAATAACAGCTGAAAAGGGCCTTAACTTTTGATCCGACATTTGGATCGCACTCAAATATTTTCTGTTGTTTCAAGAGCCCGCTTTCCTTGAAGTACCTATGGAATCGCTACTCGTTGAAGAGTTGGTCTTGTCGCGTCAGACTGGAATAACAGCTGAAAAGGTCCTTCACTTTTGATCTGACCGTTGAATGGCGCCTTAACTTTTGATCTGACCGTTGGATGGCGCTCAAAGTTTTACAGTAGTTTCCGGAGCCCGTTTTCCTTGAAGTACCTATCGAATCGCTACTCGTTGACGAGTTGGTCTTGTCACGCCAGATCGGAATAACAGCTGAAAAGGGCCTTAACTTTTGATCCAACCGTTGCATCGCGCTTAATTATTTAAAGTAGTTTCCAGAGCCCGTTTTCCTTGAAATGCCTATGGAATCAACTTGGTGGAAGAGGAGCTCTTGTCGCGCTAGACCAGAATAACAGCTGAAAAGGGCAATAACTTTTGATCCGACCGTTGGATCGCACTTAAAGTTTTGCAGTAGTTTCTGAAGACTGTTTTCCTTGAAGTACCTATGGAATCCCTACTCGTTGAAGAGTAGGTCTTCTTGTGCCAGACCAGAATAACAGCTGAAAGGGCCATAACTTTTGATTCGACCGTTGGATGGCGCTCAAAGTTTTACAGTTGTTTCTGATGCCCGTTTTCCTTGAAGTACCTATGGAATCCCTATTCGTTGAAGAGTAGGTCTTCTTGTGCCAGACCAGAATAACAGCTGAAAGGGCCATAACTTTTGATGCGACCGTTGGATGACGCCTTAACTTTTGATCTGACCGTTGGATGGCGCTCAAAGTTTTACAGTAGTTTCCGAAGCCCGTTTTCCTTGAAGTTTTTATGGAATCGCTACTCGTTGAAGAGTTGGTCTTGCCTCGCCAGACCGGAATAACAGCTGAAAAGGGCCATAACTTTTGATCCGACCGTTGGATCGCGCTCAAAGGTTTACAGTAGTTTCCGGAGCCCGTTTTCCTTGAAGTGCCTATGGAATCGCTACTGGTTGAAGAGTTGGTCTTGTCGCGTCAGACCGGAATAACAGCTGAAAAGGGCTATAACTTTCGATCCGACCGTTGGATCGCACTTAAAGTTTTACAGTAGTTTCCGAAGACTGTTTTCCTTGAAGTACCTACGGAATCCCTACTCGTTGAAGAGTAGGTCTTCTTGCGCCAGACCAGAATAACAGCTGAAAGTGCCATAACTTTTGATGCGACCGTTGGATGGCGCTCAAAGTTTTACGGTTGTTTCCGGAGGCTGTTTTCCTTCAAGTACCTATGTAATCCCTACTTGTTAAAGAGGAGGTCTTGTCATTCCAGACCGGAAAAACAGTTGAAAAGGGCCATAACTTTTGATCCGACCGTTGGATCGCGTTCAAAGTTTTACAGTTGTTTCCCGAGGCTGTTTTCCTTCAAGTACTTATGGAATCCCTACTCTTTGAAGAGGAGGTCTTGTCGCGCCAAACTGAAATAACGACAAAAATTAGCCATAACTTTTGATCCGACCGTTGGATCGCCCTTAATGTTTTACATTAGTTTCCGGAGCCCGTTTTCCTTGAAGTACCTATGGAATCCCTACACGTCAAAATGGAGGTCATTTCGCGCCAGACCGGAATAACAGCTGAAAAGGCCATAACTTTTGATCTGATATTTGGATGACACTCATATATTAACAGTAGTTTCCGGAGCCCGTTTTCCTTGAAGTACCTAAGGAATTTTTACTAGTTTAAGAGGGGGTCTTGTCTAGCGAGAGCGGAATAAGAGCTGAAAAGGGCCTTTACTTTTGATCCGACCATTGGATCGCCCTCAAAGTTTTCCAATAGTTTTCGGAGCCCGTTTTCCTTGATGTACCTATGGAATCCCTACTCGGTGAAGAGGAGGTCTTGTCGCGCCAGACCGGAATAACAGCTGAAAAGGGCCTTAACTTTTCATCCAACCGTTGGATCGCACTCAATTATTTACAGTAGTTTCCGGAGCCCGTTTTCCTTGAAATGCCTATGGAATCAACTTGGTGGAAGAGGAGCTCTTGTCGCGCCAGACCAGAATAACAGCTGAAAAGGGCCATAACTGTTGATCGGACTGTTGGATCGCACTCAAAGTTTTACAGTAGTTTCCGCAGACTGTTTTCCTTGAAGTACCTATGGAATCCCTACTCGTTGAAGAGTAGGTCTTGTTGCGCCATACCCGAATAACGGCTGAAAAGGGCCATAACTTTTGATGCGACCGTTGGATCGTGCTCAAAGTTTTACAGTAGTTTCCGGAGGCCGTTTTCCTTGAAGTACCTATAGAATCCCTACTCGTTGAAGAGGAGCTCTTGTCGCGCCAGACCGGAAAAACAACTGAAAATGGACCTAACTTTTGATCCGATATTTGATCGCGCTCATATTTTTAAAGTTGTTTCCGGAGGCCGTTTTCCTTCAAGTACCTATGGAATCCCTACTCGTTGAAGAGGAGGTCTTGTTGCGCCAGACCGAAATAACAGTTGAAAAGGACCATAACTTTTGATCTGACCATTGGATCGCCCTTAAAGTTTTACAGTTGTTTCCGGATGCCGTTTTCCTTCTAGTACTTATGGAATCCCTACTCCTTGACGAGGATGTCTTGTCGCGGCAGACCAAAATAACGACTGAAATGGGCCATAACTTTTGATCTGACCATTGGATCGCGCTCATAGTTTTACAGAAGTTTCCGGAGCCCGTTTTCCTTGAAGTACCTACAGAATCCCTACTCGTTGAAGAGGAGGTCTTGTCGCGCCAGACCGGTATAACAGCTGAAAAGGGACTTAACTTTTGATCCGACCGTTGGATCGTCCTCAAAGTTTTAGAGAAGTTTCCGGAGCCTGTTTTTCTTGAAGTACCTATGGAATCCCTACTCGTTGAAGATGAGGTCTTGTCGCGCCAGACCGGAATAACAACTGAAAAGGGCCATAACTTTTGATCCGACTGTTTGATCGCGTTCAAAATTTTACAGTTGTTTCCCGAGGCCGTTTTCCTTCAAGTACCTATGGAATCCCTACTCTTTGAAGAGGAGGTCTTGTCACGCCAGACTGAAATAACGACTAAAATGGGCCATAACTTTTGATCCAACCGTTGGATCGCACTCAATTATTTACAGTAGTTTCCGGAGCTCGTTTTCCTTGAAATGCCTATGGAATCCCTACTCGTTGAAGAGGAGCTCTTGTCGCACCAGACCAGAATAACAGCTGAAAAGGGCCATAACTGTTGATCCGACCGTTGGATCGCGCTCAAAGTTTTACAGTAGTTTCCGGAGGCTGTTTTCCTTGACGTACTTATAGAATCCCTACTCGTTGAAGAGGAGCTCTTTTCGCGCCAGACCGGAAAAACAGCTGAAAAGGGACCTAACTTTTGATCCGATATTTGATCGCGCTCAAAGTTTTACAGTTGTTTTCGGAGGCCGTTTTCCTTCAAGTACCTATGGAATCCCTACTCGTTGAAGAGGAGGTTTTGTCGCGCCAGACCGAAATAACAGTTGAAAAGGACCATAACTTTTGATCTGACCATTGGATCGCCCTTAAAGTTTTATAGTTGTTTCCGGGTGCCGTTTTTCGTCTAGTACTTATGGAATCCCTACTCCTTGACGAGGATATCTTGTCGCGGCAGACCAAAATAACGACTGAAATGGGCCATAACTTTTGATCCGACCATTGGATTGCGCTCATAGTTTTACAGAAGTTTCCGGAGCCCGTTTCCGGAGCCCGTTTTCCTTGAAGTACCTACAGAATCCCTACTCGTTAAAGAGGAGGTCTTGTCGCGCCACACCGGTATAACAGCTGAAAAGGGACTTAACTTTTGATCCGACCGTTGGATCGTCCTCAAAGTTTTAGAGAAGTTTCCGGAGCCTGTTTTTCATGAAGTACCTATGGAATCCCTACTCGTTGAAGATAAGGTCTTGTCGCGCCATACCAGAATAATGGCTGAAAAGGGCCATAACTTTTGATGCGACCGTTGGATCGCGCTCAAAGTTTTACAGTAGTTTCCGGAGGCCGTTTTCCTTGAAGTACCTATAGAATCCCTACTCGTTGAAGAGGAGCTCTTTTCGCGCCAGACCGGAAAAACAGCTGAAAAGGGACCTAACTTTTAATCCGACATTTGATCGCGCTCAAAGTTTTACAGTAGTTTCCGGACGTCGTTTTCCTTCAAGTACCTATGGAATCCCTACTCGTTGAAGAGGAGGTCTTGTCGCGCCAGACCGAAATAACAGTTGAAAAGGACCATAACTTTTGATCTGACCATTGGATCGCGCTTAAAGTTTTACAGTTGTTTCCGGATGCCGTTTTCCTTCTAGTACTTAAGGAATCCCTACTCCTTGACGAGGATGTCTTGTCGCGCTCAAAGTCTTACAGAAGTTTCCGGAGCCCGTTTTTCTTGAAGTACCTATGGAATCGCTACTCGTTGAAGATGAGGTATTGTCGCGCCAGTCCGGAATAACAGCTGAAAAGAGTCTTAACTTTTGATCTGACCATTGGATCGCGCTCAAAGCATTACAGTAGTTTCCGGAGCCCATTTTCCTTGAAGTACCTATGGAATCCCTACACGTCAAAAAGAGGTCATTTCGCGCCAGACCGGAATAACAGCTGAAAAGGCCATAACTTTTGATCCGATATTTGGATCACGCTCATATATTTACAGTAGTTTCTGGAGCCTGTTTTCCTTGAAGTACCTATGGAATCCTTACTAGTTTAAGAGGAGGTCTTGTCGCGCCAGATCGGAATAACAGCTGAAAAGGGCCTTTACTTTTGATCCGACCGTTGGATCGCCCTCAGAGTTTTACAGTAGTTTCCGGAGCCCGTTTTCCTTGATCTACCTATGGAATCCCTACACGTCAAAAAGGAGGTCAGGTCACGCCAGACCGGAATAACTGCTGAAAAGGGCCTTCACTTTTGATCCGACCGTTGGATCGCCCTCAAAGTTTTACAGTAGTTTCCGCAGCCCGTTTTCCTAAATGTACCTATGGAATCCCTACACGTCAAAAGGAGGTCATGTCGCGCCAGACCGGAATAACTGCTGAAAACGGCCTTTACTTTTGATCCGACCGTTGGATCGCCCTCAAAGTTTTACAGTAGTTTCCGCAGCCCGTTTTCCTTGATGTACCTATGGAATCCCTACTCGTTGAAGAGGAGGTCTTGTCACGCCAGATCTGAATAACAGCTGAAAAGGGACTTAACTTTGATTCGACCGTTGGATCGTCCTCAAAGTTTTAGAGAAGTTTCCAGAGCCTATTTTTCTTGAAGTACCTATGGAATCCCTACTCGTTGAAGATGAGGTCTTGTCGCGCCAGACTAGTATAACAGCCGAAAAGTGTCATAACTTTTGATTCGATCGTTGGATCGTCCTCAAAGTTTTAGAGATGTTTCCGGAGCCTGTTTTTCTTGAAGTACCTATGGAATCCCTACTCGTTGAAGATGAGGTCTTGTCGCGCCAGACTGGAATAACAGCTGAAAAGGGCCATAACTTTTGATCCGAACGTTGGATCGCGCTCAAATATTTACAGTAGTTTCCGGAGCCCGTTTTCTTTGAAAAACCAATGGAATCCCTACTCGTTAAAGAGGAGGTCTTGTCGTGCGAGACCGGAATAACAGCTGAAAAGGGCCTTAACTTTTGATCCGACCATTGGATCGTCCTCAAAGTTTTAGAGTAGTTTTCGGAGCCCGTTTTCCTTGAAGTACCCATGGAATCCCTACTCGTTGAAGAGGAGGTCTTGTCGCGCCAGACTGAAATAACGACTGAAATGGGCCATAACTTTTGATCCGGCCGTTCGATCGCCCTCAATGTTTTACATTGGTTTCCGAAGGCCGTTTTCCTTGAAGTACCTATGCAATCCCTACTCGTTGAACACGGGGTCTTGTCGCGCAAGACCGGAATAACAGATGAAAAGGGCCATAACTTTTGATCCTACCGTTGGATCACGCTCAAAGCATTACAGTTGTTTCCGGAGCCCGTTTTCCTTGAAGTACCCACGGAATCCCTACACGTCAAAAAGGAGGTCATGTCGCGCCAGACCGGAATAACAGCTGAAATGGGCTTTTACTTTTGATCCGATTGTTGGATCGCCCTCAAAGTTTTACAATAGTTTCCGAAGCCCGTTTTCCTTGAAGTACCTACGGAATCCCTATTTGTTGAAGAGGAGGTCTTGTCGTGCCAAACCGGAATAACAGCTGAAAAGGGACTTAACTTTTGATCGGCCATTGGATCGTCCTCAAAGTTTTAGAGTAGTTTCCGGAGCCCGTTTTCCTTGAAGTACCTATGGAATCCCTACTCGTTGACGAGGAGATCTTGTCATGCCAGACCAGAATAGCAGCTGAAAAGCGCCATAACTTTTGATCGGACCGTTGAATTGCGGTCAAAATTTTACAATAATTTCCGGAGGCCGTTTTCCTTCAAGTACCTATGCAAAACCAACAAGGGAAATGCAAAGGAGGTTGAACCCGCCTATGATGGAGGTAGTGAAAGCTGAAATTTTAAAACTGTTAGATGCAGGAGTCATTTATCCCATCACAGACAGTAAATGGGTTGCGCCAATCCATGTGGTGCCTAAAAAGACTGGAATCACGTTGGTGAAAAACAAAAATGATGAGCTCATTCCTACTTGCATCTCGAGTGGATGGAGAATGTGTGTTGATTACAGAAAGCTAAATCTTGCTACACGCAAAGATCATTTTCCATTACCATTCATGGATCAAATGCTTGAACGCCTAGCAGGTAAGTCTTTTTATTGCTTTCTTGATGGATATAGTGGATACAATCAGATTGTTATTAATCCTGAGGATCAAGAAAAGACTACATTTACATGTCCATTTGGTACATATGCATATAGGAGAATGCCCTTTGGTCTCTGTAATGCACCTGCAACTTTTCAAAGATGCATGATGAGTATTTTTTCTGACTATGTTAAAAGAATAATTGAGGTTTTCATGGATGATTTCACGGTGTATGGTGATTCTTTTGATAAATGTCTAGAAAATTTATCTTTGATCTTGAAAAGGTGCATTGAAACTAACATTGTCTTAAACTATGAAAAGTGTTATTTTATGGTAGAACAAGGAATAGTTCTTGGGCATGTTGTGTCTTCACGTGGATTAGAGGTTGATAAAGCTAAAATAGACGTTATTTCATCATTTCGTTACCCCTCCTGCGTGAGGGAAATTCGTTCTTTTCTTGGCCATGCAGGTTTCTATTGACGCTTTATCAAAGATTTCTCAAAGATTACAGCACCCTTGTGCAAACTATTAGCCAAAGAAGTGGATTTTGTGTTTGATCAAGCATGTAAAGATGCCCATGATGAGCTTAAGAGGCGTGTCACATCTGCCCCTATCATCCAACCACCAAATTGGGATGAGCCTTTTGAGATAATGTGTGATGCAAGTGACTATGCGGTAGGGGCTGTCCTTGGGCAAAGAATAGGGAAGAATTTGCATGTTATCGCCTATGCTTCCCACATGTTGGACGGAGCACAATGCAATTACCATACAACTGAAAAGGAACTTTTTGCAGTGGTGTTTGCTCTTGAAAAATTTAGGTCATATCTACTTGGTACAAAAGTCATTGTTTTTACTGATCATGCAGTTTTAAGGTATCTTTTGAAGAAAAAGGAGTCCAAACCAAGATTGATTAGGTGGATCTTGCTTTTACAAGAATTTGATCTTGAGATCAAAGACAAAAAAAGGTGTCGAAAATCATGTGGCTGATCACTTGAGCCGACTGAGGACTGAGGATATACAAACCAAAACAATACGAGAGACATTCCCCGATGAGCAGTTGTATGTGTTACATTCCTCTACAAGACCATGGTATGCTGATTTGGTGAACTATTTAGTCACCAAAGAATTCCCTCCAGGTTTGTCTACATCCCAAAAAGACAAGTTACGAGCTGATGCTAAATATTATTTTTGGGATACTCCTTATCTGTGGAAATTTTGTGTGGATCAAGTAGTTAGGAGATGTGTACCACAAGATGAATTTCATTCCATTCTTACCTTTTGTCATTCTCATTCTTGTGGTGGGCATTTTGGAGCAAAAAGAACGGCCCACAAGGTACTTGAAAGTGGTTTTTATTGGCCTTCTATTTTTAAGGATGCATATCATTTTTGCAAATCATGTGAAAAATGCCAAAAAAACATGTAATATCACTCATAAGAATCAAATGCCTTTAACGAATATTCTTGTAAGTGAAATTTTTGATGTTTGAGGTATTGATTTTATGGGTCCATTTCCTTCTTCATTTGGCAATCTTTATATTCTTCTTGCTGTTGATTATGTGTCCAAATGGATTGAGGCAAAAGCCACACGAACTAATGATGCTAAGGTTGTTTTAGATTTTGTCAGGACTCACATATTTGACAGGTTTGGAATCCCTAAAGCTATCATTAGTGATCGTGGCACTCATTTCTGCAATCGTTCCATGGAAGCATTGCTACGCAAATATCATGTGACTCATCGAACTTCCACAGCATATCATCCTCAAACGAATGGCCAAGCTGAAATTTTGAATCGAGAAATCAAGTCCATTTTGGAGAAAACAGTGCAACCTAACCGGCGAGATTGGAGTCTACGTCTTGGAGATGCACTTTGGGCTTATCGGATTGCTTATAAATCACCTATAGGAATGTCACCTTATAGAATGATTTATGGGAAAGCATGTCATCTACCGGTGGAGCTTGAACACAAAGCTTTTTGGGCCATTAAACAATGTAACATGGATTATGATGCTGCTGGGATTGCAAGAAAACTACAACTGCAAGAGTTGGAAGAAATTCGAAATGATGCTTATGAGAATGCAAGGATTTACAAAGAAAAGACTAAGAATCTTCATGACCGGATGCTTACAAGAAAAGAGTTTAATGTTGGAGACAAAGTCCTTCTTTATCATTCGCGTTTGAAACTTTTTCCTGGAAAGTTACGCTCTCGTTGGATTGGACCCTTTGTTGTTTCTAATGTTTTTCCTTATGGTGCAGTTGAAATTACAAGTTTAGAAACCAACAAAGTACTCAAGGTCAATGGGCATCGTTTAAAACCTTTCTATGAAGGTTGGACGGCAGAACTCACCGCTTCTGTAGAGTTAGCTGAACCAATCTATGAAGAATGAGCATGCCACATGTCAAGCCAATGACATAAAACAAAAGCGCTTACTAGGAGGCAACCCAACACAAAAAAAAAATCAGATTTGCTTTCTTTTTCCTTATCTTTTATTTTTTCGCATTTTAATTTATTTTCTGTCATTCTCTTCTATTCCTTTGCTTTTATTTCAACATTGAGGACAATGTTGTGTTTTAAGTGTGGGGGTATTGAGAGAATGTTGGTTTTCTAATTTTGGTTTTCTTTGTTATTTTTCAAAAAAAAAAATTATGTTTGATCTTTTGAACTCCCATTGGTTTTTGAGAATATGAGTATTATGTATGAGAATTAGTTGAGATAGATGAAGATATAAATCAAATGAAGGAGTATGCATGTAAATTTTAAGGTTTAATTGGTTTAGGGATTGACTTTGAGAATATGTCATGTTGACTTTATAGTGTTATACCAATGCAAGCTTTTGAGCCTTCAACATTATATTCTTTGAGTGTGCATTCTTTCAATGATATGTATCTCTAGAACTTGCTTCATATCTTGTTGAGATTACATTCGAATTACATATATACATGAAGATGATAAAGGCATTAGAAATTTTAACCACTTGAGCCAAAAAGCCAACCTAAAGCATATTATCCTTAGTGAGCCCCTTTTGAGCTTGTTTATCTTTTCTTTGCTTTACCCATGTATAAGCCTTAACTTTTTATATGTTTTCCTTTTCCCCTGGCCAAGGATTAGTAGAGCATATATTTGTGATATCTCATGGAATTATGGTTGGAAATTATGTGAAAAGAAAAAAAGAAGTGATGCTTGATGAAAAGATGGGCAAAATAGCCAAATGTAAAAAAAACAGAGAAAAAAAGAAAAAAGAAAAAAAAAGTGTTCCTTTATGTTCTTAAGATTTTATGTTGAAAGAGCTTGAAATCAAAAGAAGTTAAGCATTGGTGATTAAAGATGAAAAATTTATGTGCTTTGATGGAATATCTTGTTTGAAATATCATTTTTTCATAATGCTCTACTTTCTTTGGTTTGAACCTTTTCTTTTACTCTCTTTTACCTCACCTTAACCTTAGCCCCATTAGAACCAGAAAATAAGACCTTTTGATTCATGCATTGTTCGTAATATGTTAGTAATGGAGATGAGATTGAAAAGCAAGCTTATGGTAGAACATATTCATTGATTGAATTTGAGAAATTTAAACACATAAACCCTAAACACATGAGTGTTGGAGTGTATATCAATGAGAGGACCTATCACTTTGGCATGACATAGATTTCATTTAAATCCCGACGATTAATTGAGTTTTGAAGTTTGCATGTAAATAAATTCATGAAAATTTATACCCTTTATCCTTCTTGATTGTATTCTTGTTTATAATGCATATATTCTTGGACATTGATGGGAGATTAAGAGATTGATCATAGTTATTTTCAATTTGATTTTATTTATCCTTTCTCGAGGACGAGCAAGAGCTAAGTGTGGGGGTATTTGATGCAACCATATTATTTGATAGTTTCACCCACATTTAACTAGTGTTTTGCCTATGTTTTATATATAAAATGCATTGATATTCTTTGTTTTATGTTTTGAAGGCACTTTTGGATGAAAGATGCAAAAAGGAGTAAATTGGAGGTAATTGGCAGATTTGATGTTCAGTCGATGTTTTGTGCAGAGCGTGAGTTCTAGAGATCGAAATGAAGTGATTCCAGTGGCACTAAAAAGCTAACATCCATACCTTTCTGGAAATGTAATGCAAGAAAAATAAAAAGAGAAAGATCATGGAAATCACATCCTGCAAAGTCAAATCTCGCATTCTGCCAGTGTTGACCTTTGGCCATTTAAAATTTAATATCTGGAGCTACAGAAGTCCAATTGATGCAAACTCAATTTTATTGGATTCCTGACTTAAAGACCTATCAACGCTCCAAATTTCAGCCAAAAACGATGTCATATGAGGGAGAGCAGAAGGAGGCAGCAGCCAGCAGAGAATAAACACAAATTCTCTCCTCTACAAACCCAAAAATCATGCTCTTTTCATTCTTTAGAAGTAGTAGTTCAATAGTTATGCAAGGCTAAGCTCTTTTCTTGGTTGCAAGGACACAACAAACCTTCGGATTTCAAGAACCGTGAGATTTATTCTTCCTTTTATTTTCAGTTTATGTTATGAATGAGTATGATTGTTTTCCTATGCATATTTCCTATGATTGTTGTTGATGATTGCTAGAGCGGACTCTAAGTTATTGTTGTGAACAATCTATTGCTAAGTTTAATATCAAAACCGGAGTTGTGATATATGAACTTGTGAAGCAACTAAGCTTGATAATTGTGGCGGAACTACGTTATTGAACTTAGGGAGAACATTTGAACAAAGTGACACAAGCTGCGGACAGCTTGTATGTTAATCTTGATGAAATTATCTAGTTCTTAAAGCTACCATTAAATTGAATCATTAGTGCGGACACTTTGATTGTTTGTTGGTTAGGATTAGTTATACGGCGGATCCGTTAATTAATCAACGTTAAGAAAAGATAAAATTTCAGAACATAAACTGCAATTTTCGTTTCAAGGATCGGTTCTAATTTCCGTAGGTGGATCTGTGCTTGCGACCAAGATTTGTTTTCTTGATAAGTTTCGGTTTTAATTGATTTGGTTTGCTAATTTAATTGCTGCCATAGTTTAGATAATCACAAACCAAATTCCCCCAATTACATAACGTACAACATAAAAATCTGACTTGAAACTTCATCGTGGGATCGACCCCTTGCTTGCTCTATACTATCTTGTGTGTTGTGTTTGAAGCTAGGGTAATTAATTTGTGCGACCGCGACATCGCAACATAGGCCGTTTTCCTTGAAGTACCTATGCAATCCCTACTCGTTGAAGAGGTCTCGTCGCGCCAAACGGGAACAACAACTGAAAAGGGCCATAAGTTTTCATCCGACCGTTAGATCGCGCTCAAAGTTTTAGAGTAGTTTCCGGAGCCCGTTTTCCTTGAAGTACCTATGGAATCTCTACTCATTGAAGAGGAGGTCTTGTCGCCCCAGACCGGAATAACATATGAAATGGGCCATAACTTTTGATCTGACCGTTGGATCGCGCTCAAAGTTTTACAGTTGTTTCCGGATGCCGTTTTCCTTTAAGTACCTATGGAATCCCTACTCATTGAAGAGGAGGTCTTATCGCGCCAGACTGAAATAACGACTGAAATGGGCCATAACTTTTGATCCGACCGTTTGATCGCCCTCAATGTTTTACATTAGTTTTCGGATCCCGTTTTCCTTGAAGTACCTCTGGAATCCCTACTTGTTGAAGATGAGGTCTTGTCGCGCCAGACCGGAACAACAGCTGAAAAGTGCCATAACTTTTGATCCAACCGTTGGATTGCGCTAAAAAATTTACAGTAGTTTTCAAAGCCCGTTTTCCTTGAAGTACCTCTGGAATCCCTACTCGTTGAAGATGAGGTCTTGTCGCGCCAAACCGGAACAACAGCTGAAAAGTGCCATAACTTTTGATCCAACCGTTGGTTCGAGCTCAAATATTTACAGTAGTTTTCAGAGCATGTTTTCCTTGAAGTACCTATGGAATCCCTACTCGTTGAAAAGGAGGTCTTGTCATGCCAGACCAGAATAACAGTTGCAAAGCACCATAACTTTTCATCCGACCGTTGGATCGCGCTCAAAGTTTTAGAGTAGATTTCGGAGCCTGTTTTCCTTGAAGTACCTCTGGAATCCCTACTCGTTGAGGAGGAGGTCTTGTAGCGCTAGACCGGAATAACAGCTGAAAAGGGCCATAACTTTTGATCAAACCGTTGGATCATGCTCAAATATTTACAGTAGTTTTTGGAGCCTGTTTTCCTTGAAGTACCTATGGAATCCCTACTCATTGAAGAGGAGGTCTTGTCATGCCAGACCGGAATAGCAGCTGAAAAGCGCCATAACTTTTCATCCGACTGTTGGATCGTGCTCAAAGTTTTAAAGTAGTTTCCCGAGCTCGTTTTCCTTGATGTACCTATGGAATCCCTACTCGTTGAAGAGGAGGTCTTCTCGCGCCAGATGACACGACCAAAAGATTGATGTCTTCTCCCAAGTGAAGGAGTGTCGAAGTAATAAATAACCCGGCAAGACCAGGGTCGAACCACAGGGAGGTTAATTGTATAAATTATAAACAACAATAATACAACAACAATGGTAACAATAACAACAACAACAACAACAACAACAACAACAACAATAATAATAATAATAATAATAATAATAATAATACTAGTAGTACTAGTAGTAGTAATAGTAATAGTAAAAAAATAATAGTAGTAATAATAATAATAATAATACTAATAATAATGATAATAATAAAGATGATGAAGAAGAAGAAGTTGATGAGAACTTTGAGATGGAAGATTAACGTAAGGATTAAACAATGATAACAACAAATGTCAAGGTTAGAGGATCCACTAATGGTATTTCAAACAAATATAGTATAAACTCTTATTATTCAATTGAAAACCACACACAAGGAGGTTCCAATCAGATTATAAATTGTTAACATGATTACATTAGTTATCTTATTTGAATAATGCTAATACTTGTAAATGTTGTCAGGCATTCATGATTATAACTTATGTTAACAACAAATCAAGTTCCTTTCATAGCTCAGGTGTCGGTTATACCATACAGTATGGGCTATGAAAGTGCCAAGTATTTGTTGTACCAAGTGTTATACAACATAAATCTAGATTAACCATTTAACAAGCACAATATTAAAAGTGAACAAGATAACAAATATAAAACATGTTAGTATCCAACATTAAGGTCCATGTTAAGTTTATATTATACTTATTCTTACACCATTAGTGTACCCTTTTCACCTTGACATAATTAACTTAGCTAAACATAATGAAAGAGAGAAACATAAATAAACAAGGAAAGGAAATGAAAAGCATAAGCAAGAAATTAATATAAGCAAAACTTAAGCATTACAAAATATAAAGAGAGAGCAAGAGCATGATCTTCATCTGAACACCAAGATGCCTAAATACATGGTAAATGCCTCCTTTTATAGGCCAAAATTCAGAACTATTGATTTGTAGACTAATTGATGAATGGGTGGCCACATCTTGACTTGGTGACAATTCTTATCTTCTTGTCTGCCGAAAACATCATTGATAACGTCATAATTTGACCAGACTTCAATCATGAAAGTTCTAGGAAATTGTCTCATATTTCCAGGGTAAACATTTGAGATCATTTGGACTTCTAGAACCCGAGATATGGGCTGAACACTAAACAGTGTCTAGGCTGCGGGACAGATTCGGACTTCTTCGTTGTTGCTACAATTTGGACTTGAAAACGGCCTTGTTAAATCTTGGGCTCCTCATGAAAGTTGTAGGCCTATGTCTTACCTTTCCATCCATATAAAGTAGACCTAAATCCAAGATCTACAGCTCTAGATATGACCCGATTACCAAACAATGTTCCAGTTTGGACTACACCAACATCTCTTTTCTAAGTTTGGCCATCTCTTTGTCCTTTCAATTTCAGTACTTCAACTCATCAATCAATTCTTTGATTTATGTGATAGGCCTGCATTTAAGATGAACATTTACCATAAATTAAAGGTATCTTATATTATTAGATATGTTATTATAAAACATGATTTAGTTAAGGAGTTATTGATACTTCAAGTGCAAAATGATGATATAAAACCTTGATAAAAATGCACTTTTAAGTACTAATCACACCCCCCAACCAGCTTATTACTAGTCCCTAGTAATCAAAGCGTTAAAATAGAAAAAAAAAACAATTTGCAAATTCCACAAAGCAAGGCATTCATCATTCAACTTCCATTAATCTATCCAGATAAACAAACTCTCATTAAATTTTATATATCTGCTCAATAGCTCTTAAACAAAATATTAATAAACCTTCCTTGTTATGTGCTCAATGTATGAAAACATAGATGATCGGGCTTTTATTGGAAGAAAACAATATTTTGTTCTAATGTTTAAGGTTAACTTTCTTGGGTTGGGACTATTATTATTATTTTTTTCTTTTTTTTCTTTTTCTTTTTCTTTTTCTTTTTTTTTTTGTCTTTTTTTTTCAATATATATACATATACTTAAAACACAATGCATCTTTAACCCATGTAACGAGCTTTCGGCTAATAACTACCAGACCAGTTGGTCTTAGGGCATTAGGTGTTGAGACACCCCTACGAGCCTAGTAACTCGGGTTGCAGATACTGATACGTAGATAGTGCAATGTTTGATTCCCTTAAGCCTTTCTCCTTAACCCATGTAACAAGTTTTGGGCCAATAGCTCCCAAGTCAGTTGACTTTAGGGTATTAGGTGTTAAAACACCCCTTCGGGCTTAATTGCTTAGGTTAGGGAGGCTTCGAAACCAAATTTATCTACGTTTTTATTATCATCATTTTCTTTTTATTGTTTTTTTGTTGTTTTTTTTTTTTGCAAAATATAGACTATCCCTATCCCTTAGTTGTTACCTTTAACAAAAGAACATAAATAATGTAATAATCCAATGTGCAACCCACAATCATATGTTAAAGTGTGTGTGTGAAAATGAAGGTTTAAAAATACTTGTTAAATGAGTATATGAGCAGAATCAAGTGATAACAATGCGAGAGTTTGTAAACCTGAATATTTCAAGAAGTATTCTAATAGGCCTTGTTATGAATATTGCAAATAACCATTGGAAAATGTTTACTAAGATGCGTCTCAAGAGTCACTAAAATTCCTCCTTACTCTGTCATCCTAATAACAGTTTTGTCAAATGGTTTTAATAATAGCAAAAACAGTTAGTAAGTTAGTTTTTTTTTTTAAATGTCAACTACTACCCTCTCCCCCCAACCAGAACGAGACATTGTCCTCAATGTCATAAGATAGAAAGATAAAGTATAGAAGACATCACCTGAAACAACGAACACTGACAAACCTGAAACACACTTAAACAAATATAAGAAATAACAGAACAAAATACTATGCTAGAAATAAAACCAAAAGACACAAGGATTCACAAACGAAGGCTCAAATTCAATCTAAGCTTTTTACGGCTTTCCTTAGCTGACCAATTTATGCGACTCATGGAAGGATCAATTACAGGGGTGAAAGATTGTAGTTTGTCGATCAATTGTTCAGCAGTAGCAACAGAGATTATGATTTGTCGTGCCGAAGATGTTAGAAATTCCTGTTCCACAGCTTGATCAAGAAAAGACAACAAATTATCATAAAAACCATTAACATTTAACAGACCTATAGGTTTATGGTGAATGTGCAGCTGGGCCCAAGAGGAAATATGAAAGATCTCTTCCAATGTCCCCAGACCACCTGGTAAGGCAATGAAGGCATCAGCATGGTTAAACATTGTATTCATTCGATCAAACATTGTGGAGACCTGTAGTTCCTCTCCAATTGTTCTTCCAATGATATCCCCTTTTGCTAAAGCTTTGGAGACGACCCCCAAAACTTGACTACCTCCTAAAAATGCAGCTATTGACACACCCCCCATTAACCCAAGGTTGCCTCCTCCATACACTATATGAATCTTTCTCTCAGCTAGTACCTGACCAAGATGATTTGCTGCTTCTAAAAATGCTATTTCCTTCCCAGGGCTGGATCCACCGAAAACACAAATATTTTTGATGTGATGACTTGAGGAACCTACCATTTCTACACACTTCTATATTTGTTGAATGTATGGGTTGAGTAGAAATGAAGGGAAGGAAGAGAAGATTTTATAGATGAGAAATTGAAAATGCAATCATACCACCTATATGTAGGCCAGCTGGAGTCTCACACTCTCTCTCTCTCTCTCTCTCTCTCTCTTTATTTATTTATTTATTTTGAAAAAGCATGTGTATGTACAGGTAGTTGTGATTGTGGCTCACATCTTCCCTTGGTTTTACGTCCAAGAACGGCTTAAACGCCCTCTATGGGTCGGGGATAAGCTTCCCATCCAATTTTCTTAAAAACTGGCAAACAGGGTCTTTTTTAGTCAGATTCCCAAGACTAAGTCGATCATGTTCTTTATGAAAATGGGGCCATAAATCATGAATTGCACGATACACATCTCCACTAGGATGCGTCTCAAGGGTCAATAGAAGATTATCTAAAGACCCCTTACTCAGGCCATCCTTAATGAATTGTATTTTATCTTCACGGTTTATAGATACCATTCCTAAAGAACGACATGTTGCATTACAAGTCCATCTGGCACATCTGTGACAGACTTTCAGTCATTTTGCACGACGTTTCTTTGCAAAAGTGCTTTTACCTGTTCCAGGCATGTATGAGATGAAAGAATTGGAGGACTCACCTGATAATCGGACCTTTGCTTCAATCAGCCAACGAATATCTTCAGGAATTCCATGATTCATTAACAACCTCAATCTTGCACACCTAGCACGGTAAATTTTTGTAATCGCATTCTGAGGCAGAGCGGGAAAGTACTTTTTCAATTTTTCAAGAGTGGTGTCCATTTTCAAATGAGAATTGGAGAAGAGAGTCAAAGAAGGGAGAAAGAGCAAAGAATTGCACAAATATACAGATATCAGTTATTATGGGAAACTGAAAGAACCGACTGAAGTCACGGAGTACCGTTATCCGCCATTTGACCGGGGTGAGAGAGACTAACAAAACAAAATTCACACCAAAAAGAAACACAAAACAATGTGAGAAAAACAAAATAATCAACCTTTATCTATAGGATCATTCAAACCAATGGATTCATTTTCACTAGGAAAATTATCAAAGTAAGCTTTCAAACGATGTCCATTTACCTTAGAAACATTGTCATTCTTTGGATTCTCAATATCAAAGGCCCCATAAGGATACACATGTTTCTCAATAAATGGACCGCTCCATCTTGATCTTAACCTCCAAAGTTTTAGTAATTCCAAAATGCCCCATTAAACCTTCCCCATGTGCTTCCCTCACAAGCAATTAACATAAAGAACAATTAGGCACACATAATTTATTTTCCTTAAACAAAAATCCATCATGCCTAAAATATTTATCCTTGGTTGAAACCTTGCATGTGTCATATATAGCATCGAAATCATGATCATCAAGATACAACTCCTTAATACACTAAAATCCTAGCAATTTAGTATTAATAGTATTGAGAAGAACATACCTTCGCAACAAAGCATCTGCAAACACATTTTCCTGACCTAACTTGTACTTAATCACATATGGGAAAGGAAACACTTTATATCACAATTACGCTTCAGTTGGACTTCTCCCTTAAGTTTTTTATCATTAGCCAAAACCTGCTTCTTCATAGAGCTTTAGAAGTCACCAAGGGCTTCAATGACGCACTACCCTCTCTCCTATAATTCATCTTCCAACCCAAAGAAGACCCCAAATAAGCTCTAGATAGTGTATTACCCTTCCTTTTCAACTGTCCTTCAACCTTAATGGCTAAGTGTACATACCTCGTCTTCATTATTGTCTTCAACTTCTCCCATGTGCTAACTGGTCTTTCTCTATTCCTTCTTCTTTTTACCACCAATCTCTCCCACCAAACCATGGCATAGTCAGTAAACTCCACTACAGCTAACTTAACCTTCTTCTTTTCCAAATACCTATGAATGTGAAAAATCATAGACCTTTCTCTCCCACTTTAAGTAAGCTTTAGGGTCAGTTTTTCCCTTAAATGCTAGGATTTTCAACTTAATACTACCCAAATTTCGATCTACATCACCCAAATCATCAAAATTCCTCCTATGCCCAAAATCTCTATCTGGCCAAATTCTACCCCTCCTTGGCCAAGCCTCATACAATTCATTCCTATGTGTACGAAACTCATTACCACGGTTAAAATCATATTCAGCTCCTTCTGTAGAGTTTCCAGCAACACTCTTCTTCTTCCTAGCTTCTCTACCCTTTCTCCCAAGCCCACTTTCAACCTTAGTCTCCAATTTTTCAAACCTATCTTCAAACCTACTCATCATCTCTCCAAACATGAACTCCATCTGTTTTTGCATTTTAGATAGCCCATCCTCTAGAACTACTCTCTTTTTCGGTGACACACTGCTAAAAGACATTATCTCTTTTTTTCTTTTTTTTATACCTGCACGAAATTGTTAGCAATAAAAAAAAATAATACCTCACACACTTGTGTTTCACATAAAAATATAGACTTTTTTCACTCTAAGATGCTCACCACGCCTTTTTTTTTCACTCAAAATTACCTTTCATTAGTTCTTAAGATCACTTAGCAACAATTTTAGAAAAACAACCAACTACGCAGTGAATTTATAAACGCAAGCAAAGAATTACAATACTAACAAAACAAAACTCAATGACAAATTCACGAATAGCAATGCAAATTTGTACGAATAATATGACGATTTGAAGACACGAAATAAAAAAAAAATCAGAGAAGAGCTAAACAATTACGAATTATCAAGAACTAAAAGAAATTTCCAGAAACTCAAGAAATCAACTAACTACCTAAATTTTCAAGAAACACAATCAAGACTACTAAAAGATTCACGAATCAAGACTAACCAATTGCCTAATGATTAAGGTTTCTTCAAGCATGTATTCGGTCAAAACTCAAACAAAGTGATTTTTTTTTCTTTCTTTTTTTTGTGCTGCAAGATTTCAAGATCGAGCCTCCTTATATATATATATATATATATATATATATATATATATATATATATATATTTCAGCAAGAACAAAACGTACTTAGGTGTGTATGCCGATTTTTTTATCAAGGAAGCATCAAAAGAACACTAACTTATGATTAAATGTTCAACAAAGCAATAAGTAAGATCCCTATTTTTTTTCTTATATAGGTGGTCGAATCTATCAAGAATCAAACAAGAAATAATAAAGACTCAAATTGAAGGATATAACTTGTGATTAGATTAGCTCTGATACCAACTGATGCGAACCTTAGCGGAATTTAATAGAATTCGCGACCCCAAGATCAATCTAATCCAAGTTTGTTGAGATTTGAATGAGCTTATCACAATGGAAGACTTGCTCCAAGGCAACAAGACTATAAACCAACTCGATCATAATGCCTACACCTTGAGACGAGCAAAGACAGTATAAATTCACAACAAAGAATGGTCAATTCTTTGAAGAGTTGAAAGTTCAATCAAGAACCAAGATTGAGCAACCAAAAAGTCAGCTACAATGCTGAAAATATCATTACAAATCTGCCCTAAAATTATTCCTAAAGAGTATTTAAACTCCAAGCCAAAACCCTAGTTTCCCTAATTAAAATAAACAAGTTTATGACCCAAATAAAATGTCTCCTCTGAAAATAAATAAAATTTCATAGCCCACCTAATTAAAATAGACAAGTTCGTTGTTTTCGTATTCTATTTGGCAGTAGTAAAAACCCAACTTAAAATGGATGGTTTTATCTCGTCTTAATGAATTAATAGATGTGCCATATACCGTTGGAAAGGTATGGAAGTCTAGTTTCTAGTTCAACTAGAATCACATCAAAATTCGATCTATAGCTCTAGTTATGATCAAAAGAGTAACGAAAGGTCAAACTATCCGTATCTAGTCTTCTTCTCCCAATCCTTGTGTAATGGTCTTGGTTCCACCAACAAGCCACTCTTGAACATGAATCAGATTAACCAAGGCTTGCTCTTTATTATTACAAATCCTCTTGAAGTCCACCTTAGCCCATGTCTCTTAAAGAAGTCTATTGAAAGCTTCTTTGGACTTTTTAGCCTTAAGCCTAGTAACTGGACCAACTAAAAGCTCCAATGGATCATTTGATGGTTGGATCCCATCAAAACTCATTTGGACATTGTTTGGTTTAGGTTCCAAATTCAAGTTTTAAAAGGGCTAATTCGCGTTAGTTTCGCATCCATATATCAAATCAATCCAGAATTAAATCAAACTGACGCATCAGTTTTGCCATGATATTCTGGTTTGTTGGTGTGAATTCGCTCTAAATGTTGAATTTCAGACCATTTGGAAGTCGTTTGGTTTAGGGTCCTTTTTTTGGGTCTAAAGGGGTTTCTTACATTCGTCAATTAAAAATACATGTAATTTTGGATCAGTTTTCAGTCCTCAATGTCTTCTTACTTTCTTTACTTTGATTAGCTTTCGTTTTAGGTTCTAATATTAAAAAAAATACAAAGGGAGTATTACAATCAGGATTTCATGTATTTTGACGGCTATTATGGCAAAAGAAGAGGAGGATTCAAAAGGAGAGGTGGTATCAATGGGAGAGAAATAAAGAGTAATGTGTTCTAAAAAAGAAACCAAGAGTCTATCCCGTATTCTAGGGGAGATGCAATAAGAACTTGATGTGTTAACAACATTAGTCAATGCCCAGCAAGCTTCAGAAAGAAAACCACCGAAATGATGATAGACGAAAGAGAAAAGTTGCTTGCTACCTTCATTCAAAGTTGTTGGTAAGAAAAGAACTTTAAAGGCTTCAAAACGAGGCTAAACTTTCTCCCGTATCACTGTTAATGATTCGAGGATGATTCATCTTGAAGATAGAGGGAATAATACGATCCGAACAATGAAAAAACAATCAGATTCAGATTTTGACGTAAAATGTGCCATTGTTCAGTTTCACGGCAAAAGTCATAATTGTCAATCCGACTCTTGGATCAGACTTAAATTTTACATGGAGTCTCCTGACATGTTTTCCTATCTTGGGTTAAAATTTCAGGTCAATTAGAGTTTGAAAAGGCATTGCAATACTGGTCAACATAGGCTGTACGAATTTTGTTATTTACTTCCTTTTAACTCGTGGACTTTCTATTTGGCTAGGATTCTTTTCCTACAAGGATGTGGCAACTGGTTTGGGGAATTTCCTAGTCTTGCAAGGATATTTAATGGGCAACAACATAGTTTCCATGTGTGGTGTGCATATTAATATGGAGGAATCCTTATGGTATATGGAAACAATTATTCTATCCTTCTAGTAGGAATCTATCGTTAAATAAGTTTCCAAGTCAGCTAAGAATACTTTGCAAACAAGGAACTAGAGAGGAGGCAACTTCATATTTGACTCTCCTATCTTATATGGGACTTGTATAGGGTAACAAATCTGATCCTATCATATTTAGGATATTAAATTCGGATTTCTTATTGTTATTATTATTTTCTTCTTAGTTTAGGGGTTATTTATATTATTTGGATTTAATTGTAAGTTGGCATCATATAAATTCACATAAGAGGTCCATTAGAGTTTGTTTGAGTCTAGGAAATTAATGAATCTTATAAGAAAAGGATTCTGGAACATTAATGAATCGTTGCCACTCTTGAAAATTATGTTTCAGCTCATTAAAGATTCTTGTGGAACTAGGAAATTCCCAAAACAAGGCTGGACCATATCAAAGGATAAATTAATTTTCTATATGTGCTTCAAATCATCTCATATGTGGGGAAATCATTTGTAGTCCATATCAAGGTTGTCTTCATATGAGAATTTTATTTCCTTGAGACATCATACATTAAAACATTGAATGACCATAACCAATTCAACTCATCAATCATTAGTTAAAGGCAAATATTTATATTTCTACCTAAACTATAAGGACCAAGTATAACCGTAGATAAAAAAAAATAAATTTCAGCCTCATACACGGTAGGGGAAAGTTATAAATTGTTAGTATAATCATAATCCCTAGGAGGAGAAACGGAGGTTACGAGTTTCAAATATTTTATGATCATAATGCTTCTATATGATTAGATAAAAAGTGCAAGGCTGAACGAATTGCAAAGATTTATAAAGAAACAAATAAAGAATGTGAAGAATTGAGAGCTTCAGTTCAGAGCCAAAAGGATAAAACAAAAAAGGACAGCCATGGTAATCATTAAAAAATATATACACAAGTTGATGTGGTCCAGCCTAAAAACACCAGCAAGGACCCATTACATGTTCCAAATGGTCCAATGACTCGGTCCAAGACAAAGGCATTGAAAGAGGCATTGAATGCATTGGTTTTGAATGTTTCAACCAAGTTAGAATTGAAAGGTCCATTAGAGTATCAAGAGGAGACTCTAGTACATCTTATCCATGTGCAAGAGTGGTCCAAGATAACCTTATTTGGGCCATGAGGTGAGGACAGCAAAGGAAACAAAAGAATCCTTCTACAACTTGGAAACAACATGGGTGGCTACCTTTTCCTTTTGTTTCTAGGATTAAGGGGCTGCATGGAAGGCTATAAATAAGCCTTAAATCAGTTCTATAATATTTTACTTCCTTCTCTTCTTCTCATGACAGAACATGGATTTAATATTATAGGCTTTGTTTTATTTTGTTAGCTATAGCCCAAGGCTTGTTTGGGCTTAATCAATACCTTATTTTCAGTTAGGATCCAAGGCTTGTTTGGATTAAGTTATGGGCTTTTCAGTTTAGGGTTTTGGGTCAGTTTTGAGTGGACCTCATTTAAGTCCACATAAGGGGTCCATTAGGGTTAACTTCTCAAGAACTATTTAAACTCATGTATGCCAAAATTTCGGCAGTTTTGATGATAATTACTTCTGAATTTTTTAGTTTTAACGTGTGAGTGATTCTTGCATTCTTCAATTCTTGAACGAACTTAATCTGACTTATTGAAGATTAACTGGCTTCGTGGCGCCATTCTACTCAATCCAATAGTGTTGGTGCCTTGGGGCAGGTTTCCATTGTGTCACACTCCTATCAGACCTATTTCGGCTTTCCGAGATCAGATCTCAATCTTGATTGTGGGTTGCCTAACCACGTGATCAAGAGGTTCGCATCAGTTGGTATCAGAGCTAGGCTTCGAAACAAGGGGTCATATCCTTCTGTTATTTTCGTTTTTTTTAGTGTTCCTTTAGGTTTTTCAGTGTTTGTGTCCATCTTCTTATTCTTCGTATCTGCGTCATCTAAGCAAAAAAAAAAAAAAAAGGGTTATATTTCATCTTGTTCAATTTTTGCCGCAGAAACACAAATCTTGGTGAACCATAAGCAAACCACCTCGGAATTAATTGAAACATCATATTCAGTCTATTGCTGATGAGGTCGCATCATATGTCAAATTTGGTCTTATTCTAATATTGTTTGATTGAGATTTTAATTCGAGGCTCAATTCTGCCGCAGAAACACTACTCTTTGTGAACCATAAGCAAACCACCTCAGAATCAATTGAAACTCATATTCAGTCTATTGGAGTTGAGATCCCATCATATGTAAAATTTGGCCTTATTATGATATTTTTTGCTTGAGGTTTTAATTCGAGGCTCATTTCTGTCGCAGAAACACTACTCTTTGTGAACCATAAGCAAAACAACTTAGAATAAATTGAAACTTTATATTCTATGTATTGGGGATACGATCGCACCATATATTAAATTTGGACTTATTTTGATATCGGCTTCTGGAGGTTTTAATAGGGGGTTCAATTCCGCCGCAAACTGATTATAGAAGGGGTTTGGGTACCTAGACATAAACGAATGACCTATAAATTTATTTTTGTTGTTTTTTTAGTATTATAATAATAAATATTGAATTTGAGGTTATTTCGAGATCGTTTGGTCTGGGTTTCAATTTTGTTACGTAAAAATTGCATAACAGGTTAGATTTGCGTCAATTTTCAAAACGTGATCCTTACTGTTTAGTTTTGTCCAAATATTTTTGTTTCTATTATATTTGGGTTATCTAGGAGTCAAGTAACTATTTTCACTAATATTCGCTTCTGTTTTATTTCGTGTCTTCGTTTCGTCCACAATTCGTACGAATTTGCATTGCTACTCGCAAAATCTTCGTAGTTTTGTTTTGCTTTGTTTATATTTATTGATTCTTGAGTCTAAAAATTATAATTAGAGTGCATTGCGAAGGCTACTGACTTTGATTTGTTGATTTCAGTTGCTAAAGAACCAAAAGAAAGCAAGTTGTGAGGTAAAAGGCGTAGTGAGCTTATTAGAGTGAAAAGCCTTGATTTTTTTTTGTGTGATACACAAGAGGTGTGAGGATATATTTTGTGCTACTAACCAAATTTTGCAGATTTAAAGAATGTCTGAAAACAACGAATCAGCTACACAAAACGCTGACGTAGCTTTCCAATTGCGAGCCATAGGCCAGCAACTTGAGCTGTTGTCTAGAACGTACAAGGATCTGAAAGATGAGGTGAATTCAATAAAGCAATAGAATAGTGGGGCTGATCGTCGAGGAAATACAATCCGTATGGCCGTACGGAATGTCAGATCTGATTTTGAAGAGTTTGTTGACGAAAACGCAGATGCGGGTGAAGATGACTAGGATTTTGCATCTGCTGGCCAAGGAATCAGGTCTGGACCGAACAGGGCTAGGAGGAATGTGAATTTCCATGGCATGGGCACTTATGAAGATATGGATGGGGACTTGGACACCATTAAATCGAAAATTCCTAACTTTCAAGGTAAAAACGATCTCGAGGCTTATTTAGAGTGGGAGAAAAAGGTAGATTGGATTTTTTATTGCCATAGCTATTCTGAACAAAAGAAGGTGAAATTGGTGATAAATGAGTTTACGGAGTATGCATTGATTTGGTGGGATCAAATTGTAATCAGTAGGAGGAGGAATGGGGAGTGACCTGTTCAGACTTGGGGGGAGATGAAAGTCTTAATGAGGAGACGATTTGTGCCAAACCACTATTACAGAGACTTATATCTGAAGCTCCAAGGTGATGCGGATCAGCCCAACACCAAGCGTAATCATGCCAACGGCCCATTGGAAGTGCCAATTGGGCCAATCACAAGAGCTAGGGCAAAGAAGCTTAAAGAAGCATTGAATGGGCTTGTTCAGAACTTATGGAGCAAGATGGACCTAAAGGGGCTTGGGACATTTAAGGAGCATGATGGACAACCTTTAATTCATCTAGTTCGGGTCCAAGAAGAGCCCAATTCGTGTGGAACAAGGGGTTGATATGTCAGGCCCAATACCAGCCTTGTTAGGCTTGTTTTTTTCCTAATGCTACAAAGATAAAAAGTCAGTAATTTATTCTCCTAATTAAATAAGGAAGTTGGCCATATCTTATTCCTAAAGAGGGGAGGACTATTTAATGCTTTTTCTAACATAGAAAGGAAAGTAATTAAATCAGCAACAAAGAAGGAAATTTGTTTTCTTATTTGTCCAAGTTAAACAAGGAAATCCAAGCTAATCAAGGACATCAAAGGAAAGGGGGCAGCAACATAAATTTTCCAAATCAGATTTTTCCTAATTTATGTAGGACTTCTTAAGGGTGACAAATCTGATTCTAGCATATTTAGGATGGTAATTTTTGGATTTTTATTATTTTCTTCTTAGTTTTTGGGTTATTATTACTTATTTGGGTCAATTGTAAGTGGGCTTCATATAAGTCCACCTAAGGGGGGTCCATTAGGGTTTCTTTAAGTCAAGAGTCAGTATAAATAAAGGCATAACCAAACATGTAAGGTTACGCAATTTTCAAATCAATAAACTTCTTTGCTACACTTGTTGTGTGTTGGTGGGATAATCTCCCTTCCTTGGTTCTCTAAAGAACTGAAAACGACTTATCGAAGAACAACTGGCTTCGTGGCGTCGTCCTTATACTTCTCGTTCGCGAATCAATATTCGTTGGGTGGGGGTTTCCGTTTCCAATAGTGCTTGTGCCTAGGTACAAGTTATCTTTGTGTCACACTACTATCAAACCTGATTTACTTGGCTTTCCAGGAATTGATGTCTTTGCGTGTGGGTTGCATGACCACGTGATCACGAGGTTCGCATCACAAGGTCTGAATCAAGGTTATAAGACAGTAGATGAAAATCACAAAGAGATGGAGATAGCAATGATTCGGGCTAATGTTGTTGAGGATAGAGAAGCCACCATGGCTAGATTTCTTAATGGGTTGAATCGGGACATTGCCAATGTGGTTGAGCTACAACACTATATGGAGCTAGAGGAGGGACATGCTCGGCCAGCTTTTAATTCGGACTCTTCACCATCTTGGAAGTCGAATCTAAAGATAGAGGGTACTATCCAACCAAGATCCTTTGTTCCTTCTAGAACTGAACCACCAAAGGCTAAAGTTGATGTTCCTACTGATGCCAAAGGTAAATCTGAAACTCAACCTAAACGTACCTGTGATGTTAAATGTTTCAGGTGTCAAGGACATGGACATTATGCTTCAGAGTGTCCAAACAAGAGAATCATGATGATTAGAGATAATGGTGATATGGAATCTGAAAGTGACAGATCTGATTGTGAAGGCATGCCACCATTGGAGGATAGTGATGGGGATGAGTTAGCATTACCGGTTGGGGAGTCCTTGGTTATAAGATAAACACTTTAGGTTCAGGTAAAGGAAGATGAAATTAATCAACAAAGGAAGAACATCTTCCATACGCGTTGTTATGTACAAAGCAAGGTGTGTGGTTTAATTATAGATAGTGGAAGCTGTGTTAATGTTTGTAGTACCACCCTTGTTAGTAAACTGAATTTGTGTACTGTTAAGCATGCTAAACCATATAGATTGCAATGGCTGAATGATAGTGGTGAAGTGAAAGTGACTAAACAGGTTGTGGTTCCATTTTCGATTGGGAAATATGTTGATGAAGTTCTGTGCGACGTGGTACCAATGCAAGCAAGTCACATCTTGTTGGGGAGACCATGGCTAATATGATAGGAAGGCAATTCATGATGGGGTTAAAAATAGGTATACCATTGTAAAAGATGGTAAAACCATCACTCTTGTACCTCTTACACCCAAAGAGGTGTATGATGATCAAATAAAGCTAAAAAGTGAGCATGAGGCAATGGGGAGAGAAAATCAAGGTGAGGAACAAGGGGAGAGAAGACCATCAGATTCGGCTAGAACTCAAACCACTACAACCCATTCGGCCACCCATCCAAACACAAACAAATATTCAGCCAACACTCCAAACAAATCAAACCATTCAACCATAACTCAAAAACACCCAAATCTGGCCGAGAGTGGAGGTAAGACAAGAGGAGTGAAGAAAGTCAGTAAGGGTGATGAGAATTGTGTGGAAAAAGTAAAGAAACAACCCAATTTTTATGCTAGAGAGGGTGAGGACAGATCTGCATTTTTCACTAACAAGCCAATGATTTTACTTGTGTACAAAGAGGCTTACTTTAATACTAATGATCTTGATCATATTGTGCCTAGTGTTGCTATTGCTTTGTTGCAGGAGTTTGATGATGTGTTCCCCGACGATACTCCTAGCGGATTACCACCATTGAGGGGGATAGAGCATCAAATTAGAATGAAAGAAGGTGATGAGTGGAAAACAGCATTTAAGACTAAGCATGGTTTGTATGAATGGTTAGTAATGCCGTTTGGACTTACAAATGCACCTAGTACATTTATGCGTTTAATGAATCATGTGTTGCGTGCATTCATCGTGCGTTTAATGTAGTTGTGTATTTTGATGACATTCTGATCTATAGCAAGAACTTAACTGAGCATCTTGATCATTTGCGTAACGTACTTAGTGTGTTGCGTAGTGAGAAATTGTATGCTAATCTTAAAAAGTGTGCCTTTTGCATTGAGAAAATTGTGTTTCTTGGCTATGTTGTAACTGCACAGGGTATCGAGATGGATGAGGACAAAGTTAAGGCCATCTGGGATTGGCCTACACCCAAATCGGTAAGTAAGGTAAGGAGTTTTCATGGGTTAGCTAGTTTTTATAGGCGTTTTGTGAAAGATTTCAGTACAATAGCTGCACCCTTGAATGAAGTTGTTAAAAAGTCAGTTGGGTTTAAATGGGGGGAGGAACAAGAATTGGCTTTTGTTCTTTTGAAAGATAAATTATGTTCTGCACCTGTTTTGGCTTTACCTAACTTTACGAAAGCATTTGAAATAGAATGTGATGCATTTGGAATGGGAATAGGTGTCGTTTTGATGCAGGATCGGAGACCTATTGCATATTTTAGTGAGAAGTTAAGTGGAGCGACCTTGAACTATCCCACTTACGACAAAGAACTCTATGCATTGGTAAGAGCACTTGAGACATGGCAACATTACTTGTGGCCAAAAGAGTTCGTAATCCATTTGAATTATGAGTCCTTGAAACATCTGAATGGAAAAGGTAAGTTGAATAGGAGGCATGCAAAATGGGTTGAATTCATTGAAACTTTTCCTTACATAATCAAGTATAAGCAAGGCAAAAAGAACATTGTAGCTGATGCACTTTCGCACAGGTATGTTCTTCTACACACAATGAATACTAGATTGCTAGGCTTTGAATATGTGAAGGAATTGTATGCTAATGATTCTGACTTTGACGAGATTTATAATGCATGTGGACATTCGGCTTTTGGTAAGTATTATTTGATGGATGGTTATTTATTCAAAGAGAATAGATTGTGTGTTCCTGCTAGTTCTTTGCGTGAATTGCTTGTTCGTGAAGCACATGGGGGTGGTTTAATGGGTTACTTTGGGGTTTAACTAGCTTCATGGCGTCATTCAACTTCATATCACTAGTGCTAGTGTCTTGGGACAAGTTTTTATTATGTCACACTTCTATCATACCTATTTTTAGCTTTCCAGGATTAGATCTCAATCTTGATTGTGGGTTGCTTGACCACGTGATCATGGGGTTTGCATCAGTTGGTATGAGAGCTAGGCTCCGAGAACATGTCATATCTTTTCAAAAAATTTATCTTCCTAATGTTTCGTTAAGTTTTTGGTATTCGTGTCAATCTTCTTCTTCTGTGTCTGCAGCATACTAGTTTTTCTTTTTAAATCAATATTTCATTTTGTTACTTTCTCTAACATATCAGTAGAATAAAAGTAATAAAAAAGAAAAAAGAAAAAGACGTTATTCAAAGCTTGTAGCAATTCTGCCATAGAAACACAACTTATAGAGAACCCTAAGCGATCCACCTAATAAATAATTGAAATTTCATATATTTACTATTGGGGGTGAAATCGCATTATATATCAAATTTGGGCTTATTTTAATATCGTTTTCTTGAGGTTTCAATTCAGGCTTTAATTTTACCGCAAACTGATCATACACGGATTTTGATAACTTGACATAAGATAAAGACCTATAAACTGAGATCTATAGTTTGTTGGTTATCAGGGTATTACATATTTAATTTGTGGTTAGTCCAATATCGCTAGGTCTTAGTTTCAATTTCGAAGCTTTAAAATTACGTAACAGGTCAAATTTGTGTCAAATTTCAACACGTATTTGTCTACTATTTGTTTTAACCAAATCAGTTTGTTTCTATTATATTGGGGTATTTAGGATTCAAACAAGTTTCTTCATTAATTTTCCTTTCTGTTTTATTTCGCAACTTTGTTTCGTCAACAATTCGTATGAATTTGCATTGATACTCACAAAATCATAATTGTAGTTTTGTTTTGCTTGATTTCAGTATATTTATTGATTATTGAGTCTATATTCATATTTTGAATGCGTTGCAAAGGCCTTTGACTTTGATTGGTTGGATTTTGAATTTCAAAAGAACCGAAAGAAAGCAAATTGTGAGGTAAAGGTGTAGTGAGTTTATTGGACCGAAAAGCCTAATTTTGAGTGAAATACAAGCGACATAATAAATTGTTTTTATAAAACAACCAAGTTTTGCAGGTATAATCATGTCATATCAAAATAACACGCCGCCCCCTCCCGAGGGTAATGTAAAGGTCTAAATTCAAGCCTTGATAAAGATGATGGAGAGGGTGAATTTTGTGATGGGGAATGTGTGTGACAGACTTGAGAAGGTGATGTGGATCAACCCCATATACACCAGCAAGAACCCATTAATGTTAATGGGCCATCGACTTTGTCCAAGACAAAGGTATTAATAGAGGCATCAAATGGGTTTCGACCAAGTCAGATTTGAAGGGTTCACTGGAGTATCAAGAAGAGGCCTTAGTACATCTTATTCATGTGTAAGAGGGGCCCAAACCAACCTTATTTGGGCCATAAGGTGAGGACAACAAAGGAAACAAAAGATTAACTAGCTTCGTGGTGTCATTTTGCTTCATTCCAATAGCGTTGGTGCCTTAAAGCAGGTTTTTATTGTGTCACATTCCTATCAGACCTATTTCAGCTTTCCAGGATCAGATCTTAATCTTGATCGTGGGTTGTATGATCACGAAATCACAAGGTTCGCATCAGTTGGTATCAGAGCTAGGCTTCGAAACATGTTCATATCCTTCATGGTCCCTAGGCGTCCATGGTCCCTAGGCGTCCCAAGCTCCTCTAGGACCATCTTTCTCCATATGTTTTGAACAGGTCCATTCAATGCCTTTTTAAGGTTTTTTGTCCTAGCTCTTGTAACCGGCCCACTTGGCACCTTCAATGCGTCTTTGGCATTATTAAGCTTGGTGTTGGGCTGATCCTTATCATTTGTGCGAAACCATTATTATAGGGATTTGTAATTGATATTACAAAGTCTCGATCAGAGTCTAAGTCAATGGATGAGTATTATAAGGAAATGGAGATCGCAATGATTCAGGTCAACATAATTGAGGATAGGAAGGCCACGATGGCTATATTTTTTTGCTGAATATAGGACATTATGAATGTTATAGAATTACAACATTATGTGAAATTGGAGGACATGGTCTATACAGGCAATGAAGGTGGAGAGGCAAATAAAGAGAAGGCACAACACATGTTTTCTAACCAAATTGACTTCATCTTCATCAGCATGTAGGCCAAATCAGAAGAGAGACGGGGCTGCTCAACCAAAGCCTTTTTATCCTAAGGGATAAGGTGGAAACCTCTACGAGTTTAAAAGGCAAATCTGACTCTCAACCAAATAAGAGGACATTATGCTTCAGAGATGTTAAATGTTTTTGGTGTCAAGGGCTTGTACATTATGCTTCAGAGTGTCCAAATAAGAGGATAATGGTGATGAGAGATAGTGATGATGAGAGACAATGGTGATGTTGAATCTAAGAGTGACAAATTAGATTGTGAAGACATGCCACCATTGAGGGATTGTACTAAGGATGAACTGGCATTACCTGGTGAGGAGTCCTTGGTTATAAGGTGCACACTTTAGGTTTAGGTCAAGGAAGATGATAGTGATCAGCATAGAGAAAACATCTTCCATACATGATGCTATGTACAAAACAGGGCGTGTAGTTTGATTTTTTATAGTGGAAGTTATACTAATGTGGCTAGCACTACCCTTGTTAGTAAACTGAATTTGTGTACTATTATGCATATTAGACCATATGGATTGCAATGGTTGAATGATAGTGCTGAAGTGAAAATGCCTGAACAGGTTGTGGTTTCATTTTCAACTGGGAAGTATGTAGATGAAGTTCTTTGTGATGTGTTACCAATGCAAGCGAGTCACATTTTATTGGGGAGGCTATAACAGTATGATACGAAAGCACTTATGGGGTTAAAATACGTATACTATTTTAAAAGATCATAAAACCATCATTATTGTACCTCTTACACCCAAGCAGATGTATATGATAATCAAATAAAGCTAAAAAGTGAGTATAAGGCTATGGGGAGAGAATCAAGGTGAGGAACAAGAGGAGATAAAAAAAAGAAGGAGTAGAAGACCAACAGGTTTGGCTAGAAGCCAAAACACTACTACAACCCATTTAACCACCCATTCAAATACAAACAAACATTCGGCTCCGACCATTCGGCCACTACCCAAAAACACCTAATCTGGCCGAGAGTGGAGATAAGACAAGAGAAGTGAAGAAAGTCAGGAAGTGTGACGAGAATTGTATGGGAAAAACTAAAGAAACAACCCAATTTCTATGTTAGAAAGGGTGAGGTCAGATCTGCATTTTTCATTAACAAGCTAATGATTTTACTTATGTACAAAGAGGCCTACTTTAATACTAACGATCTTAATTATATTGTGCTGAGTGTTGCTATTTCTTTGTTACAAGAATTTAAAGATGTGTATCCTTAACGGATTACCACCTTTGAGGGAAATAAAACATCAGATTGATCTTGTACCCGGGGTTGTGATTCCTAATCGACCTGCCTATAGAAGCAAATCCAGGGGGGACAAGAGAGCTTCAAAGACAAGTTGATGAGCTTATGGAGAAGGGATACATTTGTGAGAGTATGAACCCGTGTGTTATGCCAGTGTTACTTGTGCTTAAAAAGGATAAAACATGGAAGATGTGTGTTGTTTGTTGAGCCATCAACAATATGATGCAGATCAGCTCAACACCAAGTTTAATCATGCCAAATCTGATTCTAGCATATATAGGATAGTAATTTGTGGATTTTTATTATCTTTATTATTTTCTTCTTTGTCTTTAGATTATTATTACTTATTTGGTTCAATTGTAAGTGGGTCTCATATAAGTCCACATAAGGGGTTCATTAGGGTTTGTTGTAGTCTAGAGTCAGTTTAAATAAAGCTATAGCCAGACACGTGGGAGGCTACAAAATTTTAAGATTAATAAACATCTTGTGTCACAACTTTGTTGAGTGAGTGGTGATATAATCACACTTCCTTGGTTCTCTAAAAAACTAAAACGACTTATCGAAGAACAACTAATTTCATGGCGTCATCCTTATACTTCTCGTTCGTAAATTAATATTCGTTGAGTGGGGGTTTCTGTTTCCAATAGTGCTGTTGCCTATATACAAGTTATCTGATGCGAACCTCGTGATCCCGTGGTCACACAATCCACAATCAGGATTCAGATCTGATCCCAGAAAACCGAAATAGATATGATAGGAGTGTGACATAATGAAAACCTGCCCCAAGGCACCAACACTATTGGAATAAAGTAGAATGACACGACAGAGCTAGTTAATCTTCGATAAGTCAGATTCAATTCGTTCAAGAACTGAAGAATGCAAAAATCACTCTTACACGTTAAAATTTAAATATTCATAAGTAATATTCATCAATGGCTGCTGAAATTTAGGTTACATGTGTTTAAATAGTTTTTAAAAATTAACCTAATGGATCTACCCTTGTGGGTTGAACTGACCTACATTCAAAACTGACCCAAAAACTCTGAACTAAAAAGCCCATAACTTGATCCAAACAAACCTTGGATCCTAGCTCAAAACAAAGTTTTAATTAAGCCCAAACATGAAAGAAAATAATAAAATAACTAATCTATCATTAAATAGCACCAGCCCTTCTTTCCTTGTGTAGTTAGGATGAATAAGGAATCCTTATAAGAAAAAGATTTTGGAAAATTAATGAATCGTTGCCACTCTTGAAAATTATGTTTCAACTCATTAAAGATTCTTGTGGAACTAGAACATTTCCAAAACAAGCTGCCACATCCTTTTAGAAAAAGATTCCTTGCCAAATAGAAAATCCACAGGTCTAAAGGAAGTAAATAATAAAATTCATATAGCCTGTTCTGACCTATATTGCAAGTCATTTCCGAATTCCGCTTCACCTTAAAATTTACCCCAACATAGACAAATATCTATGGAGTCGTCTAGTAAAGTTTCAGCTCCAACCAATGGTTGGATGTGGAGGTATGCTTAATAGCATAAAACTGGACGGTAGAATATTTTACGCCAAAATTCAAATCTGACCTTGCTTAGGTCGTATCACAAGGCTGAACCATATCATTCCCTCCCTCTTTAAGAAGATTCTCCCTCAAATATTGAATAGGATTAGTAGCGACTTCATTAGCCTCTTGTTTAAGCCTTCAGAATTCCCTTATTGCTAACACCTTTCTCCAACAACACTGTATGGAAGTAGTGACTGACAAGAATTTCAAATAAGCACGCTGTACTAACCACTTGTGTACATACTTTTAAATGATAACAACAGCGGCTCTCCTTCGTCTATCATTTTTTTGGTGTTGTACCTCCTTTTCCCATGAAGCTTGAAGATCATAGAATAATCTTTTACACTTATCAACTTCTTGTTCTAAAATCCTCAAACCATCGCTTAGTTTTTCGCATCCTTGAGTTAGAATCCTCCTTCATTCCCTCTCCCTTGCTGAATACATGACACAAATAGGAAAAATAGAAGAAGACAAAGACACAACAAGAATAGAGTTTATGACAGGAAGAACACTGATTCAGACTCGAAATTACAAATCTGACTTTTGTTTGGACCAGAATTGATCGAAAACAAACTAGTGTGAAAGTGATTAAAATGACTCAAACAACCAAATATCCCAAGTATGATGATAATATATTGGCAGGAACAAAATCAACAAAAACAAAACAAGTTTTGAAAGATAATGCAAAACAAACATGTTACAGCAAGATAAAACCTAATTTTGGAACCTAAAGAAAACACTATCCAAATGACCTAGAATTCAATATATTACTCTTTGGATTCCAAGAAAACAACAAATCTCAGTGTATAGGTCGTTCTATTATGTCTAGGTACCTAAACCCCTCATATGATCAGTTTGCGGTAGAATTGAACTTCCAATTAAAACCTTAAGAAATCGATATCCATATAAGCCCAAATTTAATATATGGTACGACCAGACTCCCAATACACAAAATATGAAGTTTCAATTTATTCTAAGTTGGTTTTCATATGGTTCCCTAAGAGTAGTGTTTCTACGGCAGAATTGAACATCAAATTCAAATCTCAAGCAAATGATATCAAAATAAGCCCAAATTTTATATATGTTGCGATCTCACCCCCAATAGATAGGATATGAAGTTGTAATTGATTATGAGGTGAGTTTCTTATAGTTCACTAAGAGTTGTGTTTCTGTGGCAGAATTGAACCTCGAATTAAAACTTCAAGCAAACGATATCAGAATAAGCTCCAATTTGATATATAATGCGAAGATGAAATATAACCTCTTTTTTTTTTTTTTTTGCTTAGATGACGCGGACAGAGAGAACAAGAAGATGAACAACTTAAACACTGAAAAATTAAAGGAACACTAAAAAAATGAAATAAACAGAAGGATATGACCTTGTTTCGGAGCCTAACTTAAAGAACCAAAAGAAAGCAAGTTATGAAGTAAAAGGCGTAGTAAGCTTATTAGAGTGAAAAGCCTTGATTTTTTTTGTGTGACACACAAGAGGTGTGAGGATATATTTTGTGCTACTAACCAAATTTTGCAGATTGAAAGAATGTCTGAAAACAACGAATCAACAACACAAAACACTGACGTTGCTTTCCAATTGCGAGCCATAGGCCAACAGCCCGAGCTGTTGTCTAAGACTTGCAAGGATCTGAAATATGAGGTGAATTCAATAAAGCAACAGAAAAGTGGGGCTGATCGCCGAGGAAATACGGTCCATAGGGCCGTACGGAATGTCAGATCTGATTTTGAAGAGTTTGTTGATGAAAACGCAGATGCAGGTGGAGATGGCAATGATTTTGCATATGTTAGCCAAGGAATTAAGTCTGGACCGAACAGGGTTAGGAGGAATGTGAATTTCCATGGAATGGGGGGTATTCTGAACAAAATAAGGTGAAATTGGTGACAATTGAATTTACGGAGTATGCAATGATTTGGTGGGATCAGATTGTAATCAGTAGGAGGAGGAATGAGGAGCGACTCGTTCACACATGGGGGGAGATGAAAGTCTTAATAAAGAGACTTATATCTGAAGCTCCAAGTCTGAATCAAGGTTATGTCAATACATGAATATCACAAAGAGATGGAGATAGCAATGATTCGAGCCAATGTTGTTGAGGATAGAGAAGCCACCATGGCTAGATTTCTTAATGGGTTGAATCAAAACATTGCCAATGTTGTTGAGCTACAGCACTACGTGGAGGTAGAGGACATGGTTCACATGGCTATGAAGGTGGAGAGATAACTTAGGAAGGGACATGTTCGACTAGCGTGTAATTCAGGTTCTTCATAATCTTGGAAGCCAAATCTAAGGAGAGAGGGTACTGTCCAGTCGAGGTCCTTTATTCCTTCCAAAGCTGAACCACTAAAGGCTAAAGTTGATGTCCCTACTGGTGCCAAAGCTAAATCTGAAACTCAACCTAAACATACTCGTGATGTTAAATGTTTCAGGTATCAAGGACATGAACATTATGCTTTAGAGTGTCCAAACAAGAGAATCATGATGATTAGAGATAATGTTGATATTGAATATGAAAGTGACAAATCTGATTGTGAACGCATGCCACCATGGGAGGATAATGATGGAGATGAGTTAGCATTACCAGTTGAGGAGTCCTTGTTATAAGGCGAACACTTTAGGTTCAGGTTAAGGAAGATGAAACTAATCAACAAAGGGAGAACATCTTTCATACGCCAACCTATGTACAAAGCAAGGTGTGTAGTTTAATTATAGATAGTGGAAAAAGCTGTGTTAATGTTTATAGTACGACCCTTGTTAGTCAACTGAATTTATATATTGTTAAGCATGCAAAACCATATAGATTGCAATGGCTGAATGATAGTGGTGAAGTGAAAGTGACTAAAGAGGTTGTGGTCCCATTTTTTTATTGGGAAATATGTTGATGAAGTTCTATGCGATGTGGTACCAATTTAAGCAAGTCACATCTTGTTTTTTTGTTTGTTCTTTAGGAACTGAAATCAACAAATTAAAGTCAGTAGCCTTCGTACTGCACTCCAATTATAATTTTCAGACTCAAGAATCAATAAATATACTAAAAACAAAACAATGATTTCGCGAGTAACATTACAAATTCGTACGAATTGTGGACTTAACGAAGACACGAAATAAAACAGAAGCGAATATTAGCAAAAAAAATTAATTGACTCCTAGATCACCCAATTATAATAGAAACAAAAAGATTTGGACAAAAACAAACAATACGGATCTCGTTTTGAAACTTGACGCAAATTTAACATGTTACGCAATTTTTACGTAACAGAATTGAAACCCAGACCAAAAAATCTCAACATGACCTCAAATTCAGTATTTTGTATTCTAATACCAAACAAACAACAACTATCAATTTATAGGTCGTTTTTTCTGCAATAGAATTGAACTTCAAATTAAAACCTTAAGCAAACGATACTAAGGAGAAGAAGAAATTGGATACTAAGGAATTTTTTTGCAGAAACAACAAGAACAAAAATTTCAGAAGGAAATAACCTGATTAATAGAGCCAAGCTATGATACCAAATGATGCAAACCTCGTGATCATAGGGTCACGTAACCCACATGCAAAGACACCAATTCCTGAAAAGCAAAGTAAATCAGGTTTGATAGGAGTGTGACACAAAGATAACTTGTACCTAGGCACCAGCATTGTTGGAAATAGAAAACCCTCACCCAAAGAATATTGATTCGCAAACGAGAAGTATAAGGATGACGCCACGAAGCTAGTTGTTCTGCGATAAGTTGTTTTTCAGTTCTTTAGAGAACCATGGAAGGGAGATTATCTCACCAACATACACACAGACATAAAGTGCAGCAAACAAGAAGTTTTATTAATCTGAATTGTCTAACTTACATGTATGATTATGCCTTTATTTATATTAACTCTAGACTTAAATAAACCCTAATGGAACCCCCTTTAGGTGGACTTATATGATGCTCACTTACAATTGACCCAAATAAGTAATAATAACCCAAAGACTAAGAAGAAAATAATAAAAATATGAAACTTACCATCCTAAAAAATGCTAGAATCAGATTTGTCACCCTTAAAAAGTCCCAAATAAACTAGGAAATCTGATTTCAAGATAGAATTAATTCTAAAGTCTTCTTTCCTTGTTGTAGCTAGGATGAATAAGGAATCCTTGTAAGAAAAGGATTTTGAAACATTTATGAATCCTTGCCATACTTGGAAACTATATTGCAGCCCATTAAAGATCCTTGTAGTGCTAGGAGATTTTCAAAACAAGCTATCATATCCTTGTAGGAAAAGGATCATTGCCAAATAGGAAGTCACCAAGTCAAAAAGAAGTAAATAACAAAATTTGTACAGCCTTTGTTGACCCGTATTGCGATGCCTTCCTGAACTCCGATTGACTTGAAAGTTTAATCCAAGGTAGGACAGCATGTTAGGAGACGCCACATAAAATTTCAGCCCGATCCATCAGTCGGAATGACAATTATGACTGTTGTCGTAAAACTAGATAGTTGCATATTTTACATCAAAATCCGAATTTGACCTTGCCTGAATCGTATCACACATCCTTTTAGAAGAAAAGATCCTTGCTAAATAGGAAGTCCACAGGTCAAAAGAAAGTAAATAACAAAATTTATACAACCTATTCTGACCTATATCGCAAGTCCTTTTTGATCTCTGATTCACTTGAAAAGTTACCCCAACATGGACAAATTCCTCTGGAATCGTTGGTAAAGTTTCAGCTCCAGCCAACGGTTGAATTTGGAGTTATGCTCAATAGCATAAAACTGGACGGTAGAAAGCTTTACGCCAAAATCCAAATCTGACCTTGCTTGGGTCATATCACAAGTAGAGTTTTAAAACCCGGACCGGCCCGGCGGGTCAACCCGGGACCCGGCCGACCCGGGCATGGGACCGGTCCAGGTGGAGGCAAAAACCCACTTGGGAGTTGGCCCGGTGAAACCCGGTCGACCCGGCAGGTCGACCTGGAACCTGGGCCACCCGGTCAAACCCACCTGAGACCCGTCTCTTTTCTTTATATACTAATAGACGTTAAACAACGTCGTTTTGGCCTTGATTTGCGCCACTGCTATTGTCGATGATAAAGCTGCAAATTTGACACAAAAACATAAGAACCACAAAAGGGTTGTTCTTAGTTTCTTGAAAAAGTGGATAAACAAGTGGGGTTTCTGTCAATTACCTTGTGATATTGTAAAAAGCGAAGTGTACACCAACAAGAAGATAGTGGAGAGAGGAAGCTCAGAGAGTGCCATAACTGAGGAAGAACTTGAGTTTCACCACTTCATCTCCTGGTTCTGGTTCAGCTAAAGATTCTTGCATTATCTTGTAGGGTCTTGTGGTTCTCTTTTAAGTGAATTTTTTAGGTGGGTTCTGGTTTGTCTTTGGAGTTTGCATGCTGGCCTCAAGAACGAAGAAAGAATTCCAAAGAACTCTACTTCTGACAAGAGTGAATGATATTGCTGGCCAAATCTTAATAATAGCCCCCAACTATGTAGCTAATAACAATTTAACAAAAGGGGGAAGGACTGGAACAAGAGGAGGAGCCTTAGGCCCTTATGGTAATTTCACTTAGGTTGACATGGCGAGTTCTTGAAGTGATGAAAGCCACTCATAGGCTGGCATTTTCAGTGAGAGAGATGTTAGAGAACTAGCCCACAAGGACAGCACCATCTGTCTTTTTTTTATTGGTTTTTTTTGGATTGACCCGGGTTAACCCGGGTCAACCCATCTAACACGTGACCCGATCACTTGACCGGGTCAATGACCGGATCGGGTTTCAAAACTATGATCACAAGGCTGAACCGTATCATTATTTTATGTCACACTCCAATCAATCCTGATTTACCAAAGCAAATGATATCTGATTGACCCCAAAATTAATATGTGGTGTGATAAGGACCCCAGTAATCATAGTATCAAATTTGAGCTAAATTTGATCCAATTTTCCTTAGTTTAGTTTTGTACGGCAGAAACCCATAAACGTCTTTTTAAACGTTTTTTTTTTCTCATCAACACACACACACACACACACACACAAAATGCGGCAAATAAGAAGTTTTTTTAATCTGAATTGTTTAACTTATATGTCTGGTTATGCTTTTATTTATACTGACTCTAAACTGAAACAAACTCTAATGAACCCCCTTATGTGGACTTATATGAGGCCCACTTGCAATTAAACCCAAATAATATAAATAAAACCCTAAACTAAGAAGAGAATAATAATAACAATAATAAATTCAAAATTAATATCCTAAATATGATAGAATCAGATTTGCTACCATATAGAAGTCCTATATAAGCTAGGAGAAATCTGATTTGGAAAATTTGTGTTGCCGCCCCCTTTAGGTCCTTGATCAGGTTAGATTTCCTTGTTTAACTTGGACAAATAAGAAAACAAATTTCCCCATTTGTTGCTGATTTAATTACTTTCCTTTCTAGATTAGGAAAAGCATTAAATAATCCTTCCCTCTTTAGGAATCAGATTTGCCAAAACTTCCTTGGTTATTTAGGAGAATAAATTGCTGACTTTCTATCCTTGTATCATTAGGAAAAACAAGCCTAACAAGGGTAGTATAGGGCTGGACAAATCAGCTCCTTGTTCCACACGAATTGGGTTCTTATTAGACTTGAATTAGAGGTTGTCCTTCATGCTCCTTAGATGTCTCAAGCTCCTCTAGGCCCATCTTGCTCCATATGCTCTGTACAAACTCATTCAATGCTTCTTTAAGCTTCTTTACCCTAGCTTTTGTAATTGGCCCATCCAATGGACCCATTGACATGATTACGCTTGGATCTTAGCTCAAAAGAAAGTTTTAATTAAGCCTAAACAGAAAGAAAATAATAAAAACAACTAATCTGTCATTAAACAGCACCAGCCCTCCTTTCCTTGTGTAGTTAGGATAAATAAGGAACTGTTATAAGAAAAAGATTCTGAAACAGAAACAAAACAAGTTTTGAAAGACAACGCAAAATAAACCCGTTACAGCAAGACAAAACCCGATTCTAGAACCTGATTTACTTGGCTTTCCGGGAATTAGTGTTTTTGTGTGTGGGTTACGTGACCATGAGGTTCACATTATTTGGTATCAGAGCTTGACTCCATTAATCAGGTTATATCCTTTTATTTCTTGTATTTTTGTTTTTTATCTTCCGCGTCAATCTTTCTTTGTGTCGGGTCTGATCTTGTTTCAAATCAGTTTCGATCAGATTGTCGTCTTCCTACGTTATTCTTGATTAGTTGCATTGAATTGAGTCTTTTAGAATTGAGACTCTCTAGAGAAAAAGAAAAAGGGTTCAAAAGCCTCTTCAAAGAAGAATAAGAAATCTGGCTCCAGTCAGCTGATCCTAGAGAGGGAAATTAGAGAGGGATGCTCTCCTTCCGTGTGAAGCTTTTCCCTTGTGTTTTGTGATCTCCTGCCACTATTCACTCTCTTTGTTCCTTCGATCTGTCGCACCTTGCCTTTCTCCTGGTTATGGCTAACAAAAAGAAGAAGGCTGGGTCCCATAGATCTCGATTGAAACAACAAAAGTTGGCTGATGCTCAGTTTGTTAATGATTCCGCTGTTTTAGCTTTACCAGCCCTGCCTAATACTGTTCCTGCTACAGTACCACCAATTTCAAATTCAAAGCAAAGCCCGCTTGTAGATTTTGCCTCTGAAGGCTTGCGTCCTCCCCATCACGTTCTCTCCTCCCCACACGGTCCTGCCTCTCACTATCGTGGGGACCCATCTCCCAGCATCAACCATGTGCTCGTGGAGGCTTGGTCTGGTGAGGATGATCTGGAGGATGAGGAGGTGGATTATGACTCTTCTGTGGATTTTGACTATGTCGGGGCATCTACCCTCTCCTCCTCTCCAGCGGTTTTGGCTTCCCCTGATAGTTGCCAGTCCACTCCTCCTTCTCTGCCTCCTGCTGAGAAGTCTCCTTCTTCCCATGTTGCCTCCCCTGCAGGTGGCCAGTCAACCCTGCCTTCTCCGCCTCTTGCTGAGAAGATTCATTCCCCATCGCTGGAGAAGACCGTGGTACCCTCTTCCCCACCTGCTGGCTGCTGTGAGGTTCCACCCTCCACTGTATCAGTGAGGAAATGTCGAGGGTCCCTGTTTGGGTCAAATTTCCCAACCTTCCCCTGTGCTGCTGGTCACCTACTTGTCTTTCAAAGATAGCTAGTGTGCTTGGGAAGCCCATTCAGTGTGATCAGCCTACCTCAACTCTTTGTCGTATATCTTATGCCCGGGTAACTGGTTGAAATTGATCTCCTTGAGGATCTCCGACACTCAGTTGAGATCTCTCTGCCTGAAGGGCATGCTCTACGTCAACCGGTTGTATATGAAGCTATGCCCAAGTATTGTACTTTCTGCCATGTTCTGGGTCACACACGACTCCTCTGCCCTAAAGCCGCTGCTTCTCAAGCTATCCCCTGCAATCAGCCCCTGCCTCCGGCAACTCAAGCTGTTAACAAGAATGTCTTTAGTAGATTGGGTCCTCAACCTCCTCTTCAGCCTTCTCCTGCTCAGCCACAGGTGCAAACCCAACAAGATGTTGCCATTCCTGTGGGTTTTACAGGAGATGTTAGGTCTGAAGTTGCTCTTGAACCTACTAATGTCTGGGTTACAGTGGAATCCAGACGCAAATCCAGAAAACAGGATAAGGGTAAGGCGGTAGTGGCAATTGAACTCGGGGTGGAGACTATTCCTATCCCTTCCTCTTCCCCTGTTTGCTCTGGACCTGACCAAACCTCCGCTGAAACTACTCCACTGGTGGCATCCCCTTGTGTAGCTGGTGTTGGGGCTTCTTCCCCTCCTTGTACCGTAACCTTAGCTCAGCCCCCTTGTGCTGGCAATGAACACTGTCACTCCCCCACCAAAATACTTCCGTCTCTACTGCTGATGCTGCTCATCTACATGGTCCACCTATCCCTTCTCCTATAGTGGAGGTGCTAGCCCAGAGTCGAGCCCAAACTCGAAACCAGAAGAAGCGTGGAGGCAGGGAGAGGACTTCCCCTCCACGTGCATATTGATGATCACTTTCAGGTGGTATCAAAGAGGTCTTATTGGCGCAGCATGAGGTTGATTGCCTCATGACATATTTATGTAATATCTCTGTCTGGGAGTCTTATGGGATGCCATTTTGGTACTGTTCCAGTTGGGGTTATTTGATTGGGATCAGAGGTTCTCGCTGGGTGCTGCTGCCCTCTGTGTACTAGGAATACTATGTGTTTCTCTTGTGCATGCAGGGTGTTGTTGCCTTGTGTATTGCCGCTCCACTACTACATGGTTCATGCATTTTGGTTTCACGTGATTCATCTTGCTGCTGGGGCCCCCGGTCGGCTTATGAACTATTGCTGCTGGTGGCTGTCTTTCTATGCTGTTAGCTTGTATTCCTGTATTGTTACTGCTTTTGTTCCCTTCGGTTTCAAACGAAGGCTGTTTTCTTAGACTGTTTTTCTCTTATACATGGTGGGAGTCTGTTCCCACAGGATTGTTTGTTTCCTTTGCCTGGATATTATTATCCAAATGTACTGCTGGTATCCAGCTTGTATCGCAAGTTTGTCTTGCTCTTTTTGATCTATATACTTCTAACATTTGATCAAAAAAAAGAAAAAGAAATCTGGCTCCTCTCCGGGGGGCACGTCAAGTTAATCTTTGTGTTGCTGTTTGTACTCCTCTCTATTTTCTTATGATTATTGGATGTTGGAATGTTAGAGGTTTGAATGATCCTATAAAACATTCAGCTTTGCGTCGGCTCATCCATCAAGAGAGGATAGCTCATTTTGGTTTGGTTGAAATTCGAGTTAGAGACAAGAATAAAGATAATGTTTCTCAACTTCTTTTGCGTAAATGGTCCTTCTTGTATAATTATGATTTCTCTTGTCATGGTCATATTTGGGTTTGTTGGAATGCTAATACGGTGAAGGTGGATGTTCTCGGAATGTCAGACCAGGCTATTCATGTTTCTGTCACTATATTAGCTACAAATATCTGTTTCAATACTTCAATTATTTACGTGAGGCATTATGGTCTGATATAGTGAGTCGTAGTGATGGATGGGAATCAACCCCGTGGATTCTTATGGGTGACTTTAATGTTATCCGCAACCAGTCGGACAGGTTAGGAGGGTCTACTACGTGGGCTGGTACTATGGACATATTGGATACATGTATTCGAGAAGCGAAAGTAGACGATCTTCGATATTCGGGTATGCATTATACTTGGTCGAACCAATGTCCTGAGAATCTGATTATGCGGAAACTAGATAGAGTGCTTGTCAATGAGAAGTTGAATCTGAACTTCCCATTGTCGGAAGCGAGATTTTTGCCTTCAGGTATGTCAGACCATTCTCCTATGGTGGTAAAGGTTATTGGCAATGATCAGAACATAAAGAAACCATTCAGATTCTTCGATATGTGGATGGATCATGACGAGTTCATGCCCTTGGTGAAGAAGGTATGGGATCAGAATTCGGGGGGTTGTCCAATGTATCAGCTGTGTTGCAAACTAAGAAAGTTAAAACAGGAATTGAAACTTTTTAATATGCCTCACTTCTCCAACATTTCAGTTAGAGTCAAAGATGCAAAAAACAAAATGGATAAGGCTCAACAGGCTCTGCATACAGCGCCTGAGAATCCATCTTTGTGCATGCGAGAAAGGGATGCTGTTCGTAAATACGCTTCTACCGTCAGGGCTGAAGAGAGTTTTTTCAAACAGAAGGCAAGGATACAATGGCTTAGCTTGGGGGATCAGAATACTAGATACTTTCACAAATCAGTAAATGGAAGACAGAATAGAAATAAGCTTCTATCACTTATAAGGGAGGATGGAGAGGTTGTCGAAGGACACGAGGCAGTCAAATCAAAAGTAATTGCGTACTTCCATCGTGTGTTAAGAGTGGATCAGATGCCTAGGGTTCTGAACGAGGAAGTGGTGGAATCGGCAATTAACTTGAAACTGTCTTCGATGCAACAACATGTACTAGCACAAGATGTAACAAGGGAGGAGATTAAGCATGCTATGTTTAGTTTGAAGAACAACAAAGCCCTGGTCCAGATGACTTTAACGCAGGTTTCTTCAAAAGAATGTGGCACATAGTTGGGGAAGATGTAATCAACGCTGTTAGCTCCTTCTTTCAGACTCATAGAATGCTTAAAGAAATGAATGCGACATCCATTTCCCTTATTCCTAAAGTTGCTAATCCTACGAGGTTGACATATTTTCGTCCTATATCTTGCTGCAATACAGTGTACAAATGCATCGCTAAGATTCTAGCTGGGAGAATCAAAGCTGTTTTGCCATCCTTAGTAGGTCCGTATCAGACCGCTTTTATCTCAGGACGGAGAATCAGCGACAACATTCTTTTGTCTCAGGAACTAATGAAAGGCTATCATAAATCTACGGGACCTGCTCGTTGTGTTATGAAAGTTGATTTGATGAAGGCTTATGACTCGGTGCGGTGGGATTTCGTTGACGCTACGTTAATAAAAATGGGATTCCCTAGAACAGTCATTGATTGGATCATGGTTTGTGTTACATCATGTCAATTCTCTATCAATGTCAATGGTGAGCTTGCAGGTTACTTTCAAGGGGGAAGAGGGCTGAGACAAGGTGATCCACTGTCCCCATATTTGTTTGTCCTATGTATGGAAATCCTTTCGGGGCTATTCTGCAAGATGAGTGCCAACCAAGAATTCAAGTTCCACTGGAGATGCAAGAAGGACAAAATTTCTCATCTTTGTTTTGTTGATGACTTGATGATTTTTAGCAAAGGGGATGTAAACTCAATTCGTATGATCAGAACTGTACTCACAAAGTTTCAAGATCTATCAGGTCTGTATCCAAATCCAAAAAAAAGTGACATCTTCTTGAGCGGTCCGTTAAATGCTGAGAGGGACCAAATTATTTGTATTCTTGGGTTTAGAGAGGGGGAGCTCCCTATGAAATATTTGGGAGTACCTCTTCTCTCGTCCATACTAAAAGGTTGTTTATTGTAAGGGCCTCGTGGATCGAATCACCTTTAAAGTTCGACATTGGACTTGTAGAACACTCGTATGCAGGACAGGTACAACTGATTAATTTAATCTTATTTTTCATACAGGTCTATTGGGCATCTCTCTTCCTCTTACCTGGGCAAGTAATTAAAAATATGGAGCAAATTATGAAATCCTTTCTTTGGTCAGGTTCAGATATGAGAAATATTGGGGCTAAAATGGCTTGGGATCAGGTATGTCTTCCAAAAAAGGAGGGGGGGCTAGGAATAAAAAGGATAACATAATGGAACAAGATTGCTTTGTTGAAACACATTTGGAACCTGTGCAATGACTTAGATGGCTCAATCTAGTCTACTTGGATCAGATCCAATCTGTTGCGTGGTAGGAATTTCTGGACAATCAAGACGCCACAGAATTGCTCTTGGGCTTGGGGAAAGATTCTAAAGCTCAGATCCTTAGCATGGCCGAAGATGAAGTACATCATAGGAGATGGAATGACAACCTCTCTATGGTTTGACAATTGGCATCCTCACAGCCCACTCGCGGATTCTTACGGGGAAAGATTCATCTATGATTCAGGTATGGAAAAGAACGCGAAGGTGAATGTGCTGATTCATAACTTAGAATGGAAAATTCCTACCACCCAAGCTATTGGCTGGCACCCCATTGTAGAAGTTATTCCTTCCAATTCTAATCCTAAGATGGGGCAAAAGGATGAGATAGTTTGGTTGGATTCGCCAAATCACAAATTCTCGGTCAAAGTAGCTTGGGAGCAACTAAGAATTCATCGTCAGATGGTTGAATGGCACGACATTGTGTGGTTCAAGAATGCTGTTCCAAGACATTCGTTTCTTCTATGGATGGTTGTCCAACAGAAACTCACCACTCAAGATAGATTTCATCGGTTTGGTATACATTGTCCTAATAGATGCTCACTCTGTTTCCGCAACAATGAAGATCACAACCACTTGTTCTTTGAATGCTCCTATACTAAAGCGATTTGGTGGGATGTTTGTGACAGATGCGACATTTCAAGAATGACAAAAGGCTGGGATGAATGGATTCGATGGGCCACTGTCACTTGGCATGGCAAGAGTTTTGTCAATTTATCTCGTAAACTGAGTTTTGCAGCTACAATGTATCATGTATGGCAAGAACGGAATGCAAGGATCTTTGCTGGAATGTCTAGAACTTCGAATTTGGTCTTTAATCAAATCGAATGTATCATTCGCGATAAGCTTGATTTGATGAGGAACGTCGTACCAACAAATGAAAACAAAAGGATCCAAAGAGCTTGGAGGGTTAATAACATAGATTCTTAATTTGATAGTTAGTTGGTTGTATTGGTTTCCCTATCGAATCTAGTGAGGTCTCAGTTTTCTAATCAATGGCTAGCATGTAGCCATCTGTTGTTTTATGTTTCTGTTCTCATTGTAAATCTGGGGTATGCCCCTTATAATCTTTGTATCTTCTTCTTTTAATACATATGTCAACTTACCAAAAAAAAAAGGTGTCATATTAGTCTTTTTGTCCACAATTTCTTTTTTAGAGTAAAAATAAATAAATAAAAATGTTATTTAGAACAAAGGGGTTTGTTTCGCTTCTATTTTGCGTCCACTTATCAAACCATATTGTAATTGTATCGAAATTGATATTCTGGTTATTTAGGGTGAAATCGCACAATATATCAATTTCTCATTTGCACATCATTTGGTTTAGGTTCCAAATTCATGTTTTAAAGGGGTTGATTCGCATTAGTTTCGCGTCCATATATCAAATCAATTCGAATTAAATCAAACTTTATATTATGGGTTTTGGGCATGAATTCGCTCTAAATATCAAATTTCAGACCATTTGGAAGTCGTTTGGTCTAGGGTCCTTTTTTTAGGTCTAAAGGGGTTTGTTACATTCATCAATTAAAAGCCTATGTAATTTCGGGTCAGTTTTTGGTCCTTAGTGTCTTCTTACTTTCTTTGCTGTCATTAGCTTTCGTTTTAAGTTCTGATGTAAAAAAAAAGAAGACAAAGGGAGTATTACTATCAGGATTTCATGTATTCTGACAAGGTATTATGGCAAAAGAAGATAAGAATTCAAAAGGAGAGGTGGTATCAAAGGGAGAGAAATAAAGAGGGAATGATACAATCTTGAGACGTAAAATAATTCCCAATCCGACTGTTGGATCGTGCTGAAATTTTATGTGGAGTCTTCAGGGAGGTTGTCCTACCTTGGGTTACAATTTTAGGTCAATCAAAGTTAAGGAAGACACCGAAATACTGGTCAATAGAGGTTGTACGAATTTAATTATTTACTTCCTTTTGACTTGTGGACTTTCTATTTAGCTAGAATTCTTTTCCTAAAAGGATGTGGTAGTTTTGGGAATCTTCTTATTCTACAAAGATCTTTAATGGGCTGCAATATAGTTTTCAAGTGTGACAAGGATTCATAATGTTTCAGAATCCTTTTCTTACAAGGATTCCTTATTCATCCTAGCTACAACAAGGAAAGAACACTTCAGAATTAATCCTACCTTCAGATCAGATTTCATAGTGTATTTGGGACTTCTTAATGGTGACAAATCTAATTCTAGCATATTTAGGACACTAATTTTCAAAATTTTATTATTTTTATTAATTTCTTCTTAGTCTTTTTTGGGCTATTATTACTTATTTGAGTCAATTGTAAGTGGGCCTCATATAAGTCCACCTGGGAGGGTCCATTAGGTTTTATTTAAGTCTAGAGTTAGTATAAATAAAGGCTTAACCAGACATGTAAGTTTATTTGGTGTTGGTTTCAGTTCTGCAAGCACCGCAAGATGGTGAGACGAGAGGTGTGAGGATATTAAGAGTGTTTGAGCGAAACACGAGCAATTGAGGATTGTTTTTTTTTTTACCACTAACCAATTTTTGTAGGTACTATTATGTTAGATTAAAACAACACACCACCCCCTCCCGATGTAGAATTTAAATTCCAAATGCAAGCCATGACGAAGATGATGGAAAAAATGAATTTCGTGATGGGGAACGTGTGTGACAGACTTGAGAAGGTGGTAAAACATGGTAATGTGGCTGGAACATATACCCAAGACGTGAGAAAGGTTGGGGCTGAACCGAACTCAAACGATGGCAGTGGGGCTGAAAGGCCAAGGTGGGCTGATTATGAGAATTTTGAGGCGGACGTTGATGATATTGGTGATGGTGGTTTTAAGGATGAGACCATAGGCTATCGGGAAGGTTTTTGACAGCTTAGAAACCGAAGGGATTTTGGGTATAAAACTAGGGGTCAATTCGGCCAAAGGGGAATTTTGCGTAGTGTTGGGGGACATGATTGGGAGGCAAAGAAGATGGTAGATGATATAGATTCAATGAGACAACAGATTAGTGGGGCTGATTGGAGGAGATTCACTATGAGTAAAAAGGAGAAACTAAGGTTTCGAGTTTAACATATTTATACTTATAATGCTTTTATGATGTTAGATAAAGAACGCGAGGCTGAACGACTTGCAAAGGTTTATAAAGAAACAAATAAAGAACGTGAAGAATGGAGAGCTTTAGTTTAGCGCCAAGGGGAAAAAAACAAAAGAAGGCGGCAGTGGTTATCATTCAAAAATATACACGCAAGTGGATGGCAAGACATGTTTATTTGAAATTATTATCGGCTACTGCATTTATACAATGTTGTTATAGGCAATTACGTGCAAGAAAAGAACTCTAACGGCTGAAACAATAGGCTAAGGAATTATCCATCAAACCTATTGGTGATTCGAGGATGAATCATCTTGAAAAAAGAGGGAATGATACGATCCGGGCAATGAAAAAACAATTAAATTCGGATTCTGACGTAAAATGCACAATTGTCCAGTTTCACAGCAACAACCATAATTCTCAATTCGACCATTGGATCGGGCTGAAATTTTATGTTGAGTTGCCAGACAGGTTGTCCTACCTTGGGTAAAACTTTCAAATTAGAGTTCAGGAAGATATCATAATACTGGTCAACAAAGCCTGTACAAATTTTGTTATTTACTTTCTTTTGACTTGTGGACTTCTTATTTGGCTAGGATTCTTTTTCAAAAAGGATGTGGCAGTTTGTTTTGGGAATTTCCTACTTCTACAAAGATCTTTAATGGGCAGCAACATAGTTTCCAAGTGTGGCAATGATTTATAAATGTTTCAGAATCCTTTTCTTACAAGGATTCCTTATTCATCCTAGCTACAACAAGGAAAGATGACTTCATAATTAATGCTACCTTCAGATCAGATTTCCTAGTTTATTTGGAACTTCTTCATGGTGACAAATCTGATTCTAGCATATTTAGGATAGTAATTTTTGGATTTTTATTTTTTTTCTTAATTTTTAGGTTATTATTACTTATTTGGGGCAATGTAAGTGGGCCTCATATAAGTCCACATAAGGGGGTCCATTAGGGTTTATTTAAGTCTAGCGTTAGTATAAATGTAGGCATCACCAGACATGTAAGTTAGACAATTCAGATTAATAAAACTTCTTGTTTGCCGCACTTTGTGTGTGTGTGTGTGTGTGTGTGTGTGTGTTGGTGAGATAATCTCCCTTCTATGGTTCTGTAAAGAACTGAAAACGACTTATTGAAGAACAACTGACTTTGTGGCATCATTCTTATACTTCTCGTTCGCGAATCAATATTCATTGGGTGGGGGTTTTCATTTCCAATAGTGTTGGTGCCTAGTTATAAGTTATTTTTGTGTCACACTCCTATTAAACCTGATTTACTTGGCTTTTCAGGAATTAGTGTCTTTGTGTGTGGGTTGCGTGACCACGTGATCATGAGGTTCACATCAGCACAGGTGGTGAAGACACTCCATAAGAGTGTGCAACAACATATTGAAAATAGAAACCGTGTGTATGCGACCAAAGCCAATAAGAGGCGCAAACATGTTGTCTTTCAACCCGATGATTAGGTTTGGGTGCATATGCGCAAGGAGAGATTTCAAGCCCATAGGAAATCAAAGCTACAACCACGAGGAGATGGGCCATTTCAGATCCTTGAAAGGATTAATGACTTATAAAGTTGATTTGCCAGGTGAGTATGGTGTTAGTGCTACCTTTAATGTTTCTGATCTTACTCTGTTTGATGTAGGTGATGATTCGAGGTCGAATCCTTTTGAAGAGAGAGGGGATGATGAGGATAAGCCCAACACCAAGCGTAATCATGCCAACAACCCATTGGATGTGTCAATTGGGCCAATTACAAGAACTAGGGCAAATAAGATTAAAGAAACATTGAATGAGCGTGTTCAGAACATATAGAGTAAGATGGACCCAGAGGAGCTTGAGACATCTAAGAAGCATGAAAGACAACCTCTAATTCATCTAATTCAAGCCAAGAAGAGCCCAATTCTTGTGGAACAAAGGGTTGATGGTCTGTCCCTTAACAACCTTGTTAGGCTTGTTTTTCCTAATGTTATAAGGATATAAAATCATCAATTTATTTTCCTAATTAAGTAAGGAAGTCAGCTAGATCTTGTTTCTAAAGAGGGGAGGATTATTTAATGTTTTTTCTAACCTAGAAAGGAAAATAATAAATCAACAACAAAGAAGGAAATTTGCTTTGTTATTTGTCTAAGTTATACAAGGAAATCCAAGCTAATCAAGGAAAAGAAATGGGCGGAAACAAGGAAACCAAATCAAATCAGATTTTCCTAGTCTACAAGGGACTTATAGTGGGCAGAAACTAATCATATACTTGTAAGGAAGGTTCATTCAGCTATAACAACTTATAAACTAGAGAAATCAGATTAATTAGCTTTTATTTTCTCAAGTTATATGCGGCAAAACAATACCAGACTTTATGTTATTTTTATTTCTTTATGTGTTGGGTTATATTTGGGTTTAATTGTAAATGAGCCTTATATAAGTCCACATAAGGGGTCCATTAGGATTTATTTTAGTTTGGAGTCAATATAAATAAAGGCATAACCAGACATGTAAGGGGTCAATAAACTTTTTTTGCCGCACTTGTTGTGTGTTGGTGGGATAATATCCCTTCCTTGGTTCTTTAAAGAATTGAAAAACAACTTATTGAAGAACAACTGACTTCATGGCGTCATCGTTATACTTCTCGTTCGTGAATCAATATTCGATGGGTGGGGGTTTCTGTTTCTAATAGTGCCGGTGCCTAGGTACAAATTATCTTTGTGTTAAACTCCTATCAAACCTAATTTACTTGGCTTTTCGGGAATTGGTGTCTTTGTGTATGGGTTGCTTTATCACGTGTTCAAGAGGTTCGCATTAGTAACCAATGAGAGAACTTGTTTCATACTCAGTGCTTTGTAAAAAACAAAGTTTGTAGTGTCGTTATTGATGGAGGGAGTTGTACAGACATAGCCAGCACTTATTTGGTGGAAAAATTGGCCTTAACCACCTTGAAACATCCTCACCCTTACCAGCTTCAGTGGCTGAATGAATGTGGCAAAATCAAGGTGACAAGACAAGTGTTGGTGACATTATCCATTTGCAAATATGAGGATGAGGTGCTTTGTGATATGGTTCCTATGCATGCATGCCATTTATTGTTGGGAAGACTATGGCAGTATGATCAGAGGGTTACGCATGATGGATTCACAAATAGGTATTCTTTCACTCTTAAAAGGCAACCTATTACTCTTATGCCATTAACTCCAAAACAGGTCATGAAGGACTAAATAAAGCTACAAAGATCAAATGAAAAAAAGAAAGAAAAAGAAAGGAAGGCTGGAATTGAGAAAAAATAATTAAAAAAAAGAAAGAGAGAAAAACATAAAGAAGATTTCGGCCATAGTGAGAACAAGAGAGGAAAACTTTAATTACATTACAAAAAAAATTGAGATCAAAAGAGCATTATTTTCACACCAGCCCCTTATTTTGTACTCATGTACAAGGAGGCTCTTTTATGTATTAATGATCTCGTTAGTGCTTTGCCGAGCGATATTGTTTCTCTTTTGCAGAAAGTTGAAGATGTCTTTCCCGAATAGGTTATGGCTTACCTTTAATCTGAGGGATTGAACATCAAATTGATTTCATACCTGGCGCATCAATTCCAAATTGACCTGCTTATAGGAGCAATCCTGAAGAGACCAAGGAACTTCATAGGCAAGTAGGTGAATTATTGGAGAAGGGGTATGTGCATGAAAGAATAAGTCCTTGTGCGGTTTCGGTGCTATTAGTTCCCATGAAGGATGGAACATGGAGGATGTGTGTTGACTGAGGAGCCATCAACAACATAACGGTAAAGTATTGTCATCACATTCCTAGATTATATGTTATATTGGATGAATTGCATGGTTCTTGTGTCTTTTTAATTTTTTTTATCAAATGTAAGAAATTTTAAATATAAAACGAAACTAAGCTGGAGAACCAGTGAGTCAGGATATACATGCATGTACAAACTAGTGAATAAAGGGAACAAGCTCCCTTGAACAAGCAAAACAAAGGGAACATGCTCCCTGAACAAAGATAGAAGACTAGCAAGCTTAACAAAATCAGTAAACAGGCGCCAAACAATAGAGGATATGGGGCATCGTGGTAGAAGACAGAAGGTCATCCTGCAGCAGTGACTCAAAACCACCTCTACACATCAAACCTCATACAAACAGGTAAGAGGGATCACAAGAGCCAAAAACAATCAAGATGATAGTTGGACAAGGGCAGCACACAAGTCTCCACAGGCTAGCCCACACATTCAGCAGTTAAACCCAATTAGTAGCCTCCTTGTAAACCCCCAGTTATAATTTTTCTAGGATATTAAAATATGATAAATTTAACCGATAGTAAAATGGGTTAAATTAAATGAAAGAAACTTAAATCAAGATAAAAATGGTGAAATTAAGGAAATAAAAAGTGAATATGGTGCTAAATTGTTAGAAAGAAAAAAATTGTGAGGACAAAATAAATACGTAAGACCAAGTGGGGTCAATGTTCAAAGAACAGAAGGTTAGGGGTTTATGTACAAATGATAAAATGACCCCTAGTGTGAAACCTCATAAATTTATAATTTAGATATGCAGATGACTCGGTGGAAACTTTGTAAAACCCCAATAAAAGACTTCACCATGATGAATTGAATAATGAGAAGTAAAATAGAAATGGTGGGAAATTGTAAACTCCCAATCAAATTTTATGATATTAATAAAATTATTGATAATTCAGAACTGAGAATGGGATGAGCTAGTTAAAATAAAATGAAATGAAATAGTATTGAATTATTAGAAAAGAAATTTTAGAGAGAGATTTTTTTTTTTGCATAGTATTTTAAAAGCGGACCGAGAAAAGGCATTTGGTTGAACGAAAAGATACCCAAACTTGATATAAAGGTGTTTTAGTAAATATAGATAGATTTGCTATATAATTAGCAAAATTGTGCAGAAATTAACTAGGAGGGCCGAATGAAAGGAAAAAAAAGGGTGGGGGGAGAGAGAGTACCTTGAGAGCAGACATTCAAACAACCATATCTCTGAATTGCACCATTGGATTGGTCTAATTTTTGGATATATTATGGTTCTCACCACCCTCTAACGTTGGGATTTGAATGTTTTAGTTTGGTGTGAGAGATATAGCCCTTGCAATAGTTCAAGGAAAATCTGCCTACAGGTCAGTCATTGTCGCTAGTAGTTGTTGCCTTTGTCCATCGTTGGATCTTGCTCAATTTTTGATATGTGGGCCATATTGATGAGCTCTTCATTATGAATGGTGAAGATAGAGATTAGAGACTCCGAAAAGAAGTTATTCATTGGAGAAAATTACATTGTCAATTTTCAGGTCCGTTTTGGTTTTGTCTTTATCTAGGAAGATCTAACCGTTAAAATGTTATGATGTTTTGGTATGTGTTTCATGGTATAATGGTGGTTAACATCACCGTGTGGATTGTATTCATTCGGATTGAGTTTAGAGAAACTTGAACCTTAATGAAACATTTGTTTAAATTAGGTTAGTATAAATGAAATGAATGGAAAATGTGGTGGCTTGATTTGTGTTTAACCATAAAAAAACATGTTAATTATCATTTAAATTGAAGAAAATTCGTAATTTCTTTCCTTAGCCATGTTCGGCCATATTATTGATAATAGGAAAAGTGAGATATTGGTTGTCCCAATCTATGTCTTGGGACTTAACAGATTTATGACCCACTTTTCAGCTGTGGTTAGGGAACCAAAATGATAAAATTCCAGATTGGGTTCTTCAAAAAGGTTATAGGTATGGATGCTATCTTTTAAACAAAACTGACCTCGTATAATTTGGAGTTATAGAACTCCAGCTATGGACTGAAAATGAAAGAAGGGTCAAACTGTCTTGTATTTGATAGATTTTGTTGAGTACTATAACAGATAATTTCGGGGGAAGTAAGGGCAGAATTTGACTTTCAATCCTTCAATAGAGTTGTAGAACCGTGTCTTACCTTTCCAAGGAGCCAAACCAAACTTAAAACCGAATTCTATAACTTTACTTACGAATTAAATGGTAAACAGTGTTCTCGAGTGAAATCTGATCTAGAAAGTGTAATGAGGTAGTTGAAGGAAATAATCGAAAAATGAAATTAAAACATGGTGATGAATTCATATGAATGAAATTGCAATAGTATGAGAACACACATTGTGAGCACCTTGTCTTTTCAATTTGTGTAAACTCATTGATAAATTTCAGAATTTATTGTTTTATTGTTTCGATAAATATTGGAATGAATATGAGTACCTTGCATACATTGATGTGTATTAACTAATTATGATATAATTGGAATGGATACGAGTGTCTTACGTACATTGATATGTAACAAACTTGTGATGATATTATTGGAATGAATAAGAGTACCTTGCGTACAACGGTATAGATCAATTAGTTAGGATAAATTGGCTCTTAAAAAGATATTTTTGACACTCTTATATGGTATGTGATATGGCTAGGGGTTGAGATAAAGAGAAAAAAGTTGAATTGTGGATGTTGTGTGTAAATTGAAGGGTTGATGAATTTGGACAGATTCGTCTCTTGACTTGTGGAGTGATTAATACTTAAAAGTGCATTCTCATTAAGGCTTTATATCATCATATTGCACTTAAGTATCATTAAATTCTCTAACTTAAGCATGTTTTATAATAACAAGTTTGATAATATAAGATAACTTTAATTTATGATAAATGCTCATTTTAAATGCAGGCATATCTCACAATTCAAGGATTGATTGATGTGAGTAACTATTGAAAGTGAAAGGACAAAGAAAGGGCTAAGCTTAGAAAGAGATGCTGGTTCAATTCAAACAAGAACACCATTCAGTCATTGGGTCATATCTGGAGCTGTAGATCTTGGATTTCAGTTTGGTTTATATGGCTATAAAGCTAAGACATAGGCCTAAAACATTAATGAGAGTCCAAGACTCAATTCTGCCATTTTGGAGTCCAAATCTTAGCATCAAAAGAGAAGTCTGAATCTGTCCTATAGCCCAGACACTGTTCAGTCCATATATCGGGTTCTAGAAGTCCAAATGAGCTGATTCTTCTTTTGGTGGAAAGCTGATACAGATTCCTACAACTTTCATGAGGACCACTTTGCCAAGTTCTGATTGTGGCAATGTTATTTCATCTAGAAAACAAATCCATACCTAAACCAGCAAGTCCACTAAGTCATTAGTTGGCCACTAATTCAATAGTTAATTACCAAATGAATAGTTCTTTTTAGCCTATAAAAGGAGGCATTTTCCATTCATTTAGGCATCTTAGTTTTCAAATCAAGAACATTTGCTTGCTCTCTCTCTTTGTAATGTTCAAGTCTTATTTCATGTTTTATTTTCATTATTCTCTTGTTTATGCTTTTCATTTCCTTTACTATTCTTAATTAACTTATATCATAATTATGTTCTTATCTTGTTTATTTATGTTCTTCTTCTTTAATATGTCGAGCTAAGTTAATTATGTCAAGGTGAAAATGTTTCATTAATGGTGTTAGAATATGTATAATATAAACTCAACATGGACTTCAATGTTTATATCCAAGAAAGTTTGTTATTAATATGTTTTATCTTTTTATCTTACTAATTCTTAATACCTTGCTTGTTAAATGATTAATCTAGATTTGTGTTGTATAACACTTGGTACAATAAATGCTTGATCCTTCATAGTCTTCGACCGACATCGTTGTTATGAGAGGAACTTGATTTGTTGTTAACATAAGTTAGCATCATGAAATCCTGACAATATTTAAAAGTATGGTGTTACTAAAATAAGATAATTAATATGATTATGTTAAAAATTTATAATGAACTATTAAGGATAAATCATCCGATTGGAACCTCCTTTGTGTGTGGTTTCCAGTGGAGTAATAAAAAAAGTTTATACTATACTTATTTATAATACCATTAGTGGATCCTCTAACCTTGACAACTGTTTTTATTATTGTTTAATCATCACATTAATCTCACATCTCAAAGATCTCTTTAATTCTTTGTTTTTTTTTTATTATTATTATTTGTAATTTATATAATTGACCTCCCTGTGGATCGATCCCGGTCTTACCGGGTTATTTATTACTTTGACACCCTGCACTTGGGATAAGACATCAACTCTTTGATCGTGTCATGGAGAGAATTCGAGTAGGCGGATGAGGTAAATAGGATCAGGTTCCTTCATAGTAATTGTAGTTTTGGATGTTGAGTAACTAAGGAAACTGGTCTTACTCAATTTGGAGCTATAGAACTCCAGTCATGGGTCACCAACCGAGACTGGGTCATGACAGACCCTATAGGGCAATAGGTCTGATTTGTTGACGAATAATTTCGAGTGTCTTGGGGGCAGAATTGGGTTCTCCTCCCTTCATGGGACTTGTAGCCCCGTGTCTTAGCTTTTTGACGAGACCAACCTCGCTTGAAACAGAGTCCTATAACTCTAGAGATAGGCAAAGATCTTAGGAGAGGTTGGAATACGACCTCTGCTGGCAGATTCGGAAAGTCGCTAAAGCGACTATTTAGATGCATTAAAGAGTGAAAATTTGGGTCCTTTACCTTCGAGGAATATGTGATATTATATCTTAGCTTCGAAAAGAAACGAGCTATGTTCGAAATGAAAATTTATAATGATAACTATGGTCGAACAAAGAATGACAATATTAATGGGTGAAATTGGAATGAACTAGCGTACATTTAATGTATGTTAAGATCCCGGGTAAGGGGATCACCATGCATCGATGCCTATGGGGCATGAACTAGCATACATTTAGTGTATGTTAGGATCTCGGGTAAGGGGATCACCATGCATCGATGCCTATGGGGCATGGACTAGCATATATTTAGTGTATGTTAGGATCTCGGGTAAGGGTATCACTATGCATCGACTAGCATACATTTAGTGTATATTAGGATCCCGGGTAAGGGGATCGCTAAGCATCGACGGCTACGAGGTGATGATGATACTGGTGAAATTGGTATTGACAATGAGTTAGGCAGAAATAATTGTGGTTGATCTTATGGAATCTTGAATGGAAGTTGAAAATGAAAGATGAAATGGTTTTAGTAGTTGAATGAGAAAGAGTTACAATGGAAACAAAAATGGAGAAGTAAATAGAATGTGAATACATGTTTGCCTTTTTAAATTGTTGGATATTTGTGTTACTATACTTATTGTGATATTCATGTTTTAATAATATGTATTTCATTTCAGGACCGTCGCATGCACGACAAGAGTAGATCCTAGCTTTTGTTCACTTTTTGTTATGTAGTTCTAGGGAGTATATCCTTGTATTTTAAAATATTAAAACATTTATATAACTTAATTTATATAATTGATGTTCAAACTTGAATAGATGAACTTAACTCTGAAATTCATATAATCATGTTTCATGTATGCGTGTTTATCTCATTTATTCCTCTATAATGATATTTGTTATTCAATGTATGTTATAAAGATTATGGTTGTGAAGATGATGATTTCCATCCTGCAGCAGTGAACCAAAGCAGCCTCCATACAACAAACCTCATGCAAATACAAGAGCCAAAAGCAGTTAAGATGACGGCTGGACAAGAAGCAGCACAATAGCAACAATAGTGTACTATATATGCAGTATAAGGAAACCATCACAGAAAACATGCTCTGCATCAAGACCTCAAAAGTGGCAGCACCATAAATTATAGGCTAATTTTCATAGACTAGCGCCAGGAAAACAACCTCTACCCATATATTCTTCTTAAGAGTGGATATCATCAGATTAGGATGAAGGAAAATGATGAATGGAAAACTGTTTCTAAGGCTAAATATGGTTTGTATGAGTGGTTAGTGATGCCTTTTGGTTTAACTAATTGATATGGTTCAGCCTTGTGATACAACCCAAGCAAGGTCAGATTCAAATTTTGGCATAAAATTTTCTACCGTCTAGTTTTACACTATTAAGCATAACTCCAAATCCAACCATTGGATCAAGCTAAAACTTTACCAGACAATTCCAGAGGTATTTTTCTATGTTGGGGTAAATTGTTGGTGAATCAGAGTTCAGAAATGACTTGCGATATAGGTCAGAACAGATTGTATGAATTTTGTTGTTTACTTCATTTTGACGTGTGAACTTCCTATTTGGCAAGGATCCTTTTTCTAAAAGGATGTGGCGGCTTGTTTAGGGAATTTTCTAGTTCCACAAGAATCTTTAATGAGTTAAAACATAATTTTCAAGAGTGGTAACGATTCATTAATGTTCCAGAATCCTTTTTTTCTAAGGATTCCTTATTCATCCTAGCTACACAACGAAGGAAAGGCTGGTGCTATTTAATGACAGATTAGTTATTTTTATTATTTTCTTTCATGTTTGGGCTTAATTAAAACTTTGTTTTGAGCTACGATCCAATGCTTGTTTGGATCAGGTTATGGGCTTTTTAGTTTAGGATTTTTGGGTTAGTTTGGTATAGGGGTTAGTTCAGCCCACAATGGTAGATCCATTAGGGTTAATTTTTAAGAATTATTTAAGTATATGTAACTAAAATTTTGGCAGCCATTGATGAGTATTACTTCTGAATTTTTCGATTTTAACGTGTGAGAGTGATTCTTGCATTCTTTAGGTCTTGAACGAGCTGAATCTGACTTATTGAAGATTAACTAGCTTCGTGGTATAATTCTACTTCATTCCAATAGTGTTGGTGCCTTGGGGCAGGTTTCCATTGTGTCCGGCTTTTCAAGATCAGATCTCAATCTTGATTGTAGGTTGCGTGACCACATGATCACGAGGTTCGCATCACTAATGCGCCAAGCATATTTATGCATTTGATGAACCATGTTTTGCGTGTATTTATTGGCAGATTTGTAGTTGTGTATTTTGATGATATCCTAATTTATAGCAAAAATTTGGAAGAACATGTAATGCATTTGAAATCTGTTTTGGAAATTCTAAGGAAAGAAAAGTTGTTTGCTAACCTCATGAAGTGAATCTTTTGCACGGATAAGCTTATGTTTTTTGGTTTTGTTGTTAGTAAGAGAGGAATTGAGGTGGACGAGGAAAAGGTGAAGGCAATCCAAGAATTGTCAACGCCTACAACAATCAGCCAAATGAGGAGTTTCCACGACTTAGCTAGCTTCTATAGACAGTTGTTCATGATTTTAGTAGCTTAGCTGCCCCTCTTAATGAAGTCATCAAGAAAAATGTGTCGTTTAAGTGAGGGAAAGAACAAAAAAATGCATTTAATTTGAAAGGAAAGTTAACTAATACACCTTTGCTTGTTTTACCTAACTTTGCTAAAACTTTTGAAATTGAGTGATGCTTTAGGAATAGTATTGGAGCTGTTTTAGCCCAAGAAGGTCGTCCATTTGCTTATTTTAGTGAAAAGTTGAGTGGGGTAGTCCTAAATTACCCCACTTATGATAAGGAGATGTATGCCTTGGTAAGAGCTTTGGAAAATTGGTAACACTATCTATGGCTAAAGGAATTTGTGATTCACACAGATCATGAATCTTTAAAGCATTTGAAAGGACAACAAAGGTTGAACAAACGCCATGGCAAGTGGGAGGAATTCATTGAAACATTTTCTTCTGTGATCAGATATAAGTAAGGTAAGGAAAATATGGTAGCTGATGCATTATCCCGAAGGTATGATTCACTTTCCATTTTAGATATAAAATTACTTGGCTTTGAATACATTAAGGATTTGTATGCATGAGATTCTGATTTTGGTGATGTGTTCAATGCATGTGAAAAAGTGGCATTTGGTAAGTGTTATAAGCATGATGGATTTTTGTTTCGGGAAAATAAATTGTGTGCCTATGTGTTCTTTGCGTGAATTGCTTGTGAGAGAAGCTCATGGTGGTGGTTTTGGTGTAACTAAGACATTAGAAATTTTGCATAATCATTTTTTTGGTCTCTTATGAAACATGATGTGGAAAGAATCTGTGAGAAGTGTATCACGTGTAAACAACCTAAGTCTAAGTTGAACCCTATAGTTTGTACACCCCTTTACCAATACCTAGTGAAACTTGGACTGATATTTCTATGAATTTTGTTTTAGGTTTACCTAGGACTAAAAGGGGAAGAGATTCAGTTGTTATGGTGGTAGATAGATTTTCCAAGATGACACACTTCATTGCATGTCATAAAACTGATGATACATCACATATAGCTGATTTATTCTTCAAAGAAATTGTTAGGTTACATGGCATGCCAAGGACTATTATTTCTGATAGGGATGCAAAGTTTTTAAGTTACTTTAGGAAGACTTTGTGGGGAAAGTTGGAAACCCAAGTTGTTGTTGATTAGTACTTAAAAGTGCATTTTTATCAAGGTTTTATATCATCATTTTGCACTTGAAGTATCAATAACTCCTTAACGAAAGCATGTTTTATAATAACATATCTAATAATATAAGATAACTTTAATTTATGGTAAATGTTCATCTTAAATGCAGGCCTATCATATAAATGAAAGAATTGATTGATGAGTTGAAGTACTGAAATTGAAAGGACAAAGAGATGGCCAAACTTAGAAAAGAGATGTTGGTGCAGTCCAAACTAGAACATTGTTCGGTAATCGAGTCATATCTAGAGCTGTAGATCTCGGATTTAGGTCCACTTTATATGGATGGAAAGGTAAGACATAGGTCTACAACTTTCATGAGGAGCCCAAGATTTAACAAGGCCGTTTTCAAGCCCAAATTGTAGCAACAACGAAGAAGTCCGAATCTGTCCTGCAACCCAAACACTGTTCAGTGTTCAGCCCATATCTCGAGTTCTAGAAGTCCAAATAATCTAAAAGTTTTGCCCTGGAAAGATGAGACAATTCCCTAGAACTTTCATGATTGAAGTCTGTTCAAATTAGGATGTTATCAATGATGTTTTTGGCAGACAAGAAGATAAGAATTGTCACCAAGTCAAGATGTGGCCACCCATTCATCAATTAGTCAACAAATCAATAGTTCCGAATTTTGGCCTATAAAAGGAGGCATTTGCCATGTATTTAGGCATCTTGGTGTTCAGATCAAGATCATGCTCTTGCTCTCTCTTTATCTTTTGTAATACTTAAGTTTTGTTTATATTAATCTCTTGCTTATGCTTTTCATTTCCTTTCCTTGTTTATTTATGTGTCTCTATTTCATTATGTCTAGCTAGGTTAATTATGTCAAGGTGAAAAGGGTACACTAATGGTGTAAGAATAAGTATAATATAAACTTAACATGGACCTTAATGTTGGATACTAACATGCTTTATATTTGTTATCTTGTTCACTTTTAATACTTTGCTTGTTAAATGGTTAATCTAGATTTATGTTGTATAACACTTGGTACAACAAATACTTGGCACTTTCATAGCCCATATTGTATGGTATAACCGACACCTGAGCTATGAAAGGAACTTGATTTGTTGTTAACATAAGTTATAATCATGAATGCCTGACAACATTTACAAGTATTAGCATTATTCGAATAAGATAACTAATGTAATCATGTTAACAATTTATAATCTGATTGGAACCTCCTTTGTGTGTAGTTTCCAATTGAATAATAAGAGTCTATACTATACTTGTTTAAAATACCATTAGTGGATCCTCTAACCTTGACATTTGTTCTTATCATTGTTTAATCCTTAGATCAATATCACATCTCAAAGCTCTCTTTATTATTACTATTATTGTTGTTGTTGTTGTTGTTATTGTTGTTTATAATTTATACAATTAACCTCCCTGTGGTTCGACTCCGGTCTTGCCGGATTATTTATTACTTCTACACTCCTACACTTGGGAAAAGACATCAATCTTTTGGTCGTGTCAGTTGTTTTCTACTGCTTGTCATCCTCAAACGGATGGTCAAATAAAGTAGTGAATAGAACTTTGTCTTCTTTGTTGCGTGCTATCATTAAAAAGAACTTGAAAACATGGGAAGATTGTTTGCCACATTTTGAATTTGCTTACACTAGAAGTATACATTCTGCAACTAAGTTTTCACCATTTGAAATTGTTTATGGCTTTAACCCATTGTCACCTTTGGATTTAACTCCTTTACCTTTGAGTGAACGTGTGAACTTAGATGGCAAAAAGAAGGCAGAAGTTGTAAAGATGATTCTTGACAAGGCACGATTGAACATTGAAAGGACTACACAATATGTCCATCAAGCCAACAGGGATGTAAGAAGGTAGTGTTTGAACCAGGAGATTGAGTTTGGTTGCACATAAGAAAGGAACGTTTTCCAGAGAAATGGTAGTCATAGCTCAATTCTGGGTTATTCCTCAAAATTCACTTTTTTTTGAAATAAAAATAAAAAAATAAAATAAAGAATGGCAACATAGAGAAAACAGGCCGGGGAACTAAGTAATAATTTTGGAGGAAATTTCAAGGCCTAATTGCACCCCATTATGCTAAAAAATGAAGAAAAATGCAAATTCAAGGTCAAATTGAATGATTATTGGATGAATATGCATAAAAATCAAGTTCAAGGACATAATTAAATTTTTAATAGGTCATTTTGATTTAATCATGGGCCAAATTAAATTTTAATTATGTTTAAGAATTAATTGGGGTTCAATTAAAGGATTTAATTAAGTGCAAGGACTTAATTATACTTTAAAAGGGTCAAATTAATTTTATTTAGGGCTTAATTGGTAAAAAAATTAAGTTTGGGAGCCCAATTTGGGCTTATTTGAGAAGATTAGAATTTTAAGAGACCAAATTTAATTTCTACCAAGTTAATTGATTGAAATCAGAGGCCAAATTGTAAGAATATTGAAGTTTTAGGGTTAATTAGGGGTTAAATTGACATAATTCGCAGCCAAGGACCAATCAGCAAGAGGCGCCAAATTATAAGGGCTTAATTGACAAAAACCAGGGGTGAAATTAAAGAAATTGAAAGTTTAATGGTCAATTAGAGGTTCAATTGCATAAATCCGAGACCAAGGATCAAATCATAATAGGCGCGTAACTTCGGTGCTCAAATTGAAGTTTTCCAAGGCTTAATCGCATTAAATTGAAAGTTTAGAGTCAATTAGGGATACAATTGCACATCATTGTAAGCTGGAGGACTAAATTGAAGATTGGTAAAAATCCCTAATTCAATCCAAAACGGTGCCATTTTGAATATATATAAAAGGACCAAACAACGCGTCGTCTGGTTACAGTTCATTGTCTTCCCCGATTTTGCCCGAGAATGCTGCCTGGGTGGCTACTTTTTAGTTGCATTTAATGCTTCATTTCTCCATCAAATCTAACAAAACGTGCACACAAATGATCCCCTGCAATTTATCTACAACCTCATGTGAACAGTTTAGGTTGAATGACAACGAGACGACGCCGACCTAAATAGGCCAACTCAGATAGCTTTTTCCTGCAGATTTCACGATGCACACTTTTAGCCAACGGTTGGGATCCTTCCCAACCAAATCAAGGGTTGAAATTTTTTCCATGTGTAGACAAGATTACCCTCTTCGATCCCCTATAAATAGGGGTGGATTAGCCTTGAGGGAGGAGAAAATCGAGTCCAAAGTTAACAAAAAAACAGCCTCCCTCCCCTGTTTTTCTCCTTTTCTGTCGTCTCTCTCTCTTCTTGCTATTTCTCTGCCGCACCTTCAGCCACCACCACTCTCACCACCGTCTTTCCCACTACAATCTACACCACAATTAGATGCCCAACCACCTTCATCTCTCTCTCTCTCTCTCTCCCTCCCTCCTCTGCAAAACTCTTCTTCCTCTTCCAGCTACAACCAACGCCAGCTACCGGCCTCACCACCTCCACTCACACCGTGCGCCACCAGCCAGGCCGCCGACTCCTTCCACACTAGGTAAGCTTCTCCTTCTCTTCTTCTTTTTCCTCCCTCTACTTCTGCCCCGTTCTTTCTCCTAGTTCTTGTGGCTATTGCATGCAGAAGATATTCTGCATGTAATGGCAGAATAATTAACTTGAAGGTGGGTCGGACCTGATTTAGCCCAGACCAAATTTCAGACCCGGCCCTTCAAAAAAAATTGAAAAATAAATGTTGGGCTGATATTGGCCCAACCCACTTTTTTTGGGGTTGCGCTCGGCCTAGCCCACATGTTGTAATAATAATAATAATAATAATTAATAAAGCTGCAGCTAGAGAGAGAATCTAGAGAGAGATGCTCTTTTTCCTTTTCGATGTTTTCTCCTCCCGATGGTGACCTGCAGCTCCTAAGTACCTGGTTGAAGCCTCTTTCTTCATTGGCCTTTTACGTGGCCACCAATAGAAAGAAATCAGCGTCTCTCCTCTCTTCGATTCAATAGAAACGAAGCCATGAGGAGTCTGTGTGCAATCTGACTATGTCTTTGGCATCTCAAGCTCTCTTTGTCTTAGATCCCCGAACCCTCAAGCAGTATTCAAATCTTCTCGGCCTTGATGAGGAAGAGTTTGATCGGTCTAGGGTTGTGCGTGTCTCCCACCCTAAAAAGTGTGTTCTGGTGGCAGCCTGTTCAGATGACGACCATTTGGATGATGCTTCTTCCACCCTAGAAGACACCTTTGGCGGTGGTTCATCCAAGACCCCTGCCCTTGCCATTGCTCCTGCCACTACTTGCATCAACGGGATCTCTTGTTCACCTGGTATTAGTGCTTCACTATCTCTACCAACATAGGTATCTTCTCTGAATCTGTTGTCGAGATATTGAGGTACTGGTTTTCCAGATCTGGAAGTGGTAGGAGCTATCCTACCCCTCACTTCTGCTTTTTGGTGTTGTTTATTTGAGGGGCTAACAGTGGCCTGAAGCATCATGAGGTGGTTTCCCTCATGATTGATATCTTTTCTGTTGCTGCCTGCAATGTTGGTCTTCTCTGTTTGTTTCGTTGATTTGTTCGGTTTGTATATGTTAATATTTGGTTGTGTTCTGTTGAGATACTGGATGTGATGGGTTTGTGTAGTTATTATGCCTCCTTAGGTGCTGGTGGTTACTACTGTCTGCAGTGATTGTTTAACCATTCCTTGCCTAGCTTAGCTCTGGAAATTTTGGTTTGGTGGAGAATGCCTCCTCATGTTGGCTGTTTGTTGTTGGGATTGTTTAGTTGTTGAGGCTTGCTTTGGTTGTGTTGGCCTTGTTGCTCTCGGGTGTGTTGCTGTCTCCAGATGTATGTCCCTACTAGATATGTTGTTGGTAGCTGCTATCGATCCTATTAGTTTGCTAGAAGTTTTTGTGGTCTTTGGCTTCCTTCTCTGGCCTGTTGCTTTTGGCTTTATGCCAGTTTGGTTTGTGTGCTGTTGAAGGCTTTTTCTTAGGGTTGCCTCTAGCTGTCCATATATGGACTCCGTTTCCCCTGGTTGGGTCTTGTTTATTGCTCATTCCTACTATGTGGAAGTGGTTGTCAATGTATTGTCACTACTCCTTGGTCTAGTGATTGTCGTCCCTGTTATTCAAGGGACTCTTATCCCCTGCTTGTTCCCTTGATTATGGGAGTGCAGGTTGCAGCTGCCATTCGCTTGCTTCTACATCCAATTGCTGGAGTGGACTTTGGCACCTTGGTGCTGTTTCATTTGCTACTTCATCTTCTGGTGGAGTGGGTTTGTTTCGGCTGTCATTCACTGTGTTCTAGTGGAGGCTGTCTTTGGGTTTTGTGCTAGCTCTGCTTCTCTCTAGATAGCTACTATGGATCCCAACCTTCTGTTTGGGCTATTGATGTAGAGCTCTTTGTTGGTTGCTCTGCTGTGATGTTGTTTGGTTAATTGAGGGAAGTCGGGGGGGTCTTTCCTCATTGATGTTCACTTCTCAGCAGAGAGTGCTGGATGGAGCTACTCCTAGTAGAGATCTAGTCAATGCTGTAGAGTTGGTTGGTTTGCTGGAGTTGTGCGCTGATGGCTCTATACTCTAGTGATTGTGTGCTGACTATTTTCTTGTCTGCAAGCTGGTTCTCAGTTGCTGGTGTAGGTTCATGGATGCTTGGCTCCTTGTGAAGCAGCCTTGCTGTTTGATGTATGGGATGGCCTCCAGTGGCGTCCCCGTCATTGATGCTGGCATGGTGCTCTGGTTTATCCTCTATGAGCTATGTTTGCTATGGATGGCTCCCTCTCTCAGGGTTGCCTCTGATTGTTGTTGTGTTGCTGCTTCACGCAGTATTGTATGCCCAGCTCCTTGAAGCTGGCTGTTATGAATGTTGTTTAGTTTGCTACTGGTTTTGCAGGTCTGCTATTGGATCATCGTTGTTATGATCCCTGACTGATGTTTAATGCATTGTCGGTATGCTGGAGTCGTTGAGCTTCCTAGTTTTGTTGCTGCTGGCTTGTTGCTATTGCCTGTAATTGAAGCACATTCGGTGATGTTTTCGTTGTTCCTTCTTGTGTTGCTTTAGTGGTTGTGATTGGCACAACTTCACTACTGGTTATGCCTGCCAGGTGTCATTAGCCTGCGTGCTTGTCACATCCTGGATATCATTAGCTGCAAGGTGGCCTGCGGGTCTGCTGGTTGGATTGACTGTGTCCAGCTGCTATTTGGGCTCTGTTGTGTATATAGTTCTGGACGTTGCTGTCCTGGGAATTGCTGCCTTGGTTCCCTTTGTATGTTCTTTTGCTATATGTTTGGTGTTGTTGGCTTGTATTCTTGCAGGTGCATGTGTCTGCTGGTTTGCTGGTTGGTAGCCTGATGCTACTGATTTTAATTTGACTATTGTTTTTCCTTTACTGGATTGGATGTTTGTGCTGGAGTTGCTACTCCCTCTCTGTCGTGCCTTAACTGCTGCCTGCAGAGACTTGTGTGTTGTCCTTGACCAGCTGCTGTATGGCCTCCTTTTGATAATTATGATTTTGTTTGAGGGCTGCTCTGTGGAGATGTGTCTGATGGCCATATCCTTTGTGGTTTGGTGCTTATTTGTTGGTTATGTTTACCTTGTTAGATTGTTAATTTTGTTTCAGGGAGCATGTTTTCTTTGCTTGTTCAAGGGAGTCTGTTCCCTTTCGCTTGTATGTACATGCCTGTATATCCTAACTTGCTGGTTTCTAGCTTTGTTTCACTTTTAATCTCTACAATTTCTTACATTTGATAAATAATAATAATTAATATATAATATTAAAAAAAAACAAAAAAATTCCAATTTTTTTTTCAAAAATCATTTAAAAAAATTGTGATTTTCTCAAATATTTTTCTACTGATTTTGCATAATATTGGGTTGTATATTTACACAGTAAAATACAAATCTGGTATTAAAATACCTGGTTTTCTCCGAAATATTTTCAAAAAAAATTAAAAAAATCTTAAATATTCAAAATCAATTTCCCCTTTTAAAAGAAAAAAAAAGAGTTTTTTATGCACACAGCCAAAAAACTTTTCGAATCCTAAAATTTTTCAAGCATATTTTCTTAAAAAAATAAAAATTACATCTTTCTCATGTTTTGAAAAAAAAAATGGATATCATAACTAGTTTATGATCATCCATTAGGGTTTGATCAACTATCAAAAACCCTTTTCCAATTTTTTTTTTAGGGTTCAGATGTAGACTTTAATATATGTAGAGTGTAAAATTACACGATAAAGTACACCATCGGGTATTAAAGATACAAGGTGTAAATAAATACGATGCTAAAGTTTAAAATTTAGAACAGTTTGGATTTAACCCAAAAAGGTAAAGACTTTCTCATGAAGAGAGATTTACCTTGAACCTTAAAAAAAACCAACAAATAGAAACGCGACTTAGAAAACAATCAAACAACAATGCATCTTACCTTAGGTAGGGTGCACTGGGAGTGAGGCGTCTTTCCCTTGCACAACCAGTCCCTTACCCAGACTCTCGTAGACGATAGGTTCCTAGTGACCATAATACTAGGTGGCAACTCCTGAATATTAATCATAATTTTATGATTAAATCCAAAAACCCTTCCCAACACACCAGACCTCATCAAGAGGCATGATATAAAGCCTTCGTTGTTGCCAGATGAAGTCGCGGCGCGACCCCGCGATATGGCGTTCAAAACTCCTACCTCAGGGTGACAGACCATTTCAAGTAGTGGAACGCATCAATGATAATGCCTACAAGCTTGACTTACCAAATGAGTATGGTGTAAGTGTAAGCTTTAATGTTGTTGATTTGTATCCTTTTGATGTAGGTGATGATTTGAGGACAAATCCTTCTCAAGAGGAGAAGAATGATGCAAACCAAGGAGCTTGACATGCTGATTATACACGTAGGAATGAAGCTGAATTTGCACAAGACCCTTTGTCACTTCCTAGTAGCCCAATTACAAGACTTAGAGCCAAATGTTTCAAGGAAGCACTAAATGGGCAAATCCAAGAGATTTGGGTTGATTTTAAAAAGATCAGGATGGGCTCAAATAATATCAAGGCTTAGTTCATGTCATCAAAGTAATTGAAGAGGCAAATTAGCATGCAAAAACATGACCAACATGGTTTGACCATTATACGGAATGAATTTGTTAAGTTTCAAGGATATTAAATAGGGGAATGAACTTGGTCTTGGTTGGTTATGTTAAATACATTAAATTTAGTCATTTAGTTATTTTTGGCTGCCTCTAGAAGAACAAGAGATCGAAAATAATGTGGGGACTTGTTTATGTTGATTTTTTTTAAAGTTGTAGTTATGAAAAGTTATGACCTTTTCTATTCTTGAAGGATTATTCCAAGTTTATAGATGGACATTACTAATTTATTGGCAGAATTTGGTTTTCAAAAAATTATTGGTCTTGTGTTCCTTTTTGTTCTTGAAACAACTCTCTGAACTTATCAAGTTAATCTTGTGGCGTTCAAACAACCAAACTTATCACCTTGATTCTTGAGAGACTTCTTAGGTTTTTTTGGTATGGTGTTTTCAATTCCTTCGTAGTCTTGGTTCTTCATCTAGTTAGGTGACGGGTCAAGGCTTAACAAATCTTGTCTACACGATCTTGGGGATTCGAACCATCTTTGTTATTGGTTTTCATTAAAATTGTTGGTGGAGTTCATATCAAAATTCACCCATAGTTTCCCGGTATTTGTTCTATATTGAGGTAATATTTTAGGTCAATCAGGGTTCAAGAATGCCTTGTGATATAGGTTAGAATAGATTGTATGAATTTTGTTAGTTATTTCATTTTAATTTGTGAACTTCTTTTTTGGTAAGGATCCTTTTCCTACAAGGATCTTTAATGGATTACAACATATTCTTCAAGTGTGACAAGGATTTATTAATGTTCCAAAATCTTTTTTTTACAAGGATTCCTTATTCATCCTAACTACACAAAGAAAGAAAAGTCGATAATATTTAATGTCAAATTGATTAGCTTATTTTGGGGAGCTTTCTAATCCTACAAGGAAGGTTAAAGGAAGGCAACAAGGGTTTTCATATTTTGAAAGGATTCTTTAAAACTACAATTAATTATCCTAGAGAAATAAAGAAACTAAAGGGGAGGCAACTTCATCAATCAATTTCCTAGCTTTTTGGTTATCTAAAGGTGACAACACATATCCTAGTGTTTCTAGGATGAAAATTTCATTCATGACATTATTTAAACTAGGATAATTATATATCTTAGGTTATTTTGTTTAATTAGGTGCATCCATTTTAGTTTATATGTCATATTTGTTATTTTTATTATTTTTTTCATGTATGGACTTAGCTAACATACTTTGGGTTTATTGTAAATGGTTAAATATTAGCCAACAAGTTTTTGGTCCATTGGGGTTACTAGTTGAACCATTATATAAGGTTTTGTAAGCTGAAATTTTCAGTCAGTTATGGATTTATGAATTAAACTTGTGTATTGCGTGTTGAAAGAACGAATGGATCTTGTAGGATTCCCAAGAAATTCTTCGATTTCTTTCGGAAGCAGATGATTATTCATCTCCTTCGCACCTTTCTTTCTTTGCTGGGACAAATAACATATTTGACTTATTAAGGTATAATTGACCTTGTGGCATTTTCAATATACTTCTCATTCGCGAATTGATATTCGTTAGGTGGAGGTTTTTTTATTCCAATAGTACTAGTGTCTTGAGACAGGTTTTCGTTGTGACATATTCCTATGAAACCTGATTTACGTGGCTTTTCGGGAATTAGTGTCTTAGCATGTGGGTTGCTTAACTGCGTGATCAAGAGGTTTACATAAATTATTATAGTGATTTTTATCTAAAATCATAAAGTCTGTATCAGGGTTCTAAGTCAGTGGATGAGTATTAAAAAGAAATAGAGATCTCGATGATTCAGGCCAATGTAATTGAGGATAGGGAGGTCACAATAGCTAGATTCCTTAATGTACTGAATATGGAGATTGCGAATGTGGTGGGATTATAACATTACGTGGAGTTGAAGGATATGATCCATGTGGGGACAAAGGTTGAGAGGCAAATAAAAAGAAGGGAAGACACACGTTTTCAGACCAATTCAGCTTCATCTTCATCAGCATAGAGGTCGAATCAGAGGAGAGAGCGGGTTGTCCAACCAAAGCCTTTTATCCCTACTAAAGTCGAACCACCTAAAGCTAAGGTTGAAACCTTTATGGGTTTCAAAGGTAAATCTAACTCTCAACCAAAACATACTTGAGATATTAAATGTTTCAGGTATCAGGGGCTTATACATTATGCTTTAGAGTGTCCAAATAAGAGGATAATGGTGACGAGAGACAATGGTTACGTGGAATCCAAGAGTAACAAATCAGATTGTAAAGACCCATTGGAGGATTGTACTAAGGATGAATTGGCATTACCTATTTAGAAGTACTTGGTTATAAGGCATACATTTCAGGTTCAGGTCAAGGAAAAGGATAGTGATCAGTAAAGGGAAAATAAGGTGTGTGGTTTGATTCTTGATAGTGGAAGTTTTACTGATATGGCTAGCATTAACCTTTTTAGTAAACTGAATTTGTGTACCGTTAAGCATACTAGACCATATATAGATTGCAATGGTTGAATGTTAATGGTGAAGTGAAAGTGAGTAAACATGTTGTGGTCTTGTTTTTTATTGGGAAGTATGTTGATGAAATTCTATGTGACGTGGTACTAATATTGGCAAGCAAGTCACATCTTCTTGGGGAGACCATGATAGTACGATAAGAAGGCAAGTCATGATGGGGTTAAAGATAGGTATACAATTGTAAAAGATGGGAAAACCATCACTCTTGTACCTCTTACACCCAAACAGGCGTATGATGATCAGCTACAGCTAAAAAGTGAGCATGAGGCTATGGGGAAAGAAAATCAAGGTGAGGAACAGGGGGACAGAAGACCAACAAGCTCGACAAAAAACCCAAAACAATATTGCAACCCATTCAGCCACCAATCTAAACATAAACAAACATTTGGCCAACACTCCAAACAAATCAGACCATTCGATCACTACCCAAATACACCCAAATCTGGCCGAGAGTGGAGGTGAGATAAGAGGAGTGAAGAAAGTTAGGAAGTGTGACGAGAACTACGTAGAAAAACTTAAGAAACAACCCAATTTTTATGCTAGAGAGGTTAAGGTCAGAACTGTATTTTTCATTAACAAGCCAATGATTTTACTTGTGTATAAAGAGGCCTACTTTAATACTAATGATCTTGATCATATTGTGCCTAGTGTTGCTGATGCGAACCTCGTAATCACATACTACAAGGAAAATGGATTCTGGAAACTAATGTAAAACTTTGAGCGCGATCCAAAGGGCGGATCAAAAGTTATGGCCCTTTTCAACTGTTATTCCGGTCTGGCACGACAAGACTTCTTTTTCAATGAGCAGGGATTCCATAGGCATTACAAGGAAAACGGCCTTCGGAAACAACTGTAAAAAATTTTAGCGCGATCCAACGGTTAAATCAACGAGTAGGGATTCTATAGGTAGCACAACGAAACAGGCCTCCGGAAACTCTTGTAAAACTTTGAGCGCGATCCAACGGTCGGATAAAATGTTAAGGCCCTTTTGAGCTGTTATTCTAGTCTAAAGCGACAAGACCTCCATTCAACGACTAGGGATTCCATAGGTCCTACAAGGAAAACAGCCTCCGGAAACAACTGTAAAACTTTGTGCGCGATATAACGGTCGGATAAAAAGTTATGGCCACTTTCAGATGTTATTCTGGTCTGGCGCGACAAGACCTCCTCTTCCACGAGTTAGATTCCATCGGTGCTACAAGGAAAATGGCCTACGGAAACTACTGTAAATATTTGAGCGTGATCCAACGGTCAGATCAAAACTTATGGCTCTTTTCAGTTATTCCGGTCTGCCGCGACAAGACCTCCTCTTCACCGAGTAGGGATTCCAAAGGTAGTACAAGGAAAAGGGCCTCCAGAAACTACTGTAAATATTTAAGCGCGATCTAATGGTTGGATAAAGACTTATGGCCTTTTTCAACTGTAATTCTGGTCTTGCGCGACAAGACCTCCCCTTCAACTAGTAGGGATTCCATATATAGTACAAGGAAACAAGCCTCCGGAAACTACTGTAAATATTTGAGAGCGATCCAATGGTCAGATAAAAAGTAAAGGCCCTTTTCAGCTGTTATTCTGGTTTGGCGCGACATGACCTCCTTTGATGTGGACCAGCCCAGAAACACCAGTAAGGACCCATTACATGTTCCAAATGGTCCAATGACTCGGTCCAAGACAAAGGCATTCAAAGAGGCATTGAATGCATTGGTTTTAAATGTTTCAACCAAGTCAGAATTGAAAGGTCCATTAGAGTATCAAGAGACCCTAGTACATCTTATCCATGTGCAAGAGGGGTCCAACATAACCTTATTTGGGCCATGAGGTGAGGACAGCAAAGGAAACAAAAGAATCCTTCTACAACTTGGAAACAACATGGGTGGTTACCTTTTTCTTTTGTTTCTAGGATTAAGGGGCTGCATGGAAGGCTATAAATAAGCTTTGAATCAGTTCTATAATATTTTACTTCCTTCTCTTCTTCTCATGACAGAACATGGATTTAATATTATGGGCTTTGTTTTATTTTGTTAGCTACAGCGCAAGGCTTGTTTGGGCTTAATTAATACTTTGTTTTCAGTTAGGATCCAAGGTTTGTTTAGATTAAGTTATGAGCTTCTCAGTTTAGGGTTTTGGGTCAGTTTTAAGTGGACCTCGTTTAAGTCCAAATAAGGGGTCCATTAGGGTTAACTTTTCAAGAACTATTTAAACTCATGTAAGCCAAAATTTCGATAGCTTGGATGATAATTACTTCTGAATTTTTCAGTTTTAACGTGTGAGAGTGATTCTTGCATTCTTCAGTTCTTGAACGAACTGAATCTGACTTATTGAAGATTAATTGGCTTCGTGGCGTCATTCTACTCAATCCAATAGTGTTGGTGCCTTGGGGCAGGTTTCCATTGTGTCACACTCCTATCAGACCTATTTCGGCTTTCCGGGATCAGATCTCAATCTTGATTGTGGGTTGCGTGACCACGTGATCATGAGGTTCGCATCAGTTGGTATCAGAGCTAGGCTCCGAAACAAGGTCATATCCTTATGTTATTTTCGTTTTTTTTTGTGTTCCTTTAAGTTTTTCAGTGTTTGCGTCCATCTTCTTGTTCTTCGTGTCTGCGTCATCTAAGAAAAAAATGGTTTATATTTCATCTTGTTACTGTCTCTAATCATATCAGTATATTAAAAAGAAAGAGAGATAGGGATTAGTTGAAATTTTAAGGATCATTCAATTTTTGCCGCAGAAACACAACTCTTGTTGAACCATAAGCGAACCACCTCAGAATCAATTGAAACTTCATATTCAGTCTATTGGGGGTGAGATCGCATCATATGTCAAATTTGGACTTATTCTGATATTTTTTGCTTGAGGTTTTAATTCGAGGCTCAATTCTGCCGCAAAAACACTACTCTTTGTGAACCATAAGCAAACTACCTCAGAATCAATTGAAACTTCATATTCAGTCTATTGGGGGTGAGATCGCATCATATGTCAAATCTGGCCTTATTCTGATATTGTTTGCTTGAGGTTTTAATTCGAGGTCAATTATGCCGCAGAAACACTACTCTTTGTGAACCATAAGCAAAATACCTTAGAATAAATTGCAACTTCATATTCTATGTATTGGGGATGATATCTCAGCATATATTAAATTTGGACTTATTTTGATATCGGATTCTGGAGGTTTTAATTGGGGGTTCAATTCTGCCGCAAACTGATCATACAAGGGGTTTGGGTACCTAGACATAAAAGAATGACCTATGAATTGATTTTTGTTGTTTTTTTAGTATTATAATACTAAATATTGAATTTTAGGTCATTTCGAGATCGTCTGGTCTGGGTTTCAATTCTGTTACGTAAAAATTGCGTAACAGGTTAGATTTGCGTCAAGTTTCAAAACGTGATCCTTACTGTTTATTTTTGTCCAAATCTTTTTGTTTCTATTATATTTGGGTTATTTAGGAGTCAAGTAACTGTTTTTGCTAATATTCGCTTCTGTTTTATTTCGTGTCTTCGTTTCGTCCACAATTCGTACGAATTTGCATTGCTACTCGCAAAATCATAATCGTAGTTTTGTTTTTTGCTTTGTTTTCAGTATATTTATTGATTCTTGAGTCTGAAAATTATAATTAGAGTGCGCTGCGAAGGCTACTGACTTTGATTTATTGATTTCAGTTCCTAAAGAACCAAAAGAAAGCAAGTTGTGAGGTAAAAGGCGTAGTGAGCTTATTAGAGTGAAAAGCCTTGATTTTTTTGTGTGATACACGAGAGGTGTGAGGATATATTTTGTGCTACTAACCAAATTTTGCAGATTCAAAGAATGTCTGAAAACAACGAATCAGCTACACAAAACGCTGACGTAGCTTTCCAATTGCGAGCCATAGGCCAGCAACTTGAGCTATTGTCTAGAACGTACAAGGATCTGAAAGATGAGGTGAATTCAATAAAGCAACAGAATCGTGGGGCTGATCGCCGAGGAAATACGGTCCGTATGACCGTACAGAATGTCAGATCTGATTTTGAAGAGTTTGTTGACGAAAACGCAGATGCGGGTGAAGATGACTATGATTTTGCATCTGCTGGCCAAGGAATCAGGTCTGGACCAAACAGGGCTAGGAGAAATGTAGCTTGGGGGATCAGAATACTAGCTACTTTCACAAATCAGTAAATGGAAGACAGAATAGAAATAAGCTTCTATCACTTACAAGGGAGGATGGAGTGGTTGTCGAAGGACACGAGGCAGTCAAATCAGAAGTAATTGCATACTTCCATCGTGTGTTAGGAGTTGATCAGATGCCTAGGGTTCTGAACGAGGAAGTGATGGAATCGGCAATTAACTTGAAACTGTCTTCAACGCAACAGCATGTACTCGAACAAGATGTAACAAGGGAGGAGATTAAGCATGCTATGTTTAGTTTGAAGAACAACAAAGCCCCTGGTCCGGATGGCTTTAACGCAGGTTTCTTCAAAAGAATGTGGCACATAGTTGGGGAAGATGTAATCAACGCTGTTAGATCCTTCTTTCAGACTCGTAGAATGCTTAAAGAAATGAATGCTACATCCATTTCCCTTATTCCTAAAGTTGCTAATCCTACAAGGTTGACAGATTTTCGTCCTATATCTTGCTGCAATACAGTGTACAAATGCATCGCTAAGATTCTAGCTGGGAGAATCAAAGTTGTTTTGCCATCCTTAGTTGGTCCATATCAGACTGCTTTTATCTCAGGACGGAGAATCAGTGATAACATTCTTTTGTCTCAGGAACTAATGAAAGGCTATCATAAATCTACGGGACCTGCTCGTTGTGCTATGAAAGTTGATCTGATGAAGGATTATGACTCGGTGCGGTGGGATTTCGTTGACGCTATGTTAATAAAAATGGGATTCCCTAGAACAGTCATTGATTGGATCATGGTTTGTGTTACATCATGTCAATTCTCTATCAACGTCAATGGTGAGCTTGCAGGTTACTTTCAAGGGGGAAGAGGGCTGAGACAAGGGGATCCATTGTCCCCATATTTGTTTGTCCTATGTATGGAAATCCTGTCGGGGCTATTCTGCAAGATGAGTGCCAACCAAGAATTCAAGTTCCACTGGAGATGCAAGAAGGACAAAATTTCTCATCTTTGTTTTGCTGATGACTTGATGATTTTTAGCAACGGGGATGTAAACTGAATTCGTATGATCAGAACTGTGCTCACAAAGTTTCAAGATCTATCAGGTCTATATCCAAATCCAAACAAAAGTGACATCTTCTTGAGCGGTGTGTTAAATGCTGAGAGGGAACAAATTATTCATATTCTTGGGTTTAGAGAGGGGGAGCTCCCTATGAAATATTTGGGAGTACCTCTTCTCTCGTCCAGACTAAAGGCTATTTATTATAAGGGCCTCGTGGATCGAATCACCTCTAAAGTTCGACATTGGACTTGTAGAACACTCTCATATGCAGGACGGGTACAACTGATTAATTCAGTCTTATTTTCCATACAGGTCTATTGGGCATCTCTCTTTCTCTTACCTGGCCAAGTAATTAAAAATGTGGAGCAAATTATGAAATCCTTTCTTTGGTCAGGTTCAGATATGAGAACTACTGGGGCTAAAGTGGCTTGGGATCAGGTATGTCTTCCAAAAAAGGAGGGGGGGCTAGGAATAAAAAGGATAACAGAATGGAACAAGATTGCTTTGTTGAAACACATTTGGAACCTGTGCAATGACTCAAATGGCTCAATATGGTCTACTTGGATCAGATCCAATTTGTTGCGAGGTAGGAATTTCTGGACAATCAAGACGCCACAAAATTGCTCTTGGGCTTGGGGAAAGATTCTAAAGCTCAGATCCTTAGCATGGCCGAAGATGAAGTACATCATAGGAGATGGAATGACAACCTCTCTATGGTTTGATAATTGGCATTCTCACAGCCCACTCGCGGATTCTTACGGGGAAAGATTCATCTATGATTCAGGTATGGCCAAGAACGCGAAGGTGAATGTGCTAATTCAGAACTCAGAATGGAAAACTCCTACCACCCAAGCTATTGGCTGGCACCCCATTATAGAAGCCATTCCTTCCAATTCTAATCCTAAGATGGGGCAAAAGGATGAGATAGTTTGGTTGGATTCGCCAAATCACAGATTCTCGGTCAAAGTAGCTTGGGAACAACTAAGACGTCATCGTCAGATGGTTGAATGGCATTACATTGTGTCGTTCAAGAATGGTGTTCCAAGACATTCATTTCTTCTATGGATGGCTGTCCAACAGAAACTCACAACTCAAGATAAACTTCATCGGTTTGGTATACATGGTCCCAATAGATGCTCACTCTGTCTCCGCAACAATGAGGATCACAACCACTTGTTCTTTGAATGCTCCTATACTAAAGCGATCTGGTGGGATGTTTGTGACAGATGCGACATTCCAAGAATGACAAAAGGCTGGGATGAATGGATTCGATGGGCCACTGTCTCTTGGCATGGCAAGAGTTCCATCAATTTTTCTCGTAAACTGAGTTTTGCAGCTACAGTGTATCATGTATGGCAAGAATGGAATGCAAGGATCTTTGCTGGAATGTCTAGAACTCCAAATTTGGTCCTTAATCAAATCGAATGTATCATTCGTGATAAGCTTGATTTGATGAGAAATGTCGTACCAACAAATGAAAACACAAGGATCCAACTAGCTTGGAGGGTGAATACCATAGATTCTTAATCTGTTAGTTAGCTGGTTGTATTGGTTTCCCTAACGAATCTAGTGAGGTTTCAGTTTTACGGTCGGTGGCTAGCCTGTAGCCATCTGTTGTTTTATGTTTCTGTTATCATTGTAAATCTGGGGTATGCCCCTTATAATGTTTGTATCTTCTTCTTTTAATACATACGTCAACTTACCAAAAAAAAAAGAAATGTGAATTTCCGTGGCATGGACACTTATGAAGATATGGATGGGGACTTGGACACCATTAAACTGAAAATTCCTAACTTTCAAGGTAAAAACGATCCTGAGGCTTATTTGGAGTGGGAGAAAAAGGTAGATTGGATTTTTGATTGCCATAGCTATTCTGAACAAAAGAAGGTGAAATTGGTGATAATTGAGTTTATGGAGTACGCATTGATTTGGTGGGATCAAATTGTAATCAGTAGGAGGAGGAATGGGGAGCGACCCGTTCAGACTTGGGGGGAGATGAAAGTCTTAATGAGGAGATGATTTGTGCCAAACCACTATTATAGAGACTTATATCTGAAGCTCCAAGGTCTGAATCAAGGTTATAAAACAGTAGATGAATATCACAAAGAGATGAAGATAGCAATGATTCGGGCCAATGTTGTTGAGGATAGAGAAGCTACCATGGCTAGGTTTCTTAATGGGTTGAATCGGGACATTGCCAATGTGGTTGAGCTACAGCACTATGTGGAGCTAGAGGACATGGTTCACATGGCTACGAAGGTGGAGAGACAACTTCGGAAGGGACACGCTCGGCCAGCGTTTAATTCGGGCTCTTCATCATCTTGGAAGCCGAATCTAAAGAGAGAGGGTACTGTCCGGCCAAGATCCTTTGTTCCTTCTAGAACTGAACATGTATTTAGGCATCTTGGTGTTCAGATCAAGATCATGCTCTTGCTCTCTCTTTATCTTTTGTAATACTTAAGTTTTGTTTATATTAATCTCTTGCTTATGCTTTTCATTTCCTTTCCTTGTTTATTTATGTTTCTCTATTTCATTATGTCTAGCTAGGTTAATTATGTCAAGGTGAAAAGGGTACACTAATGGTGTAAGAATAAGTATAATATAAACTTAACATGGACCTTAATGTTGGTTACTAACATGCTTTATATTTGTTATCTTGTTCACTTTTAATACTTTGCTTGTTAAATGGTTAATCTAGATTTATGTTGTATAACACTTGGTACAACAAATTCTTGGCACTTTCATAGCCCATACTGTATGGTATAACCAACACCTGAGCTATGAAAGGAACTTGATTTGTTGTTAACATAAGTTATAATCATGAATGCCTGACAACATTTACAAGTATTAGCATTATTCGAATAAGATAACTAATGTAATCATGTTAACAATTTATAATCTGATTGGAACCTCCTTTGTGTGTGTAGTTTCCAATTGAATAATAAGAGTCTATACTATACTTGTTTAAAATACCATTAGTGGATCCTCTAACATTGACATTTGTTGTTATCATTGTTTAATCCTTAGATCAATATCACATCTCAAAGCTCTCTTTATTATTACTATTGTTGTTGTTGTTGTTGTTGTTGTTATTGTTGTTATTGTTGTTTATAATTTATACAATTAACCTCCCTGTGGTTCGACCCCGGTCTTGCCGGGTTATTTATTACTTCGACACTCCTACACTTGGAAAAAGACATCAATCTTGTGGTCGTGTCAGTTGTTTTCTACTGCTTGTCATCCTCAAACGGATGGTCAAATAAAGTAGTGAATAGAACTTTGTCTTCTTTGTTGCGTGCTATCATTAAAAAGAACTTGAAAACATGGGAAGATTGTTTGCCACATGTTGAATTTGCTTACACTAGAAGTATACATTCTGCAACTAAGTTTTCACCATTTGAAATTATTTATGGCTTTAACCCATTGTCACCTTTGGATTTAACTCCTTTACCTTTGAGTGAACGTGTGAACTTAGATGGTAAAAAGAAGGCAGAAGTTGTAAAGATGATTCTTGACAAGGCACGATTGAACATTGAAAGGACTACACAATATGTCCATCAAGCCAATAGGGATGTAAGAAGGTAGTGTTTGAACCAGGAGATTGAGTTTGGTTGCACATAAGAAAGGAACGTTTTCCAGAGAAATGGTAGTCATAGCTCAATTCTGAGTTATTCCTCAAAATTCACTTTTTTTGAAATAAAAATCAAAAAATAAAATAAAGAATGGCAACATAGAGAAAACAGGCCGGGGAACTAAGTAGTAATTTTGGAGGAAATTTCAAGGCCTAATTGCACCCCATTGTGCCTAATTCAAGCACACCATAATTTCCAAAATTCTCATAAATATGCACCTCCTTATGCTCCACCTCCTAAAAGAAATCTTGAGGAAACATTGCATGCATTTATGGAAAAGCAGGAGACAATCAACACTCAACTTGCTCAAAGCATGACAGATTTTAAAGATACTCTAGCAAAATTGACATCTGCTCTCAGTTTCCAAGAGAAAGGTAAGTTTTCATCTCAACCACAACAAAATCCCAAGGGGCAATACAATGTGAATGCAAGTAGTTTTGGAAGCCAACACATGGATCAAGCCAAATCAGTCATCACTCTTCGCAGTGGTAAGGTTATTGAAAAACCCATTCTTGAACCTTGTGAGAAAGATGATGAGTCAATCTCTGAGGGTAAGGAAGGGGTTGAATCTGAACATTGTAAAGAAAAGACTGATTCCCTGCCAGCACTTCCATTTCCTCATGCCATGACCAAACAAAGGAAAGTCAATCACAACTCTGAAATCTTTGAAACTTTCAAACAAGTAAGGATCAATATGCCTTTGTTAGATGCTATTAAACAGGTTCCTTCTTATGCTAAATTTTTGAAAGATCTGTGCACTGTTAAGAGAAAACTGAATGTAAAAAAGAAAGTCTTTTTAACCGAACAAGTAAGTGCTATTCTTCAAAACAATAATGCTTTGAAATATAAAGACCCTAGTTGTCCTACAATTTCATGCTTTATTGGAGAACAAAAAATTGAAAGAGCTTTACTTGATCTTGGAGCTAGTGTGAATTTACTTCCATATTCAGTTTTTCAAAGTCTCAATCTAGATGAGTTAAAACCAACTTCTGTGACTCTTTTACTTGCCGATAGATCTGTAAAAGTGCCTAGAGGAATAGTTGAAGATGTGTTAGTACAAGTTGATAAATTCATTTATCCTGTCGATTTTATTGTCTTGGACACACAACCTGTTGAAGCATGTAATTCATTTCCTGTTATTTTAGGACGTCTGTTTCTTGCAACTTCTAATGCATTGATTAATTGTAGGAATGGACTGATGAAGCTATCATTTGGGAACATGACATTGGAGATGAATACTTTCAACATTTGCAAGCAACCTGGAGATGATAACGATTTACAAGAAGTAGATTCTATTGAAGAATTAGTTTATGATCAACTTGAATCTACTTTGAGTAAAATTTAGTTGGATGAATATGAAGATTCACAAATGATTTATTCTCAGGAAGAAATCACGGATGAAAAAGACACCGAAAATGTTGATGCGGATCTTTTGTCAAGAGTGACAACATATTCAACATCCGACATCACACCAATCAACGATTACTTTCCTGATGAATCCTTACTTTCTCTTAGTTTAATGCCTTGGTTTGCTAAAAATATCAATTTTCTTGCTACAGGAGATTTACCAACTTACTGGAGTATCGAAGACAAAGGTAAGTTTTTGAACGAAGTGAAGAAATTTTATTAGGATGACCCTTACTTATTCGAATATTGTCCTGATCAAATATTTCGAAGATGCATTCCTGACAATGAGGTAAGTAATGTCATTAAACTTTGTCATTCTGAAGCATGTGGGAGTCATTGCTCGTCAAAAAAGACAGCTGCGAAAATCTTACAAAATGGATTTTATTGGCCCACCATGTTCAAGGACACACATGCATTCTGCAAAACTTGTGAAAATTGTCAAAAAGTTGATACTGGTCAAAAAGTTTTGCTTTATAATTCTCGACTCCATTTATTTCCTGGAAAGCTCTGCATAAACACTTTTATTGGCCTAATATAAAAAGAGATGTGCAAAGAATATATGATAGGTGCATAACATGTAGACAAGCTAAGTCTAGGATAATGCCTCATGGACTTTACACACCTTTGTCTATTCCTAAGGAACCTTGGGTTGATATTTCTATGGATTTCATTTTGGGTCTACCTAGGTCTACGAAAGGGAGAGGTTTTATATTTGTTGTTGTGGATTGATTTTTTAAGATGGCACATCTCATTGCTTGCCATAAAATCGAAGATGCAAAAAATATAGCTGACCTATTTGATACAATCCAAACAAGGTCGAATTCAGATTTTGATGTAAAATATGCAACTATGCAGTTTTATGGCAACAATCATAATTCTCAATCCAACGGCTGGATCGAGATGAAATTTTACATGAAGTCTCCTGACATGTTGTCCTACCTTTGGTTAAACTTTTAGGTCAATTGGAGTTCAGGAAGGCACCGCAATGCTGGTCAACAGAGGCTGTACGAATTTTGTTATTTTGACTTGTGACTTCCTATTTGGCTAGGATTTTTTTCCTAAAAGGATGTGGTAGCTTGTTTTGGGAATCTCTTAGTTCTACAAAGATCTTTAATGAACTGCAACATAGTTTCCAAGTGTGGTAATGATTCATAAATGTTTCAGAATCGTTTTCTTACAAGGATTCCTTATTCTTCCTAGCTACAATAAGAAAAGAAAACTTCAGAATTAATCCTACCTTCAGATCAGATTTCCTAGTCTATTTGGGACTTCTTAATGGTGACAAATATGATTCTAGCATATTTAGAATAGTAATTTTTAGATTTTTATTATTTTCTTCTTAGTCTTTGGGTTATTATTATTTATTTGGGTCAATTGCAAGTGGGCCTCATATAAGTCCACCTAAGGGTGGTCCATTAGGATTTATTTAAGTCTAGAGTGAGTATAAATAAATGCATAACCAGACATGTAAGTTAGACAATTGAGAATAATAAAACTTCTTGTTTGCCGCACTTTGTGTGTGTGTGTGTGTGTGTGTGTGTGTGTGTTGGTGAGATAATCTCCCTTCCATGGTTCTCTAAAGAACTAAAAAATAACTTATCGAAGAACAACTGTCTTTATGGCGTCATCCTTATACTTCTCGTTCGTGAATCAATATTCGTTGGGTGGGGGTTTTCTGTTTCCAATAGTGCTGGTACCTAGGTACAAGTTATCTTTATGTCCCACTCCTATCAAACCTGATTTATTTGGCTTTCCGGGAATTTGTGTCTTTGCGTGTAGGCTGCGTGACCACGTGATCATGAGGTTTGCATCATTTGGTATTAGAGCTTGACTCCATTAATCAGGTTATATCCTTCTAAAATTTTTGTTTCTTGTTGATTCCGCAAAAATTCCTTAGTATCCAATTTCTTCTCCTTGAATTTGCGGCATACAAAATTTTTTTTTTGTTATTTCATTCTCTTATTGTTTAAAATATATCAGTAGCAAAAACAAAAGAAAAAAATCACTCAAAAAGACGTTTATTGGTTTGTGCCGTAGAAAACTAAACAACGGAAAATTGGACCAAATCAACTCTGAATTATATCAAATTTGAAATTATGATTACTGGGGTCCTAATCGTACAACATATTAATTTTAGGGTCAATTGGATATCGTTTACTTCACACTCTTATCAAACCCGATTTACTTGGCTTTTCGGGAATTGGTGTCTTTGCGTGTGGGTTGCCTGACCACGTGATCACGAGGTTCGCATCAAAACAAGTCTTGGATCTGTTGCGATGTCGCGGTCGCATAAATTAATTACCCTAGCTTAAAACACATTTAATAGTATAGAGCAAGTAAGGGGTCGATCCCACGAGGAAGGTTCAAGTCAGATTTTTATGCTAGGTGATATGCAATTTGGGGGGGGGGTTTGGACGTTATCTAGGTTAAAGCAAAAGAAAACAGAAAACTATCAAATGAAATTTAATAAAATTAGAAAATTATCAAGATAACAAACCTTGGTCGCGAGCACACATCCACCTACAGAAATCAGAACTGATCATGGAAACGAAACATCAATTTATATTCTGAATATTTATCTCTTCTTAACATTGGTTAGTTAACGGATCCGCCGTATAACTAACTCTAACCATCAAACAACCACAGTGTCCGCACTAGTAATTTAATTCAATGGCAGCCTTAAGAACTAGATAAGTTGATTAATCAAGAAAACATAAATGTCCGCAGTCTATGTTTGATTTGATTCAATGTTCTCCCTAAGATTAATAACGTAGATCCGCCACAATTATTAAACTCAGTTGCTTCACAAGTTCATATACCACAACTCCGGTTTTGATATCAAACTTAGCAATAGATTGTCTACAATAATAACTTAGAGTTCGCTCTAGCAATTAAAATAAACAATCATAGGAAAAATAAGCATAGGATAACAAACATATTTACCATATAAACTGAAAATAAAAGGAAGAATAAATCTCACGGTTCTTGAAATCCGAAGGTTTTTGCGTCCTTGCAACCAAGAAAAGAGCTTAGCCTTGCATAACTATTGAACAACTACTTCTAAAGATTGAAGAAAGCATGATTTTTGAGTTTGAAGAGGAGAGAATTTGTGTTTATTCGCTGCTGGCTGCTGCCTCCTTCTGCTCTCCCTCTCTTTTGGCTCTCTTAATAACATAAACTTAGCTGCCTATTTAAACACAAATTGTAAGTAAGAAAAATCAAAGTTCAAGTGTGAACATCAATAGATGGTGGTAGTCTGAAGGTGGCTGGTTTGTGGTTGGTGGCTTGAGGTTGGTGGCTGCCTTTCTTGACCTTCTGGATTGATTTACTAGAGGAGCTAAATTGCTGAAATTAAAACATGGATGTCGGTTTGGATGCTTCGGGATGTAATTTGGATTCGTTTCTTTACAAAACCTGTTTGCTGGCAGAATTCAGTTGTCATATTTGAAAACTCATATCTCCCTCATATGACATCGTTGTTGGCTGCAATTTGGAGCGTTTATAGGTCCTTGAGTCAGGAATCCAACAAAATTGAGTTTACATCAATTGGACTTCTGAAGCTCCAGATATTGAATTTTGAATGACCAAAGGTCAACACTGGCAGAATGCGAGATTTGATTTTGAAGGATGTGATTTCCATGCATCTTTTTATTTTTCTTGACTTTGATTTCTAGAAAGGTATGGATGTTAGCTTTCTAATGCCACTGGAATCACTTCGTTTCGACTTTTAGAGCTCACGTTCTGCACAAAACATCGACTGAGGGTCAAATCTGCCAATTACCTCCAATTTACTTCTTTTTGCATCTTTCATCCAAAAGTGCCTTCAAAACATAAAACAAAGAATATCAAGGCACTTTATACATAAAACATAGGCAAAACACTAGTTAGATGTGGGTGAAACTATCAAATAATATGGTTGCATCAAATACCCCCATACTTAGCTTTTGCTCGTCCTCGAGAAAGGATAAATAAAATCAAATTGAAAATAATTATGATCAATCTCTTAATCTCCCATCAATGTCCAAGAATATATGCATTATAAATAAGAATACAATCAAGAAAGATAAAGAGTATAATTTACATGCAAACTTCAAAACTCAATTAATTGTCAGGATTTAAATGAAATCTATGTCATGTCAAAGTGATAGGTCCTCTCGTTGATATACACTCTAACACTCACGTGTTTAGGGTTTATGTGTTTAAATCTCTCAAATTCAATCAATGAATATGTTCTACCATAACCTTGCTTTTCAATCTTATTACCACATATTACAAGCAATGCATGAATCAAAAGGTCTTATTTTCCGGTTGTAATGGGGCTAGGATTAAGGTGAGGTGAGAGAGAGTAAAAGAAATGGTTTAAACCAAAGAAAGTATAACATTCTGAAAAATGATATTTCAAACAAGATATTCCATTAAAGCATATAAATTTTTCATCTTTAATCACCAATGCTTAATTTCTTTTGATTTCAAGCTCTTTCAACATAAAATCTTAAGAACATAAAGGAATACTCTTTTTTTTTTCTTTTTTTTTTCTTTTTCACCTTTGGCAACTTTGCCCATCTTTTTCATCAAGCATCACTTTTTCTTTCTTTTCACATAATTTCCAACCATAATTCCATGAGATATCACAAGTATATGCTCTACCAATCCTTGGCTAGGTGAAAAGGAAAACATATAAAAAGTTAAGGCTTATACATGGATAAAGCAAAGAAAAGATAAAGAAGCTCAAAACGGGCTCACTAAGGATAATATGCTTTAAGTTGGCTTTTTGGCTCGAGTGGTTAAAATTCCTAATGCCTTTATCATCTTCATGTATACATGTAATGCGAATGTAATCTCAACAAGATATGAAGCAAGTTCTAGAGATACATATCATTGAAAGAATGCATAATCAAAGAATATAATGTTGAAGGCTCAAAAGTTTGCATTGATATAACACTATAAAGTCAACATGGCATATTCTCAAAGTCAATCCCTAAAATAATTAAATCTTAAAATTGACATGCACACTCATTCATTTGATTTATATCTTCATCTATCTCAACTAATTCTCATACATAATACTCATATTCTCAAAAACCAATAGGAGTTCAAAAGATGAAACATAATTTTATTTTATTTTTTGAAAAATAACAAAGAAAACCAAAATTCTCTTAATACCCCCACACTTAAAACACAACATTGTCCTCAATGTTGAAATAAAAGAAAAGGAATATAAGAGAATGACAAAGATAAAGTAAAATACGAGAAATAAAAGATAAGGGAAAAAAAGAAAGCAAATCTATTATTTTTTTTTGTGCTGGGTTGCCTCCCAGTAAGCGCTTTTGTTTTATGTCATTAGCTCTACATGTTGCATGCTCATTCTTCATAGATTGGTTCAGTTAACTCCGTAGAAGCGGTGAGTTCTGTCATCCAACCTTTATAGAAAGGTTTCAAGCGATGCCCATTGACCTTGAGTACTTTGTTGGTTTCTAAACTTGTAATTTCAACTGCACCATAAGGAAAAACATTAGAAACAACAAAGGGTCCAATCCAACGAGAGCGCAACTTTCCAGGAAAAAGTTTCAAACGCGAATGATAAAGTCTCCAACATTAAACTCTTTTCTTGTAATCATTCGGTCATGGAGACTCTTAGTCTTTTCTTTGTAAATCCTTGCATTCTCATAAGCATCATTTCGAATCTCTTCCAACTCTTACAATTGCAACTTTCTTGCAATCCCAGCAGCATCATAATCCATGTTACATTTTTTAATGGCCCAAAAAGCTTTGTGTTCAAGCTCCACCGGTAGATGACATGCTTTTCCATAAATCATCCTATAAGGTGACATTCCTATAGGTGATTTGTAAGCAGTCCGATAAGCCCAAAGTGCATCACCAAGTCATAGACTCCAATCTCGCCGGTTAGGTTGCATTGTCTTCTCCAAAATGGACTTGATTTCTCGATTTCAAATTTCAGCTTGGTCATTCGTTTGAGGATGGTATGCTGTCGAAGTCCGATGAGTCACATGATATTTGCGTAATAATGCTTCCATTGAATGATTACAAAAATGAGTGCCACGATCACTAATGATAACTTTAGGGATTCCAAACCTGTCAAATATGTGAGTCCTGACAAAATCTAAAACAACCTTAGCATCGTTAGTTTGTGTGGCTTTCGCCTCAATCCATTTGGACACATAATCAACAACAAGAAGGATATAAAGATTGCCAAAAGAAAAAGGAAATGGACCCATAAAATCAATACCCCAAACATCAAAAATTTCACTTACAAGAATATTTGTTAAAGGCAAATTATTCTTATGAGTGATATTACCTGTTTTTTGGCATTTTTCACATGATTTGCACAAATGATATGCATCCTTAAAAATAGAAGGCCAATAAAAACCACTTTCAAGTACTTTGTGGGCCGTTCTTTTTGCTCCAAAATGCCCACCACAAGAATGAGAATGATAAAAAGTAAGAATGGAATGAAATTCATCTTGTGGTACACATCTCCTAACTACTTGATCCACACAAAATTTCCACAGATAAGGAGTATCCCAAAAATAATATTTAGCATCAGCTCGTAACTTGTCTTTTTGGGATGTAGACAAACCTGGAGGGAATTCTTTGGTGACTAAATAGTTCACCAAATCAGCATACCATGGTCTTGTAGAGGAATGTAACACATACAACTGCTCATCGGGGAATGTCTCTCGTATTGTTTCGGTTTGTATATCCTCAGTCCTCAGTCAACTTAAGTGATCAGCCACATGGTTCTCGACACCTTTTTTGTCTTTGATCTCAAAATCAAATTCTTGTAAAAGCAAGATCCACCTAATCAATCTTGGTTTGGACCCCTTTTTCTTCAAAAGATACCTTAAAGCTGCATGGTCAGTAAAAACAATGACTTTTGTACCAAGTAGATATGACTTGAATTTTTCAAGAGCAAACACCACTGCAAAAAGTTTCTTTTTAGTTGTATGGTAATTGCTTTGCGCTCCGTCCAACATGCGGGAAGCATAGGCGATAACATGCAAATTCTTCCCTATTCTTTGCCCAAGGACAGCTCCTACTGCATAGTCACTCGCATCACACATTATCTCAAAAGGTTCATCCCAATTTGGTGGTTGGATGATAGGGGCAGATGTGACACGTCTCTTAAGCTCATCATGGGCATCTTTACATGCTTCATCAAACACAAAATCCACTTCTTTGGCTAATAGTCTACACAAGGGTGCTGTAATCTTCGAGAAATCTTTGATAAAGCGTCGATAGAAACCTGCATGGCCTTGAAAAGAACAAACTTCCCTCACGCATGAGGGGTAAGGCAATGATGAAATAACATCTATCAACCTCTAATCCACGTGAAGACACAACATGCCCAAGAACTATTCCTTGTTCTACCATAAAATAACACTTTTTATAGTTCAAGACAAGGTTAGTTTCAATGCACCTTTTCAAGATCAAAGATAAATTTTCTAGATATTTATCAAAAGAATCACCATACACCGTGAAATCATCCATAAAAACCTCGATTATTCTTTCAACATAGTCAGAAAAAATACTCATCATGCATCTTTGAAAAGTTGTAGGAGCATTATAGAGACCAAAAGGCATTCTCCTATATGCATATGTACCAAATGGACATGTAAATATAGTCTTTTCTTGATCCTCAGGATTAATAACAATCTGATTGTATCCACTATATCCACCAAGAAAGCATTAAAAAGACTTACCTGCTAGGTGTTCAAGCATTTTATCCATGAATGGTAATGGGAAATGATCTTTGCGTGTAGAAAGATTGAGCTTACTGTAATCAACACACATTCTCCATCCACTCGAGATGCGAGTAGGAATGAGCTCATCATTTTTGTTTTTCACCAACGTGATTCCGGTGTTCTTGGGCACCACATGGATTAGCGCCGCCCATTTACTGTTCGTGATGGGGTAAATGACACTTGCATCTAACAGTTTCAAAATTTCAGCTTTCACTACCTCCATCATAGGCGGGTTCAACCTCCTTTGCATTTCCCTTGTTGGTTTCGCATTGTCCTCCAATAGTATGTGATGCATACACATTGAGGGACTAATGCCCTTGATGTCGGCTAAAGTCCATCCAATGGCCGTCTTGTTATCACACAACAACTTCACAAGTTTTTCCTCTTGCATACTTGTCAAACCTTTTGCTACGATAACGGGAAGTGTATTGTTGTCGCCAATGAATACATACTTCAAATTATGGGGCAAAGATTTTAATTCTAACTCGGGGGCCTGTAAAATAGATGGCAAAAGCTTTTTATGTGAGAGTATTAAATCAACAAAGACATTACCATGGGGAACGGTTTGCAAAGCTTGTAAGGCCAATACTGATTCGTGCACGTTTTGGGGAACACACACCTGCCTCTCCTTCTCTTCTATCTCTGTAAAATCATAGCCATAACTCAAAGCTACGCTTAATCCATCCTCACAATCAAAATCAAAACCCTGCTACACACACTTATCAACTTGATCATAGCATGTGATAGAATAAACATTGCTATAATGATATTTCATTGCATCATGAAAATTTAATTTAATTTTTTCATCTCCTACCTCCATAGACAAAGTATCCTTACCACAATCAATCTTTGTATTGGCAGTTTTCAAGAATGGTCTCCCAAACAATATAGGAGTGTTGTTTGATGAATCACAAGAATCATGTTCCATATCAAGAATATAAAAATCATATGGAATAACCAAACTATCAATCTTTGTATTGGCAGTTTTCAAGAATGGTCTCCCAAACAATATAGGAGTGTTGTTTGATGAATCACAAGAATCATGTTCCATATCAAGAATATAAAAATCATATGGAATAACCAAACTATCAATCTTGACTAGGACATCTTCTATCACACCAAGTGATCAATGATACTATGGTCAGTAGGCATCAATCCTTCATAGAAATATTGAATGAGCAATTGATCGGGTATTTGATGATGAGGACATTGAATGCATAGTTGCTCAAATCTTTTCCAATACTCGAAGAGAGTCTCTCCATGAGATTGCCGAATCCCACATATTTATTTCCTTATGTTGGCAACTCGAGATGCTGGGAAATACTTCTCAAGGAAAATCTTTTTCATGGCATTCTAAGTTCCAATAGATCCTGGGAGAATAGAGAAAAGCCATGCCTTTGCTGCCCCCTTCAAAAAGAAAGGGAAAGCTTTCAACTTAACTTGTTCTTCATCAACTCCATTCGGTTTCATGCCAACACAAACCATATGGAACTCCTTGAGATGAGTAAGAGGATCTTCTCCTGCAAGACCATTGAATGTTGGTAACAAATGTATAAAACCATATTTTAGCTCAAATTTTACATTATTGTCAATGTTTATGCACAATGGTTGATTTTTCACGGTAGGAGCAGCAAGCTCCTTGAGTGTTCGTTGCCCTGCAACCGCCATGGTGTTGAGGCGAGCTTCCTTTCTTAACCTGCGTAAAGTGCTTTCTATTTCAAGATCAACCTGCACTTGAATTTGATTAGTAGAACGGGTCACAGGCATAAATCGCTAAGAAAACTCAAAAGAAAGCAACCACACAAGAGATAAAAAAAAAAAAACAATGCAAATTATATGAAAATCCTACGTTAGAAAACTAAAACTGCCTAAAAACCTTAGAAAACAATGGAATTTGGCCTCGATAGGGTGGGGCTAGTGGTGTTTAGAACGTTGTTTCCCTTCAAGAAACAAAAGGCCGATACCTAATTCCACCAAAAAATCTGTTTTGAACAGTACCGCTGCCGTAATGAATAGTACCGCAGCAAGAAAAAATTCTGTTTTTTTTCAGAAAAATAAATAACAATCACAGCAAATAAAAATAATAGCACAAGAATCAACTAAAATTACTTCCCCAGCAACGGCGCTAAAATTTGTTGCGGTCGCACAAATTAATTACCCTAGCTTAAAACACACTTAATAGTATAGAGCAAGTATGGGGTCAATCCCACGAGGAAGGTTCAAGTCAGATTCTTATGCTAGATGATATGCAATTTGGGGGGGGGGGTTTGGACGTTATCTAGGCTAAAGCAAAAGAAAACAGAAAACGATCAAACGAAATTTAATAAAATCAGAAAATTATCAAGAGAACAAACCTTGATCGCGAGCACACATCCACCTACAGAAATCAGAATTGATCATGGAAACGAAACATCAATTTATATTCTGAATATTTATCTCTTCTTAACATTGGTTAGTTAACGGATCCGCCGTATAACTAACCTTAACCATCAAACAACCACAGTGTCCGCACTAGTAATTTAATTCAATGGCAGCCTTAAGAACTAGATAAGTTGATTAATCAAGAAAACATAACTGTCCGCAGTCTATGTTTGATTTGATTGAATGTTCTCCCTAAGATTAATAACGTCGATCCACCACAATTATTAAACTCAGTTGCTTCACAAGTTCATATACCACAACTCCGGTTTTGATATCAAACTTAGCAATAGATTGTCTACAATAATAACTTAGAGTTCGCTCTAGCAATTAAAATAAACAATCATAGGAAAAATAAGCATAGGAGAACAAACATATTCATTATATAAACTGAAATTAAAAGGAAGAATACATCTCACGGTTCTTGAAATCCGAAGGTTTTTGCGTCCTTACAACCAAGAAAAGAGCTTAGCTTTGCATAACTATTGAACAACTACTTCTAAAGATTGAAGAGAGCATGGTTTTTGGGTTTGAAGAGGAGGAGAGAATTTGTGTTTATTCTCTGCTGGCTGCTGCCTCCTTCTGCTCTCCCTCTCTCTTGGCTCTCTTAATAGCATAAACTTAGCTGCCTATTTATACACAAATTGTAAGTAAGAAAAATCAAAGTTCAAGTGTGAACATCAATAGATGGTGGTAGTGTGAAGGCGGCTGGTTTATGGTTGGTGGCTTGAGGTTGGTGGCTGCCTTCCTTGACCTTCTGGATTGATTTACTAGAGGAGCTAAATTGCTGAAATTAAAACTTGGATGTCGGTTTGGATGCTTCAGGATGTAATTTGGATTCGTTTCTTCACAAAACCTGTTTGCTGACAGAATTCATTTGTCATCTTTGAAAACTCATATCTCCCTCATATGACATTGTTGTTTGCTGCAATTTGGAGCGTTTAAATGTCTTTGAGTCAGAAATCCAACAAAATTGAGTTTGCATCAATTGAACTTGTGAAGCTCCAGATATTGAATTTTGAATGACCAAAGGTCAACGCTGGCAGAATGCGAGATTTGACTTTGAAGGATGTGATTTCCATGCTCTGTCTTTTTATTTTTCTTGACTTTGATTTCCAGAAAGGTATGGATGACCTCGCTTTCTATTGCCACTGGAATCACTTCGTTTCGACTTTTAGAGCTCACGCTCTGCACAAAACATCGACTGAGGGTCAAATCTGCCAATTACCTTCAATTTACACTTTTTTGCATCTTTCATCCAAAAGTGCCTTCAAAACATAAAACAAAGAATATCAAGGCACTTTATACATAAAACATAGGCAAAACACTAGTTAAATGTGGGTGAAACTATCAAATAATATGGTTGCATCAGGATCGTAGCTGAAAACAAAGTATTAATTAAGCTCAAATAAGCCTTGAGTTGTTGCTAACAAAATAAAATAAAGCCCTTAATAATATTAAATCCATGTTCTACAATGAGAAGAAGAGAAGGAAATAAAATATTGCAGAACTTATTCAAGGCTTATTTATAGCCTTCTATGCAGCCTATTAATCTTAGAAACAAAAGGAAAAGGTAGCCACTTATGTTGTTTCCAAGTTGTAGTAGGATTTTTTTGTTTCCTTTGATGTCCTCACCTCAAGGCCCAAATCAGATTGTATTGGGCCCCTCTTGCACATGGATAAGATGTACTAGAGCCTCCTCTTGAAACTCCAATGTACCATTCAATTCCAACTTGGTCGCAACCTTCAAAACCAATGTATTCAATGTCTCTTTCAATGTCTTTGTCTTGGACCGAGTCATTGGACCATTTGGAATATGTAATGGGTCCTTGCTAGTGTTTCGGGGTTGGTCCACATAAGAGATTTTCTTCATTAATTGTCTATGTAAAACAAGGAAACCAAGTACAACAAGGCAAAAAGACTTCAGAATTAATTCCATATTGATGCGAATCTCGTGATCACATGGTCACGCAACCCACACGCAGAGACACCAATTCCTGGAAAACCAAGTAAATTAGGTTTGATAGGAGTGTGACACAAAGATAACTTGTACCTAGGCACCACCACTATTGAAAAAGGAAAACCCCCACCCAACGAATATTGATTCGCGAACGAGAAGTATTAGGATGACGCCACGAAGCCAGTTGTTCTTCGATAAGTCGTTTTCAGTTCTTTAGAGAACCAAGGAAGGGAGATTATCCCACCAACACATAAGTGCGGCAAAGAAGTTTATTGATTTGAAAACTGCGTAACCTTACATGTTTGGTTATGCCTTTATTTATACTGACTCTAGACTTAAAGAAACCCTAATGGACCCCCCTTAGGTGGACTTATATGAAGCCAATTTACAATTGACCTAAATAAGTAATAATAACCCAAAAACTAAGAAAATAATAAAAAATAATAAAAATCCGAAAATTAGCATCCTAAATATGCTAGAATCAGATTTGTCACCCTTAAGAATTCTAAAATAAACTAGGAAAAATCTGATTTGAAAAATTTGTGTTGCTACCCCCCTTTGATGTCCTTGATTAACTTGGATTTCCTTGTTTAACTTGGACAAATAGAAAAACAAATTTCCTCATTTGTTGATGATTTAATTACTTTCCTTTCTAAGTTAGGAAGAGCATTAAATAGTCCTCCATTATTTAGGAATAAGATATGATCAACTTCCTTACTTAATTAAGAGAATAAATTGCTGCCTTTTTATCCTTGTAGCATTAAGAAAAAAAACAAGGTTGGTATTGGGCCGGACACATCAACCGCTTGTTCCACACGAATTGGGCTCTTCTTGGACCTGAACTAGATGAATTAAAGGTTGTCCTTCATGCTCCTTAAATGTCCCAAGCCCCTCTAGGTCCATTTTGCTCCATATGTTTTGAACAAGCTCATTCAATGCTTCTTTAAGCTTCTTTGCCCTATCTCTTGTGATTGGCCCAATTGGCACCTCCAATGGGTCATTGGCATGATTATGCTTGGTGTTGGGCTGATCCGCATCATAAAGGTTATCCTTCATGCTCCATAAATGTCCCAAGCCCCTCTAGGTCCATTTTGCTTCTTTAAGCTTTTTTGCCCTAGCTCTTATAAGTGGCCCAATCGGCACCTCCAATGGATCATTGGCATGATTACGCTTGGTGTTGGGCTGATCTTCATCACACATTCAAATCAGATTTCCTAGTCTATTTGAAACTTGTTATGGGTGGCAAATCTGAATCTAGCATAGCTAAGATATTAATTTTAGATTTTTATTATTTTCTTCGTAGTCTTTGGTTTATTATTACTTATTTGAATCAATTTTGTAAGTGGACTAAAATCAGCCCATATATGGGGATCCATTAAGGTTATTTGAAGCATTATAAAAGTGTTTTGTATGCTGAAAAGCAGGTAGCCATGGATTTAAGAAATAAACTTGTGTTTTGTGTGATACAACACATTATCTTAGCTGCGAAAAAAATCAAATCTACCTTAACAAGGTATAACTGATCTTTTGATGTCATTCGATTCAATTTCAATAGTACTTGTGCCTTGGGATAGTTGGTCTCACTTCTCATAATAGAGCAAGAATTAGCCACTTTCTAAGACATGATGATAGTGGTAAAGTGTTTTCAAGTGAGAATTTGTCAATATTTTCTTATCCTAGATGACTATTTTCAAATAAATACAATTTCGAGGAGATACTTGACAGACATTGAATTCAGACAAGCATATAATTATGTGCTATTTAATTGCAATGAATTGAGACCTTTGATTTAGTAAGTCAATTTTGTTAGCTTTATGGCTATGATAATGATTGAATTATATGAGTTAATGATAAACATAAACATTGATTTGATATAGTTTTGATATATGCATATCATACTGAATACTCATGATGTATTCCATAAATCTTTTAAATGCTATGTTATAATGCTTAAATGATTTAATAAAGAATATGTTAATATGTTACATGTAACATGATTTGTGTGCCATATGCATTAATCTTGTTTTCATTGTTAAGTAAAACACAATGTATGGATAAATATATTATGTGTTGCATACACCTTTGCGATGATTTAGACAAATTTATATCATTCAAGAAATCATTAAACAAGCAAGGAAAGGATTTGCAAAGGTCAAGAATAAAGAACTTGTAACCATAATGGTTATCGACTTTGTTTATCAAGACTTCGTAATAGGGTTTTGTAAAATATCACTAATGAGGACCTCTTGATCACACAATCAAGCAACCCACAAGTTAAGACATCAATTTCTAGAAAGCTAAGTAAATCAGATTTGATAGTAGTGTGACACAAAGATATCTCGTATCTAGACATCAGCACTATTGGGATGAGGATCAGCCCAACACCAAGCTTAATCATGCCAAAGATCCATTGGAGGTGCTAAGTCAATTACAAGATCAAGAGCAAAAAAGTTTAAAGAGACATCAAATAGGCTTGTTTAGAACATATGGAGAAAGATGGACCTAGAGGAGCTTGGGATGCCTAGAGAGCATGAAGGACAACTTCTTCCTCATCTAATCTAAGTCCAAGAAAAGCCCATTTCATGTGGATCAAAGAGTTTTCAGATCTGATTTCCTATACTACGAAGGATTAATTAATGATTCTTCTGGTCTAGGAAGGAAACTAAATTGACATGTATAAAATAAGGAGATTTTCTTAGGCTCAATCCAACCTTATTTGGGCCATGAGGTGACGACAACAAAGGAAACAAAAGAATCCTACCACAACTTGGAAACAACATTGGTGGCTACTTATTCCTTTTGTTTCTAGGATTAATGGGCTTATAGAAGGCTATAAATAAGTTTTGAATCAGTTCTGTAATATTTTATTTTCTTCTCATGGAAGAACATAGATTTAATATTATGGACTTTATTTTATTTTGTTAGCTACAGCCCAAGGCTTATTTGGACTTAATTAATACTTTGGTTACTAGGATCTAAGGCTTGTTTAGATCAGGTTGTAGATTTTTTTTTTTAAGGTTTTTAGGTCAACTTTATAAGTGGGCCAAATCAATCTACTACGATAGATCCATTATGGTTAATTTCTCAAGAACTATTTAAACTCATGTAACCTAAATTTCGGCAACCATTGATGAATATTACTTCTGAATTTTTTAGTTTTAACATGGGAAAGTGATTCTTGCATTCTTCAGTTCTTGAACGAACTAAATTTGACTTATCAAAGATTAACTAGCTTTATGGTGTCATTCTACTTCATTCTAATAGTGGGTTGTGTGACCATGTGATCACGAGGTTCGCAACAGTTCTTGAAAATGTGTAGGAAATGAGAGTTTCTTTTAACAATGAGTAATGATAATGGATGTTGTGATGCATGAAAACACTTAGTGTACTTATCAAATTTATCTCTCGTGTAATTAACATTTTGACAATTTTATTAGCCAACTTCTAGTCAAAATTGCAACTTGAAAAAAAACGTAATTTTGAGTTGTGATGCATGAAAACACTTAGTTGTAGGTATGGATGTTATCTTTTAAATGGAACTACTCTTGACTTATGTGGAGTTGTATAACTCCAGATATAAGAAAAACACTGAGTAAAGGTCCAGATCGACATAGTAGTGGATAAAATTTGGGTGCTACTGTAATTGTTAATTTTGAGCTTTAACATGATGTTATGTGGAGTTGGTGTCTTTATATAAGTTGTAGGTATGGATGTTATCTTTCAAATGAAATTAGTCTCGACTTATAAGGAGTTGTATAACTCTATATATGAGAAAAAACCTAAGTAAGGGTCCAAACTGACATAGTACTGGACAAATTTCTTATGCTACTGTAATGGATGAGTTTAGACATGTAGATGGCAAAACTGGGTGTTGTGTCCTCATGAAAGTTGTAGCCTTATGTATTAGCTTTTCATTGAGACAAACCACAGTTAGAAAAGAATTCTAAAACTTCAGTTATGATTACAACACCAAATAGTGTTCCAGGCTAAGTGGATTAAACCAGCTAGGACTAATCAAGCTCTAATCTTTACATGGAATTTGTTATTGATTAAAGGTTCTGACACTTGGAATGATGTAATAAAAATTGATGAAATGAACACTTAATGTTAATACCCATAATTTGGCCTATAAAGATTTAGATGGGAGAATCCTTGACAACATTGTGATGAACTTGATTGTGAACTACTTGACAACATTGTGATGAACTTGATTAGGTTATGGAAAAGAATATGATCCTTGAACATGTTTAGTAGTACTTTGTAATTGGAATGCATAGAACACCTTATGCCACGCGATAATTAATGAGAATTTGATGTTGCCACATGAAGAACACAAAAGTATACTTTTTAGGGGAATGACATAGGCTTCGACCACCTTAAAAGAGGATAGCAAAGAAAGACCCTCATGAAGATAGTAATGAGTGATACCTCTTTAACAATGTTGGATAAATGTGTGATATTGTCGTGGAATAGAAACATTATATGTTTCCCTTGCTTCACAAACTTTGAAAGTGAATTTGGTTGTGGTTTATGTCCAAAACTAGGTTGCAGTATGGTCTTTAGGAGGAAAAGTTGGTATTGACAATATGCGTGAATTTAGGGAAAGAAATGTTAGAATGCCTTAGTTTTCATTGAAGATTTTCAGGGTTAGAATGACTTAGTTTTTTATTGATGATTTTCAGTGTCACAATAACTTGGTTTTCATTGATGATTTTCAGTGTGAGAATGACTTAGTTTTTCGGAGATGATTTTCAGTGTCAGAATGACTTCGTTTTCGCTAACGATTTTCAGTGTCAGAATGACTTAGTTTTCGCCAATGATTTTCAATGTCACAATGACTCAATTTTGTTGACAATTTCATTGTCAAAATGATATAATTTTTGTAGATGACCTTCATTAAAATTAGGGATGAATGTCTTGTTATAATATTATCATTGCACAATTATACAAACATGAGAGATGTTTGAATGAATGTATGTGTGTTTTGTTATATGTGTGGAAATGGTCTTTGACATTAGCTAAATAAAAATATAGTAAGTAATGGTCATTTTGTGTATCAGGAGACGCAAATAGGATCGGATCTTCGATCGGGTGAGGACACTACGGGATGGGCAGTTAGGTGATTTCCACCTCAACTAATTATTATTAAATCCTCAAAGTATTTATACATAATCTTGCTACCCAAATTCAATCAATTAAAATTACTCATGAAATGCAATGAATGATGATGTGATTAGCTTCAACTAATGTTATCCATATTAGATAACCATGATTAATTGATAATGTGATTAGCTTTGGCTACTGGTATCTATATTGGATAACCGAGACTCATTGATGATGTGATTAGCTTTGGCTAATAGTATCCATATTAGATGATCGGGACTAGTTAATGAGATTAGCTTTGACTAATGGTATCCATATTGGATAACTGGGAATGAATGATGAGATTAGCTTCGGCTAATGGTATCCATATTGGATAGCCAGGAACGAATGATGAGATTAGCTTTGACTAATGGTATCCATGTTGGGTAGCCGGGAATGAATGATAAGACTAGTTTTGTCTAATGGCATCCATGTTGGATAGCCAAGAATAAGTATTGAAGAATAGCTTTGTCTAATGGCATCCATGTTGGATAGCCAAGAATAAGTATTGAAAAATAACTTTGGCTAATGATTTCCGTGTTGGATAGCTAGGAGTAAAGGATGAGGCTAACTCCGGTTAATGGGGTCCATACTAGGATTACCGGTAATGAGTGTTGTGAACCATCTCATTTGAAAGCGTTTACTAATATGATGAAATAAAAAGTATGATGTGTTATTTATAATCAAATTAATGTTTAAAGAACCATATATAAAATTGATCATAGTTAGGAATGAATAGATATGCATGGAAGAATTCTATATGTACAAGGATTCCTAGACCATAATACATGTCATCAGTTGTTTGTTGAACATAGCTCAAATAAAATAATGCGGTATAAGGTTGTATGAAGATGTGAAGTAAAATATTAAAGATAGACTTTGTAGGAAGATATTAATAGCTGAATTTGTTGGAAATCAAATGGGTTTGCTAGAATTATTGGCATCTGCAAGGGGATGACCGGATTATACTTAGTGGCTATAGTTTTGGCGACTAAGGACGAGATAAGAATGATACTTAGTGGTTGTAGTGTTAGTGACTGATAAGAAAGGAACAATACTTAATGACAACAATATCAGTGACTAAGGATAAGATATAAATTGATAGTTGACGATTAATTACCAATATCTATGAATATAGAAACTTTTTATATTTAGTTGCCTAAAAGAATGATGACCAAGAAAGCAAAGTATGATTTGGTTAATTATAAGATGATGATGTAGGTTCTCTTGTCCCTATACTTTTATTTAAATTGACAAGTCCTTTAAATTAAATCATGGGCACAAAAGTTATGATATGCAACATGATTCTAACATGGAAGGGGTTGATTCTAATATGCATGGGCATTCAGATGGTCCAATGACGAGAGCTCGAGCAAAACAACTATAAAGTGTCTCAACAAGTCAGATTAGCACAACTGAAGCTTCGATGAGTTTGAGGGCTCGCAAACTGAATGGAAATGGTTCAAATATGTTTTTTTGTCTACAAATAAGGCTTGGGTCATGATTTGGGAGTTTTTAGATGAGTTTGGGTTTGTTGTCAGCCCATGGACCAATTTTGGCCTGAATTTGCTCCTGTTTAATGCGTGGGAAAACAAAGCCAGAATATCATATTTCCATATTGTCCAACCATGCATGCATTGGAGTTTTGTACAAAAAGTTATGGTTGTTTTAGTTTTGTGTCTGTTTGTGTCTTCTTTAAGTTAAAAACGTGTGCTATTTATTATTTATCTAGTTTTCTAAACAAAGTCATTTTTTTTTTGGTAAGTTGACGTATGTATTAAAAGAAGAAGATAAAAAGATTATAAGGGGCATACCCCAGATTTACAATGAGAACAGAAACATAAAACAACAGATGACTACAGGCTAGCCATTGAATAGAAAACTGAGACCTCACTAGATTCGTTAGGGAAACCAATACAACCAGCTAACTATCAAATTAAAAATCTATGTTATTAACCCTCCAAGCTCTTTGGATCCTTTTGTTTTCATTTGTTGGTATGACGTTCCTCATCAAATCAAGCTTATCGCGAATGATATATTCGATTTGATTAAAGATCAAATTCAAAGTTCTAGACATTCCAGCAAAGATCCTTGCATTCTGTTCTTGCCATATATGATACACTGTAGCTGCGAAACACAGTTTACGAGAAAAATTGACAAAACTATTGCCATGCTGTGACAGTGGCCCATCAAATCCATTCATCCCAGCCTTTTGTCATTCTTGGAATGTCGCATCTGTCACAAACATCCCACCAGATCGCTTTAGTATAGGAGCATTCAAAGAACAAGTGGTTGTGATCTTCATTGTTGCGGAGATAGAGTGAGCATCTATTAGGACCATGTATACCAAGCCGATGAAGTCTATCTTGAGTTGTGAGTTTCTGTTGGATAGCCATCCATAGAAGAAATGAATGTCTTGGAACAACATTCTTGAACCACACAACGTCATGCCATTGAACCATCTGACGATGAAGTCTTAGTTGCTCCCAAGCTACTTTGACCGAGAATCTGTGATATGGTGAATCCAACCAGACTATCTCATCCTTTTGCCCCATTTTAGGATTAGAATTGGAAGGAATAGCTTCTATAATGGGGTGCCAGCCAATAGCTTGGGTGGTAGAATTTTCCATTCTAAGTTATGAATCAGCATATTCACCTTCGCGTTCTTTTCCATACCTGAATCATAGATGAATCTTTCCTCGTAAGAATCCGCGAGTGGGCTGTGAGGATGCCAATTATCAAACCATAGAGAGGTTGTCATTCCATCTCCTATGATGTACTTCATCTTCGGCCATGCTAAGGATCTGAGCTATAGAATCTTTCCCCAAGCCCAAGAGCAATTCTCTGGCGTCTTGATTGTCCAGAAATTCCTACCTCGTAATAGCTTGGATCTGATCCAAGTAGACCAGATTGAGCCCTCTAAGTCATGGCATAGGTTCCAAATGCGTTTCAACAAAGCAATCTTGTTCCATTCTGTTATCCTTTTTATTCCTAACCCCCCTCCTTTTTGGAAAACATACTTGATCTCAAGCCACTTTAGCCCCAGTAGTTCTCATATCTGAACCGACCAAAGAAAGGATTTCATAATTTGCTCCATATTTTTAATTACTTGCCGAGGTAAGAGGAAGAGAGATGCCCAATAGATCTGTATGGAAAATAAGACTGAATTAATCAGTTGTACCCGTCCTGCATACGAGAGTGTTCTACAAGTCCAATGTCGAACTTTAGAGGTGATTCCATCCACGAGGCCCTTACAATAAACAACCTTTAGTCTGGACGAGAGAAGAGGTACTCCCAAATATTTCATAGGGAGCTCCCCCTCTCTAAACCCAAGAATATGAATAATTTGTTCCCTCTCAGCATTTAAAGCACCACTCAAGAAGATGTCACTTTTGTTTGGATTTGGATACAGACCTGATAGATCTTGAAACTTTGTGAGCACAGTTCTGATCATAAAAATCATCAAGTCAACAACAAAACAAAGATGAGAAATTTTGTCCTTCTTGCATCTCCAATGGAACTTGAATTCTTGGTTGGCACTCATCTTGCAGAATAGCCCCGAAAGGATTTCCATACATAGGACAAACAAATATGGGGACAGTGGATCACCTTGTCTCAGCCCTCTTCCCCCTTGAAAGTAACCTGCAAGCTCACCATTGATGTTGGTAGAGAATTGACATGATGTAACACAAACCATGATCCAATCAATGACTGTTCAAGGGAATCCCATTTTTATTAATGTAGCATCAACGAAATCCCACCGCACCGAGTCATAAGCCTTCATCATATCAACTTTCATAGCACAATGAGCAGGTCCCGTAGATTTATGATAGCCTTTCATTAGTTCCTGAGACAAAAGAATGTTGTCGCTGATTCTCCATCCTCAGATAAAAGCAGTCTGATACGGACCAACTAAGGATGGCAAAACAGCTTTGATTCTCCCAGCTAGAATCTTAGCGATGCATTTGTACACTGTATTGCAGCAAGATATAGGATGAAAATTTGTCAACCTCGTAGGATTAGCAACTTTAGGAATAAGGGAAATGGATGTAGCATTCATTTCTTTAAGCATTCTACGAGTCTGAAAGAACGAGCTAACAACGTTGATTACATCTTCGCCAACTATGTGCCACATTCTTTTGAAGAAACCTGCGTTAAAGCCATCCAGACCAGGGGCTTTGTTGTTCTTTAAACTAAACATAGCATGCTTAATCTCCTCCCTTGTTACATCTTGTGCTAGTACATGCTATTGTGTCGACGATAGTTTCAAGTTAATTGCCGATTCCACCACTTCCTCGTTCAAAACCCTAGGCATCTGATCCACTCCTAACACACGATGGAAGTACGCAATTACTTCTGATTTGACTGCCTCGTGTCCTTCGACAACCTCTCCATCCTCCATTGTAAGTGAGAGAAGCTTATTTCTATTATGTCTTCCATTTACTGATTTGTGAAAGTAGCTAGTATTCTGATCCCCCAAGCTAAACCATTGTATCCTTGCCTTCTGTTTGAAAAAAACTCTCTTCAGCCCTGACGGTAGAAGCGTATTTACGAACAACATCCCTTTCTCGCATGCACAAAATTGGATTCTCATGCGCTGTATGCAGAGCCTGTTGAGCCTTATCCATTTTGTTTTTTGCATCTTTGACTCTATCTAAAATGTTGGAGAAGTGAGTCATATTGAAAAGTTTCAATTCCTGCTTTAGCTTTCTTAGTTTGCAACACAGCTGATACATTGGACAACCCCCCGAATTCTGATCCCATACCTTCTTCACCAAGGGCATGAACTCGTCATGATCCATCCACATATCGAAGAATCTGAATGGTTTCTTTATGTTCTGATCATTGCCAATAACCTTTACCACCATAGGAGAATGGTCTGACATACCCGAAGGCAAAAATCTCACTTCCGATAATGGGAAGTTCAGATTCCACTTCTCATTGATAAGCACTCTATCTAGTTTCCACATAATCAGATTCTCAGGACATTGGTTCGACCAAGTATAATGCATACCTGAATACATTTGCTTCTCGAATACATGTATCCAATTTGTCCATAGTACTAGTAGCCCCTCCTAACCTGTCCGACTGGTTGCGGATAGCATTAAAGTCACCCATAAGAATCCACGGGGTTGACTCCCATCCATCACTACAACTCACTATATCAGACAATAATGCCTCACGCAAGGAAGCATTATTGTCTCCATAAATAATTGAAGTATTGAAACACATATTGGTAGCTAATATAGTGACAGAAACATGAATAGCCTGGTGTGACATTCCAAAAACATCCACCTTCACCGTATCAACATTCCAACAAACCCAAAAACGACCACGACAAGAGAAGTCAAAATTATACAAGAAGGACCAATTACGCAGAAGAAGTTGAGAAACATTATTTTTATTCTTGTCTCTAACTCGAGTTTCAACCAAACCAAAAAGAGCTATCCTCTCTTGATGGATGAGCTCACGCAATGCTGAATGCTTTATAGGATCATTCAAACCTCTAACATTCCAACATTCAATAATCATGGGAAAATAGAGAGGAGTACAAACAGCAACACAAAGATTACCTTGACGTGTCCCCGGAGAGGAGCCAGATTTCTCAATTGCAAACATACATTAAGATTAGAATTGCAAGATATGTTGAATAGCCATGGGATGAGGATTTCTCAATTTCAAGCTGATTCTGATGTTAGTATAGAGAACCACTCTACTGTCCAAGCTTCTAATGTTGTTCCAGAAATGAACCATGTGTTGGGTTCTAAAGTTGATGAGGTGAAGGTAGGGTCTCATCAACAAGAACAACTGAAACCTAAACCCAAATTGAATTTTTTAACTGCTTTGAAGGGTTCTGATGTTGATGACAATGAGGGTAGAAAGACCCTTGGCATTAGTTCAGTCCGTAATCTGCACTTTGCTCCCCCTACTATGACGGATGGTCGTGTGACAGTAGCTCCTCCACTTGATGTGTTTGAAGATGGCTGCGAATTTTGGAAATCCACCCTAGTTGGTCATTTTGTGGGGCAGAAATTACCGTATCCCGTGGTTAATTCTATTGCCAAAAGAATATGGAGCTCTTACGGTCTATCAGAAGTTTTGTCTTCGGATAACGGTTTCTTCATTTTCAATTTTGATTCTGTTGATCATGCCACTAATGTGCTGGAAAGAGCCCCATGGCACATGGCCAACAGGCCTTTGGTGCTTAAACGTTGGCAGCCAAACATGCAATTTTTGAAAGATGATTTGGCCAGAGTTCCGGTATGGGTTCGGCTGTATAATGTCCCTCTCGAGTATTGGACTATTAAGGGGTTGAGCTGTGTAGCGAGTGCTATTGGAGGCCCCCTTCATGCGGATCATACGACATTGTTGCGTAAAAGGCTTAGTTACGCAAGAGTTTGCGTTGAGATAGATGCTTCGAAGACGTTGGTTAAGGAATATGATCTTCGCTGTCCAAATGGGTTATTCATAACAATTTCAGCTGAGTACGAATGGATACCGTCGAAGTGCAGTAATTGCAATGTCTTTGGACACACCACAGCGCTATGTGCTACTAATAACATTGATAATCTTAAAGTGGTGGCAGAGGGTAAGAGGAATCTAGGAGCTATGAACTCTAAATCTGCGGATAACAAGCAGAATCAGTTTCAGTGGCAGGTAGTTGGTAAACGAAACAAGGGTTCTGTGAGTGGGGAGAATGCCCCCTTGGCATCTAAAGTGGGTAATTGTAATGAGAATGGTTGTTCAACATCTGGTATACATATGTCTGATTGTAAGATGATTGATCATGCGGCATCAGATGTGCACAATGCTGCTTGTCATGAAGATGAAAATCCTTCCTCTCCTCTTGTCTTGAAGAGTTTACGAGAAGACATGAAACAGGAGCAAGGGGCTGCAAGTACTGCTTTAGATCAAGATATGGACGCAATGGGAGGTGATACAGATGGGGAACAAACCGATAAGGTGTCAACATCAACGATCCTGACAACCCCTCAAACCCTGAATTCCACCGAAAGGGAAACTGTTAATCAGTTAGCTATTAAGGCTAGAGACTCTCTAGAGAAAAAGAAAAAGGGTTCAAAAGCCTCTTCAAAGAAGCATAAGAAATCTGGCTCCTCTCCAGGAGGCACGTCAAGGTAATCTTTGTGTTGCTGTTTGTACTCCTCTCTATTTTCCTATGATTATTGGATGTTGGAATATTAGAGGTTTGAATGATCCTATAAAGCATTCAGAATTGCGTCGGCTCATCCATCAAGAGAGGATAGCTCTTTTTGGTCTGGTTGAAACTCGAGTTAAAGACAAGAATAAAGATAATGTTTCTCAACTTCTTCTGCGTTCTTGGTCCTTCTTGTATAATTATGATTTCTCTTGTCGTGGGCGTATTTGGGTTTGTTGGAATGCTGATACGGTGAAGGTGGATGTTTTTGGAATGTCAGACCAGGCTATTTATGTTTCTGTCACTATATTAGCTACCAATATCAGTTTCAATACTTCAATTATTTATGGAGACAATAATGCTTCCTTACGTGAGGCATTATGGTCTGATATTGTGAGTCGTAGTGATGGATGGGAGTCAACCCCGTGGATTCTTATGGGTGATTTTAATGCTATCCGCAACCAGTCGGACAGGTTAGGAGGGTCTACTACGTGGGCTGGTACTATGGACAGATTGGATACATGTATTCGAGAAGCGAAAGTAGATGATCTTCGGTATTCAGGTATGCATTATACTTGGTCGAACCAATGTCCTGAGAATCTGATTATGCGGAAACTAGATAGAGTGCTTGTCAATGAGAAGTGGAATCTGGAATTTCCATTATCGGAAGCGAGATTTTTGCCTTCGGGTATGTCAGACCATTCTCCTATGGTGGTAAAGGTTATTGGCAATGATCAGAACATAAAGAAACCATTCAGATTCTTCGATATGTGGATGGATCATGACGAGTTCATGCCCTTAGTGAAGAAGGTATGGGATCAGAATTCGGGGGGTTGTCCAATGTATCAGCTGTGTTGCAAACTAAGAAAGCTAAAGCAGGAATTGAAACTTTTCAATATGGCTCACTTCTCCAACATTTCAGATAGAGTGAAAGATGCAAAAAACGAAATGGATAAGGCTCAACAGGCTCTGCATACAGCGCATGAGAATCCAATTTTGTGCATGCGAGAAAGGGATGCTGTTCATAAATACGCTTCTACCGTCAGGGCTGAAGAGAGTTTTTTCAAACAGAAGGCAAGGATACAATGGCTTAGCTTGGGGGATCAGAATACTAGCTACTTTCACAAATCAGTAAATGGAAGACAGAATAAAAGAATGGAACAAGATTGCTTTGTTGAAACACATTTGGAACCTGTGCAATGACTCAGATGGCTCAATATGGTCTACTTGGATCAGATCCAATCTGTTGCGAGGTAGGAATTTCTGGACAATCAAGACGCCACAGAAGTGCTCTTGGGCTTGGGGAAAGATTCTAAAGCTCAGATCCTTAGCATGGCCGAAGATGAAGTACATCATAGGAGATGGAATGACAACCTCTCTATGGTTTGATAATTGGCATCCTCACAGCCCACTCGCGGATTCTTACGGGGAAAGATTCATCTATGATTCAGGTATGGCCAAGAACGCGAAGGTGAATGTGCTAATTCAGAACTCAGAATGGAAAACTCCTACCACCCAAGCTATTGGCTGGCACCCCATTATAGAAGCCATTCCTTCCAATTCTAATCCTAAGATGGGGCAAAAGGATGAGATAGTTTGGTTGGATTCGCCAAATCACAGATTCTCGGTCAAAGTAGCTTGGGAACAACTAAGACGTCATCGTCAGATGGTTGAATGGCATGACATTGTGTGGTTCAAGAATGGTGTTCCAAGACATTCATTTCTTCTATGGATGGCTGTCCAACAGAAACTCACAACTCAAGATAAACTTCATCGATTTGGTATACATGGTCCCAATAGATGCTCACTCTGTCTCCGCAACAATGAGGATCACAACCACTTGTTCTTTGAATGCTCCTATACTAAAGCGATCTGGTGGGATGTTTGTGATAGATGCGACATTCCAAGAATGACAAAAGGCTGGGATGAATGGATTCGATAGGCCACTGTATCTTGGCATGGCAAGAGTTTCGTCAATTTTTCTCGTAAACTGAGTTTCGCTGCTACAGTGTACCATGTATGGCAAGAACGGAATGCAAGGATCTTTGCTGGACTGTCTAGAACTTCAAATTTGGTCTTTAATCAAATCGAATGTATCATTCGTGATAAGCTTGATTTGATGAGGAATGTCGTACCAACAAATGAAAACAAAAGGATCCAACGAGCTTGGAGGGTGAATACCATAGATTCTTAATTTGTTAGTTAGCTGGTTGTATTGGTTTCCCTAACGAATCTAGTGAGGTTTCAGTTTTATGGTCGGTGGCTAGCCTGTAGCCATCTGTTGTTTTATGTTTCTGTTATCATTGTAAATCTGGGGTATGCCCCTTATAATGTTTGTATCTTCTTCTTTTAATACATACATCAACTTACCCAAAAAAAACTTCACCACTTCTCCATAGTTCCAGAACTGAAAATGCAGAAGAGTAGAAATATTGCGAGATCAATATCTCCCACCTCGTTTATTGGAACACAGATCCAACTGAAAATGCAGAACAGTAGAAACAAAGTTATTTATTTGGGTCTCCGTTATGTTATTTTGGTATTTCCTAGACTTGGAGGGTTGTTCCACGTATATAATGATGTTTTTTTTTCCGGTAAGTTGACGCATGTATTAAAAGAAGAAGATACTTCTTGAGCGGTGTGTTAAATGCTGAGAGGGAACAAATTATTCATATTCTTGGGTTTAGAGAGGGGGAGCTCCCTATGAAATATTTGGGAGTACCTCTTCTCTCGTCCAGACTAAAGGCTATTTATTGTAAGGGCCTCGTGGATCGAATCACCTCTAAAGTTCGACATTGGACTTGTAGAGCACTCTCGTATGCAGGACGGGTACAACTGATTAATTCAGTCTTATTTTCCATACAGGTCTATTGGGCATCTCTCTTTCTCTTACCTGGGCAAGTAATTAAAAATGTGGAGCAAATTATGAAATCCTTTCTTTGGTCAGGTTCAGATATGAGAACTACTGGGGCTAAAGTGGCTTGGGATCAGGTATGTCTTCCAAAAAAGGAGGGGGGGCTAGGAATAAAAAGCATAACAGAATGGAACAAGATTGCTTTGTTGAAACACATTTGGAACCTGTGCAATGACTCAGATGGCTCAATATGGTCTACTTGGATCAGATCCAATCTGTTGCGAGGTAGGAATTTCTGGACAATCAAGACGCCACAAAATTGCTCTTGGGCTTGGGGAAAGATTCTAAAGCTCAGATCCTTAGCATGGCCGAAGATGAAGTACATCATAGGAGATGGAATGACAACCTCTCTATGGTTTGATAATTGGCATCCTCACAGCCCACTCGCGGATTCTTACGGGGAAAGATTCATCTATGATTCAGGTATGGCCAAGAACGCGAAGGTGAATGTGCTAATTCAGAACTCAGAATGGAAAACGCCTACTTGCTATTGGCTGGCACCCCATTATAGAAGCTATTCCTTCCAATTCTAATCCTAAGATGGGGCAAAAGGATGAGATAGTTTGGTTGGACTCGCCAAATCACAGATTCTCGGTCAAAGTAGCTTGGGAACATCTAAGACGTCATCGTCAGATGGTTGAATGGCATGACATTGTGTGGTTCAAGAATGCTGTTCCAAGACATTCATTTCTTCTATGGATGGCCGTCCAACAGAAACTCACAACTCAAGATAAACTTCATCGGTTTGGTATACATGGTCCCAATAGATGCTCACTCTGTCTCCGCAACAATGAGGATCACAACCACTTGTTCTTTGAATGCTCCTATACTAAAGCGATCTGGTGGGATGTTTGTGACAGATGCGACATTCCAAGAATGACAAAAGGCTGGGATGAATGGATTCGATGGGCCACTGTCTCTTGGCATGGCAAGAGTTTCGTCAATTTTTCTCGTAAACTGAGTTTTGCAGCTACAGTGTATCATGTATGGCAAGAACGGAATGCAAGGATCTTTGCTGGAATGTCTAGAACTCCGAATTTGGTCCTTAATCAAATCGAATGTATCATTCGTGATAAGCTTGATTTGATGAGGAATGTCGTACCAACAAATGAAAACACAAGGATCCAACGAGCTTGGAGGGTGAATACCATAGATTCTTAATCTGTTAGTTAGCTGGTTGTATTGGTTTCCCTAACGAATCTAGTGAGGTTTCAGTTTTACGGTCGGTGGCTAGCCTGTAGCCATCTGTTGTTTTATGTTTCTGTTATCATTGTAAATCTGGGGTATGCCCCTTATAATGTTTGTATCTTCTTCTTTTAATACATACGTCAACTTACCAAAAAAAAAAGAAGAAGAAGATACAAAAATTATAAAGGGCATACCCCAGATTTACATTGAGAACAGAAACATAAAACAACAGATGGTGACAGGCTAGCCACCGAACAGACAACAGAGACCAACTAGATTCATTAGGGAAACCAAAACAACCAGCTAAGTATCAAATTAAGAATCTATGTTATTGACCCTCCAAGCTCTTTGGATCCTTTTGTTTTCATCTGTTGGGAGAACATTCCTCATCAAATCAAGCTTATCGCGAATGATACATCATTATATCCCAGTATATAATGATGTTTCAGACCATGTTTTGTGACTTTCAGGCAATAATATTAAACTTTTCAACTTCTCATGAAGAGAGTTTTTCTTCCTTGTTCTTCCATTTCTAGAATTGGTTGAAAAACAAATCAGACTTATCACTCTTAATCACAAAGAGTATGATGTTTTTATCTTGATTGGAATTCCTTTGCGGTATCTTCGACTTATCAAAGAGTTTCATTCAGACTTTATTCCTCATTTCCATTATAAATTATGCAATTTTTTAGCCTAAACACCATAAGAAAAACCATATAACCAAACCCACCTTCCTTCATCTTCACATCAGATTGTTAGTTTGTTTGAGTTAGGTAACTAAGGCACATCATCTTGCTATCAGAGCAAAGGTTTCAGAACTGATTTGGGATTAGAAACATCAAGGATTGTGGATCTTCTCTCTATTTATTTTTTTTGCTAAGGTTTGATTTGAATTCTATTGATTTGTGGTTATTCTTGTTGTTCTTCTCTCATCTGATCTGGGCTGATTGGTTTGTGTGAAATTTGGACCACATTGTGAGTATTGTGGACTGAAACAAATTGTGTTTTCCTTAACTTGGATTTGGATTGGAACGAGTTTCCCTTGCTGATTGTGGTGGCTATTTGTGAACTAAGTTGAAAGACTTTGTTGTTTGGATTTGTGTGTGAATTGTGGGAATTGTTATACTATGGCTAGTGAAAGAGATGAGATTCCAAGAGGAATCAGTTTGGAACAAGCACAACTTATTGGGTTGCAACGAACTCATAATGAGATTTGGGGAGAAATGAAGGGAATTCATGATCATGCCTTCATGCAAATGATGCAAAGGAACAATTTGCAACCCCAATAAATGCAAGCCCGTAGGGTGTAATGAAATGCTATTGTAGAGCTTGAATTGGAGCCAAATGGGGATGACAAGGCTGACAAAAGGGTTAGACCGAGAAGACAGAATAATCACCCTCCTAGTGGAATTAAACTTAAAGTTCCATCATTTAGAGGTAGTAGCTCACCTGAGGAGTACTTGGAGTGGGTTTAGAAGTTAAGAAGGTGTTCGATTGGTACAAGTATACTGACGAAAAGAAGTGTAAGGTGACTACGTTGGGTTTGTCGATTATGCTTTGTTATGGTGGAAGGACTTGAAAATTCAGAGGAGAAGGGATGACGAAGAGGATATCACCTCTTGGACGGCTATGAAAAGGGTGATGAAGAAGAGGCTTGTACCTGATTACTACAAACATGAGTTGTACATAAAACTTCAGACCTTACGACAAGGTTCTTTAAGTGTGGAGGAGTATGTTATGGAGTCTGAGTTACTAATGATATGTTATGAATTGATAGAACCCCAAGAACAGACCATAGCTAGGTTTATTGGCGGGTTGAGGAAAGATATTGGTAATGTTGTTGAGTTACAACCATATATCTTCCTTGAGGATGTGATAAAACTTGCAACAAAGATAGAGAGACAACAAAAGAAAATGAGTTTCTGAGCTGGCATAATAGTATCGAATGCTTCAATATTTCCATATCTTCATGAATGTGGAATGCTCTTAAAAAGGATGAGAAAGTGGGGTTTAGTAAGGAGATTCAAAGGCAAGTTGGTGAGCTCTTAGAGAAGGGTTATGTGCGAGAGTCACTTGCTCGATGTTCCATGCCACCTTCCTTGTTCTGAAGAAGGATGGAACCATGTGGATGTGTGTGGACAGTCGTGCAATCAACAAGATAACAGTTAAGTATTGATTTTCTATACCTAAACTTGATGAATTACATGGTGTTGCGTTGTTTTCTAAGATTGATTTGATGAGTGGTTATCATAAAATTAGGATGAAAGAGGGGGATGAGTGGAAAACAACATTTAAAATTAAACTCGGGTTGTATGAATGGTTGTGATGTGTATCATGGGAATTATAATCCATGTAAAGCTAAATCTAATATGCAAGAGGATTCAGATGGTCCAATGAAAACAGCGAGAGTGAAACAACTACAAAGGGCCTTGACGAGTCAAATTGGAATGCTTGAAGCTGCGTCGGAGTTAAAAATTAGCAATCAGTTTGAAATTGGTTCAAGGATGTTTATTTGCCTACAATTGGAACTTGAAGATGGGAAAAGCCCTTAATGGTTTTTTTTATTCTGGGCTGCTTGAATTTGGGTTGATATGCAAATAAGTGAAGGAATTGATGCTGTTTATGGTCAGAACAGCAAATGAATTTGAACCCGAATTTGAAGTTGATGCGAACCTTATGATCACGCAACCCACACGCAAAGACACCAATTCCCGGAAAGCCAAGTAAATCAGGTTTGATAGGAGTGTGACACAAAGATAACTTGTACCTAGACACCAGCACTATTGGAAACGGAGACCCCCACCCAACGAATATTGATTCGCGAACGAGAAGTATAAGGATGACGCCACGAAAACAGTTGTTCTTCGATAAGTCGTTTTCCAGTTCTTTAGAGAACCATGGAAGGGAGATTATCTCACCAACACACACACACACAAAGTGCGGCAAACAAGAAGTTTTATTAATCTGAATTGTCTAACTTACATTTCTGATTATGCCTTTATTTATACTAACTCTAGACTTAAATAAACCTTAATGGACCCCCCTTAGGTGGACTTATCTGATGCCCACTTACAATTGACTCAAATAAGTAATAATAACCCAAAGACTAAGAAGAAAATAATAAAAATCCAAAAATTACCATCCTAAATATGCTAGAATCAGATTTGTCACCATTAAGAAGTCCCAAATAGACTAGGAAATCTGATTTAAAGGTAGAATTTATTCTGAAGTCTTCTTTCCTTTATGTAGCTAGGATGAATAAGGAATCCTTGTAAGAAAATGATGTGCCGTGAATGATTTGAAAATCGGCAACAATGAATCTGACGAAAATGGATGAAGGATGGGTCTGGTTGTGTTGTCTTTCTTTTGGTGTTTAGGCTGGATTATAGTGATTTCAAGGTAAATAAGATGGAGGATAGACTAGAATGATACTTTGATAAGTCGATCTGGACGCCACAAAGATCAATCTAGGATTTCGACGCCACACTCTTTGTGATTGAAGAGTGATAAGTCAGGTAGGGTTCTTCACAAAATCAATTTGGAAGAACAACTCTTAATTCTGTGAATTAAGTTTCAAATCTTGGCCAAAAGTTCTTTATTACATATTCTGATACTATATTTATAATTGGAACATCCCCCCAAATTAGGAATAATTCAACATGGCAGAAGTCAAGCCCAAAAAACAGACTTTGACAAACTAACCTAGACAAATTAACTAGCACACGTTTTTTGACCTTTCTAACATAAACAGACCAAATTTAAAACAACCATATCTTCTTATACAAAAGTCCAATGCAATCATGGTTGAACAATCTAGAAAGAACACGTTCTGAACTTGAAATCCACCTAGATTAGTCTTGTTTTCACATGCAATGGATGACTTCAAATTCGGGTTCAAATTCATTTGCTGTTCTGACCATAAACAGCATCAATTCCTTCACTTATTTGCATATCAACCCAATTTCGAGTAGCCCAGCATCAAAGAAAAATTAAGGGCTTTTCTCATCTCCAAGTTCCAATTGTAGGCAAATAAACATCTTTGAACCAATTTCAAACTGATTGCTAATTTTTAACTCTGACGCAGCTTCAATCATTCCAATTTGACTCGTCAAGGCCCTTTGTAGTTGTTTCGCTCTCGCTCTTGTCATTGGACCATCTGAATCCTCTTGCACATTAGTTTTAGCTTTACAAGATGGATTATAATTCCCATGATGCACATCATCAGCCCCGGGTTGAAAATGATTTGTCCTCAAATCAGAATCGTCATCGTCATCCAAGTATGGAGTCAAGTCTTTCACATTAAAAGTAGCTGATACGTTGTGATTACCAGGAAGATCTACCTTATACGCATTGTCATTCACCTTCTCTATAATCCGAAATGGACCATCAGCTCTTGGCATCAACTTGGACTTACGTTTGCTTGGGAATCTGCCCTTGCTAATATGAATCCAAACAAGATCTCCAGGTTCAAACCTAACCATTTTCCGCCCCTTGTTAGCTTGTTTAGCATACTTTATCGTTTTCTCCTCAATATGTAATCGAACCTGCTCATGTAGTTTCTTCATCAATTCTGCCTTTCTAATTCCATCCATAGATGTCCTCTCATCAATTGGAATATGAATAAGATCAATAGGAACACAAGGATTAAAGCCATACACAACCTCAAATGGTGAAAATTTTGTAGCCCCATGCACACTACGATTATATGCAAACTCCACAATAGGCAAACAAGTATCCCAACTCTTCAAATTCTTATGTATAACAGCTCGTAACAAAGAAGATAAAGTTCGGTTTACCACCTCAGTTTGTCCATCAGTTTGTGGATGACATGCCATACTGAAAAGTAACTTCGTTCCAAGCTTCCTCCAAAGAGTCTTCCAAAAGTGGCTTAAGAACTTTGTATCACGATCAGAGACAATGCTTTTAGGAACTCCATGCAAACGAACAACCTCTTGAAAGAACAAATCAGCAACATGTACTGCATCGTCAATTTTGTTGCAAGGAATGAAATGAGACATTTTTGGAGAATCGATCAACCACGACCATTATTGAATCTTTTCCACGCTGTGTTCTTGGTAACCCAAGTACAAAGTCCATGCTAACATCCATCCATGGTTGCTCTGGAATAGGCAATGGCATATACAGTCCATATGCATTCTCTTTACCCTTAGCTTTCTTGCAAATAGCACATCTCTCAATCACCTTGTGCACATCCCGTAACATGCTAGGCCAAAAAAAATGTTCTTTCAGCAGCTCATAAGTCTTCTTCTCCCCAAAATGACCACTAAGACCACCACCATGAGCCTCTCGCACAAGCAACTCCCGTAACAATCCTGAAGGAATACACATTCTGCCCATTTTGATCAAGTAACCTTCATGCATAAAGAACCCATCACAAGCTCCCTTTGCACATTCGACAACCACATTAGCAAAGTAGGAATCATTAGCATACTGTTCCTTCACTTGTTCAAAACCCATCAGCCTTGCATTCAACATAGAGATCAGTGCAAACCTCCTAGAAAGAGCATCAGCAACCACATTAACTTGCCCTTTCTTGTACTTTATGACATAAGGAAATGACTCCATAAACTCCACCCATTTAGCATGTCTGCGATTCAGCTTGCTTTGCCCCTTAAGATACTTCAAGGATTCATGATCAGTATGTATAACAAATTCTTTAGGCAACAAGTAGTGCTGCCATACCTCTAGAGCCCGAATCAAAGCATAGAACTCCTTGTCGTAAATAGAGTAGTTCAAACGTGCTCCATTTAACTTTTCACTAAAGAATGCAATCGGCCTCTTTTCTTGCAGCAAGACAGCCCCAATTCCAACTCCGGAAGCATCGCACTCTATTTTGAATGTTTTAGCAAAGTCTGGAAGTGCTAAAACTGGAGCAGTACAGAACTTCTCCTTAATTAGCTCAAATGCTTTCTGCGCATCTTCACTCCATCTAAAGTCGTTCCCATTTTTCAAGCATTCTGTCATAGGAGCAACAATAGAGCTGAAGTCTTTCACAAATCGCCTGTAGAAAGAAGCTAAACCATGGAAACTCCTCACATCAGCGATACTAACAGGTTTTGGCCAGTCCCGAATTGCCTCAATTTTCTCCTCATCAACCTTAACTCCCCTGCTAGAGATAATATACCCAAGAAACACGACACTTTCTTTACAGAAGTAACACTTTGTGAGTTTCCCATACAACTTAGAATCTCGCAAAGTTTCAAACACAACTCTAAGATGCTTCATATGATCATCAAAGGTCTTGCTATACACCAGGATATCATCAAAATATACTACAACAAACAGCCCAATATACTTCCTCAAAACATGATTCATAAGCCTCATAAATGTACTAGGCGCATTAGATAACCCAAACGGCATTACCATCCATTCATATAACCCCTGTTTAGTTTTAAATGCTGTTTTCCATTAATCTCCTTCTTTCATTCTAATTTGGTGATAACCACTCATCAAATCGACTTTAGAAAACAATGCAGCCCCATGCAACTCATCAAGCAAATCATCAAGTCTGGGTATAGGAAATCGATACTTAACTGTTATTTTGTTGATAGCGCGGCTGTCCATACACATCCTCATGGTACCATCTTTCTTCGGTACAAGCAAAGTAGGTACAGAACATGGACTAAGTGATTCTCGCACATAGCCCTTCTCTAAGAGCTCACCAACCTGCCTTTGAATCTCTTTTGCTTCCTCTGGATTACATCTGTATGCTGGTCTGTTAGGAAGTGAAGCTCCCGGCACCAAATCAATTTGATGCTCAATTCCACGAATAGGTGGTAACCCTTTAGGTAATTCATCTGGAAACACATCTTTAAATTCTTCAAGCAATTCTTTAATCTGTATTGGTAAGTCCAATCCTTCTACTTGTAGTAATTGCTTTGCCCAGATCATGAAAACAGCCCCTGCTGAAGCTAATGCTTGTTTGATGTCTCCTTTTTTGGCTAACAACAGCCCCTTACGTGATTTCACCTCCTTTTGTTGGCTTCGTATATGATCCTCTCTAACCTGTTGAGAACTCAATGGTAACAAGTTCACCTTCTTTCCATTCAGCATAAAAGAATAAGTGTTCTTTCGTCCATTGTAGGTCACATCCTTATCAAACTGCCATGGACGACCCAGCAACAAATGGCTAGCTGACATCGGCGCAACGTCACACAAAACCTCGTCATGATAGGTTTTAATGGAAAAAGGTACACGAACTTGCTTTGTCACCCGAATCTCCCCATTCTCATTCAGCCATCGCAAACTGTACGGCCTGGGATGTGGAAGGGTAGTTAAACCCAATTTCTCCACCAAGGTAGTTGACGCAACATTAGTGCAACTTCCATTGTCAATGATCATCCCACACACCTTATCTCGAATCTGACATCGAGTATGAAAGATGTTCTCGCGTTGCTCATCACTAACGACAATTTGTGCATTCAGAACCCGTTGCACAACCAACAAATCTCCAGCCATAATTAAGTTTATCAACCTCAATTCCAGCAAGCCTTTCTTCTGTTTTTGGCTCCTGCCTTAGATCGCAACTGATGCTCTGATACCAGATGATGTGCCGTGAATGATTTGAAAATCGGCAACAATGAATCTGACGAAAATGGATGAAGGATGGGTCTGGTTGTGTTGTCTTTCTTTTGGTGTTTAGGCTGGATTATAGTGATTTCAAGGTAAATAAGATGGAGGATAGACTAGAATGATACTTTGATAAGTCGATCTGGACGCCACAAAGATCAATCTAGGATTTCGACGCCACACTCTTTGTGATTGAAGAGTGATAAGTCAGGTAGGGTTCTTCACAAAATCAATTTGGAAGAACAACTCTTAATTCTGTGAATTAAGTTTCAAATCTTGGCCAAAAGTTCTTTATTACATATTCTGATACTATATTTATAATTGGAACATCCCCCCAAATTAGGAATAATTCAACATGGCAGAAGTCAAGCCCAAAAAACAGACTTTGACAAACTAACCTAGACAAATTAACTAGCACACGTTTTTTGACCTTTCTAACATAAACAGACCAAATTTAAAACAACCATATCTTCTTATACAAAAGTCCAATGCAATCATGGTTGAACAATCTAGAAAGAACACGTTCTGAACTTGAAATCCACCTAGATTAGTCTTGTTTTCACATGCAATGGATGACTTCAAATTCGGGTTCAAATTCATTTGCTGTTCTGACCATAAACAGCATCAATTCCTTCACTTATTTGCATATCAACCAAATTTCGAGTAGCCCAGCATCAAAGAAAAATTAAGGGCTTTTCTCATCTCCAAGTTCCAATTGTAGGCAAATAAACATCTTTGAACCAATTTCAAACTGATTGCTAATTTTTAACTCTGACGCAGCTTCAATCATTCCAATTTGACTCGTCAAGGCCCTTTGTAGTTGTTTCGCTCTCGCTCTTGTCATTGGACCATCTGAATCCTCTTGCACATTAGTTTTAGCTTTACAAGATGGATTATAATTCCCATGATGCACATCAGAAAAGGATTCTGAAATAATTATGAATCCTTACCACACTTGGAACCTATGTTGCAGCCCATTAAAGATCTTTGTAGAATTAGTAGATTTCCAAAATAAGCTGCCATATATCCTTTTAGGAAAAGAATCCTAACCAAATTGGAAGTCCACAAGTCAAAAGAAAGTAAATAACAAAATTCGTACAGCCTCCGTTGACCCATGTTTCGATACCTTCCCAAACTCCGATTGACCTGAAATTTTAACCCAAGGTAGGACACCATGTCAGGAGACTCCACGTAAAATTACAGCCTGATCCAACAGTCGGATTGAGAATTATGACTGTTGTCGTAAAACTAGATAGATGCACTTCTTACATCAAAATCCGAATTTGACCTTTCCTGAATCGTATCAGAAGTCATCCATTGCATGTGAAAACAAGACTGATCTAGGTGGATTTCAAGTTCAGAACATGTTCTTTCTAGATTGTACAACCATGATTGCATTGGACTTTTGTGTAAGAAGATATAGTTGTTTTAAATTTGGTTTGTTTGTGTTAGAAAGGTCAAAAAACATGTGCTAGTTAATTTGTCTAAGTTAGTTTGTCAAAGTCTGTTTTTTGGGCTTGACTTTTGCCATGTTGAATTTTTCCTAACTTTGGAGGGATGTTCCAATTATAAATATAGTATCAGAATATGTAATAAAGGACTTTTGGCCAAAATTTGAAACATTCACAGAATTAAGAGTTGTTCTTCCAAATTGATTTTGTGAAGAACCCTACCTGACTTATCACTCTTCAATCACAAAGAGTGTGGCGTCGAAATCCTAGATTGATCTTTGTGGCGTCCAGATCGACTTATCAAAGTATCATTCTAGTCTATCCTCCATCTTATTTACCTTGAAATCACTATAATCCAGCCTAAACACCAAAATAAAGACAACACAACCAGACCCATCCTTCATACATTTTCGTTAGATTCATTGTTACCGATTTTCGAATCATTTACGGCACATCAGGTTGGTAATGCTATTTGGGCTATCTAACTCACCTAATACATTTATACGTCTTATGAATCATGTTTTGAGGAAGCATGTTGGATTATTTGTTATCGTGTATTTTGATGATATTTTAGTGTATAGTAGAACTTTTGATGATCATATGGAGCATTTTAGGGTTGTATTTGATACTTTGCGAGATGTTAAATTATATGAGAAACTAGAGAAGTGTCATTTCTATTAAGAAAGTATTGTGTTTCTTGGTTATATCATTTCTAGTAGTAGGATTATGGTTGACGAAGAAAAAATAAAAGCAATTAAAGATGGGATGAAACCCTCTAGTATTGTTGATGTGAGGAGTTTCCATGTTTAGCTTTATTTTATTGGCGATTTGTGAAGAACTGCAATTCTATAGTTGCACCTTTGACCGAATGTTTGAAAATGAGAAGTGAGTTTCGGTGGAGCGAAAATGCACAGAAGACTTTTGAGTTGATTAAAGAGAAGTTATGTATTATGCCTGTTTTAGCACTTCCAGATTTTGTTAAGATGTTTTAGCACCTCGATAGAGTGTGATGCTTCCGGGATTGGAATTGGGGCTGTGTTATTGCATGAAAGGAGTCTTATTGTATACTTTAATGAAATGTTTAATGGTGCATGATTGAACTACTCAACTTATGACAATGAGTTCTATGCTTTAATTCGAGTTCTACAGGTATGACAACACTACTTATTACCAAAGGAGTTTGTTGACCATACTGACCATGAATCTTTGAAGTATATTAAGGGACAAAGCAAGCTAAACCAAAGACATGCTAAGTTGGTAGAGTTTATGGAATCATTTCCATATATCATCAAGTATAAGAAGGGGCAAGTTAATGTAGTTGTCGATGCTCTTTTTTGGAGGTATGCAACGATGCTCTTTCTAGGAGGTATGCAATGATTTCCATGTTGAATGCAAGGTTGATGGTTTCGAACAAGTAAAGGATCAGTATGTTAATGATTCCTACTTTGCTAATGTGATTGCCGAATGTGCTAAGGGAGCTTGTGATGGGTGCTTTATGCATGAAAGTTACTTGTTCAAGATAGGCAGAATATGTATTCCTTCAGGTTCTTTACGGGAGATGCTTCTGCGAGAGGCTCATGGTGGTGGTCTTAGTGGTCATTTCGGTGTAAAGAAGAGTTATTAGCTTCTGAAAGAACATTTCTTTTTTATATGATCCAAACAAGGTCAAATTCAGATTTTTATGTAAAATGTGCAACTATTCAGTTTTACGGCAACAGTCATAATTCTCAATTCGATCATTGGATCAAGATGAACTTTTACGTGGCGTTTCCTGGTATGTTGTCCTACCTTGAGTTGAAATTTTAGGTCAATCAAAATTTGGGAAGGCACCGCAATACGTGTCAACAGAGGCTGTACGAGTTTTGTTATTTACTTCCTTTTGACTTGTGGACTTCCTATATGGCAACAATCATTTTCCTACAAGGAAATGGCAGCTTGTTTTGGGAATCTCCTAACTCTACAAGGATCTTTAATGGGCTGCAATATAGTTTCCAAGTGGCAAAAATTCATAAATATTTTAAAATCCTTTTCTTACAAGGATTCCTTATTCATCATAGCTAGAACAAGGAAAGAAGACTTCAGAATTAATTCTACATTCACATCAGATTTCTTAGTTTATTTGGGACTTTTTAAGGGTGACAAATCTGATTCTAGCATATTTAGGATACTAATTTTTGGATTTTTATTATTTTATTATTTTCTTCTTAGTCTTTGGGTTATTATTACTTATTTGGGTCAATTATAAGTGGGCCTCATATAAGTTCACCTAAGGGTTTATTTAAGCATTAGGATTTATTTAAGCCTAGAGTTAGTATAAATAAAGGCATAACCAGACATGTAAGTTAGACAATTCATATTAATAAAACTTCTTGTTTGTCGCACTTTGTGTGTATGTGTTGGTGAGATAATCTCCCTTCAATGGTTCTCTAAAGAACTGAAATCAACTTATCGAATAAGAACTGGCTTTGTGGCGTCATCCTTATACATCTCTTTCACGAATCAATATTATTGGGTGGAGGTTTTTTGTTTCCAATAGTGCTGGTGCCTAGGTACAAGTTATATTTGTGTCACACTTCTATCAAACCTGATTTACTTGGCTTTCTAGGAATTGGTGTCTTTGCGTGTGGGTTGCATGACCATGTGATCACGAGGTTCGCATCATTTAGTATCAGAACTTGGCTCCATTAATCAAGTTATATCCTTCTGAAATTTTTGTTATTGTTGTTTCCACAAAAAAATTCCTTAGTATCCAATTTCTTCTTCTTCTTGATTTTGCAGCATATCAACAAAAAAAATAAAATTTTTTTATTTTTTTCATTCTATTACTGTCCAAAATATATCAGTTGCATAAAAAAATGAAAAACAATAGTTCAAAACGACGTTTATTGGTTTCTGCCGCAGAAAACTGAACAAGGAACTCGTACAGCCTCTGTTGACACGTATTGCGGTGCCTTCCCAAATTCTCTTATTCCTAAAGTTGCTAATCCTACAAGGTTGACAGATTTTCATCCTATATCTTGCTGCAATACAGTGTACAAATGCATCGCTAAGATTCTAGCTGGGAGAATCAAAGTTGTTTTGCCATCCTTAGTTGGTCCATATCAGACTGCTTTTAGCTCAGGACGGAGAATCAGTGATAACATTCTTTTGTCTCAGGAACTAATGAAAGGCTATCATAAATCTACGGGACCTGCTCGTTGTGCTATGAAAGTTGATCTGATGAAGGCTTATGACTCGGTGCGGTGGGATTTCGTTGACGCTATGTTAATAAAAATGGGATTCCCTAGAACAGTCATTGATTGGATCATGGTTTGTGTTACATCATGTCAATTCTCTATCAACGTCAATGGTGAGCTTGCAGGTTACTTTCAAGAGGGCTGAGACAAGGGGATCCATTGTCCCCATATTTGTTTGTCCTATGTATGGAAATCCTGTCGGGGCTATTCTGCAAGATGAGTGCCAACCAAGAATTCAAGTTCCACTGGAGATGCAAGAAGGACAAAATTTCTCATCTTTGTTTTGCTGATGACTTGATGATTTTTAGCAACGGGGATGTAAACTCAATTCGTATGATCAGAACTGTGCTCACAAAGTTTCAAGATCTATCAGGTCTGTATCCAAATCCAAACAAAAGTGACATCTTCTTGAGCGGTGTGTTAAATGCTGAGAGGGAACAAATTATTCATATTCTTGGGTTTAGAGAGGGGGAGCTCCCTATGAAACATTTGGGAGTACCTCTTCTCTCGTCCAGACTAAAGGCTATTTATTGTAAGGGCCTCGTGGATCGAATCACCTCTAAAGTTCGACATTGGACTTGTAGAGCACTCTCGTATGAAGGACGGGTACAACTGATTAATTCAGTCTTATTTTCCATACAGGTCTATTGGGCATCTCTCTTTCTCTTACCTGGGCAAGTAATTAAAAATGTGGAGCAAATTATGAAATCCTTTCTTTGGTCAGGTTCAGATATGAGAACTACTGGGGCTAAAGTGGCTTGGGATCAGGTATGTCTTCCAAAAAAGGAGGGGGGGCTAGGAATAAAAAGCATAACAGAATGGAACAAGATTGCTTTGTTGAAACACATTTGGAACCTGTGCAATGACTCAGATGGCTCAATATGGTCTACTTGGATCAGATCCAATCTGTTGCGAGGTAGGAATTTCTGGACAATCAAGACGCCACAAAATTGCTCTTGGGCTTGGGGAAAGATTCTAAAGCTCAGATCCTTAGCATGGCCGAAGATGAAGTACATCATAGGAGATGGAATGACAACCTCTCTATGGTTTGATAATTGGCATCCTCACAGCCCACTCGCGGATTCTTACGGGGAAAGATTCATCTATGATTCAGGTATGGCCAAGAACGCGAAGGTGAATGTGCTAATTCAGAACTCAGAATGGAAAACGCCTACCACCCAAGCTATTGGCTGGCACCCCATTATAGAAGCTATTCCTTCCAATTCTAATCCTAAGATGGGGCAAAAGGATGAGATAGTTTGGTTGGACTCGCCAAATCACAGATTCTCGGTCAAAGTAGCTTGGGAACATCTAAGACGTCATCGTCAGATGGTTGAATGGCATGACATTGTGTGGTTCAAGAATGCTGTTCCAAGACATTCATTTCTTCTATGGATGGCCGTCCAACAAAAACTCACAACTCAAGATAAACTTCATCGGTTTGGTATACATGGTCCCAATAGATGCTCACTCTGTCTCCGCAACAATGAGGATCACAACCACTTGTTCTTTGAATGCTCCTATACTAAAGCGATCTGGTGGGATGTTTGTGACAGATGCGACATTCCAAGAATGACAAAAGGCTGGGATGAATGGATTCGATGGGCCACTGTCTCTTGGCATGGCAAGAGTTTCGTCAATTTTTCTCGTAAACTGAGTTTTGCAGCTATAGTGTATCATGTATGGCAAGAACGGAATGCAAGGATCTTTGCTGGAATGTCTAGAACTCCGAATTTGGTCCTTAATCAAATCGAATGTATCATTCGTGATAAGCTTGATTTGATGAGGAATGTCGTACCAACAAATGAAAACACAAGGATCTAACGAGCTTGGAGGGTGAATACCATAGATTCTTAATCTGTTAGTTAGCTGGTTGTATTGGTTTCCCTAACGAATCTAGTGAGGTTTCAGTTTTACGGTCGGTGGCTAGCCTGTAGCCATCTGTTGTTTTATGTTTCTGTTATCATTGTAAATCTGGGGTATGCCCCTTATAATGTTTGTATCTTCTTCTTTTAATACATACGTCAACTTACCAAAAAAAAAAAAAAACTGAACAAGGAACAATTGGATCAACTCAACTCGGAATTAGCTCAAATTTGATACTATGATTTCTGGGGTTCAAATCGCAGTAGATATTAATTTCCGAGCCAATTGGATATCGATTTCTTTAGTTTTTAATTTCGGGTCTGATTCGTAATGTTTTTGCGTCAGTATATCAACACTTATCATAAATTGCTCAAACTTTATATTCTGTCTATTTGGGCTGATATCGCACTATATGTGAAATTTTATCTCAATCGGACATTATTTACTTTAGGTTCTGACTTCAACTTTAGCCAAGTTTACTCAAGGTAGAGATAACTTGGATGTTCAGTTGGGAGGACAAAACAAAAGCCAAAATAAAAGTGGTTTAGGTTTCAATGGTGTAGGAAAACAAAAATTGAATGAGCATTTTAATCAATCTAACATGTATAGTTGTTTTTTCATATGTGATTTTTGTAATAGGAAATGTTATTCATCACATAAATGTAGATTAAAGAAAAATAGCATTCCTAAAAATGTTGTGGGTACTGAAAGGTACAATGCCTAATAAACAAGGACCTGATTTTAAAAGAGTACCTAAAATTGCTTTTTGAAGGAATTCCATAAATGAAGAAGGAAAATGTTCCAAAAAAAAAGGAACACAAGTCATGGACAGGTAAGGCCTCAATTCAAAAATCAAAATTCTGAACCAATGCCAAAGGCAAAAAAGGTCTTACTTCTAAAAACACCAAGTTGGAAGAAACTTGCATTGGAAGAATAATAGTAAAAGAAATATTATACCCTTATTCATCAACAACAATATGAGGAGGAATGCACAACTATGTTCAAGGTCTCAATCCCAAAGACATATGGGAGGACAACCAAGATCTATAAACACAAGGTGATGTGAACCTCGTGGTCACGTCACTCATATGCAAAGACACAAATTCCTGAAAAACCAAGTAAATCAGGTTTGATAGGAGTGTGACATAAAGATAACTTCTACCTAGGCACTAGCACTATTAGAAACCGAAAATCCCCACCCAACGAATATTAATTCGCAAACAAGAAGTATAAGGATGACGCAAAGAAGCTAGTTGTTCTTCGATAAGTCATTTTCAGTTCTTTAGAGAACCATGGAAGGGAGATTATCTCACCAACATACACACACACAGTGCAACCAACAAGAAGTTTTATTAATCTGAATTGTCTAACTTACATGTTTGGTTATGCCTTTATTTATACTAACTCTAGACTTAAAATAAACCATAATGGACCCCCTCTTAGGTGGACTTATATGAGGCCCACTTACAATTGACCCAAAAAAGTAATAACAACCCAAAGACTAAGAAGAAAATAATAAAAATACGAAAATTACTATCCTAAATTTGCTAGAATCAGATTTGTCACCATTAAAAAGTTCCAAATAAACTAGGAAATCTGATCTGAAGTAGGATTAATTCTAAAGTGTTCTTTCCTTGTTGTAGCTAGGATTAATAAGGAATCCTTGTAAGAAAAGGATTCTGAAACATTTATGAATCCTTGCCACACTTGGAAACTATGTTGTAGCCCATTAAAGATTTTTGTAGACCTAGAAGATTCCCAAAACAAGCTGCCACATCCTTTTAGGAAAAGAATCCTAGACAAATAGGAAGTCCACAAGTCAAAAGAAAGTAAATAACAAAATTTGTATGGCCTTTATTGACCAGTATTGTGGTGCCTTCCCATACTCCGATTAACCTGAACTTTTAATCCAAGGTAGGAAAACATGTTAGGAGACTCCACATAAAATGTCAGCCCAATCCAATGGTCAGATTAAGAATTATGATTGTTGTTGTAAAATTGGATAGTTGCACATTTTAAATCAAAATCCGAATTTGACCTTGCCTGGATCGTATCACTTGCCACACTTGGAAACCATGTTACACCCATTAAAGATCTTTGTAGAACTAGGAGATTCCTAAAATAAGCCGCCATATCCTTTTAGGAAAAGAATTCTAGCCAAATATGAAGTCCACAAATCAAAATGAAGTAAATAGCAAAATCCGTACAGCTTTTGTTGACCAGTTTTGTGGTGCCTTTCCAAACTGCAATTGACCTGATATTTTAATCCAAGGTAGGACAACATGTCAGGAGACTCCATGTAAAATGCGAGCACGATCAAACGGTCAGATTGAGAATTATGAATGCTGTTGTAAAACTGGATAGTTGCGCATTTTACGTCAAAATTCGAATCTAATTGTTTTTTTGTTACCCGGATCATATCACAAGGTCTTTTGCGATGACAAATCATATGGTCAAATATATAAACCAAGGACCATAAAGAAATGTGTATCAACCTCAACGATACACAAGGCCATGGAGAAACGTGTACCCAACACACGAAGGTCAAAGGTACACAAAGCCAATGCCAAGATTTCAACCATAATATGGATATCATCATCAAACATTAAGAGGATACATCCCACAAGATTTTTGGGAGAATTGACAAGCCTTTCAACAATCAATGATGATGCCATTCAACCTAGTAGGAAACTACAACCAGAGGTTAGTGATCCAAACCTTAGCTAATTTATTGTAGTTTATCTAATATTGGCATGTCACCCTAGAAGCATGATAGGAACACTCATACTTGATTTATATGCTTGCTTTGTTTGTGCATGTATGTGCTTAAAACTTGAGCAATATGAGAATCGATCAATTGTCTAAATTTAAGTTGTATGATGTGGATTTTTTGAGGTTTTGATCATCATTCATATGGAGAAATATGTTTAGAATCGAATAGGATTGAATTGTGGAAGAAACGAGTGAAAACATGAAAAATCATGATTTTAGGCAAGAGTTAAAATGACAAGATCGTTTCTTTAAATCGGTCTGACTGATTATCAAAACGGTCAAACTGTTTTACACTATATAAAACCTACAGCTTACATTTTTCTCTCCTAAAACCCGACTCCATGCAATTTCCATAGCCTCTCTCTCTATTTCTATAAACCTTAAACTCCATCCCTAAAAGTTTTACACTTCAATTAAATACTAAATCCTAACACAAAACACTTTAGAATAAACTATATTTGATTCATTTGTGTTCAAACTCTCACAATATCAAAAACCCCAACCTTGTGTCCTTTCAAAAACCTTGTGAAGAACAATGCCAAGAGTCAACATGCCTTCAAGGAGGAACGTTCAAAGGTTTGACAACAACCTTTTCGTCTTTGAAGAAGCTGAAAAGAGATACAATGAAGATTTTAAATTAGGCAAATAACTCCACCAAGGTATGTGGATTGATATGACTTTGGTAGAATAAATATAGTGAATTCTTTTGAGAATATTGGTTGGAAGGATGTAGTTAGTGATTAGTACTTAAAAGTGCATTTTTATCAAGGTTTTATATCATCATTTTGCACTTGAAGTATCAATAACTCCTTAACTAAAGCATGTTTTATAATAACATATCTAATAATATAAGATACCTTTAATTTATGGTAAATATTCATCTTAAATGCAGGCCTATCACATAAATCAAAGAATTGATTGATGAGTTGAAGTACTGAAATTGAAAGGACAAAGAGATGGCCAAACTTAGAAAAGAGATGTTGGTGCAGTCCAAACTGGAACATTGTTCGGTAATCGGGTCATATCTGGAGTTGTAGATCTCGGATTTAGGTCTACTTTATATGGATGGAAAGGTAAGACATAGGCCTACAACTTTCATGAGGAGTCCAAGATTTAACAAAGCCGTTTTCAAGTCCAAATTGTAGCAACAACGAAGAAGTCCGAATCTGTCCTGCAGCCCAGACATATTCAGTGTTCAGCCCATATCTCGAGTTATAGAAGTCCAAATGATCTTTACCCTAGAAAGATGAGACAATTTCCTAGAACTTTCATGATTTAAGTCTGTTCAAATTATGACGTTCTCACTGACGTTTTTGGCAGACAAGAAGATAAAAATTGTCATCAAGTCAAGATGTGGCCACCCATTCATCAATTAGTCAACAAATCAATAGTTCCGAATTTTAGCCTATAAAAGGAGGCATTTGCCATGTATTGAGGCATCTTGGTGTTCAGATCAAGATCATGCTCTTGCTCTCTCTTTTGTAATACTTAAGTTTTGTTTATATTAATCTCTTGTTTATGCCTTTCATTTCCTTTTGTTTACTTAGTTAACTTCTTTCTCATTTATGTTCTTATCTTGTTTATTTATGTTTCTTTCTTTCATTATGTTTAGCTAAGTTAATTATGTCAAGGTGAAAAGGGTACACTAATGGTGTAAGAATAAGTATAATATAAACTTAACATGGACCTTAATGTTGGATACTAACATGCTTTATATTTGTTATCTTGTTCACTTTTAATACTTTGCTTGTTAAATGGTTAATCTAGATTTATGTTGTATAACACTTGGTACAACAAATACTTGGCACTTTCATAACCCATATTGTATGGTATAACCGACACCTGAGCTATGAAAGGAACTTGATTTGTTGTTAACATAAGTTATAATCATGAATGCCTGACAACATTTACAAGTATTAGCATTATTCGAATAAGATAACTAATGTAATCATGTTAACAATTTATAATCTGATTGGAACCTCCTTTGTGTGTGGTTTCCAATTGAATAATAAGAGTTTATACTATACTTATTTGAAATACTATTAGTGGATCCTCTAACCTTGACATTTGTTGTTATCATTGTTTAATCCTTACGTTAATCTTCCATCTCAAAGTTCTCATCAACTTCTTCTTCTTTTTCATCTTTATTATTATCATTATTAATAGTATTATTGGTATTATTATTATTAAAATAATAACCCAAAATTGTAGCCCAAAAACCAGAGACAAGAGAGAGAGAGAGAGAGAGAGAGAGAGAGTGGTGCTGTCGGAGCTACATCTACCCCGTCCACCGTTGGATTGTTCTCATTTCTGACTATGTTGTTCCTTCCAACCTTCTCTCAACATTGACCGAACGGATTTGTTATCCAATCAACGAGGTAAGAGATATTGATCTCGCAATATTTCTACTATTCTGCATTTTCAGTTCTGGAACTATGGAGAAGTGGTGAAGTTGCAGCATAGTGAATGGTTTGTCATAGACATGAAGGCCTTTGCCATATGTGAAGATTAAATCACAGTTCTTTGGAAAAAGTTTCATTTTTTCTTGCTAGTTTCAGAGTGGTTTGTCGTAGCTTGATCTTCTTTGTTCACCGTTGGATCATTACCATTTTTGGGTATGTTGTTCTTAGGAACCTACTCTACATCTTGACCGAACGGATCATTGTTATAATCAGTGTGCTGGGAGATATTTGCCTCGTAATTTTGTAATTCTCTCCTTCCTTCATGAACTATTCTGCATCTTGTTGTTTATGAGTTAGGTTGCTGTTATTTCTGAGTTTAGGTTGCTTCTTGGACTCAGTTTATCTTCTTAGCATTTTGTTCTCTCTAGTATTTGTATGCTACCATAATGTCTCTATGTTCTTCTGTGGAAAATGTTCCAATGGTTAGCTCTAACATTGAACAACACAATCAAGTTAAGTCTGGACATACATTAAGATTAGAATTGCAAAATATGTTGAATAGCCATGGGATGAGGATTTCTCAATTTCAAGCTGATTCTGATGTTAGTATAGAGAACCACTCTACTGTCCAAGCTTCTAATGTTGTTCCAGAAATGAACGATGTGTTGGGTTCTAAAGTTGATGAGGTGAAGGTAGGGTCTCATCAACAAGAACAACTGAAACCTAAACCCAAATTGAATTTTTTAACTGCTTTGAAGGGTTCTGATGTTGATGACAATGAGGGTAGCAAGACCCTTGGCATTAGTTCAGTCCGTAATCTGCACTTTGCTCCCCCTACTATGACGGATGGTCGTGTGACAGTAGCTCCTCCACTTGATGTGTTTGAAGATGGCTGCGAATTTTGGAAATCCACCCTAGTTGGTCATTTTGTGGGGCAGAAATTACCGTATCCCGTGGTTAATTCTATTGCCAAAAGAATATGGAGCTCTTACGGTCTATCAGAAGTTTTGTCTTCGGATAACGGTTTCTTCATTTTCAATTTTGATTCTGTTGATCATGCCACTAATGTGCTGGAAAGAGCCCCATGGCACATGGCCAACAGGCCTTTGGTGCTTAAACGTTGGCAGCCGAACATGCAATTTTTGAAAGATGATTTGGCCAGAGTTCCGGTATGGGTTCGGCTGTATAATGTCCCTCTCGAGTATTGGACTATTAAGGGGTTGAGCTGTGTAGCGAGTGCTATTGGAGTCCCCCTTCATGCGGATCATACGACATTGTTGCGTAAAAGGCTTAGTTACGCAAGAGTTTGCGTTGAGATAGATGCTTCGAAGACGTTGGTTAAGGAATATGATCTTCGCTGTCCAAATGGGTTATTCATAACAATTTCAGCTGAGTACGAATGGATACCGTCGAAGTGCAGTAATTGCAATGTCTTTGGACACACCACAGCGCTATGTGCTACTAATAACATTGATAATCTTAAAGTGGTGGCAGAGGGTAAGAGGAATGTAGGAGCTATGAACTCTAAATCTGCGGATAACAAGCAGAATCAGTTTCAGTGGCAGGTAGTTGGTAAACGAAACAAGGGTTCTGTGAGTGGGGAGAATGCCCCCTTGGCATCTAAAGTGGGTAATTGTAATGAGAATGGTTGTTCAACATCTGGTATACATATGTCTGATTGTAAGATGATTGATCATGTGGCATCAGATGTGCACAATGCTGCTTGTCATGAAGATGAAAATCCTTCCTCTCCTATTGTCTTGAAGAGTTTACGAGAAGATATGAATCAGAAGCAAGGGGCTGCAAGTACTGCTTTAGATCAAGATATGGACGCAATGAGAGGTGATACAGATGGGGAACAAACCGATAAGGAGTCAACATCAACGATCCTGACAACCCCTCAAACCCTGAATTCCACCGAAAGGGAAACTGTTAATCAGTTAGCTATTAAGGCTAGAGACTCTCTAGAGAAAAAGAAAAAGGGTTCAAAAGCCTCTTCAAAGCAGCATAAGAAATCTGGCTCCTCTCCAGGAGGCACGTCAAGGTAATCTTCGTGTTGATGTTTGTACTCCTCTCTATTTTCCTATGATTATTGGATGTTGGAATATTAGAGGTTTGAATGATCCTATAAAGCATTCAGAATTGCGTCGGCTCATCCATCAAGAGAGGATAGCTCTTTTTGGTCTGGTTGAAACTCGAGTTAAAGACAAGAATAAAGATAATGTTTCTCAACTTCTTCTGCGTTCTTGGTCCTTCTTGTATAATTATGATTTCTCTTGTCGTGGGCATATTTGGGTTTGTTGGAATGCTGATACGGTGAAGGTTGATGTTTTTGGAATGTCAGACCAGGCTATTCATGTTTCTGTCACTATATTAGCTACCAATATCAGTTTCAATACTTCAATTATTTATGGAGACAATAATGCTTCCTTACGTGAGGCATTATGGTCTGATATTGTGAGTCGTAGTGATGGATGGGAGTCAACCCCGTGGATTCTTATGGGTGATTTTAATGCTATCCGCAACCAGTCGGACAGGTTAGGAGGGTCTACTACGTGGGCTGGTACTATGGACAGATTGGATACATGTATTCGAGAAGCCAAAGTAGATGATCTTCGGTATTCAGGTATGCATTATACTTGGTCGAACCAATGTCCTGAGAATCTGATTATGCGGAAACTAGATAGAGTGCTTGTCAATGAGAAGTGGAATCTGGAATTTCCATTATCGGAAGCGAGATTTTTGCCTTCGGGTATGTCAGACCATTCTCCTATGGTGGTAAAGGTTATTGGCAATGATCAGAACATAAAGAAACCATTCAGATTCTTCGATATGTGGATGGATCATGACGAGTTCATGCCCTTGGTGAAGAAGGTATGGGATCAGAATTCGGGGGGTTGTCCAATGTATCAGCTGTGTTGCAAACTAAGAAAGCTAAAGCAGGAATTGAAACTTTTCAATATGGCTCACTTCTCCAACATTTCAGATAGAGTGAAAGATGCAAAAAACGAAATGGATAAGGCTCAACAGGCTCTGCATACAGCGCATGAGAATCCAATTTTGTGCATGCGAGAAAGGGATGCTGTTCATAAATACGCTTCTACCGTCAGGGCTGAAGAGAGTTTTTTCAAACAGAAGGCAAGGATACAATGGCTTAGCTTGGGGGATCAGAATACTAGCTACTTTCACAAATCAGTAAATGGAAGACAGAATAGAAATAAGCTTCTATCACTTACAAGGGAGGATGGAGAGGTTGTCGAAGGACACGAGGCAGTCAAATCAGAAGTAATTGCATACTTCCATCGTGTGTTAGGAGTTGATCAGATGCCTAGGGTTCTGAACGAGGAAGTGATGGAATCGGCAATTAACTTGAAACTGTCTTCCACGCAACAGCATGTACTCGCACAAGATGTAACAAGGGAGGAGATTAAGCATGCTATGTTTAGTTTGAAGAACAACAAAGCCCCTGGTCCGGATGGCTTTAACGCAGGTTTCTTCAAAAGAATGTGGCACATAGTTGGGGAAGATGTAATCAACGCTGTTAGATCCTTCTTTCAGACTCGTAGAATGCTTAAAGAAATGAATGCTACATCCATTTCCCTTATTCCTAAAGTTGCAAATCCTACAAGGTTGACAGATTTTCGTCCTATATCTTGCTGCAATACAGTGTACAAATGCATCGCTAAGATTCTAGCTGGGAGAATCAAAGTTGTTTTGCCATCCTTAGTTGGTCCATATCAGACTGCTTTTATCTCAGGACGGAGAATCAGTGATAACATTCTTTTGTCTCAGGAACTAATGAAAGGCTATCATAAATCTACGGGACCTGCTCGTTGTGCTATGAAAGTTGATCTGATGAAGGCTTATGACTCGGTGCGGTGGGATTTCGTTGACGCTATGTTAATAAAAATGGGATTCCCTAGAACAGTCATTGATTGGATCATGGTTTGTGTTACATCATGTCAATTCTCTATCAACGTCAATGGTGAGCTTGCAGGTTACTTTCAAGGGGGAAGAGGGCTGAGACAAGGGGATCCATTGTCCCCATATTTGTTTGTCCTATGTATGGAAATCCTGTCGGGGCTATTCTGCAAGATGAGTGCCAACCAAGAATTCAAGTTCCACTGGAGATGCAAGAAGGACAAAATTTCTCATCTTTGTTTTGCTGATGACTTGATGATTTTTAGCAACGGGGATGTAAACTCAATTCGTATGATCAGAACTGTGCTCACAAAGTTTCAAGATCTATCAGGTCTGTATCCAAATCCAAACAAAAGTGACATCTTCTTGAGCGGTGTGTTAAATGCTGAGAGGGAACAAATTATTCATATTCTTGGGTTTAGAGAGGGGGAGCTCCCTATGAAATATTTGGGAGTACCTCTTCTCTCGTCCAGACTAAAGGCTATTTATTGTAAGGGCCTCGTGGATCGAATCACCTCTAAAGTTCGACATTGGACTTGTAGAACACTCTCGTATGCAGGACGGGTACAACTGATTAATTCAGTCTTATTTTCCATACAGGTCTATTGGGCATCTCTCTTTCTCTTACCTGGGCAAGTAATTAAAAATGTGGAGCAAATTATGAAATCCTTTCTTTGGTCAGGTTCAGATATGAGAACTACTGGGGCTAAAGTGGCTTGGGATCAGGTATGTCTTCCAAAAAAGGAGGGGGGGCTAGGAATAAAAAGCATAAAAGAATGGAACAAGATTGCTTTGTTGAAACACATTTGGAACCTGTGCAATGACTCAGATGGCTCAATATGGTCTACTTGGATCAGATCCAATCTGTTGCGAGGTAGGAATTTCTGGACAATCAAGACGCCACAGAATTGCTCTTGGGCTTGGGGAAAGATTCTAAAGCTCAGATCCTTAGCATGGCCGAAGATGAAGTACATCATAGGAGATGGAATGACAACCTCTCTATGGTTTGATAATTGGCATCCTCACAGCCCACTCGCGGATTCTTACGGGGAAAGATTCATCTATGATTCAGGTATGGCCAAGAACGCGAAGGTGAATGTGCTAATTCAGAACTCAGAATGGAAAACTCCTACCACCCAAGCTATTGGCTGGCACCCCATTATAGAAGCTATTCCTTCCAATTCTAATCCTAACATGGGGCAAAAGGATGAGTTAGTTTGGTTGGATTCGCCAAATCACAGATTCTCGGTCAAAGTAGCTTGGGAACAACTAAGACGTCATCGTCAGATGGTTGAATGGCATGACATTGTGTGGTTCAAGAATGCTGTTCCAAGACATTCATTTCTTCTATGGATGGCTGTCCAACAGAAACTCACAACTCAAGATAAACTTCATCGGTTTGGTATACATGGTCCCAATAGATGCTCACTCTGTCTCCGCAACAATGAGGATCACAACCACTTGTTCTTTGAATGCTCCTATACTAAAGCGATCTGGTGGGATGTTTGTGACAGATGCGACATTCCAAGAATGACAAAAGGCTGGGATGAATGGATTCGATGGGCCACTGTCTCTTGGCATGGCAAGAGTTTCGTCAATTTTTCTCGTAAACTGAGTTTTGCAGCTACAGTGTATCATGTATGGCAAGAACGGAATGCAAGGATCTTTGCTGGAATGTCTAGAACTCCAAATTTGGTCCTTAATCAAATCGAATGTATCATTCGTGATAAGCTTGATTTGATGAGGAATGTCGTACCAACAAATGAAAACACAAGGATCCAACGAGCTTGGAGGGTGAATACCATAGATTCTCAATCTGTTAGTTAGCTGGTTGTATTGGTTTTCCTAACGAATCTAGTGAGGTTTCAGTTTTACGGTCGATGGCTAGCATGTAGCCATCTGTTGTTTTATGTTTCTGTTCTCATTGTAAATCTGGGGTATGCCCCTTATAATGTTTGTATCTTCTTCTTTTAATACATACGTCAACTTACCAAAAAAAAAAGGTATTATTATTATTACTTCTATTATTATTATTATTATTATTATTATTATTATTATTGTTATTATTATTGTTATTGTTATAGTTGATACTATTGCTGTTGTATTATTGTTGTTTATAATTTATACAGTTAACCTCCCTGTGGTTCGACCCCGGTCTTGCCGGGTTATTTATTACTTCGACACTCCTGCACTTGGGAGAAGACATCAATCTTTTGGTCGTGTCAGTTAGCATAAATGCCATAATTTATGAGAATGCTAAGATGATGTTTTCTGTCAATCTAAGTGTTAAGGAAAAGAGGAATAATGTCTATTTGAGCAGTTTATGGTTTCAAAATAGAATTGAACTCTAATGTTTTAGCTTAAATTTTAGAGATACCTAAGAGAAACTTTACTAGAACTTATGTCTCCCATCAATTTATTGAGGCACCAAATACCCCAACCTCCTAGATCAAATGAGATTAGTGTTTGGTAGAATTTTAGATGATGGTGAAAGGACTATTACAATGCCTCTATCTTGTGAAATGTATTTATTGCATTCAATAGTTAGTTGGATTATTTTGCTTAAATAAGAGCATAAAGATGAATTAAAATTCATGGATTTAATCCAATTTGATCTAGCCTATTTGTTTTTTAAACACATGAGCAATGTCATTAAAGAAAGGCAAAGAAGAGCCTTAATGTATGAGGCTATCTTAACTAAGATTTTTATTGCCTTTAGAGGATGGTGGAGACATTAGGAGAGATCATATCTACAATTCCATAGAATTGAGAAAATTAGGAATGATTTGTGTTGATAATGTATTGATACGATCCAGACAATGTCAAATTTGGATTTTGACGTAAAAAGTGCACCTATCTAGTTTTATAGTAACAGTCATAATTCTCAATCTGACCGTTGGATCGGGCTGAAACTGTACGTCTCTTATGATATGTTTTCCTACCTTAGGCTAAAATTTCAGGTCAATCGGAGATTAGAAAGACATCTCAATACGGGTCAACAGAGGCTGTACGAATTTTGTTATTTACTTCCTTTTGACTTGTGGACTTCCTATTTGGCTAGGATTCTTTTCCTAAAAGGATGTGACGGCTTGTTTTTAAAATCTACTAATTCTACAAAGATCTTTAATGGGCTGCAACATAGCTTCCAAATGTGGCAAAGATTCATAATTATTTCAGAATCCTTTTCTTACAAGGATTCCTTATTCATCCTAGCTATAAAAAGGAAAGAAGACTTCAGAATAAATTCTACCTTCAGATCAAATTTCCTAGTCTATTTGGGATTTCTTAATGGTGACAAATCTGATTCTAGCAAATTTAGGATGGTAATTTTTGATTTTTTATTATTTTCTTCTTATTCTTTGGGTTATTATTACTTATTTGGGTCAATTGTAAGTGGGCTTAATATAAGTCCACCTAAGGGGGGGTCCATTAGGGTTTATTTAAGTCTAGAGTTAGTATAAATAAAGGCATAACCAAACATGTAAGTTAGACAATTCAGATTAATAAAACTTCTTGTTTGCCGCACTTTGTGGGTGTGTGTGTGTGTGTGTGTGTGTGTGTTGGTGAGATAATCTCCCTTCCATGGTTCTCTAAAGAACTAAAAAACGACTTATCGAAGAACAACTGTCTTCGTGGCGTCATCCTTATACGTCTCGTTCGCGAATCAATATTCATTGCGTGGAGGTTTTTCATTTCCAATAGTGTTGGTGCCTAGGTACAAGTTATCTTTGTATCACACTCCTATGAAACCTGATTTACTTGGCTTTCCGGGAATTGGTATATTTGCATGTGGGTTGCGAGACCACCAAGATGAATCGCTTTTCGATCAAATTGTCATAGACGCCCCAAAAGTAAGGCTTTCCGATAAAACTGTCATGGACGCCCCAAAAGTAAGTGACTAGCATGCATTGAGACTACATCACATAAAATCTCATCAAAATACTTCTCAATAGCAAACGCAATCAAAACCTGTTTAGTAACCCTCACTTCACCACATTTATTCAACCATTGCAATCTATAAGGCCTAGGATGCTTAATACAAACTCAGATTCAATTTCTTCACAAGAGTATCACTAGCTACATTAGCACAACTACCTCCATCGATTATCATGCTACATACCTTGTTTTGGATGTGACATCGTGATGTGCCGTGAATGATTCGAAAATCGGCAACAATGAATCTGACGAAAATGGATGAAGGATGGGTCTGGTTGTGTTGTCTTTCTTTTGGTGTTTAGGCTGGATTATAATGATTTCAAGGTAAATAAGATGGAGGATATACTAGAATGATACTTTGATAAGTCGATCTGGACGCCACAAAGATCAATCTAGGATTTCGACGCCACACTCTTTGTGATTGAAGAGTGATAAGTCAGGTAGGGTTCTTCACAAAATCAATTTGGAAGAACAACTCTTAATTCTGTGGATTAAGTTTCAAATCTTGGCCAAAAGTCCAATGCAATCATGGTTGAACAATCTAAAAAGAACACGTTCTGAACTTGAAATCCACCTAGATTAGTCTTGTTTGCATATCAACCCAAATTCAAGTAGCCCAGCATCAAAAGAACCATTAAGGGCTTCTCCCATCTCCAAGTTCCAATTGTAGGCAAAGAAACATCCTTGAACCAATTTCAAACTGATTGTTAATTTGTAACTCCGACGCAGCTTCAATCATTCCAATTTGACTCGTCAAGGCCCTTTGTAGTTGTTTCGCTCTCGCTCTTGTCATTGGACCATCTGAATCCTCTTGCATATTAGATTTAGCTTTACAAGATGGATTATAATTCCCATGATGCACATCACATCAAGTGTGAAATATATTTTCCTGTTGCTGATCTACATCATATTCTTTTATTTGCATGTTCAGCGCACGCCTTATAACCAAGGCCTCCCCCTTAACAGGATATGCAATCTCCTCATCACTACAATCCACCAACGGTGGCATCTCTTCACTTTCAAATCCAACCTCCCCATTGTCTCTTGTAAGCATAACTCTTCGGTTTGGACACTTGATGCGAACGTCGTGATCACGCAACCCACACGTAAAGACACCAATTCTCGGAAAGCCAAGTAAATCAGGTTTGATAGCAGTGTGACACAAAGATAACTTGTACCTAGGTACCAACAATATTGGAAACGGAAACCCCCACCCAACGAATATTGATTCGTGAACGAGAAGTATAAGGATGACGCCACGAAGCTAGTTGTTCTTCGATAAGTCGTTTTCAGTTCTTTAGAGAACAAAGGAAGGGAGATTATCCCACCAACACACAACAAGTGCAGCAAAGAAGTTTATTGATTTGAAAATTGCGTAACCTTACATGTTTGGTTATGCCTTTATTTATACTGACTCTAGACTTAAAGAAACCCTAATGGACCCCCCTTAGGTGGACTTATATGAAGCCCACATACAATTGACCCAAATAAGTAATAATAACCCAAAAACTAAGAAGAAATAATAAAAATCCGAAAATTACCATCCTAAATATGATAGAATCAGATTTGTCACCCTTAAGAAGTCCTACATAAACTAGGAAAAATCTGATTTGAAAAATTTGTGTTGCTGCCCCCTTTCCTTTGATGTCCTTGATTAGCTTGGATTTCCTTGTTTAACTTGGACAAATAAGAAAATAAATTTCCTCCTTTGTTGCTGATTTAATTACTTTCCTTCCTATGTTAGGAAAAGCATTAAATAGTCCTCCCCTCTTTAGGAATAAGATATGGCCAACTTTCTTACTTAATTAGGAGAATAAATTGCTGACTTTTTATCCTTGTAGCATTAGGAAAAAAACAAGCCTAACAAGGCTGGTATTGGACCGGACATATCAACCCCTTGTTCCACACGAATTGGGCTCTTCTTGGTCCTGAACTAGATGAATTAAAGGCTGTCCATCATGCTCCTTAAATGTCTCAAGCCCCTCTAGGTCCATCTTGCTCCATAAGTTCTGAACAAGCCCATTCAATGCTTCTTTAAGCTTCTTTGCCCTAGCTCTTGTGATTGGCCCAATTGCCACCTCCAATGGGTCCTTGGCATGATTATGCTTGGTGTTGGGCTGATCCGCATCAACACTGAGATGCAATATGCCCCTTCCCCAAAGCTTGTTTAGCTTAATTAATACTTTGTTTACGGTTAGGATCCAAGGCTTGTTTGGATTAAGTTATGGGCTTTTCAGTTTAGGGTTTGGGGTTAGTTTTGAGTGCACCTCATATAACTCCATAGAAGGGGTCCATTAGGGTTAATTTTTCAAGAACTATTTAAACTTATGTAAGCCAAAATTTTGGCAGCTTTGATGATAATTACTTCTGAATTTTTTTCAGTTTTAATGTGTGAGAGTGATTCTTGCATTCTTCAGTTCTTGAACAAATTGAATTTGACTTATCGAAGATTTACTGGCTTTGTGGCGTCATTCTACTCAATCTAATAGTGTTGGTGCCTTGGGGCGGGTTTTCATTGTGTCACACTCCTATTAGACCTATTTTGGCTTTCCGGGATGAGATCTCAATCTTGATTGTGGGTTGCGTGACCACATGATCACGAGGTTCGCATCAGTTGGTATCAGAGCTAGGCTCCGAAACAAGGTCATATCCTTCTATAATTTTTGTTTTTTTAGTGTTCCTTTAAGTTTTTCAGTGTTGGCGTCCATCTTCTTGTTCTTTGTGTTTGCGCCATCTAAGCAAAAAAAAAGAGAGTTATATTTCATCTTGTTACTATCTCTAATCATATCAGAATATTAAAAAGAAAAAAAAAGAAAGAGAGAGAGAGGAATTAGATAAATTTGAAGGATCATTCAATTTATGCCGCAGAAACACAACTCTTGGTGAACCATAAGAAACCACCTCAGCATGAATTGAAACTTCATATTCACTCTAAAAGGGGCGAGATCGCATCATATGTCAAATTTGGGCTTATTCTGATATTGTTTGCTTGAGGTTTTAATTCGATGTTTATTTCTGCCGCAGAAACACTACTCTTAGTGAACCATAAGCATACCACCTTAGAATCAATTGAAACTTCATATTCTGTGTATTGGGGATGAGATCGCACCATATATTAAATTTGAGCTTATTTTGATATCGGCTTCTGGAGGTTTGAATTGGAGGTTCAATTCTGCCGCAAACTTATCATACAAGAGGTTTGGGTACATAGACATAAGAGAATGACCTATACTAAATATTCAATTTGAGGTCATTTCGAGATTGTTTGGTTGGGGTTTCAATTCTGTTACGTAAAAATTGCGTAACAGGTTAGATTTGCGTCAAGTTTCAAAACATGATCCTTACTATTTAGTTTTGGCCAAATCTTTTTGTGTCTATTATATTTGGGTTATCTAGGAGTCAAGTAACTGTTTTCGCTAATATACACTTCTGTTTTATTTCGTGTCGTCGTTTCGTCCACGATTCGTATGAATTTGCATTGCTACTAGCAAAATCGTTATCGTAGTTTTGTTTTGCTTTGTTTTCAGTATATTTATTGATACTTGAGTCTAAAAATTACAATTAGAGTTTTCTGTGAAGGCTATACTGACTTTGATTTGTTGATTTCAGTTCCAAAAGAACCAAAAGAAAGCAAATTGTGAGGTAAAAGGCGTAGTGAGCTTATTAGAGTGAAAAGCCTTGATTACATTTTGTGTGATACACGAGAGGTGTGAGGATATATTTTGTGCTATTAACCAAATTTTACAGATTCAATGAATGTCTGAAAACAAAGAATCAGCAATACAAAACGCTAACGTAACTTTCCAATTGCGAGCCATAGGCCAGCAACTTGAGCTATTGTTTAGAACGTACAAGGATCTGAAAGATGAGGTGTATTCAATAAAGCAACAGAATAGTGGGGCTGATCGCCGAGGAAATACGGTCCGTCCGTACGGAATGTCAGATATGATTTTGAAGAGTTTGTTGACGAAAACGCAGATGCGGGTGAAGATGACTATGATTTTGCATCTGCTGGCCAAGGAATCAGGTCTAGACCGAACAAGGCTAGGAGGAATGTGAATTTCCGTGGCATGGGCAGTTATGAAGATATGGATGGGAACTTGGACACCATTAAACTGAAAATTCTTAACTTTCAAGGTAAAAATGATCCCGAGGCTTATTTGGAGTGGGAGAAAAAGGTAGATTGGATTTTTGATTGCCATAGCTATTTTGAACAAAAGAAGGTGAAATTAGTGATAATTGAGTTTACGGAGTATGCATTGATTTGGTGGGATCAAATTGTAATCAGTAGGAGGAGGAATGGGGAGCGACCCCTTCAGACTTGGGGGGAGATGAAAGTCTTGATGAGGAGACAATTTGTGCAAAACCACTGTTACAAAGACTTATATCTTAAGCTCCAAGGTCTGAATCAAGGTTATAAAACAGTAGATGAATATCACAAAGAGATGGAGATAGCAATGATTCGGGCCAATGTTATTGAGGATAGAGAAGCCACCATGGCTAGATTTCTTAAGGGGTTGAATCAGGACATTGCCAATGTGGTTGAGCTCAAGCACTATGTGGAGGTCGAGGACATGGTTCACATGGCTACGAAGGTGATGATGTGCCGTGAATAATTCGAAAATCGGCAACAATGAATCTGATGAAAATGGATGAAGGATGGGTCTGGTTGTGTTGTCTTTCTTTTGGTGTTTAGGCTGGATTATAGTGATTTCAAGGTAAATAAGATGGAGGATAGACTAGAATGATACTTTGATAAGTCGATCTGGACGCCACAAAGATCAATCTAGGATTTCGACGCCACACCCTTTGTGATTAAAGAGTGATAAGTCAGGTAGGGTTCTTCACAAAATCAATTTGGAAGAACAACTCTTAATTCTGTGAATTAAGTTTCAAATCTTGGCCAAAAAAGTCCTTTATTACATATTCTGATACTATATTTATAATTGGAACATCCCTCCAAAGTTAGGAAAAATTCAACATGGCAGAAGTCAAGCCCAAAAAACAGACTTTGACAAACTAACCTAGACAAATTAACTAGCACACGTTTTTTGACCTTTCTAACATAAACAGACCAAATTTAAAACAACCATATCTTCTTATACAAAAGTCCAATGCAATCATGGTTGGACAATCTAGAAAGAACACGTTCTGAACTTGAAATCCACCTAGATTAGTCTTGTTTTCACATGCAATGGATGACTTCAAATTCAGGTTCAAATTCATTTGTTGTTCTGACCATAAACAACATCAATTCCTTCACTTATTTGCATATCAACCCAAATTCAAGTAGTCCAGCATCAAAAGAACAATTAAGGGCTTGTCTCATCTCCAAGTTCCAATTGTAGGCAAATAAACATCCTTGAACCAATTTCAAACTGATTGCTAATTTTTAACTCCGACGCAGCTTCAATCATTCCAATTTGACTCGTCAAGGCCCTTTGTAGTTGTTTCGCTCTCGCTCTTGTCATTGGACCATCTGAATCCTCTTGCATATTAGTTTTAGCTTTACAAGATGGATTATAATTCTCATGATGCACATAAGGTGAAGAGACAACTTAGGAAGGGACATGTTTGGCCATCGTTTAATTCGGGTTCTTTATCATCTTGGAAGCCAAATCTAAAGAGAGAGGGTACTGTCTGGCCGAGGTCCTTTCTTCCTTCCAAAACCGAAACACCAAAGGCTAAAGTTGATGTCCCTATTGGTGCCAAAGGTAAATGTGAAACTCAACCTAAATGTACTCATGATGTTTAATGTTTCAGGTGTCAGGGACATGTACATTATGCTTCAGAGTGTCCAAATAAGAGAATCATGATGATTAGAGATAATGGTGATATGGAATATGAAAGTGACAGATCTGATTGTGAAGGCATGCCACCATAGGAGGATAGTGATGGGGATGAGTTAGCATTACTGGTTGAGGAGTCCTTGGTTATAAGACGAACACTTCAGGTTCAGGTAAAGGAAGATGAATTTAATCAACAAAGGTAGAACTTCTTCCGTACGTGTTGTTATGTACAAAGCAAGGTGTGTGGTTTAATTATAGATAGTGGAAGCTGTGTTAATGTTTGTAGTACCACCCTTGTCAGTGAACTGAATTTGTGTACTGTTAAGCATGCTAAACCATATAGATTGCAATGACTGAATGATAGTGGTGAAGTGAAAGTGACTAAACAAGTTGTGGTTCCATTTTCAATTAGGAAATATGTTGATGAAGTTCTGTGCGACGTGGTACCAATGCAAGCAAGTCACATCTTATTGGGGAGATTATTGGGGAGACCATGGCAATATGATAGGAAGGCAATTCATGATGGGGTTAAAAATAGGTATACCATTGTAAAAGATGATAAAACCATCACTCTTGTACCTCTTACACCTCAACAGGTGTATGATGATCAAATAAAGCTAAAGAATGACCATGAGGCGATGGGGAGAGAAAATCAAAATGAGGAACGAGGGGAGAGAAGACCATCAGATTCGGCTAGAACCCAAATCACTACAACCCATTCGGCCACCCATCCAAACACAAACAAATATTCGGCCAACATTCCAAACAAATCAGACCATTCGACCACTACTAAAAAACACCCAAACCTAGCCGAGAGTGGAGGTAAGACAAGAGGAGTGAAGAAAGTCAGGAAGGGTGATGAGAATTGTGTGGAAAAACTAAAGAAACAACCTAATTTTTTTTTGCTAGAGAGGGTGAGGTCAGATCTGTATTTTTCAGTAACAAGTCAATGATTTTACTTGTGTACAAGGACGCTTACTTTAATGCTAATGATCTTGATCATATTGTGCCTAGTGTTGCTATTTCTTTGTTGCATGAGTTTGATGATGTGTTCCCTGACGATACTCCTAGCGGATTACCACCATTGAGGGGGATAGAGCATCAAATTGATTTCGTACCCGAAGCTTCAATTCCTAACCGACCAGGCTATAGAAGCAATCTCGAGGAGACGAGAGAGCTTCAAAGGCAAGTTGATGAGCTGATGGAAAAGGGATACATTCATGAGAGTATGAGCCCGTGCTACTTGTGCCTAAGAAGGATAGAACATGGAGGATATGTGTTGATTGTCGAGCCATCAACAACATAACAGTAAAGTATAGACACCCCATTCCTAGGCTTGATGACATGTTAGATGAGTTACATGGATCCTGTATTTTTCTCTAAAATTGACTTGAAAAGTGGGTATCATCAGATTAGGATGAAAGAAGGTGATGAGTGGGAAACAACATTTAAGACCTTATGGTTTGTATGAATGGTTAGTAATGCCGTTTGGACTTACAGGCACCTAGTACATTTATGAGTTTAATGAATCATGTGTTGCGTGCATTTATCGGTAAGTTTGTGGTTGTGTATTTTGATGACATTCTGATTTATAACAAGAATTTAACTGAGCATCTTGATCATTTGCATAATGTACTTAGTGTGTTGCGTAGTGAGAAATTGTATGCTAATCTTAAAAAGTGTGTCTTTTGCATGGAGAAAATTGTGTTTCTTGGCTATATTGTAACTGCACAGGGATTGGCCTAAACCCAAATCGGTAAGTGAGGTAAGGAGTTTTCATGGGTTAGCTAGTTTTTACAAGCGTTTTGTGAAAGATTTCAGTACAACAGCTGCACCCTTGAATGAAGTTGTTAAAATGTCAGTTGGGTTAAATGGAGGATCAAGAATTGGCTTTTGTTCTTTTGAAAGAGAAATTATGTTCTTCACCTGTTTTGGCTTTACCTGACTTTACGAAAGCATTTGAAATAGAATGTGATGCCTCTTGAATGGGAATAGGTGCTGTTTTCATGCAGGATCAGAGACCTATTTTGTATTTCAGTGAGAAGTTAAGTGGAGCGACCTTGAACTATCCCACTTACGACAAAGAACTCTATGCATTGGTAAAGAGCACTTGAGACATGGCAGCATTACTTGTGGCCAAAAGAGTTCGTAATCCATTCGGATCATGAGTCCTTGAAACATCTGAAAGGATAAGGTAAGTTGAATAAGAGACATGCAAAATGGGTTGAATTCATTGAAACCTTTGCTTACGTAATCAAGTATAAGAAAGGCACAGAGAACATCGTAGCTGATGCACTTTCGTGCAGGCATGTTCTTTTACACACCATGAATACTAGATTGCTAGGCTTCGAATATATGAAGCAATTGTATGATAATGATTCTGACTTTGCCGAGATTTATAATGCATGTGGACATTCAACTTCTGGTAAGTTCTATTTGATGGATGGTTATTTGTTCAAACAGAATAGATTGTGTGCTCCTGCTAGTTCTTTGCGTGAATTGCTTGTTCGTGAAGCACATGGGGGCGGTTTAACAGGTCATTTTGGGGTTGCGAAAACCTTGGATGTATTGCATGAGCATTTCTATTGGCCAAAGATGAAATAAAACGGAAGATGCATCTCATATTGCAGACTTGTTCTTTAGGGAGATTGTATGTTTGCCTGCATTCCTAAGAGTATAGTGTCAGATCGTGATGTTAAGTTCCTAAGCTACTTTTGGAAGACCTTATGGGGAAAGTTGGGAACTAAACTCTTATTTTTGACAACATGTCATCCTCAAACATATGGACATACTGGGGTAGTGAATAGAACATTATTCCAAATTTTCCGTGCTATAATTCAAAAGAATTTAAAGGTTGGGAAGAATATTTGCCTTTTGTTGAGTTTGCTTATAATAGAACTGTGCATTCGACCACTGGTTTCTCCTTTGGAATTTTTATGGTTTTAATCCACTAACTCCTATCGATACGGTTCAGCGTTGTGATACGACCCAAGTAAGGTCAGATTCGGATTTTGGGGTGAAAAGCACAACAGTCCAGGTTTACGGCAACAATTATAATTCTCAATCCGATCGTTGAATCGGGCTAAACGTTTATGTGTACTCTCCAGACATGTTGTCGTACTATGGGTTAAAATTTCAAGTCAATCGGATTTCGGAAAGGCATCGAAATACCGGTCAACAGAGGCTGTACGAATTTTGTTATTTACTTCCATTTGACTTGTGGACTTTCTATTTGGTTAGGATTCTTTTCCTACAAGGATGTGGCAGATGGTTTTGGGAATTTTCTAGTTCCACTAGGATCTTTAATGAGCTGCAATATAAATCTCCAAGTGTGGCAAAGATTCATTAATGTTTCAAAATCTTTTTCTTATAAGGATTCCTTATTCATCCTAGCTACGCAAGGAATGAAAAGCTAGTGGTATTTAATGACAAATTAGCTATTTTTATTTTTTTCTTTCATGTTTGGGCTTAATTAAAACTTTGTTTTGAGTTAGGATCCAAGACTTGTTTGGATCAGGTTATGGGCTTTTTAGTTTAGGGTTTTTGGGTCAGTTTTGTACGTGGGTCAGTTCAGCCCACAAGGGTAGATCTAAACACATGTAACCTAAATTTCGGCAGCTTCGATGATAATTACTTCTGAATTTTTCAGTTTTAACGTGTGAGAGTGATTCTTGCGTTCTTCAGTTCTTGAACGAACTGAATCTGACTTATCGAAGATTAACTGGCTTCGTGGCATCATTCTACTCAATCCAATAGTATTGGTGCCTTTGGGCAGGTTTCTATTGTGTCCCACTCCTATCAGACCTATTTTGGCTTTCCGGGATCACATCTCAATCTTGATTGTGGGTTGCGTGACCACGTGATCACGAGGTTTGCATCACCTATGGACTTATTCCTTTGCCTTTTGAAGAAAGGGTAAGTTTAGATGGTGAAAAGAAGGCAAAGATGGTGAGACAACTCCATGAGGGAGTTCGACTGCAAATAAAGAAAAAGAATAGACTTTAACGTTCTAAAGCAAATAAGGGATGTAAACTGGTTGTTTTCCAACCCGGTGATTGGGTTTGGGTGCACATGCATAAGGAATGATTTCTTAACCAAAGAAAATCAAAATTACAGCCTCGTGGTAATGGTCCATTTCAGGTTTTAGAGAGAATCAATGACAATGCATACAAAATTGACCTTCCAGGTGAGTATGGTGTTAGTGCTACCTTTATTGTTGCTGATCTTACGTTGTTTGACATAGATTTTGATTTGAGGTCGAATCACTAGCCTAGAAACACCAGCAAGGACCCATTACATGTTCCAATGACTCGGTCCAAGACAAAGGCTTTGAAAGAGGCATTGAATGCATTGGTTTTGAATGTTTCAACCAAGTCAGAATTGAAACAAAAGGAGTATCAAGAGGAGACCCTAGTACATCTTATCCATGTGCATGAGGGGTCCAATCAAGAGGAGACCCTAGTACATCTTATCCATGTGCATGAGGGGTCCAATACAAGCTTATTTGGGCCATAAGGTGAGGACAACAAAGGAAATAAAAGAATACTTCTTACCAAAAAAAAAATAAAAAATAAAAGAATACTACTACAACTTGGAAACATCATGGGTGGCTACCTTTTCCTTTTGTTTCTAAGATTAAGGGGCTGCATGGAAGGCTATAAATAAGCCTTGAATTAGTTCTGTAATATTTTACTTCTTTTTTTTTTTTTTTTTGGTAAGTTGACGTATGTATTAAAAGAAGAAGATACAAACATTATAAGGGGCATACCCCAGATTTACAATGATAACAGAAACATAAAACAACAGATGGCTACAGGCTAGCCACCGACCATAAAACTGAAACCTCACTAGATTCGTTAGGGAAACCAATACAACCAGCTAACTAACAAATTAAGAATCTATGGTATTCACCCTCCAAGCTCGTTGGATCCTTTTGTTTTCATTTGTTGGTACGACATTCCTCATCAAATCAAGCTTATCACGAATGATACATTCGATTTGATTAAAGACCAAATTCGAAGTTCTAGACAGTCCAGCAAAGATCCTTGCATTCCGTTCTTGCCATACATGATACACTGTAGCTGCAAAACTCAGTTTACGAGAAAAATTGACGAAACTCTTGCCATGCCAAGAGACAGTGGCCCATCGAATCCATTCATCCCAGCCTTTTGTCATTCCTGGAATGTCGCATCTGTCACAAACATCCCACCAGATCGCTTTAGTATAGGAGCATTCAAAGAACAAGTGGTTGTGATCCTCATTGTTGCGGAGACAGAGTGAGCATCTATTGGGACCATGTATACCAAACCGATGAAGTTTATCTTGAGTTGTGAGTTCTGTTGGACAGCCATCCATAGAAGAAATGAATGTCTTGGAACAGCAATCTTGAACCACACAATGTCATGCCATTCAACCATCTGACGATGACGTCTTAGTTGTTCCCAAGCTACTTTGACCGAGAATCTGTTATTTGGTGAATCCAACCAAACTATCTCATCCTTTTTCCCCATCTTAGGATTAGAATTGGAAGGAATAGCTTCTATAATGGGGTGCCAGCCAATAGCTTGGGTGGTAGGAGTTTTCCATTCTGAGTTCTGAATTAGCACATTCACCTTCGCGTTCTTGGCCATACCTGAATCATAGATGAATCTTTCCCCGTAAGAATCCGCGAGTGGGCTGTGAGGATGCCAATTATCAAACCATAGAGAGGTTGTCATTCCATCTCCTATGATGTACTTCATCTTCGGCCATGCTAAGGATCTGAGCTTTAGAATCTTTCCCCAAGCCCAAGAGCAATTCTGTGGCGTCTTGATTGTCCAGAAATTCCTACCTCGCAACAGATTGGATCTGATCCAAGTAGACCATATTGAGCCATCTGAGTCATTGCACAGGTTTCAAATGTGTTTAAACAAAGCAATCTTGTTCCATTCTGTTATCCTTTTTATTCCTAGCCCCCCCTCCTTTTTTGGAAGACATACCTGATCCCAAGCCACTTTAGCCCCAGTAGTTCTCATATCTGAACCTAACCAAAGAAAGGATTTCATAATTTGCTCCACATTTTTAATTACTTGCCCAGGTAGGAGAAAGAGAGATGCCCAATAGACCTGTATGGAGAATAAGACTGAATTAATCAGTTGTACCCGTCCTGCATACGAGAGTGTTCTACAAGTCCAATGTCGAACTTTAGAGGTGATTCGATCCACGAGGCCCTTACAATAAATAGCCTTTAGTCCAATACTCGAGAGGGACATTATACAGCCGAACCCACAACTTTGATTCTCCCAGCTAGAATCTTAGCGATGCATTTGTACACTGTATTGCAGCAAGATATAGGACGGAAATCTGTCAACCTTGTAGGATTAGCAACTTTAGGAATAAGGGAAATGGATGTAGCATTCATTTATTTAAGCATTCTACGAGTCTGAAAGAAGGATCTAACAGTGTTGATTACATCTTCCCCAACTATGTGCCATATTCTTTTGAAGAAACCTGCGTTAAAGCCATCCGGACCAGGCTTTGTTGTTCTTCAAACTAAACATAGCATGCTTATCTCCTCCCTTGTTACATCTTGTGCGAGTATATGCTGTTGCGTTGAAGACAGTTTCAAGTTAATTGCCGATTCCATCACTTCCTCGTTCAGAACCCTAGGCATCTGATCCACTCCTAACACACGATGGAAGTATGCAATTACTTCGGATTTGACTGCCTCGTGTCCTTCGACAACCTCTCTATCCTCCCTTGTAAGTGATAGAAGCTTATTTCTATTCTGTCTTCCATTTACTGATTTGTGAAAGTAGCTAGTATTCTGATCCCCCAAGCTAAGCCATTGTATCATTACCTTTTGTTTGAAAAAACTCTCTTCAGCCCTGACGGTAGAAGCGTATTTATGAACAGCATCCCTTTCTCGCATGCACAAAATTGGATTCTCATGCGCTGTATGCAAAGCTTGTTGAGCCTTATCCATTTCGTTTTTTTGCATCTTTAACTCTATCTGAAATGTTGGAGAAGTGAGCCATATTGAAAAGTTTCAATTCCTGCTTTAGCTTTCTTAGTTCGCAACACAGTTGATACATTGGACAACCCCCCGAATTCTGATCATGGTAGAACATGGATTTAATATTCGAGGTTTTATTTTATTTTGTTAGCTACAGCCCAAGGCTTGTTTGGGCTTAAATTAGTACTTTGTTTTCAGTTAGGATCCAAGACTTGTTTGGATTAAGTTATGGGCTTTTCAGTTTAGGGTTTTGGGTCAGTTTTGAGTGGACCTCATGTAAGTCCACACAAGGGTCCGTTAGGGTTAATTTTTCAAGAACTATTTAAACTCATGTAAACCAAAATTTCGGCACCTTTGATGATAATTACTTCTGAATTTTTCCAGTTTTAATGTATGAGAGTGATTCTTCCATTCTTCAGTTCTTGAACGAACTGAATCTGACTTATCGAAGATTAACTGGCTTCGTGGCGTCATTCTACTCAATCCAATAGTGTTGGTGTCTTGAATCAGTTTTGTAATATTTTACTTCCTTCTCTTCTTCTCATGGCAGAACATGGATTTAATATTCGGGGTTTTATTTTATTTTGTTAGCTACAGCCCAAGGCTTGTTTGGGCTTAATTAATACTTTGTTTTCAGTTAGGATCCAAGACTTGTTTGGATTAAGTTATGGGCTTTTCAGTTTAGGGTTTTGGGTCAGTTTTGAGTGGACCTCATGTAAGTCCACACAAGGGTCCGTTAGGGTTAATTTTTCAAGAACTATTTAAACTCATGTAAACCAAAATTTCGGCACCTTTGATGATAATTACTTCTGAATTTTTCTAGTTTTAACGTGTGAGAGTGATTCTTGCATTCTTCAGTTCTTGAACGAACTGAATCTGACTTATCGAAGATTAACTGGCTTCGTGGCGTCATTCTACTCAATCCAATAGTGTTGGTGTCTTGAATCAGTTTTGTAATATTTTACTTCCTTCTCTTCTTCTCATGGCAGAACATGGATTTAATATTCGGGGTTTTATTTTATTTTGTTAGCTACAGCCCAAGGCTTGTTTGGGCTTAATTAATACTTTGTTTTCAGTTAGGATCCAAGATTTGTTTGGATTAAGTTATGGGCTTTTCAGTTTAGGGTTTCAGGTTAGTTTTGAGTGGACCTCATATAAGTCCACACAAGGGTCCATTAGGGTTAATTTTTCAAGAACTATTTAAACTCCTGTAAACCAAAATTTCGGCACCTTTGATGATAATTACTTCTGAATTTTTCCAGTTTTAACGTGTGAGAGTGATTCTTGCATTCTTCAGTTCTTGAACGAACTGAATCTGACTTATCGAAGATTAACTGGCTTCATTGCGTCATTCTACTCAATCCAATAGTGTTGGTGCCTTGAATCAGTTCTGTAATATTTTACTTCCTTCTCTTCTTCTCATGGCAGAACATGAATTTAATATTCGGGGTTTTATTTTATTTTGTTAGCTACAGCCCAAGGCTTGTTTGGGCTTAATTAATACTTTATTTTCAGTTAGGATCCAAGACTTGTTTGGGGCTTTTTAGTTTAGGGTTTCGGGTCAGTTTTGAGTGGACCTCATATAAGTCCACACAAGGGTCCGTTAGGGTTAATTTTTCAAGAACTATTTAAACTCCTGTAAACCAAAATTTCAGCAGCTTTGATGATAATTACTTCTGAATTCTTTCAGTTTTAACGTGTGAGAGTGATTCTTGCATTCTTCAGTTCTTGAACGAACTGAATCTGACTTATCGAAGATTAACTAGTTTCGTGGCGTCATTCTACTCAATCCAATAGTGTTGGTGCCTTGGGACAGGTTTTCATTCTGTCACACTCCTATCAGACCTATTTCGGCTTTTCGGGATGAGATCTCAATCTTGATTGTGGGTTGCGTGACCACGTGATCACGAGGTTTGCATCACCAAGGCCTCCCTCTCAACTGGAAATGTAATCTCCTCATCACTACAATCCACCAAAGGTGGCATCTCTTCACTTTCAGATTTGTCACTTTCAGATCCAGCCTCCCCATTGTCTCTTGTAAGCATAACTCTTCGGTTTAGACGCTGAGATGCAGTGTGCCCTTTCCCTAAACACTTAAAACATTTAATAGCTCTATCACGAGTAGGTTGAGATTTCGATTTACCTTTCCAATCGGTATGAGCATCCTTTTTGGCGTTAGGTGGTTCGGCCTTTGCATAAGGCTTTGGTTGGACAGCCCCTCTCGTTTCACATTCAGCCTCCATGTTGAGGAAGATGAAGTCAAATTGGTCTGAAAACGCGTACTTCCCCTTCTCTTTATTTGCCTCTCCACCTTCGTTGCCATATGAACCATGTCCTCCAATTCCACACAATGTTGTAATTATACAACATTCGCAATGTCCTTTAGGAATCTAGCTATAGTAGCTTCCTTATCCTCAATAACATTGGCTTGAACCATTGCGATCTCCATCTCCTTGAAATACTCATCAAGTGACCCAGAACCCTGATTCAAACCCTACAGTTTCAAATAGAAATCTCTATAATAGTGGTTAGGCACAAATCACCTTCTCATCAACACTTTCATCTCCTCTCACGACGCTATCGGCCTCTCTCCACTCCTCTTTCTACAAATCACATTTTGATCCCACCAAATCAGTGCATAATCTGTGAATTCGATGACTACCAATTTCACTTTTTTCGCCTTCCGAATAGTTATGGCAATAAAAAATCCAATCCACCTTTTTATCCCACTCCAAATATGTCTCGAGATCATTTTTACCTTGAAAGGAAGGTATTTTCAATTTAATAGCAAATCATCATCTAAATTAGTATGTCCCCCAACACTACGAAATTTTTCCATTGGCCGAATTGGCCCCTAGAATTCCCAAAATCCCTTCGGTTTCTAGGCTTTTGAAAACCTTCCCAATGGCTCATGGCCTCATCCTCAAAACCACCATCACCAATATCATCAACGTCCTCCTCAAAATCCTCATAATCAGCCCACCTTGGCCTTTCAGCCCTATTGCCACTATTTGCTTTCGGTTCAACCCCAAGCTTCCTCACGTCTTGGGTGCTTGTACCAGCCTCGTTACCACATCTCTTCACCCTATCACACACGTTCCCCATCACAAAATTCATCCTCTCCATTATATGCGTCATGGCTTGCATTTGGAACTTAAGTTCTGATGCGAACCGTAGCGGAATTTAATGGAATTCGCGACCCCAAGATCAATCTGATCCAAGTTTGTTGAGATTTGAATGAGCTTATCACAATGGAAGACTTGGTTCAAGGCAACAAGACTATAAACCAACTCGATCACAACGCCTACTCTTGGAGACGAGCAAAAGAAGTATAAATTCACAACAAAGAATGGTCAATTCTTTGAAGAGTTGAAAGTTCAATCAAGAACCAAGATTAAGCAACCAAAAGTCAACTACAATGCTAAAAATATCATCAAAAGTCTACCGTAAAATTATTACTAAAGAGTATTTAAACTCCAAGCCAAAAACCCTAGTTTTCCTAATGGGTCTCACATAAGCCCAATTTAAATAATTATCACCCAAGCTAAAACTAGCCCAAAATAATTAAAATAAACAAGTCTAAAACCCAAATAAAATGTCTCCTCTTAAAATAAATAAATTTTGATAGTCCAACTAATTAAATAAGACAAGTTCGTTGTTTCAGCATTTTGTCTGGCAGCATCAAAAACCCAAATTAAAACGGATGGTTCTCTCTCGTCTTAATGAATTAGAAGGCGTTCCATATACTGTTGGAAAGGTATGGAAGTCTAGTTTCCATCCCAACTAAAATCACATCGAAATTCTATATGTATTTTCAGTTATGACCCAAAGAGTAACGAAAGGTCAAATTGTCCGAATCTAGTCTTCTTCTCCCAATCCTTGTGTAATGGTATTGGTTCCACCAACAAGCCCCTCAAACATGAATCAGATTAATCAAGGCTTACCCTTTATTATTACAAATCCTCTTGAACTCCACCTTAGCCCATGTATCTTAAAGAAGTCCATTGAAAGCTTCTTTGAACTTCTTAGCCCTAAACCTAGTAATTGGACCAACTGGAACCTCCAATGAATCCTTTGATGGTTGGATCGCATCATCCCCTGATACGAGTGTGGCAAGGATTCATAAAACATTTATGAATCCTTGCCACACTTGGAAACTATGTTGCAGCCCATTAAAGATCTTTGGAGAATTAGGAGATTCCCAAAATAAGCTGCCACATCCTTTTAGGAAAAGAATCCTAGCCAAATAGAAAGTCCACAAGTCAAAAGGAAGTAAATAACAAAATTCGTACAGCCTCTATTGACCCGTGTTTCGATTGACCTGCAATTTTAAACAAAGGTAGGAAAACATGTCAGGAGACGCCACGTAAAATGTTCGCTCGATCCAACGTTCGGATTGAGAATTATGACTATTGCCGTAAAATTGGATAGGTGTACTTTTTACGTCAAAATCCGAATTTGACCTTACCTGGATCGTATCAAAATATATCATCACACCTCTCGTGTATCACACAAAACAATCAAGGTTTTTCACTCTAATAAGCTCACTATGCCTTTCACCTCACAACTTGCTTTCTTTTGGTTCTATAGGAACTGAAATCAACAAATCAAAGTCAGTGGCCTTTGAAGCGTACTCTAATTATAATTTTCTGACTCAAGAATCAATAAATATACTGAAAAGAAAGCAAAACGAAACTACGGTTATGATTTCGAGAGTAGCAATGCAAATTCGTACGAATTGTGGAAAAATCAAAGACACGAAATAAAACAGAAGTGAATATTTGCGAAAACAATTACTTGACTCCTAGAGAACCCAAATATAATAGAAAAAAAAATATTTGGACAAAACTAAACAGTTAGGATCACGTTTTGAAACTTGACGCAAATCTAACCTGTTACGTAATTTTTACGTATCAGAATTGAAACCCAAACCAAAAAATCTTCAAATAATCTCAAACTCAATATTTAGTATTATAAGACTAAATATTGAATTTGTAATACTAAAAAAACAACAAAACTCAATCTATAGGTCGTTATCTTATGTCTAGGTACCCAAACCCCTTGTATGATCAGTTTGCGGCACAATTGAACCTCCAATTAAAACCTCCAAAAGCCGATATCAAAATAAGTACCAATTTAATATATGGTGCAATCTCATCCCTAATACACAGAATATGAAGTTTCAATTGATTCTAAGGTGGTTTGCTTATGGCAGAAATGAACTTCGAATTAAAACGTAAAGCAAACGATATCTAAATAAGCTTAAATTTTATATATGTTGCGATATCAACCCCAATAGACATATTATGACGTTGCAATTGATTCTGAGGTAATTTGCTTATGGTTCACTAAGAGTAGTGTTTCTGCGGCAGAATTGAACTTCAAATTAAAACCTCAAGCAAACGATATCAGAATAAGTTCAAATTGGATATATGATGTGATCGCCCTAATAGACAGAATATGAAGTAATAAGAAGATGAATGCAAACACTGGAAAACTTAAAGGAACACTAAAAAAAATTGAAAATAACAGAAGGATATGACCTTGTTTCGGAGCCTGGCTCTGATACCATCTGATGCGAACCTCGTGCTCACGTGGTCACGCAACCCACAATCAAGATTGAGATCTAATCCCGAAAAGCTGAAATAGGTTTGGGAGTGTGACACAATGGAAACCTACCCGAAGGCACCAACACTATTGGAATTAGAAGAATGACGCCACGAAGCCAGTTAATCTTCGATAAGTCAGATTCAGTTCGTTCAAGAACTGAAGAATGCAAGAATCACTCTCACACGTTAAAACGGAAAAATTCAGAAGTAATAATAATCAAAAGCTGCCGAAATTTTGGCTTACATGAGTTTAAATAGTTCTTGAAAAATTAACCCTAATGGACACAAAGCCCCGAATATTAAATCCATGTTCTGCCATGAGAAAAAGAGAAGGAAGTAAAATATTACAGAACTAAGGTTGTATTGGACCCCTCTTGCACATGGATAAGATGTACTAGGGTCTCCTCCTTATACTCTAATGGACCTTTCAATTCTTAATTGGTTGAAACATTCAAAACCAATGCATTCAATGCCTCTTTCGATGCCTTTGTCTTGGATCGAGTCATTGGACCATTTGGAACACGTAATGGGTCCTTACTGGTGTTTCTGAGTTGGTCCACATCATAGAACTTAAGTTGCAAAAGCAAGCCATAACGCAGATGATGGAGATGATGAATTTTGTGATAGGGAATGTGTGTGACGGATAGGGTGGAGAAACATGGTAACAAGGCTGGTACAAAGCACCCAATACGTGAGGAAGGTTGGGGTTGTTCCGAAAGTAAATAGTGGCAGTAGGGCCGATAGGCCAAGGTGGGCTAATCGGAGGAGATTCAATATAAGAAAGAGAAACGGAGGTTACGAGTTTCAACTATTTATGCTTTTATGATGTTAGATAAAGAGCGCGAGGCTGAACGACTTGCAAAGGTTTATAAAGAAACAAATAAAGAAAGTGAAGAATGCATAACTTCAATTCAGCGCCAAAGAGATAACAAACGAAAGAGGATAGCAGTGGTTATCATTCAAAAATATACACGCATTATTTTTATTATTTTCTTCTTAGTCTTTGGGTTATTATTACTTATTTGGGTCAATTGTAAGTGGGCCTCATAGAAGTCCACCTAAGAGGGGTCCATTAGGGTTTATTTAGTTTAATTGATGCGAACCTCGTGGTCACATGGTCACACAACCCACATGCAAAGACACCAATTCCCGGAAAACCAAGTAAATCAGGTTTGATAGGAGTGTGACACAGAGATAACTTGTACCTAGGCACTAGCACTATTGGAAACGGAAACCCCCACCCAACGAATATTGATTTGCGAACGAGAAGTATAAGGATGACGCCACGAAGCCAGTTGTTCTTCCATAAGTCATTTTCAGTTCTTTAGAGAACCAAGGAAGGGAGATTATCCCACCAACACACAACAAGTGCAGCAAAGAAGTTTATTGATTTGAAAATTGCGTAACCTTACATGTTTGGTTATGCCTTTATTTATACTGACTCTAGACTTAAAGAAACCCTAATGGACCCCCCTTAGGTGGACTTATATGAAGCCCACTTACAATTGACCCAAATAAGTAATAATAACACAAAAACTAGGAAGAAAATAATAAAAATAATAAAAATCCAAAAATTACCATCCTAAATATGCTAGAATTAGATTTGTCACCCTTAAGAAGTCCTACATAAACTAGGAAAAATCTGATTTGGAAAATTTGTGTTGCTGCCCCCTTTCCTTTGATGTTCTTGATTAGCTTGGATTTCCTTGTTCAACTTGGACAAATAAGAAAACAAATTTCCTCCTTTGTTGTTGATTTAATTACTTTCCTTCCTACGTTAGGAAAAGCATTAAATAGTCCTCCCCTCTTTAGGAATAAGATATGGCCAAGTTCCTTACTTAATTAGGAGAATAAATTGCTGACTCGTTATCCTTGTAGTATTAGGAAAAATAACAAGCCTAAGAAGGCTGGTATTTGGCCGGACACATCAACCCCTTGTTCCACACGAATTGGGCTCTTCTTGGACCTGAACTAGATGAATTAAAGGCTGTCCTTCATGCTCCTTAAATGTCCCAAGCCTCTCTAGGTCCATTTTGCTCCATATGTTCTGAACAAGCCCATTTAATGCTTTTTAAAGCTTCTTTGCCCTAGCTCTTGTGATTGGCCCAATTGGCACCTCCATTGAGTCGTTGGCATGATTACACTCTGTGTTGGGCTGATCCGCATCACTTACCATAGTATAGTCTAGATGGTTTCAAAACCCCCAACTTTGAATCATATAGCATAAAGACCTAAACTAGATCTTCCTCGTGGGATCGACCTCTTGCTTGCTATATATACTATCTTGTTTGTTCAAGTTAGGGTAATTAATTTATGTGACCGTGACATCTTAACAAATTTTGATGTTATTGTTGGGAAGGTGATTCTAGTGATTGTTATTTATTTCATTCAAAAGAAAACAGAAAAAAAATGAAAACAGAGTTGCGGTACTGTTCAAAATGATTTTTTAGCCACTAGCTCCACCCTCTCAAAGCTAAATTCCATTGTTTTCTAGGATTTTAGGCATTTTTGAGTTTTAGCGTTGGATTTTCAATTGCTTTCTCTACTTTTAAAACTCTCTTGTATTAATTTAATTTTAGTTTATTTGAGTTTTCCTGACTATTTACGCATGTAACTCAATCTACTGACCAAGGATAAGTGCAGGTAGATCTCGAAATAGAAAACACTTTACGTAGATTACGAGAGGAAGCTCGCATCAACACTATGGTTGTTGCAACACAACAGACACTCAAGGAGCTTGCTGCTCCCAACATGGAGAATCAACCATTGTGCATAAACATCTACAACAACACCAACTTCGAGCTTAAGTCTAGGTTTATACACCTATTGCCAATATTCAATGGCTTTGCCAGAGAAGACCCTTTGTACTCATCTCAAGGAGTTCCACATGTTTTGCGTTGGCATGAAACCACATGGAGTTGATGAAGAACAAGTTAAGTTGAAAGCTTTGCCTTTCTCTTTAAAAAGGGGAAGCAAAAGCATGGTTTTTCTCCATTCTCTTTGGTTCCATTGTAACTTGGAATGGCATGAAGAAGATGTTTTGGAGAAGTATTTCCCAGCATCTTGAGTTGCCAACATAAAGATAGAAATATGTGGGATTTAGCAATCTCATAGTGAAATACTCTCCAAGTATTGGGAAAGATTTGAGCAGTTGTGCATTCAATGTCCTGATGATCAAATACAAGATTAGCTACTTATTTAATACTTACATGAAGGACTGATGCCTACTAATCATAGTATCATTGATGTGGCAAGTGGAAGGGTATTGGTAGAAAAAACACCGAAAGTTGCACGCGAATTGATCTCAAATATGGCAGCCAACTCAAAGTAATTTGGCACGCGTGGAGACTTCCAAAGAAAATAAGTAAACGTGGTAAATATTGCTACCCTTGAGAATAAAGTTAATGATCTTATTTCTCTTGTGTGTTCTTTGGCTTGTGGAAATGTATAGCAGGTGAACGTTTGTAGCATATGCTCGTTCCAAGGCCATGCTTTGGATATGTGCCCAACAATGCAAGAAGATTGAACAAGCTAATGCAATTGATGGAGCATTCAATGCCCAGCAAGTTTCAGCAAGAGAGGAGAAAAAAGGTTGCAATGATGATATACAAAATAGAACAGCTGCTACTTTCATCCAAAGTTGTTGGCAAGAAAAGAACTTCAAAGGCTTCAAAATAAGGCTAGGGAATTGTCCATTCAACTTGTTGGTGATTCAAGGATGAATCATCTTGAATAGAGAGGGAATGATACGATCCAGGAAAGGTCAAATTCGGATTTTGACGTAAAAAGTGCAACTATCCAGTTTTATGGCAACAGTTATAATTCTCAATCCGACCGTTGGATCGGGCTAAAATTTTACGTGGAGTCTTCTGACATGTTGTTTTACTATGAGTTAAAATTGTAGGTCAATCGGAGTTCGGGAAGGCATATCAATACGGGTCAACAGAGGCTATACGAATTGTGTTATTTACTTCCTTTTGACTTGTGGACTTCCTATTTGGCTAGGATTCTTTTCCTAAAAGGATGTGACAGCTTATTTGGGAATCTCCTAATTCTCCAAAGATCTTTAATGGGCTGGAACATAGTTTCCATGTGTGTCAAGGATTCACAAATGTTTCAGAATCCTTTTCTTACAAGGATTCCTTATTCATCCTAGCTACCAAAAGAAAAGAGGACTTCAGAATAAATTCTACCTTCAGATCAGATTTCCTACTCTATTTGGGACATCTTAATGGTGACAAATCTGATTCTAGCATATTTAGGATATTAATTTCAGATTTATTATTGTTACTATTATTTTCTTCTTAGTTTAAGGTTTATTTATATTATTTGGGTTTAATTGTAACTGGGCATCATATAAGTCCACATAAGGGGTCCATTAGGGTTTATTTTAGTTTGGAGTCACTATAAATAAGGGATAACCAGACATGTAAGTTAGACAATTCAGATTAATAAAACTTCTTGTTTGCCGCACTTTGTGTGTGTTGGTGAGATAATCTCGCTTCCATGGTTCTCTAATGAACTGAAAAACGACTTATCGAAGAACAACTGTCTTCGTGGCGTCATCCTCATACTTGTTTGCGAATCAATATTCGTTGGGTGGGGGTTTTCGTTTCCAATAGTGCTGGTGCCTAGGTACAAGTTATCTTTGTGTCACACTCCTATCAAACCTGATTTACTTGGCTTTCCGGGAATTGGTGTCTTTGTGTGTGGGTTGCGTGACCACGTGATCACGAGGTTCGCATCATGGAGAGATCACCTAAACTTATGCTATGGGAACCTACCTTAACAAGGCAATCAAGGCCCACAATTCCACCCCCATGGATTTCAACCCTAGTAGAATTATCAAGCAAGACAACCCTCTACATTTACAAATTCCAATGCTACGGGGGTCATCAAGTGATGATCTTTGTGACATGATGAAAACCTTAGCTTCTAATATAATGACTTTACAACAAAAGATCATGTTTTTTTCAACAGGAAACAAGGTCAAGTATTCACAACTTAGATAAGCAAATGGGGTAAGTAGCTTCAAGTGTAGGGAAATTGGAAGCATAAATCAAAGGAAAATTGCCCTCCCAAGCATTGAATCCAAAAGAGAATGTTAGTGCGATCATGCTGCGAAGTGGGAAAGAAGTTGAAGAGTAAAGGTCGAAACAAATTGAGATGGAGGAAGAGGAGGAGATAGAAACCAAACTGAGCATAAAAAGAAACATCATTCTCCTCCACAAACAAATACAACAAAGAATACTCTAAAGGTAAGTCCTAACTCAATGAATTCCAATTTCAAGAAAATACCTCCCTTTCCTGTGAGTTCATCTATGTCTAAGAGGACAAAGAAAAAGAGATTTTAGAGGTTTTCAAGAAAGTGGAACTCAAATTCCTTTAATTGATGCTACGAAGAAAATTTTCAAATATGCCAAATTCTTAAAGGAGTTGTATACTACCAAAAGATCTTACAAGCTTTTTGGCTACGAAACGATAAGTATGGATGAAGTTGTATTTGTTGTTGTTCAAAAGAATTTACCTTTAAAGCAAAACGACCCAGGTGCATTTAATGTTATTGGTAATGCTAGCTTTAAACGGGCTTCATGTGATTTGGATGTATCCATTAGTGTTATGCCTAAATAAGTTTATGATTCTCTTAGTCTTGAGCCTTTGAATAAAACTAGTATTGTAATACAACTTGCAGATCATAGTCTTGTTTATCCACTTTGTGTGATAGAAGATGTTCTAATCAAGATTAATAGTTTGGTTATACCATGCGACTTTTATATTCTTGATATGGAACATGTTTCCTAAAATTGATTGTGGTAAGGATACTTTGTCTATGGAAGTGCGAGATGAAGTAATTGAATTTAATTTTCATCATGCAATGAAATATCTTTACAACAATGTTTATTCTATCACACGATATGACCAAATTGATGAGTGTTTATTCTATCACAAGTTCTTAATTTTGATTATGAGGACGGATTGAGCATGGCATTGAGCCATGGTGTTGATTTTACCGAGATAGAGGAGATGGAGTGGATCATATATGGTCCCCTAAACGTGCAAGAATTAGCCTTAGCTTTGCAAACCGCCCCCTATTTCACATATAAAGCTTTTACCATTTATTTTACAAGCACTCGAGATAAAATTGAAACCTTTGCTTGATAATTTAAAGTATGTATTTATTGGAAACAACAATACACTCCCCATTATCATAGCAGAAGGTTTGACAAGTGCGCAAGGGGAAAAGTTTGTGAAATTGTTGTGCGATCACAAAATAGCCATTGGTTAGACTTTAGCCGACATCAAGGGAATTAGTCCCTCAATGTCGTATGCATATTAGAGGATAATGCAAAATAAATAACGGAAATACAGAAGCAAGTTGAATCCGCCGATGAAGTAGTGCAAGCCAAAATTTTGAAACTATTGAATGCAGGAGTCATTTACCCCATCACGAACAGTAAGTGGGTAGCACCAATCCATGTGGTGCCTAAAAAGATCGGAATCACGTTGGTAAAGAACAAAGATGATGACCTCATTCCTACTCGCATTTCGAGTGGTTGAAGAATGTATGTTGATTAAAGAAAGATTAACCTTTCTACATGTAAAGATCACTTCCCATTACCATTCATGGACCAAATGCTTGAATGCCTAGCACGTAAGTCTTTTTATTACTTTCTTGATAGATATAATGGATATAATCAGATTTTTATTAATCCTGAAGATCAAGAAAAGACCACCTTTACATGCCTATTTGGTACAAATATAGGAGAATGCCCTTTTGTTGGTGTAATACATTTGCAACTTTTCAAAGATGCATGATGAGTACAAAGAATAGTTCATGGATGATTTCACTGTGTATGATGATTTTTTTATAAGTGTTTAACAAATTTATCTTTAGTCTTGAAAAGATGCATTGAAACTAACCTTGTCTTGAACTATGAAAAGTGTTATTTTATAGTAGAACAAGAAATAGTTCTTGGGCATCTTGTGTCTTCACGTGGTTAAAAGGTTGATAAAGCTAAAATAGATATTATTTCATCATTGCCTTACCCATCGTGTGTGAGGGAGTGATGTGAACCTCGTGATCATGTGGTCACGCAACCCACAATCAAGATTGAGATCTGATCCCGGAAAGCCAAAATAGTTCTGATAGGAGTGTGACACAATGACAACCTGCCCCAAGGCACCAACACTATTGGATTAAGTAGAATGACGCCACGAAGCCAGTTAATCTTCGATAAGTCAGATTCAGTTCCTTTAAGAACTGAAGAATGCAAGAATCACTCTCACACATTAAAACTGAAAAATTCAGAAGTAATTATCATCAAAGCTGCCGAAATTTTGGATTACATGAGTTTAAATAGTTCTTGAAAACTTAACCCTAATGGACCCCTTATGTGGACTTATATGAGGTCCACTCAAAACTGACCCAAAACCCTAAACTGAAAAGCCCATAACTTAATCCAAACAAGTCTCGGAAGGACTGAAAACAAAGTATTAATTAAGCCCAAACATGAAAGAAAATAATAAAAATAACTAGTCATTAAATACCACCAGCCCTTCTTTCCTTGTGTAGCTAGGATGAATAAGGAATCCTTATAAGAAAAAGGACTATGAAACATTAATGAATCCTTGCCACACTTGGAGATTATATTGCAGGTCATTAAAGATCCTTGTGGAACTAGGAAATTCCCCAAACAAGATCCCACATCCTTGTAGGAAAAGGATCCTTGCCAATTAGGAAGTCCACAAGTCAAAAGGAAGTAAATAACAGAATTTGTATAGCCTGTTCGGACCTATATTGCAAGTCCTTTACGAACATGGATTCTCCTGAAAATGTACTCTCAACATAGATAAACACCTCTGGAATCTTCTGGTAAAGGTTCAGCTCGATCCAACGGTTGGATTTGAAGTTATGCTCATTAACGTAAAACTGAGCGGTAGAAACTTTTATGCCAAAATCCGAATCTGACCTTGCTTGGTTCATATCACAAGGCTGAAATGTATCAGGGAGGTTTGTTCTTTTTTTGGCCATGTAGATTTTCTATTGGCACTTTATCAAAAATTTCTTAAAGATTATAGCACCCACAATTAAAATTGAGATCTGATACTGGAAAGCCGAAATAGGTCTGATAGGAGTGTGACACAATGGAAACATGCCCCAAGGCACCAACACTATTGGAATGAAGTAGAATGACGCCACGAAGCCAGTTAATCTTCGATAAGTTAGATTTAGTTTGTTCAAAAACTGAAAAATCCAGAAGTAATATTCGTCAATGGTTGCCGAAATTTAGGTTACATGTGTTTAAATAGTTCTTAAAAATTAACCCTAATGGATCTACCCTTGTGGGTTGAACTGACCCAAAAACCCTAAACTAAAAAGCTCATAACCTGATTCAAACAAGCCTTGCATCCTAGCTCAAAACAAAGTTTTAATTAACCCCAAATATGAAAGAAAATAATAAAAATAATTAATCTATCAAATAACTCAAACCCTTCTTTCGTTGTATATCTAGGATGAATAAGGAATCCATATAAGAAAAGGATTCTGGAACATTAATGAATCTTGCCACTCTTGGAAATTATGTTTCAGCTCATTGAAGATTCTTATGGAACTAAGAAATTCTCAAAACAAGCTATCACAACCTTTTAGAAAAAAGGATCCTTGCCAAATAGAAAGTCCATAGGTCAACTCAAAACTGACCCAAAATAGTTCTTGAAAAATTAACTCTAATGGACCCTTTATGTGGACTTATATGAGGTTCACTCAAAACTGACCCAAAAATCCTAAACTGAAAAATCCATAACCTGATCCAAACAAGCCTTGGATCTTAGCTAAAAACAAAGCATTAATTAAGCCCAAACAAGTCTTGGGTTGTAGCTAACAAAATAAAATAAAGCCCATAATATTAAATCCATGTTCTGCCATGAGAAGAAGAGAAGGAAATAAAATATTACAGAATTGATTCAAGGCTTCTATTTATAGCCTTCCATGCAGCTCATTACTCATAGAAACAAAAGGAAAAGATAGCCACCCATGCTGTTTCCAAGTTGTAGTAGCATTCTTTTGTTTCCTTTGTTGTCCTCACCTCATAACCCAAATAAAGTTGTATTGCGCCACTTTTACACATGGATAAGATGTACTAGGGCCTCCTCTTGATACTCCAATGGACCATTCAATTCTGACTTGGTCGAAACCTTAAAAATCAATGCATTCAATGTCTCTTTCAATGCCTTTGTCATGGACCAAGTCATTGGACCATTTGGAACATGTAATGGGTCCTTGCTGGTGTTTCTGGGCTGGTCCACATCATCCTCTCTCTCCTCGAAAGTTTTTGACCTTGAATCAAAACCTGTGTCAAACAACGTAAGATCAGTAACATTGAAGTAGCACTAACACTATACTCACCTGAAAGATCAATTTTGTATGTGTTTTCATTGATCCTCTCTAAAACCTAAAACGGACCATCACAACAAGGTGGTAATTTTGATTTCCTTTAGTTAGGAAATAGTTCCTTACACATGTGCATCCAAACCCAATCACCGGGTTGGAAAACAACTTGTTTACATCCCTTATTTGCTTTAGAAGCGTACAGTCTGTTCTTTTCTGTATTTCATTGGCATGATTATGCTTGGTGTTGGGTTGATCTTCATCACTCCGAGTACGAAATCAATCTGATGCTCTATCCCTCTCAATGGTGGTAATCCGCTAAGAGTATCGTCGGGGAACACATCATCAAACTCCTGCCACAAAGAAATAGCAACACTAGGCACAATATGATCAAGATCATTAGTATTAAAGTAAGCCTCTTTGTACACAAGTAAAATCATTGGCTTGTTAGTGAAAAATACAAATCTGACCTCACCCTCTCTAATATAAAAATTAGGTTGTTTCTTTAGTTTTTCCACACATTTCTTATCACCTTTCCTGTCTTCTTCACTCCTCTTGTCTTACCCCCAGTCTTGGCCAGATTTGAGTGTTTTTGAGTAGTGGTTGAATGGTCTAATTTGTTTGAGTGTTGGCCGAATATTTGTTTGTGTTTGGATGGGTGGCTGAATGGGTTGTAATGGTGTTTTGGGTTCTAGTCTAATTTGTTTGAGTGTTGGCCGAATATTTGTTTGTTCCTCATCCTGATTTTCTCTCCCCATAACCTCATGCTCACTTTTTAGCTTAATTTGATCATTTGATGCGAACCTTGTGATCACGTGGTCACGCAACTCACAATCAAGATTGAGATCTAATTCTGGAAAGCCAAAATAGGTCTGATAGGAGTGTGACACAATGGAAACCTGCCCCAAGGCACCAACACTATTGGATTGAGTAGTATGACGCCACGAAGCCAGTTAATCTTCGATAAGTCAGATTCAGTTCGTTCAAGAACTGAAGAATGCAAGAATCACTCTCATACGTTAAAACTGAAAAATTCATAAGTAATTATCATCAAAGCTGCCGAAATTTTAGCTTACATGAGTTTAAATAATTCTTGAAAAGTTAACCCTAATGGACCCCTTATGAGGACTTAAATGAGGTCTACTCAAAACTGACCTAAAACCCTAAACTGAAAAGCCTATAACTTAAATCCAAACAAGCCTTGGATCCTAACTGAAAACAAAGTATTAATTAAGCCCAAACAAGCCTTGGGCTGTAGCTAACAAAATAAAACAAAGCCCATAATATTAAATCCATGTTCTGTCATGAGAAGAAGAGAAGTAAAATATTATAGAACTGATTCAAGGCTTATTTATAGCCTTCCATGCAGCCCCTTAATCCTAGAAACAAAAGAAAAAGGTAGCCACCCATGTTGTTTCCAAGTTGTAGAAGGATTCTTTTGTTCCCTTTGCTGTCCTCACCTCATGGCCCAAATAAGGTTATGTTGGACCCCTCTTGCACATGGATAAGATGTACTAGGGTCTCCTCTTGATACTCTAATGGACCTTTCAACTCTGACTTAGTTGAAACATTCAAAAACCAATGCATTCAATGCCTCTTTGAATGCCTTTGTCTTGGACCGAGTCATTGGACCATTTGGAACATGTAATGGGTCCTTGCTGGTGTTTCTGGGCTGGTCCACATCATCATCATATACATGTTTGGGTGTAAGAGGTACAAGAGTGATGTTTTTTACCATCTTTGACAATGATATACCTAGTTTTAACCCCATCACTTTTCAGCTTCCACTATCTATAATTAAACTACACACCTTGCTTTGTACATAACAACGTGTATGGAAGATGTTCTCCCTTTGTTGAGTAGTTTCATTTGGCTTGACCTGAACCTGAAGTGTTCGCCTTATGATCAAGGACTTCTCAACTGGTAATGCTATCTCATCAACAAACTCCAATGGTGACATGCCTTCACAATCAGATATGTCGCTTTCACATTCAATATCACCATTTTCTCTAATCATCATGATTCTCTTGTTTGGACACTCTGAAGCATAATGTTCAAGCCCCTGATACCTGAAAACTTTAACATCACGAATACGTTTAGATTGAGTTTTAGATTTACCTTTGGCACCAGTAGGGACATCAACTTTAGCCTTTAGTGGTTCGGTTTTGGAAGGAAAAAATGACCTCGGCCGGACAATACCCTCTCTCCTTAGATTCGACTTCCAAGATGATGAAGGACTCGAATTAAACGCTGGTCGAACATGTCCCTCCTAAGTTGTCTCTCCACCTTCGTAGCCATGTGAATCATGTCCTCTAGCTCCATATGGTGTTGTAGCTCAATAACATTGGCAATGTCCCAATTCAACCCATTAAGAAATCTAGCCATGGTGGCTTCTCTCTCCTCAACAACAGTGGCCTGAATCATTGCTATCTCCATCTCTTTGTGATATTCATCTACTGAATTATAGCCTTGATTCAGACCTTGGAGCTTCAAATATAAGTCTTTGTAAAATTGGTTTGGCACAAATCGTCTCCTCATTAAGACTTCATCTACCCCCAAGTCTGAACGAGTCGCTCCCCATTCCTCCTCCTACTGATTACAATTTGATCCCACCGAATCAATGTGATGCGAACCTCGTGATCACGTGGTCACGCAACCCACAATTAAGATTGAGATTTGATCTCGAAATGCCGAAATAGGTCTGATAGGAGTGTGACACAATGAAAACCTGCCCTAAGGCACCAACACTATTGGATTGAATAGAATGATGCCACGAAGCCAGTTAATCTTCGATAAGTCAAATTCAGTTCGTTCAAGAACTGAAGAATACAAGAATCACTCTCACACATTAAAACTAAAAAATTTAGAAGTAATAATCATCAAAGCTGCAGAAATTTGGGCTTACATGAGTTTAAATAGTTCTTGAAAAATTAACCCTAATGGACCCCTTATGTGGACTTATATGAGGTCCACTCAAAACTGACCCAAAACCCTAAATTGAAATGCCCATAACTTAATCCAAACAAGCCTTGGATTCCAACTGAAAACAAAGTATTAATTAAGCTCAAACAAGCATTGGGTTGTAGCTAACAAAATAAAATAAAGGCCCTAATTTTAATTCCATGTTCTGCCATAAGAAGAAGAGAAGGAAGTAAAATATTACAGAACTGACTCAAGGCTTATTTATAGCCCCTTAATCCAAATAATTCTCAGGATCATTTTTACCTTGAAAAGTAGGAATTTTCAGTTTAATGGTGTCCAGGTCCCTGTCCACATCTTCATAATTCCCCATTCCATGAAAATTCACATTCCTCCTAGCCCTGTTCGGTCTAGACTTGATTCCTTGGCCAGTAAATGCAAAATCATAGTCATTTTCACCTGCATCTTATTAATAAAATCAAACTTCAAGTTTGAAACTCATGTAATTAACCTCTTTTGATTAACTCGAAAAAAAATAGGACATCAAAAGAATTGATTGTCAAGCTGTATGAGTTAGGAAACTCTCAAGTATGGTTTTAAGGGAAGGAATTGACTCGCCTTTTCCGACAGAGGAGAACAGGCCATTCGGCAGGGAGATTCTAAAATTGCGGAGGCTTGGTTCGACCAAGCCGCAGAGTATTGGAAACAAGCTATAACACTTACTCCTGGAAATTATATTGAAGCACAGAATTGGTTGAAGATCACAAGGCGTTTCGAATAAAATATTTGAATAAGACATGAGCATGCTCTTTTCTTTTATTATTTAGTATTTGTTATATTTTTATTTCTTATAATTATTTTCTTATAATTATATTAATTTGTTATAACTAATTATTTGTTGTCTCCATTAGTCAAATAAAACGGATCATTTCTGTGGAAGACAATCAAAGAATTTCATGAATTTCATTAGACCCCTTCCCTTTTAAGATCCTTACTTTTTATCTAGTATTTCATAGGAATAGAATAAATGATACACAGATACAGACAGTAGAAAATATATATTTTCTAGATTTTATATTTTATTTTCTCTTACTCTTATATTAAAAAAGAATATAAGATGCCTATGAATACTTTAATGTTGCACAAAAAAATTGTTTTTGCATCAATTCAAGCCCAGAAAGGTCTGTTGAGGTTTTTGTCAACAAACTCTTCAAAATCGGATCTGACATTCTGTACGGTCAAACAGACTGTATTTCCTCAGTGATCAACCCCACTATTTTGTTGCTTTATCAAATTAACCTCGATGTTTCAAATCCTTGTACGTCCTAGACAATAGCTGATGTGAACCTCGTAATCACGTGGTCACGTAACCCCCAATCAAGATTGAGATCTGATCCCGGAAAGATGAAAAAGATCTGATAGGAGTGTGACATAATGGAAACCTGCCCCAAGGCACCAACACTATTAGAATAAAGTAGAATGACATTACAAAGCCAGGCAATCTTTGATAAGTCAGATTTAGTTCGTTCAAGAACTGAAGAATGCGAGAATCACTCTCACACATTAAAACCGAAAAATTCAGAAGTAATATTCATCAATGGCTGTCGAAATTTTGGTTACATGAGTTTTAAAATAACTAATTTGTTATTAAATACCACCAACCCTTCTTTCCTTATGTAGCTAGGATGAATAAGGAATCCTTATAAGAAAAGGAATAGGAAACATTAATAAATCCTTACCACATTTGGAGATTATATTGTAACTCATTAAAGATCACTGTGAAACTAGGAAATTTCCAAAACAAACTCCCATATGTAGGAAAAGGATCCTTGCCAAATAGGAAGTCCACAAGTCAAAAGGAAGTAAATAACAAAAGTCGTATAGCCTGTTCTGACCTCCATCGCAAGTTGATGCGAACCTCGTGATCATGTGTTCATGCAACCCACATGCAAAGACATCAATTCCTGGAAAGCCAAGTAAATTAGGTTTGATAGGGGTGTGACACAAAGATAACTTGTAGCTTTATTTATCTACACACACACACAAAATACGGCAAACAAAAAGTTTTATTTATCTTAATTGTCTAACTTACATGTCTTGTTATGCCTTTATTTATACTAACTATAGACTTAAATAAACCCTAATGGACCCCCTTAGGTGGACTTATATGAGGCCCACTTACAATTGACCCAAATAAGTTATAACAATCCAAAGACTAAGAAGAAAATAATAAAAATTAGTATCCTATATATGCTAGAATCAGATTTGTCACCATTAAGAAGTCCCTAATAGATTAGAAAATCTGATCTGAAGGTAGAAGTAATTCTGAAGTCTTCTTTCCTTATTGTAGCTAGGATGAATAAGGAATCCTTGTAAGAAAAGGATTCTGAAACATTTATGAATCAAGCCACATTTGGAAACTATGTTGCAGCGCATTAAAGATCTTTGTAGAACTAGGAGATTCCCAAAAAAATGTTTCCACATCTTTTTAGGAAAAGAATCCTAGCCAAATAGGAAGTAAATAACAAAATTCATACAACCTCTGTTGACCAGTATTGCGGTGTCTTTCCAAACTCCGATTGACCTAAAATTTTACATGTGAGGAGACTCCATGTAAAATTTCAGTCCGATCCAACGGTCGGATTGAGAATTATGATTGTTGCTGTAAAACTGCATAGTTGCACATTTTACATTAAAATCCGAATTTGACCTTGCCTGGATCGTATCATTCCCTCTCTCTACAAGATGATTTGTCCTCGAGTCACCAACAAGTTGAATGTACAATTCCTTAGCCTCCTTTTGAAGCCTTTGGAGTTCTTCTCTTGCCAACAATCGGTGCCAACAACTTTGGATGAAAGTAGCAGCCGTTCTATTTCATATATCATCATTGCAACGTTTTTTCTCTTCTCTTTCTGAAGCTTGTTGGGCATTGATTGCTGCCGTAAACACATCAAGTTCTTGCTTTATCTCCTGACACAACTCTCGTGTTTCGCTCAAACACTCTGAATATCCTGACACACTCACACCTCTCGTCTTACCTTCTTGTTGTTCTTGTAGAACTGAAACCAACATCAAATAGAACCAACTTAGCGGCACAATCCAAATATATACATATGACTCAGGAAGCAATAAAAACCAAAAAACAAGCAAAAATGAAACTGCGATGATAGTCTCGCGAGTACCAAGCGAATCTATTTGAAATATAAACGAAACTGAAGACTTGAATAAAAACAGAAACAAAATATGCAAAACGATGAAACAACACCCAAATATGTTGGATATTTTGAAGATATACTGCAAGAAAAGAAAACAACAGAAAGAAAGTGAATTTCAAAAGTTGACACAAAACAGACTCGTTTACGACGAGTTAAGTCTGAATCTGGAACCTAAAGTAAATGATGTCCAATTGAGCTAAAATTTCACATATAGTGCGATATTAACTCAAATAGACAGAATGTAAAGTTTGAGTAATTTACGATACGTTTTGATATACTAATGCAAAAACATTATGAATCAGACCTGAAATTGAAAACCAAAGGTATAAGGAATCCTTCTAAGAAAAGGATAGTGAAACATTTATGAATCCTTGCCATACTTGGAAACTATGTTGCAGCTCATTAAAGATCTTTGTAGAACTAGGAGATTCCCAAAACAAGCTTCCAATCCTTGTAGAAAAAGAATCCTAGCTAAATAGGAAGTCCACAAGTCAAAAGGAAGTAAATAACAAAATACAGCCTCTGTTGACCAGTATTGTGGTGCCTTTCCGAACTTTGATTGACCTGAAATTTTAACTCAAGGTAGAAAAATATGTTAGGATACTCCACGTAAAATTTCAGCCTGATCCAACGGTCGGATTGAGAATTATGATTGTTGCCGTAAAATTGCATAGTTGCCCATTTTACATCAAAATCCGAATTTGACCTTTCCATGATCGTATCTCATCATTTGGTATCAGAGCTTGGCTCCATTCATCAGGTTATATCCTACTCAAATTTTCATTTCTTGTTGTTCCCGCAAAAATTCCTTGGTGTCCAATTTCTTCTTCTCCTTGAATTTGCGGCATATAAAAAAACAAAAAATTGTTATTTTGTTCTGTTACTATCCAAAATATATCATTAGCATAAAAAAAAAGAGAGAGAAAAGAGAAAAAGAAAGACAAAAAACAAAATCGTTCAAAAAGACGTTTAATGGTTTCTGTCGCAGAAAACTAAACAAGGGAAAATTAAATCAAATCAATTCAAAATTAGCTCAACTTTTATATCCTGATTTTGGGGGTCCCAATCGCAACAAATAAGAATTTTGGGGTCAATTGGATATTGTTTGCTTTGGTTTTCAATTTCGGATCTAATCAGGTCTGATTTATACATTTTTGCATCAGTACATCATACCTTATTGTAAATTTCTCAAATTTTATATTTGGGTTGAAATCGCACTATATCTGAAATTTTTGCTCAATCAGATGTAATTTACTTTAGTTCCAGATTCGGACTTGTTGTAAACGAGTCTATTTTGCGTCAACTTTTGAAGTTTGCTTTCTTTCTGTTGTTTTACCTTACATATGACAAGGAGTTATATGTCTTGGTAAGAACTTTAGAGACGTGGCAGCATTATTTGTGGCCCAAGGAGTTTGTGATACATTCTAATCATGAATCATTGAAGCACTTGAAGGGGCAAGGTAAGTTGAGTAGGAAACATGCTAAATGGGTTGAATTTATTGAAACCTTTTCATATGTGATCACTTTAAGTATAAGCAAGGAAAAGAAAACATTGTGGCTGATGCACTTTCGCGCAGCTATGTTATTTTATCTAATTTGGATGCTAGATTTCTAGGATTTGAACACAAAAAAGAATTGTACAAGGATGATAGTGATTTTACTAATCTTTACCATGCTTATGAAAATTCGGCTTTTGGGAAGTTCTATAGACTTGATGGATATTTGTTTAAAGGGAGTCGTTTGTGTGTTCGATTAAGTTTTATGTGTGAATTGCTTGTATGTGAAGCACATGGGAGCGGGTTGTTGGGGGTATTTTGGTGTTGTTGAGACTTTGGATGTGTTGCATGAACATTTTTATTGGCCTAAAATGAAAAAAGATATGCAATGCATATGTGATAAATACATAACTTGGAGGAAAGCAAAGTTTAGGACTTAACCACATGGCTTGTATATCCCTTTGCATGTACCTAAGAAACCTTGGGTGGACATTTCAATGGAGTTCGTCTTAGGTTTACCTAGGTCAAAACAAGGTAGGGATTCAATTTTTGTAGTTGTTGATAGGTTTTCAAAGATGACACACTTTATTCCATGTCATAAAACCGATGACATAACTAACATTGTTGATTTGTTCTTTAGAAAGATAGTACAACTTCACGGGGTTCCTAAGAGCATTGTTTCTTATAGAGATGTTAAGTTCCTTAGCTATTTTTGGAAGGTGTTATGGGGCAAATTGGGTACTAAATAGATGGACAAACCAAAGTAGTTAATAAGACCTTAACACAACTTCTGCATGCTGTCATTCAAAAGAACTTAAAGAATTGGGAGATTGTTTGCCAGTTATAGAGTTTGCATACAATCGTAGTGTGCACTCTACTACTGAATTTTCACCATTTTAACATTGTGTATGGATTTAACCCTTTTAAATCTCATAGATTTGATTCTTTTGCCTGTTGATGGAAGGGTTAGTTTGGATGGTAACCGTAAAGCACAGGTGGTGAAGACACTCCATGAGAGTGTGCGGCAACAGATTGAAAAGAGGAATTGTGTGTATGAGACCAAAGCCAATAAGGAGTGCAAACATGTTGTCTTTCAGCCGACGATTGAGTGTGGGTGCATATGTCAAGGAGAGATTTTCGGCTCTAAAGAGGAAAGGATTATTTAATATTTTTCCTAACCTAGAGAGGAAAGTAATTAAATCAGCAACAAATGAGGAAATTTGTTTTTTTATTACTAATCAATGACATCAAAGGGGGCAGCAACACAAATTTTCCAAATCAGATTTCTTCTAATTTATTTGGGACTTCTTAAGGGTAACAAATCTAATTCTAGCATTATTTAGGATGGTAATTTTTGGATTTTTATTACTTTCTTCTTAGTCTTTGAGTTATTATTACTTATTTGGGTCAATGGTAAGTGGCCTTCATATTAGACCACCTAAGTGGGGTCAATGCCTTTGTCTTGAGCCGAGTTATTAGACCATTTGAAACATGTAATGGGTCCTTGCTGTTGTTTCTAGGCTGGTCTCGCATTCTGCTAGTTTTGACCTTCGACCATTCCAACTTGAATATTGAGTTAGAGAAGTTTTTTTTTGGGTAAGTATGTATTGAAAGAAGAAGATACAAAGATTACAAGGGGCATTCCTCAGATTTACATTGTGAACAGAAACATAAAACAACAAATGGCTACAAGCTACCACCAAACAAAATACTGAGACCTAACTAGACTTTGGATCCGTATGTTTTCATCTGTTGGTAGAACGTTCCTCATCAAATCAAGCTTATCGCGAATGATACATTCGATTTGATCAAAGACCAAATTCGAAGTTCTAGACATTCCTTGCATCCCGTTCTTGCCAGATATAATACACTGTAGCTGCGAAACCCAGTTTACGAGAAAAATTGATGAAACTTTTGCCATGCCAAGTGATAGTGGCCCATCGAATCCATTCATCCCAGCCTTTTGTCATTCTTGGAGTGTTGCATCTGTCACAAACATCCCACCATATTGCTGTATAGGAGCATTCAAAGAACAAGTGGTTGTGATCTTCATTGTTGTGGAGACAGAGTGAGCACCTATTGGGACCATGTATACCAAACCGATGAAGTCTATCCTGAGTTGTGAGTTTCTGTTGGACAGCCACCGATAGAAGAAACGAATGTCTTGGAACAACATTCTTGAACCACATTGATGCGAACCTCATGATCACATGGTTACGCAACCCACACGCAAAGACACCAATTCTTGGAAAGCCAAGTAAATCAGGTTTGACAGGAGTGTGACACAAAGATAACTTGTACCTAGGCACTAGCACTATTAAAAACGGAGACCCCCACCCAGCGAATATTGATTCGCGAACGAGAAGTATAAGGATGACGCCACGAAGACAGTTGTTCTTCGATAAGTTGTTTTTCAGTTCTTTAGAGAACCATGGAAGGGAGATTATCTCACACACACACACACACACAAAGTGCGGCAAACAAGAAGTTTTATTAATATGAAGTGTCTTTGTGTCACACTCCTATCAAACCTGATTTACTTGGCTTTCCGGGATTTGGTGTCTTTGCGTGTGGGTTGCGTGACCATGTGATCACGAGGTTCGCATCACAGATAATGTCATGCCGTTCAACCATCTAATTATGAATTCGTAGTTGCTCCCAAGCTACTTTGACCGAGAATCTCTGATTTGGCGAATCCAACCAAACAATCTCATCCTTTTACCCCATCTTAGGATTAGAATTGGAAGGAATAGCTTTTACAATGGGGTGCTAGCTAATAGCTTGAGTGGTAGGAATTCTCCATTCTAAGTTATTAATCAGCACATTCACCCTCGCGTTCTTTTCCATACCTGAATCATAGATGAATCTTTCACCGTAAGAATCCGCGAGCGGGCTGTGAGGGTGCCAATTGTCAAACCATAGAGAGGTTGTCATGCCATCTCCTATGATGTACTTCATCTTCGACCATGCTAAGGATCTAAGCTTTAGAATCTTTCCCCAAATCCGAGAGCAATTCCTTGGCGTCTTGATTGTCCAGAAATTCCTACCTCGCAACAGATTGGATCTGATCCAAGTAAAACAGATTGAGCCATCTGAGTCATTGCACAGGTTCCAAGTGTGTTTCAACAAAGCAATCTCGTTCAATTCTGTTATCCATTTTATTCCTAGCCCCGCCTCCTTTTTTGGAAGACATACGCGATCCGAAGCCACTTTAGCCCCAGTAGTTTTCATATCTGAACCTGACCGAAGAAAAGATCTCATAATTTGCTCCATATTTTTTATTATTTGCCCAGGTAAGAGGAAGAGAGATGCCCAATAGACCTGGATGGAAAATAAAACTGAATTAATCAGTTGTACTCGTCTTGCGTATGAAAGTGTTCTACAAGTCCAATGTTGAACTTTAGAGGTGATTCGATCCACAAGGCCCTTACAATAAACCGCCTTTAATCTGGACGAGATAAGGGGCACTCCTAAATATTTCATGGGAAGCTCCCCCCTCTCTAAACCCAAGAATACGAATAATCTGTTTCCTCTCAGCATTTAACGGACCGCTCAGAAAGATGTCACTTTTGTTTGGATTTGGATACAGACATGATAGATCCTGAAACTCTGTGAGTAGAGTTCTGATTATACGAATTGAGTTTACATCCCCTTTGCTAAAAATCATCAAGTTGTCTGCAAAACAAAGATGAGAAATTTTGTCCTTCTTGCATCTCCATTGGAACTTGAAGTTTGGATTGGCACTCATTTTACAGAACAGCCTCGAAAGGATTTCCATACATAGGACAAACAAATATGGAGATAGTGGATCACCTTGTCTCAGCCCTCCCCCCTTGAAAGTAACCTGCAAGCTCACCATTGACATTGATAGAGAATTGACATGATGTAACACAAACCATGATCCAATTAATGACCGTTCTAGGGAATCTGATGCGAACCTCGTGATCATGTGGTTACGCAACCCGCACGCAAAGACACCAATTCCCAGAAAGCCAAGTAAATCAGGTTTGATAGGAGTGTGACACAAAGATAACTTGTACCTAGGCACCAGCACTATTGGAAATGGAAACTCCCACCCAACGAATATTGATTCGCGAACGAAAAGTATAAGGATGACGTCACGAAGACAGTTGTTCTTCGATAAGTCATTTTTTAGTTTGTTTTACGGCAACAATCATAATTCTCAATTCGACCGTTGGATCGGGCTGAAAGTTTACGTGGAATCTTCTGACAGGTTGTCCTACCTTGGGCTAAAATTGCAGGTCAATCGGAATTTGGGAAGGCATCTCAATACGGGTCAACAGAGGCTGTATGAATTTTGTTATTTACTTCTTTTTGACTTGTGGAGTTCCTATTTAGCTATGATTCTTTTCCTAAAACGATATGGCAGCTTATTTTGGAAATATACTAATTCTACAAAGATCTTTAATGGGCTGCAACATAGTTTCCAAGTGTGGCAAGGATTCATAATTATTTCAGAATTCTTTTCCTACAAGGATTCCTTATTCATCCTAGCTACAAAAAGGAAAGAAGACTTCAGAATAAATTCTACCTTCAGATCAGATTTGCTAGTTTATTTGGGACTTCTTAATGGTGACAAATCTGATTCTATCATATTTAGGATGGTAATTTTTGAATTTTTATTATTTTCTTCTTAGTCTTTGGGTTATTATTACTTATTTGGGTCAATTGTAAGTGGGCTTAATACAAGTCCACCTAAAAGGGGTCCATTATGGTTTATTTAAGTCTAGAGTTAGTATAAATAAAGGCATAACCAGACATGTAAGTTAGACAATTCAGATTAATAAAACTTCGTGTTTGCCGCACTTTGTGTGCGTGTGTGAGTGTTGGTGAGATAATCTCTCTTCCATGGTTCTTTAAAGAACTGAAAAAAGACTTATCGAAGAACAACTGTCTTCGTGGCATCATTCGCGAATCAATATTCGTTGGGTGGGGGTTTCCGTTTCCAATAGTGGTGGTGCCTAGGTACAAGTTATAACCTGATTTACTTGGCTTTCCAGGAATTGGTGTCTTTGCGTGAGGGTTGCATGACCACGTGATCACGAGGTTCGCATCATTTGGTATCAGAGCTTGGCTCCATTAATAAGGTTATATCCTTCTGAAATTTTTCGTTTCTTGTTGTTTCCGTAAAAATCCGCAAAAATTCCTCAGTGTCCAATTTCTTCTTCTGATTTTGCAGCACATAAAAAAAAATATTGATTTCATTTGGTTACTGTCTAAAATATATCAGTAGCATAAAAAAAAATCATTAAAAGAGACGTTTAGCTTAAATTTGATACACTTATTACTGGAGCAGTAATCGCATTATATATTAATTTTGGGGTCAGTTGGATATCGTTTGCTTTGGTTTTGAATTTCGGGTCTAATCAGGTCTCATTCATATTGTTTTTGCGTCAGTATATCAAACCTTATTGTAATTTGCTCAAACTTCAAATTCTGTCTATTTGGGTTGATATCGCACTATATCTGAATGTTTAGCTCAATTGGACATCATTTACTTTAAGTTCCAGATTCGGACTTAACTCGTCGTAAACGAGTCTGTTTTGCGTCAACTTTTGAAATTCGCTTTCTTTCTGTTGTTTTCATTTCTTGCAGTATATTTGGGTGTTGTTTCATCATTTTTTGCCTATTTCATTTCTGTTTTTATTCGAGTCTTCAGTTTCGTTCGTATTTCGGATAGATTCACTTGCTACTCGCGAGACTAGCATCGCGGTTTCATTTTTGCTTGTTTTCTAGTTTTTATTGCTTCTTGAGTCATATATACATATTTGGATTGCGCAGCTAAGATTGGTTCTATTTGGTGTTGGTTTTAGTTCTGCAAGAACCACAAGAAGATGAGACGAGAGGTGTGAGCGTGTGAGGATATTAAGAGTGTTTGAGTGAAACACGAGCGATGTGAGGATTTGTTTTTTTTTTACCACTAACCAATTTTTGCAGGTACTATCATGTCAGATCACAAGAACACACCACCTCCTCCTGATGTAGAACTTAAATTCCAAATGCATGCCATGACGAAGATGATGGAAAGAATGAATTTCATGATGGGGTGTGACAGACTTGAGAAGGTGGGAAAACATGGTAACATGGCTGTAACATGTACCCCTTGACTCACGAAAGGTTGGGGCTGAACCGAAATCAAACAATTGGATGATATTGGTGGATTATGCGGATTTTGGGGAGGACGTTGATGATATTGGTGATGGTGGTTTTAAGGATGACACCATAGGCCATCGGGAAGGTTTTTGGCAGCCTAGAAACCCAAGGGATTTCATGTATTTTAATTAGGTGTTATGGAAAAAGAAAAGGAGGATTCAAAATGAGAGGTGGTATCAAAGGGAGAGAAATAAAGAGATTAGTGTTCTAAAAAAAGAATCCAAGAGTCTATCTTGTATTCTAGGGGAGATGAAGCAAGAACTTGATGTGTTAACGACAGCAGTCAATGCGCAGCAAGCTTTAGAAAGAGAGGAGAAAATTTTTTGCAATGATGAAATACGAAATAGAACGGCTGCTACTTTCATCCAAAGTTGTTGTCGACGATTGTTGGCAAAAAAAGAACTCTAAAGGCTTTAAAATGAGGCTAAGGAATTATCCATTCAACTTATTGGTGATTCGAGGATGAATCATCTTGAAGAGAGATGGAATGATACAATCTAGACAAGGTCAAATTCAGATATTAACGTAAAATGATGTGCATCATGGGAATTATAATCCATCTTGTAAAGCTAAATCTAATATGCAAGAGGATTCAAATGGTCTAATGACAAGAGCGAGAGCGAAACAACTACAAAGGGCCTTGACGAGTCAAATTGGAATGATTGAAGCTGCGTCGGAGTTAAAAATTAGCAATCAGTTTGAAATTGGTTCAAGGATGTTTATTTGCCTATAATTGGAACTTGGAGATGGGAAAGCCCTTAATGGTTCTTTTGATGCTGGGCTACTTGAATTTGGGTTGATATGCAAATAAGTGAAGGAATTGATGCTGTTTATGGTCAGAACAACAATTGAATTTGAACCTGAATTTGAAGTCATCCATTGCATGTGAAAACAAGACTAATCTAGGTGGATTTCAAGTTCAGAACGTGTTCTTTCTAGATTGTCCAACCATGATTGCATTGGACTTTTGTGTAAGAAGTTATAGTTGTTTTAAATTTGGTATGTTTATGCTAGAAAGGTCAAAAAACGTGTGCTAGTTAATTTGTCTAGGTTAGTTTGTCGAAGTCTGTTTTTTGGGCTTGACTTCTGCCATGTTGAATTTTTCCTAACTTTGGAGGGATGTTCCAATTATAAATATAGTATCAGAATATGTAATAAAGGACTTGTTGCCAAGATTTGAAAACTTAATTCACAGAATTAAGAGTTGTTCTTCTAAATTGATTTTGTGAAAAACCGTACCTGACTTATCACTCTTCAATTACAAAGAGTGTGGCGTCGAAATCCTAGATTGATCTTTGTGGCGTCCAGATCGACTTATCAAAGTATCATTCTAGTCTATCCTCCATCTTATTTACCTTGAAATCACTATAATCCAGCCTAAACACCAAAAAAAAGACAACACAACCAGACCCATCCTACACAAACATGGAGGAATTTATAAAGCTTGCAACTCGAGTAGAGAGGCAGCAGAAACAAGGAGGTGTCCGAACTGGTGTAACTACGTCAAGCACAACAAGGGCTGTTTCTACACCTACACGAACATGGAGCACACCTAAACGAGATGAGAAGGTGGAGTTTACTAAGGGGAATACCAGTTCTGATTCTTTGAAGGGAAAGGAGAAGGTGACAGAACCTCAACATCCTAGGAGGTCTCGGGACATCAAGTGCTTAGGACATGGGCACATTGCCTCGAAATGTCTAAATAAAAGGGTGATGGTTTTGCATGGGATCATGGAGAGCTGATCAGTGGAGATGAGGTTGAAACTGAAGATGAAGATGAGGTACAAGTGGTTGAACAAGAAGAGGATTTCAAACCAGTGAAGGGAGATTTGTTGGTTGTGCAACGGGTTCTGAATGCACAAATTGATGTTAGTGATGAGCAACGCGAGAACATCTTTCATACTTGATGTCAGATTCGAGATAAGGTGTGTGGGATGATCATTGACAATGGAAGTTGCAATAATGTTGTGTCAACTACCTTAGTGGAGAAATTGGGTTTAACTACCCTTCCACATCCCAGGCCGTACAGTTTGCGATGGCTGAATGAGAATGGGGAGATTCGGGTGACAAAGCAAGTCCGTGTACCTTTTTTCATTAAAACCTATCATGACGAGGTTTTGTGTGACGTTGCGATGTTGTCAGCTAGCCATTTGTTGCTGGGTCGCCCATGGCAGTTTGATAAGGATGTGACCTACAATGGACGAAAGAACACTTATTCTTTTATGCTGAATGGAAAGAAGGTGAACTTGTTATCATTGAGTTCTCAACAGGTTAGAGAGGATCAGTTACGAAGCCAACAAAAGGAGGTCAAATCACGTAAGGGGCTGTTGTTAGCCAAAAAAGGAGACATCAAACAAGCATTAGCTTCGGCGGGGGCTGTTTTCATGATCTGGGCAAAGCAATTACTACAAGTAGAAGGATTGGACTTACCAATACAGATTAAGGAATTGCTTGAAGAATTTAAAGATGTGTTTCCAGATGAATTACCTAAAGGGTTACCACCTATTCGTGGAATTGAGCATCAAATTGATTTGGTGCCGGGAGCTTCACTTCCTAACAGACCAGCATACAGATGTAATCCAGAGGAAGCAAAAGAGATTCAAAGGTTGGTTGGTGAGCTCTTAGAGAAGGGCTATGTGTGAGAATCACTTAGTCCATGTTCCGTACCTACTTTGCTTGTACCGAAGAAAGATGGTACCATGAGTATGTGTATGGACAGCCGCGCTATCAACAAAATAACAGTGAAGTATCGATTTCCTATACCTAGACTTGATGATTTGCTTAATGAGTTGCATGGTGCTGCATTTGTTTTCTAAAGTCAATTTGATGAGTGGTTATCACCAAATTAGAATGAAAGAAGGAGATGAATGGAAAACAACATTTAAAACTAAACAGGGGTTATATGAATGGATGGTAATGCCGTTTGGGTTATCTAATGCGCCTAGTACATTTATGAGGCTTTTGAATCATGTTTTGAGGAAGTATATTGGGTTGTTTGTTGTAGTATATTTTGACGATATCCTGGTGTATACCAAGACCTTTGATGATCATATGAAGCATCTTAAAGTTGTGTTTGAAACTTTGTGAGATTCTAAGTTGTATGGGAAACTCACAAAGTGTCACTTCTGTAAAGAAAGTGTCGTGTTTCTTGGATATATTATCTCTACCAGGGGAGTTAAGGTTGATGAGGAGAAAATTGAGGCAATTCGAGATTGGTTAAAACCTTCTAGTATCGCCGATGTGAGGAGTTTCCATGGTTTAGCTTCTTTCTACAAGCGATTTGTGAAATACTTTGCTTGAAAAAAGGGAACGAGTTTAGATGGAGTGAAGATGCGCAGAAAGCTTTTGAGCTAATTAAGGAAAAGTTATGTACTGCTCCAGTTTTAGCACTTCCAGACTTTGCTAAAACATTTGAAATAGAGTGCGGTGTGATTAGTACTTAAAAGTACATTTTTATCAAGATTTTATATCATCATTTCGCACTTGAAGTATCAATAACTCCTTAACTAGAGTATGTTTTATAATAACAGGTCTGATAATATAAGATAGCTTTAATTTATGGTAAATGCTCATTTTAAATGCAGGCATATCTCACAATTCAAAGGATTGATTGATGTGATTAACTATTGAAAGTGAAAGGACAAGAAAAGGCTAAGCTTAGAAAGGAGATACCGATTCAATTCAAAATTGGAACACTGTTCAGTTATTGGGTCATATCTGGAGCTGTAGTTATTGGATTTCAGTTTGATTTATATGGATAGAAAGCTAAGAAATAGGCCTACAATGTTCATAAATAGTGGAAGACCCAAATATGCCGTTTTCAAATCCAAAGTTTGGCCACAAAAGAGAAGTCAGAATCTGTCCTGCAATCCAGCCCAAACACTGCTCAGAATGTTACCCATATCTGGAGTTCTAGAAGGCCAAATGATGTGAACTTTGGTGGGTGGAAGGACAAGACAATTTCCAACAACTTTCATGAAGAAGACCTGCTCAAATTTTGATGGTAACAATGACATTTCATCCAGACAAGAGCTTGAGGGCTATCCACCACGTCCACCAGCAGCACTACTCAGTATTTTAGCCATATCTCGAGCTCTAGTGATCCAAATGCTCTGCAATTGTATGGGTGGCAAGATAAGATGATTGCCAACAACTTTCATGCGGAACACTTTGCCAAATTCTGATTGCATCAATATCATTTCATCCAGCCAAAATGCTTGAGTGTTGCTGTCCACCAAGTCCACTAAATCAATAGTTGGCCACTACATCAATAATCAATTACCAAATGAATAGTTCTGAATTTTAGCCTATAAAAGGAGGCATTTGCCATTCATTTAGGAATCTTGGTTCTTGAGATCAAGATCATGTTCTTGCTCTCTCTTTATATTTTTGTAATACTTAAGTTTTGCTTTCATTAATCTCTTGTTCATGCTTTTCATTTTTTTTTTTTTTGGTAAGTTGACGTATGTATTAAAAGAAGAAGATACAAACATTATAAGGGGCATACCCCAGATTTACAATGATAACAGAAACATAAAACAACAGATGGCTACAGACTAGCCACCGACCATAAAACTGAAACCTCACTAGATTCGTTAGGGAAACCAATACAACCAGCTAACTAACAAATTAAGAATCTATGGTATTCACCCTCCAAGCTCGTTGGATCCTTTTGTTTTCATTTGTTGGTACTACATTCCTCATCAAATCAAACTTATCACGAATGATACATTCAATTTGATTAAAGACCAAATTCGAAGTTCTAGACAGTCCAGCAAAGATCCTTGCATTCCGTTCTTGCCATACATGATACACTGTAGCTACAAAACTCAGTTTACGAGAAAAATTGACGAAACTCTTGCCATGCCAAGAGATAGTGGCCCATCGAATCCATTCATCCCAGCCTCTTGTCATTCTTGGAATGTCGCATATGTCACAAACATCCCACCAGATCGCTTTAGTATAGGAGCATTCAAAGAACAAGTGGTTGTGATCCTCATTGTTGCGGAGACAGAGTGAGCATCTATTGGGACCATGTATACCAAACCGATGAAGTTTATCTTGAGTTGTGAGTTTCTGTTGGACAACCATCCATAGAAGAAATGAATGTCTTGGAACAGCATTCTTGAACCACACAATGTCATGCCATTCAACCATCTGACGATGACGTCTTAGTTGTTCCCAAGCTACTTTGACCGAGAATCTGTTATTTGGCGAATCCAACCAAACTATCTCATCCTTTTTCCCCATCTTAGGATTAGAATTGGAAGGAATAGCTTCTATAATGGGGTGCCAGCCAATAGTTTGGGTGGTAGGAGTTTTCCATTCTGAGTTCTGAATTAGCACATTCACCTTCGTGTTCTTGGCCATACCTGAATCATATATGAATCTTTCCCCGTAAGAATCCGCGAGTGGGCTGTGAGGTTGCCAATTATCAAACCATAGAGAGGTTGTCATTCCATCTCCTATGATGTACTTCATCTTCGGCCATGCTAAGGATCTGAGCTTTAGAATCTTTCCCCAAGCCCAAGAGCAATTCTATGGCGTCTTGATTGTCCAGAAATTCCTACCTCGCAACAGATTGGATCTGATCCAAGTAGACCATATTGAGCCATCTGAGTCATTGCACAGGTTCCAAATGTGTTTCAACAAAGCAATCTTGTTCCATTCTGTTATCCTTTTTATTCCTAGCCCCCCCTCCTTTTTTGGAAGACATACCTGATCCCAAGCCACTTTAGCCCCAGTAGTTCTCATATCTGAACCTGACCAAAGAAAGGATTTCATAATTTGCTCCACATTTTTAATTACTTGCCCAGGTAGGAGAAAGAGAGATGCCCAATAGACCTGTATGGAGAATAAGACTGAATTAATCAGTTGTACCCGTCCTGTATACGAGAGTGTTCTACAAGTCCAATGTCGAACTTTAGAGGTGATTCGATCCACGAGGCCCTTACAATAAATAGCCTTTAGTCTGGACAAGAGAAGAGGTACTCCCAAATATTTCATAGGGAGCTCCCCCTCTCTAAACCCAAGAATATGAATAATTTGTTCCCTCTCAGCATTTAACACACCGCTCAAGAAGATGTCACTTTTGTTTGGATTTGGATACATACCTGATAGATCTTGAAACTTTGTGAGCACAGTTCTGATCATACGAATTGAGTTTACATCCCCGTTGCTAAAAATCATCAAGTCATCAGCAAAACAAAGATGAGAAATTTTGTCCTTCTTGCATCTCCAGTGGATCTTGAATTCTTGGTTGGCACTCATCTTGCAGAATAGCCCCGAAAGGATTTCCATACATAGGACAAACAAATATGAGGACACTGGATCCCCTTGTCTCAGCCCTCTTCCCCCTTGAAAGTAACCTGCAAGCTCACCATTGACGTTGATAGAGAATTGACATGATGTAACACAAACCATGATCCAATCAATGATTGTTCTAGGGAATCCCATTTTTATTAACATAGCGTCAACGAAATCCCACCGCACCGAGTCATTAGCCTTCATCAGATCAACTTTCATAGCACAACGAGCAGGTCCTGTAGATTTATGATAGCCTTTCATTAGTTCCTGAGACAAAAGAATGTTATCACTAATTCTCCGTCCTGAGATAAAAGCAGTCTGATAATTTTCTTTACTATACTTAGTTAACTTATATCATGTTTACATTCTTATATTGTTTATTTATGTTTTTCTTTTTCATAATGTCTAGCTAAGTTAATTATGTCAAGGTGAAAAGGTTTCACTAATGGTGTTAGGATAAGTATAATATAAACTCAACATGGACTTTAATGTTTATATCCAAGAAAGTTTGCTATTAACATGTCTTATCATTTTTCTCCTATTAATTCTTAATACCTTGCTTATTAAATGGTTAATCTAGATTTGTGTTGTATAACACTTGGTACATCAAATACTTGATCCTTCATAGTCTTCGGCTGACATCGTTGTTATGAAAGGAATTTGATTTGTTGTCAACATAAGTTAGCATCATGAATACATACTAAAATTTATAAGTATGGTGTTACGTAAATAAGATGATTAATATGATCATGTTGATAATTTATAAAGAGTTTATACTTTACTTATCTCTAATACTATTAGTGGATCTTCTAACCTTGACATTTGTTTTTATCATTGTTTAATCTTCACATTTATCTTATATCTCAAAGTCCTCTTTAACTCATCATCACCATCATCATCATTGTTGTTGTTGTTGTTCTTCTTATTATTATTTATAATTTATATAGTTCACCTCCCTGTGGTTCGACCCCGGTCTTGCCGGGTTATTTATTACTTTGACACTCCTGCACTTGGGATAAGACATCAACTCTTTGATTGTGTCAAATTTTTGGCGCCGTTGCCGGGAAGGTAAATTCTTGTATAAATTATAATATTTATTTTATTTTCACTTTTCACTTTTCTTGTATCTAACTTTTGTTTCTTTTGTTTTGTTTCTTTTTGTTTTGTTTTCTTCTTCCTTTTATTCTCTTCCTACACGTGCATGAGAGTTTGGTCACGTACATTAACTGGTAGACTTTGTAGGGTATCCTCGTCATTTTCAGAAAATATGGCCGAAGAAGATAATCAATCGCTCCATAATGAGAATAATGAGAATAATCGAGTTAGAACACTAAGAGACCACATGAATCCAACAAGAACAAGTGCACCCTCATGTATAGTTTTCCCTCCTGATGCATCTCACTTTAATTTTAAGCCAGGCATTATTCAACTTTTACCTTCTTTTCATGGCTTAGATCTAGAAAATCCATACTTGCATTTGAGAGAATTTGAAGAAGTCTGTAACACCTATAATGACTTAAATTGTAGCATGAACACCATCAGATTAAAGCTTTTTCCTTTTCCATTAAAAGATAAAGCTAAAACATGGCTACAAAATCTTAGGTCAGGATCTATTCGTGCTTGGGATGAAATGCAATAACAATTTTTAAAGAATTTTTTTCCATCTCACAGAACAAATTCTTTCAAAAGACAAATCACCACTTTCACTAAAAAACCAGGAGAAACATTTTACCAATGTTGGGATAGGTATCGAGATTTGCTTAATACTTGCCCTCATCATGGTTTTGAAACATGGAGATTGGTTTCACATTTTTATGAAGGATTAACACCTAAAGATAGGCAAATGGTGGAATTGATGTGCAATGGAACTTTTGAAAATAAAGACCCTGATGAAGCAATGGAGTACCTAGACTTGCTAGCTGAAAATGCTCAAAATTGGGACACTACAGGCACTTATGAGGCAACGGGTAAAACTCAACCTCATACATCTAGTGGAGGTATGTACAACCTTAGGGAAGATCATGACCTCCAAGCCAAATTTGTATCTTTAGCTAGAAAAGTTGAGGCACTAGAATTAAAAAAGAGTGGTCAATTAAAATCTGTTCAAGACATTGTGTCAAATCTGTGAAACGAATGAACATGCAAACAATGACTGTCCAACTTTGCCTTCTTTCAAAGAATGCCTTCATGAACAAGCCCATGCTTTAAATAGTTTCCAAAGGCCCAATCATAACCCGTACTCACAAACATACAACCCTGGTTGGAGAAATCACCCAAATTTTAGTTGGAAGAGTGGTAACAATAATGCACAAACTACACAGCCATCGTTTCAAGCACACCATAATTTCCAAAATTCTCATGGATATGCATCTCTTTATGCTCCACCTCTTAGAAGAAATATTGAGGAAACATTGCATGCATTCATTGAAAAGCAGGAGAATCAACACTCAAAATGCTCAAACCATGGCAGATCTAAAAGATGCTCTTGCAAAATTCACATCTGCTCTCAGTTTTCAAGAAAAAGGTAAGTTTCCATCTCAACCACAGCAAAATCCCAAGGGGCAACACAATGTAAATGCAAGTAGTTCCAGAAGCCAATACATGGATCAAGTCAAATCAGTCATCACTCTTCGCAGTGGTAAGGTTATTGAAAAACCCACTTTTGAACCTTGTGAGAAAGATGATGAGTTAATCTCCGAGAATAAGGAAGGGGTTGAATCTGAACATTGCAAAGAAAAAACTGATTCCCCGCCAGCACTTCCATTTCCTCATGCCATGACCAAACAAAGGAAAGTCAATCACAACTTTGAAATCTTTGAAACTTTCAAACAGGTAAGGATCAATATACCTTTGTTAGATGCTATTAAACAGGTACCTTCTTATGCTAAATTTTTAAAAGATGTGTGCACTGTGAAGAGAAAACTGAATGTGAAAAAGAAAGTCTTTTTAGCCGAACAAGTAAGTGCCATTCTTCAGAACAATAATGCTTTGAAATATAAAGACCCTGGTTGTCCTACAATTTCTTCCTTTATTGGAGAACATAAAATTGAGAGAGCTTTACTTGATCTTGGAGCTAGTGTGAATTTACATCCATATTCAGTCTTTCAGAGTCTCAATCTAGGTGAGTTAAAACCAACTTCTGTCACTCTTTTACTTGCCGATAGATCTGTAAAAGTGCCTAGAGGAATAGTTGAAGATGTGTTAGTACAAGTTGATAAATTCATTTATCCTGTGGATTTTGTTGTCTTGCATACACAACATGTTGAAGCATGTAATTCAATTCCTCTTATTTTAGGACGTCCGTTTCTTGCAACTTCTAATGCATTGATTAATTGTAGGAATGGACTGATGAAGTTATCATTTGGAAACATGACACTGGAGATGAATATTTTCAACATTTGCAAGCAACCTGGAGATAATAATGATTTACAGGAAGTGGATTTTATTGAAAAATTAGTTCATGATCAATTTGAAACTATTTCCAGTGAAATTGAGTTTAATGAATCTGAGAATTTGCATATGGTTTATTTTCAGGAAGAATCAAAGGCAAGTAATTGGAGACCACAAATTGAAGAATTGCCACCACGATCAATTGAGTCTATACCTTCAAGTGTTCAACCACCAAAACCTGATTTGAAGCCGTTACCATTCAATCTCAAATACTCATTTTTGGGAGAAAATGAAACTTTTCCGGTAATAATCTCTTCCAAACTTAATGCACATCAAGAAGGTAAGTTATTACAAACTCTGAAAATGCACAAAAATGCATTAGGATGGACCATAACTGACATAAAAGGAATTAGTCCTTTGATTTGCACACACAGGATTTATTTGGAGGAAAATGCTAAACCCTCTAGAGAAATGCAACGAAGGCAATTCCAAGTCGAAATAATGACCACAAAACAGTGATAAAGTTTTTGAAAAAAAATATTTTGAGTCGATTTGGAATCCCTCGAGCCATGATAAGTGATGGTGGAACACATTTCTGCAACAAGTCATTTGAGTCTTTAATGAAGAAATATGGAATCACACACAAAGTTGCCATCCCTTATCACCCTCAAACAAGTGGACAAATAGAACATGGTAATAGGGAGATCAAACAGATCTTAGAGAAAACAGTGAACCCTAATAGGAAAGACTGGTCTTTAAGACTTAATGATGCACTTTGAGCTTATCGAACTGCTTATAAAACATCATTAGGTATGTCACCTTATAAACTAGTCTATGGAAAACCTTGTCACTTGCCTGTGGAACTTGAACATAAAGCTTATTGGGCTATTAAAGCTTTCAATTCAAATCTTCATGATGCTAGTCAGCTACGAAAATTACAAATAAATAAGCTTGAGGAAATAAGAAATGATACATATGAAAATTCAAGAATTCATAAAGCAAGAATCAAAGAGTTTCATGACAAGAAAATATTGAGAAAAACATTCAATGTTGGTCAAAAAGTCTTGCTTTATAATTCTCGACTCCATTTATTTCCTGGAAAACTAAGATCAAGATGGAGCGGTCCTTTTACTGTGAAACATGTGTATCCATATGGGGCCTGTGATATCAAGAATCCAAATAATGGTAATGTTTTCAAGGTAAATGGACATCGTTTGAAAGTTTACTTTGACAATTTTTCAGTTGAAAATGACTATTGAATTGGGTGATCTTGTATATAAAGATTGATTCTTTTTCTCACATTGTTTTTGTGTTTCTTTTTGGTGTGACCTTTGTTTTGCTAGTTTCTCTCAACCCCGGTCAAATAGCGGATAACGGTACTCCGTGACTCTTAAGTCGGTTCTTTCAGTTTCCCATGATAACTGATATCTGTGTATATATTTGTGCAATTCTTTGCTCTTTCTCCCTTCTTTGCATCTCTTTTCCACTTCTCATCTAAAAAAAAAAGGACACCACTCTTGAAAAATTGAAAAAGTATTTTCCTGCTCTGCCTCAGAATGCGATTACAAAAATTTACCGTGCTAGATGTGCAAGATTGCGATTGTTAATGAACCATGGAATTCCTGAAGACATTCGCTGGCTAATTGAAGCAAAGGTCCGATCAACTTTCATAGCTCAAAAGGCTTAGAGCGTGTTTGGCAAGCACACCATTAGCCTAAAGTCAAAGGCATTAAAAATGTCTTAATGGTGTGTTTGGAAAACACGCCCTAAGGACCCAAACAAGGCCTTATTTCTTGAGGAAAATAAGGCGGGCCAAACACACCTTTAAGTCTGGGCTAAGCTCAGGCCCAACCCAACCTGATTTGTTAGGCCGATAGATAGCCCAACAAGCCTTTTTTTTAATGATGTGTGTTGGACCATGGTTGGGTTGGAATGGGGTCCAACCTATTCTTTTGCCACTATTGACTTGTCCTAGTGGTGGTTTAACATACATGTTAAAATGTCTTCTTTTCTTTTTTTAAGCTCATACACAAATCAACAGAAGAGAATGATATTACCTAGACGAGGATGGAATATTGGCTTGTTGTTGGTGGCTCAGGTGGTCACTGGAGGTGGAGAAATATGGTTGGTTGGGCAGTTGGAAAAATGATGTTTATATGGCTGGTTTTTTTGCTCTCTTTCTCTCCCAATTTCTCTTTTATTTTTTAACAAAATTCACCTTTATTTATAGAGGATGAAAGAGAGACATTTGGTCTTTATTGGGCATGAATCTTGGCCCTTGATTCAAACGGGAAAGATTCCACTGATTGGCCAAAAGACACCATCATGGGTTGCAAAGCCTGATCGGGTTAACTTTGCAGCGGGTTCAGGGTTTTCAAGGAAAAACTTTTTTGCTTAGGTTTGGGTGCAATAACAGGTCAATAAGGCCTTGTTTGGGTCCTTAGGGCGTGTTTTCCAAACACACCATTAAGACATTTTTAATGCCTTTGACTTTAGGCTAATGGTGTGCTTGCCAAACACGCTCTAAGCCTTTTCCTTTAGTTTTAATTTGTTTTTATTTATGTGTCTAACCAAACAAGCCTTTAAAAATTCAAGAAACAATTTAGGAACCATTTTGAAATTATTCATAGGTCCTTCGCATGTTTTTCCAATAGTTTTTTTTTTTCCTAATATCATACTATAGATTTACATTGTAAGGTATAGATCCGGTATTAGAAATACCTGATTTTTGTCCGTAACTTTCAAAAAATTTCCCTTATTACAGAAAACATAAAAATATTTTTTTTTTCAAGAATTTCATTTAACATTGAATTGTATACTTACATTATAAAATACCGACCAAGTAATAAAAATATTTGATTTTCTCCAAAATTCCAAAAAAAATATTTGATTTTCTCAAAAAAAATCCAAACAAATTAAAAATTTCCTTGTTTCAAAAACATAAAAAAAAAATATTTTATTTTTTTGCAAGTGGCCAAATTCTAGTATTTTTCATGTATATTTTCTATAAAAACAAAATCGTATTTTTATCATGCAAAATAGATATCGTAACCAGTTTGTGATTATCCATTAGGATTTGACCAAAATACCAAAAATCCCACAACAATTAATTTGTTTAATAATATTCGGAGTATTAGGATTTAGATATAGACTTTAATATTTGGGGGTATAAAATTACATTGTAAAGTATACCATTAGGTAATAAAGATACAAAAATAGAAAGTAAATGTGATACTAAATATTGGACTTTAGAATGGATAGGATTTAACCCGATAAGATAGAGATTTCCTCATGAAGAGATATTTGTCTTGAACCTTAGATCAGACAAACAAATAAAAACATGTCTTAGATTAACAATCAATCAGCAATGCGTAGCTTACCATAGGTAGGGTGTATTAGGGGTGATGTGTCTTCTCCTTGCACAACAAGTCCCCATACTCAGGCTCTCGCGGACTATTAAGTTTTCTAGTGACCACAATAATAGGTGACGACTCATGAATCATCTAATCATAACTTTATGATTAAATCCAAAAACATCCTTCAATTTCAAGAGGCAGCTCCGCCATTCGACATCTTGCATGTCACAACAATAGCCTACGTTACATACATTTAAAAGACATTTCTAATCAAGGATAATTTGTTTATTACATTGGTAAGTTTTAGATTCTAAATAGAGAAGAAAAATATTTTTCAAGTGAAATCATAACATGTTTGTGTGTTGTATATCATCATTTATGACATTGAATCATGGCCAAAATCAACACAACAAAATGCAAAATGCCTTCACTTTTAAGAAAATCAAAACTTCTCTTCTAGAATTCAATATTTTTTCTTTACAAAATAACTTCCTATTTGTCAAAAAATTTGTTCGAAGTCATTCCTAAAAAAATAACCAGAAATTTAGGATGACCTTTTTATCACAAACCCATTTTCACATATGCCAACAAAAATATATAAAGTTGCATCTTAACATATGAGTGACATTTTTTGGATTTTAACCAAAGAAACCTACATGTCTATTTGTTGAACATACTTCCAATTTTATATCGTAATGATTTCATTTTAACGATCGTCCTTACATGAGCACAATCATTAAAATCTTCCATTTGGTCCTAAAACAAGAAAGATGATTTCATGAAAAATATTTAACAAAATTCTCTTTGATTGAATTTGTAAAGTTCTTGAAAAAATGGCAATGATGATGCATGCATACCTCAATATTGTTATTGGCTAGATTGGTTGAGGGCGTTTTAGTTTAAAGAAACCCATGAAAACAGTAATAGTTAGATGATTATTTGAAGAATTCCATCAAAAAGCTGAAAAATAATAGAGGTGACAACTTCTTCTTGGTGATGTTTAAAAATAAATAATAATAATAGGCAAATACTCTCAAACTATAATACTTGGGGGCAACAATGATAAATAAAAAAAATTCAATGTTAACCAAGCTAGTATGATGGATAAACCATGCTTATTTAGGAAGATAAACTCATGGCAAATAGTAAAGATATTAGGATCACTTATACAATTCTTCAAGCAAGTCAGAGCCTAGTTATTAACATTTTTAAAGTTTAAGGTCTTCAAATATGAAGACAACATAAAAAGGAATATTGGGCTTTCAACATGTGTAAGTTGTGCTTCACAAATAAATCAAAATAAGTTACTATTACAATTAAGTCCTGTAATTAGAAAATTTCAAGCCATGTCATCATAAAATTTTCAAGTCTTGTAATTAGGAAGTTCTACTTTGTCATCAAAAAGTTTTACTCTGCCCTCATGAAATGTAAGCCATGCGATCAGAAAATCTCAAGTCATATCATTACGAAGTTCAAGTTGAGTATGCAATCAAGATATCTTTTGGGTTGAATCCCATTGGCATGCAAGTAAAACTAAACTCTACAACTAAGTTTATTTCTTTAACTATTTGATAGGAGGGTAGTCACCTCCTAATGAGACTATTTATTTGATTACTTGATATGAGGGTAGTCGTTTCTCAATGAAACTATGTTTTATTTGGTTTTTAGGGTAGTAACCTTCTAATAAAACTATTTATTTGATTTTTAAGGGTAGTCATCTTCTAATGACACTATTTATTTGATTTTAAGATTGGTCACCTAATAATATGGACCCATTTAGACTTTTCATCAAAGCTAGTCACCTAATAATTGGTTATCTAATAACATTGACCCAATTTTATGAAAATTGGTCACCTGATAGCATAGATCCATTTAGATTTTTTTATGAAAGTTGGTCACATAATAAGAGCCATTTACATTTTATTAATTATTACTTTTTTGTTAACCACTATGGTTTGGTCATAAAAAAGCATTTTCCAATATTATGTTTCTTTACAAACTTACCATAAAATTCAAAGAAAAATAAATTTTCCAAAGAGGAGGCAATTTTTATAACCTATTTTTCCAACGTCTTTGTAACATAAATATTGCAAAGAAGAGGCAATTCTTATAACCTATTTTTTTTACCTCCAATTATTCTATGTATAATTTAGTACAATTAAAAGGAAGGGAATGAAAGATAGAGTTTAGGGAGTGAAACAAGAAGAAAAAAGTATAAGGGACTAAGGTGATTAGGGACTCAAAAAAATAATGGGAGAATATGCAAAAGAGTAAAAGGAAAATAAATTAAGGATAAAAAAATGGGATATTATTGAAAAAGATCATACATATTAAAAAGAAGAAATTTTGTTAATTGAGAATCCATGATAAAAAAAAAAACGATATAATTGCCTAACATTATTTTTCCAGTTTAGATTTTCTTGTTTTGCAAAGGATCCTAGATAATATCAATAGGAGGCATTCTTAACACAAAGAAGAGGGAGGAGGGACACACAAATACTCTTGCAAAATAAACTAGTAAAAAACTTGTTATAAGGAAAAAAACAATATTAAACTAGAAAATCTAGCAGCAACAGTGACCTTCTCGATGTTGGATCTCTTAGCACAATGAGAGGTGGTTGACACCACCCATACCAACTGGAATAAGAAGAAAAAGAAGTCATGCTCACCACGATCTTTTCCACACGCCACCCTGCCCCTCTAACATGTGGAACATAGCTTCGAAAGCTAGATTGTTTGTGAAACCCCATAAATTTATAATTTAAATATACGGATGACTCAGTGCAAACTATGTAAAACCCTAACAAAAGACTTCACCATGATGAATTGAATAGTAAGAAATAAAATAGAAATGGTGGTAAATTGTAAACCCTAAATCAAATTTATAATATTAATAAAATTATTGATAATTTAGAACAAAAAATGAGATGGGTTAGTTAAAATAAAATAAAATGAAATAGTATTGAATTATTAGAAAAGCAATTTTAGAGATAGATTTTTCGCATTGTATTTTAAAAGCGGATTGAGAAAAGGCATTTGGTTGAACGAAAAATGAACCCAAACTTGATATAAGGGTGTTTTAGTAAACATAGATAGATTTCCTATATAAATAGAAAATTATTTAGAAAATACCTATGATGGCCAAATGAGAGAGAGAGAGAGAGAGAGAGAGTACATTAAGAGTAGAAACTCAAACGACCATATCTTCGTATTTCATCTTTGGATCAGGCTGGTTTTTGGATATATTATACTCCTCACCACCCTCTAACATCTAACCATTGGGATCTGAAGGTTCTAGTTGTGTTTGATAGATATAGCCCTCACAACATTTCAAGGAAAACCCGCTTACAGGTCAGTCACGGTCGCTAGCTGTTTCATCCTCCGTCCACCGTTGGATCTTGCTCAATTTTGGATATGTTGATCATATTAATAAGCTCTTCATTCTGAATGGTGAAGATCGGGATTAGAGATTCCGACAAGTTATTCATCAGTTAACAATAAATTGTTAATTTTTAGGTCAGTTTGGTTTGGTTTCGATCTATGAAGATCTATCGGTTAACATGATCTGATGTTTTGGTATGTGTGCAGACATAATGATTGTTAACTTCACCATTTGGATTTTATTAGCTATAATTGAGTTAGGAGAAACTTTAACCTTACTGAAATGTTTGTTTAAATTAGGTTAGCAAGAATGAAACAAATGGAAAGAATGGTGGCTTTATTTATGTTTAACCATCAAAAGTATGCTAATTATGATTTAAATTGAAGAAAACCCTTGGTGTATTTTCTTAGGCATGTTCGACCAAATTATTGATAGTAGGAAAAGGGAGATATTGGTTGTCCAATCCATGTATTGAGACTGAATAGTTCGGTCACCCACCTTTCAGCTGAGGTTAGGGCACCCAAATGATACAATTTCAGATTGGGTTCTTCACAAAGGTTATAGGTATGAATGTTATCTTTCAAACAAAACTAACATCGTATAATTTAGAGTTATAGAACTCTAGATATGGACTGAAAATGGAAGAAGGGTCGAATTGTTTGGTACTGGACATATTATGTTGAGTACTGTAACGGATAATTTCAGGGGTGTTAAGGGCAAAATTAGGCTTTCTATCCTGTAGTAGAGTTGTAGAACCGTGTCTTAGCTTTCTATGGAGTCAATCCACACTTAAAACCGAAGTCTATAACTTTACTTATGCATAAATGGTAAGCAATGTTCTCCAATGAAAACTAATCTAGGAAGTGTAATGAGGTAGTTGAAGGAAATAATCGGAAAATGAAATTAAAACATAGCGATGAATTCATGTGAATGAGATTGCAATAGTATGAGAACGCACATTGTGATAAACTTAGAAGAGGGTACTGATTATATCTCTTGATTCTCAAACAGAAGAGATGTTTGGAGCAAGGTCATCAGTAGTTGAAGGGACTCAGTCGGTTGGGGAAATGGATAGGTACATCGCACCTTGTCTTTTCAATTTATGTAAACTTATTGATAAATTTCAAAATTTATTATTTTATTGCTTTTATAATATTGAAATGAATATGAATACCTTGCGTACATTGATGTGTATCAACTAGTTAAGAAATAATTAGAATGAATACGAGTACCTTACGTACGTTGATATGTATCATACTTGTGATGATGTTATTGGAATGAATAAAAGTATCTTGCGTATAACTATATAAATCAATTAAGTAGGGTGACCAAGGTTATGTGAATGATGCTTAGTGACCGTAGTGTCGGTAACTAAGGTTGTATGTGAATGATACTTGGCAACCGTGGTTACAATGTATATGATGTCAATAAGAAAAATGAAAGGGGATCGGTACAAATGAAACGTTGAGAAGACATTGATTAGCTATTCGAGTTTGGATAACTAATGGTATCAATGGGGTTCTATTGGTATCGACATTTTAGATGACATTGATTAGCTATTCGAGTTTGGATAGCTAATGGTATTGATGAGGTTTCATTGGTGCTAACATTCCTTAAATTGATTAGTCGATCCCGAATAATTGGGTGCCTAATGATGTTAGTAAAGATTTCTAATATCGGCATGGTTACTCCTGGTTAAGGGAAAAAAGATAAGTTGATTAACTATTCCGAGTCGGGAATAGATAATGATATCAATGGGTCACATTGGTATCGACAACTATTTCTAATGTGATTAGCTACTCCGAGTAAGAAGGCTAATGATTTCAAGGGTTCTTGACATCGACAACTTTGAAGGTAAACCGGATATGGATAAGAATTGATTAACTATTTCGGGGTAGGAATAATTAATGATATTAATCGGTTGTATTGATAACAACACTTGAATGGAATTGATTAGTCTAGCCCAATATTTGGAGACTAATGATTCATTAGTATCGGCAATTACCTTTCGAAAAATAGAAGAGAAAGTATTGGTTAGTTATTCTGAAAGAATAAGATAAGCTAATGATACCAAGAGAGGATTATCTTGGTATCAAGTGAGAATTGATTCATAAGGAGATAGTGTTCGAAACTATTGAGTTGTGTTGAGATTTCCAAGATGAAATTATTCTCGGCAAATGGGATAGGATATTAGATGGATATTGATAATAGATGAAAAATGTATGTTGTAAAAGAGGTCTATGCTTAATTTTATGTATCAAAAGAAATTCCATGGAAATTATTGCTTGTCATTGTTATTGTTTGTTACTACCTTTTTATATTTATATATAAATATTAATTTCTATTTCCAAGTCTATCAGGGTCGCGTCAAGAGTGATCTTAGTTTAGTTATCTTTTGCTTTCAGACATGTAATTATTAAATTAAGAGACGTATCTCCTAAAACTTGACATTTAATATTAACTAGTAAATTTGGATGCATGACTTTAATCTAATGTTTGTAATTCTAAGTACCTATTTAACCATGCATGTTTATAGTTGAAATTGAACACTTCACTTAAATTACATTATATGATGTTATTATGTAAGATATAGTTTAGATGATGATATTATGTAAAAATTGAATTATGCATTGTTATTTTATAACTTGAATTGGATGATGTTATTGAATAAGATGTGTTATGTTGATGGTGATGAATTGAGTTGAGATCTAAGATGATTGGATCGGGTTGTGAAATGAAATTGGAAGTGTAATATAATTTTTTCAATAACTTGGAACCTCCCAATATAGAGGAAACTCTGCCAAAATTTTGGTAGAAATTTAGGTTGAACCTGTTTAAAAAACAAATTTACTGAAATTTCCAATGTATCGTGAAAAAACGATGTAAAAAATCAGGGTTATTACACTGTTATTGCGCATGTACTATATACACGTTGACATTGTTACCTTCCATCACTATTTTTTTTTTCTTGTACTAGCCTCTCTCATCCAATTTCAATTGACTCTAACAACTCATAACAGTCAATTTCAATCCCTATATATGATTTATTTATTTAATCAAATAATTTTATGATTTGTTTGTTAAATTTCAAATCATAAATGTGTGTTGATGTTGTTTTTTAATAAATTCATAATTTATTCATGATTTTTTTGTTCTTTTCATGTTAGATTATGCTTGTTTATATTAATTGAGTTGGGTGAAATATTTTTTGTTTTTTATAATGGATATACTTTGACTAATAATTAATTCAAGTTGGTTTAATGTAAATTGGATAATTAAAAATCAAAACTCATGATACGGTTCAACCTTGTGATACAACCCAAGCAAGGTCATATTCGGATTTTGACGTAAAAGTTTCTATCATCCAGTTTTACGCTATTGATCATAACTCCAAATCCAACCGTTAGATCAAACTAAATATTTACCAGAAGATTCCAAAGATATTTTTCTATGTTGGGGTAAAGTTTTAGATGAATCAAAGTTCAGAAAAGACTTGAAATATAGGTCAGAACAAGCTATATGAATTTTGTTATTTACTTCCTTTTGACCTATGGACTTCCTATTTAGCAAGGATCATTTTTCTAAAAAGATGTGGCAGTTTGTTTTGGAAATTTCCTAGTTCCACAAGAATCTTTAATGAGCTGAAACATAATTTTCAAGAGTGCCAATGATTCATTAATGTTCCAGAATCCTTTTCTTATAAGGATTCTTTATTCATCCTAGCTACACAAGGAAAGAAGGACTAGAGCTATTTAATGACAGATTAATTATTTTTATTATTTTCTTTCATGTTTGGGCTTAATTAAAACTTTGTTTTGAGCTGGAATCCAAGGCTTGTTTAGATAAGGTTATGGGCTTTTCAATTTAGGGTTTTTGGGTCAGTTTTGTATGTGGATCACTTCAGCCCACAAGGGTAGATCCATTAGGGTTAATTTTTCAAGAACTATTGAAACTCATGTAACCAAAATTTCAGGAGCCATTGATGAATATTACTTCTGAATTTTTCAGTTTTAACATGTGTGAGTGATTCTTGCATTCTCCAGATCTTGAACAAACTAAATGGCTCTATGACGTCATTTTACTTCATTCTAAAAGTGTTGGTACCTTGGGGCAGGTTTTCATTGTGTCACACTCCTATCAGACCTATTTTGGCTTTCCGGGATCAGATGTTAATCTTGATTGTGGGTTGCGTTACCACATAATCACGATGTTCGCATCAACTCAAGTCTTCGTTAATTATTATTTTGAATATCGTTTCCATAATAAAAAGAAACAAAGAGGATTAGGCTTTGTGGTCAAGCCAAAATCCCAAATCACTATCCTAGAAAGTTTTACCTCTAATAAACATATGTATTTAGTTTAGGTGAAATAAAGCACGTATGTATAATAGGTATTTTTATCATTAAAATTAAACAACAATATAACTTACCTTAGATGTTTTAGGGTGATTTTTATTTTTCCTTTAGAATAACCAACCCCCTTACCCAAAAGTCTTTGATGTCCAGTTAGGGTTCATAGTAATCATGAATCCAGGTGGTGACTCATTTTTCTTATTTTCATCCCTTTCACATAATTAAGTTTGCTGAGATGCCCCCCACGACAGAGAATATTTGATATTGTAATAAAAAGATAACAAAAAAAAAATCATATTTGATCAATTCAAACATGATAAGCATATTTTCACATACACAAAATTTATTTTTTAACTTGTTCTCATTAGATACTATACTAAAAACACCTCGGCAAATTACTATAGCAGTATGTTTTTCACCTCTAAACTTTATTTTTCAATTCCATCCTTCCATACCCAATTTTAGAACCAATTTGTCAAAATTTATGAAGGATGAGAAAAATTAAAAGAAAAGGTACCAAAGTGAAAAATAAAGCAAAACCCCATGGAAAATATAAAATTTGAAGAATGTTGTAAAAATATGTATCAAGAAGCATACAATAATAAAATAATATAATTAATAAAGAGTAAATAGAATATATAAGAACAATAGAGATTAGGGGGATGAAGAGGGAATACTTTTATTTCATATGAATTTGTAGTTATATGTATGTGTCTACCATTCTCTTAACAATGCTCCTATTTATAGGCACATGTACATAAATACTTGTAAACTCACAGGTCATAAGAAGATGTAGATTCAAATGAATTTGGAGAGATTCAAATGAGGTTTATGATGATGAATGAACATAATAAAGAAGGGTGTATGAAGGCATCTAGACATCCACATACAATGTATGATTTTATAACACTCCCTCTTGGATGTCCATTGTACAGCCTTACGCATTGAAAACTGCCTCTTAAAAACCTTACTAGGAAAACCCAATGGGACAAAACCTAGGCCAAGGAAAAAAGAGTGCAGTGCGTATTAACTCCCCCTCATGAATATATCATCTCAAGTCTTTAAGCTGTCAAATTCCAATATTGCACCGCAATCCTTAAAACATTGTAGTTGGTAATGCTTTAGTAAACAAATCTACTAGATTATCTTTTGAGCAAATTTATTGAACATCAATGTCACCACACTTTTCAAGGTCATTTGTGAAGAAGAATTTTGGTGAGATGTGTTTTATTTTATCTCCTTTGATGTATCCTTCCTTTAATTGAGTTCATGGATTGCAAGTATTTCAGCATGATTAAATGAAGTGACAACTAATGTTTGCTTTGTAGATCTCCATGTTATGCATGCAGTATTGTCTTCACACAATATGGTTGGAGTTCCTCTACTGGACGATAAACCAGATGTTCCACGAATATGTTGAGTCATTGATCTCAACCACACACACTCACAACTGGCTTTATGGATTGCAAGTATTTCAGCATGATTAGATGAAGTGACAACTAATGTTTGCTTTGTAGATCTCCATGTTATAGCAGTATTACCACACATAAAAAGATAACCTGTTCGAGATTGACCTTTATTTGGATTAGATAAAAATCATGCATCATTATACCCAACTAATTCATGATTAGCATTATTTGAATAAAATAAGCCCATGTCCGTATTACCTCATAGATAACAAAAAAAATGTGTTTAATTTCATTCCAATATCTCCGAGTAGGAGAAGAACTATATCTTGCTAGCAAGTTCACAGAGAATGCTATATCAGGTCGCGTATTATTAGCAAGATACATTAGTACACCAATTACAATGAGGTATGGTACCTTCAGGACCAAATAATTCTTCGTTATCCTCATAAGGTCTACAAGGGTCCTTTTTCACATCAAGCAACCAAACAACCATTTATATACTTAGTGGATGTGTTCTATCCAGATAAAATCTTTTAAGAACATTCTCTATGTAAGTTGACTGATGAATGAGAATTTCATCTGCTAAATGCTTGATCTGCAAGCCGAGATAAAATTTTGTTTTTCCCAAATCTTTCATCTCATACTCTTTCTTCAAATAATTTACTGTCTTTGGTATCTCTTCATCAGTTCCAATAATATTTAAATCATCAACATACACAACAACAATAATAAAATTAGATTCTGACTTCTTTATAAAAACACATGGGCATATAGGATCATTATTATTCCTTTCTCTCAATAAATATTCACTAAGACGATTATACCACATGCATCCTGATTGCTTTACCCATATAAGGACCTTTGTAACGTGATTGAGTAAACTTTTTGGGGATTTGAATTATATGCTTCGGGCATTTCAAATCCTTCAGGGATTTTCATATAAACATCATTATCAATTGTCCCAAATAAATAGGTTGTGACTAGTTGCATCTACTACAGGAGAATATGTTTCATTATAATCAATGCCAAGTTTTTGTGAAAACCCTTGTGCCACAAGTCGTGCTTTATATCTTACGATTTCATTTTTCTCATTTTGTTTTAACACAAATACCCATTTGTATCCAACTAGCTTTACACCTTCAAGTGTATGAACTACATGTCCAAAAACTTACAAGTAAATTTAATTATGTTTGGATTGCTTCTTTCTATTTTGGCCAATCATTTTTACGTCGACATTCTTCGACAGATTTAGGCTCAAGATCCTCTTTTTCATTAATGATATCAAGCGATATATTATATGAAAAAATATTGTCGATAATTATTTCATTCGATTCCATCTTTCTTTTTTTGTAGAGACATAATTTATCGAGATCTCCTCATTTTTACTATTTTTAGGTACTTGAACCTCTTCTAGGGTTTTATGATCAGTTATGTCTATCTCCTCATTTTCTTTCTTAATAATGCCAATTTGATTATTTGCTCCTTTTCTTTTTCAAGAATTTAGTCTTTTAAACCAGTTGCTCCACCACCCTTCTGGCGTGCTATAGACTCATTTGCTATAATTTTAGTGGATTGTCCTGCTTGGACTTCAATCCGGGCTGGAGCATTTACAGTTGGCATATGAGATTTGGTTACTCTTTCTGAGTCAGTGAATGCATTCGATATTTGTTTTGCAATGTCTTGCAAAACGAAGTATATTTTGAACTTCTTGTTCATATTGTTTTGTACGAGGATCAAAATTCAATAATGACAATGCATTCCACGTAATATCTTTCCAACTGTTTAATTTCTCCCTCTAATACTGGAAACATAGTCTCATTAAAATGACAATCAACAAATCGTGCCATAAATGAATCACTTGTTAAGGGCTCAAGATATTTAATTATTGATAGGGACTCAAACCCAATATATATTCCCAGTCTCCTTTGAGGATCCATCTTTGTATGTTGTGGCATATAAATTGGAACATATACCGCACAACCAAATATTATTAGATGGAAAATGTTTGGCTCATGGTCGAAAGCCAATTGTAATGGGAAGAATTTGTGATACGTTGTTGACCTAATGTGTATAAGTGTTGCATGTAAAACAACGTACCTCCAAGCAGAGACAAGAAGTTTTGTTCTTATAAGTAATGGTCTTGCAATTAACTGGAGGCATTTAATAAGTGATTCAACAAGAACATTCTGAGTATGAACATGGGCAACAAGATGTTCAATGTTTATCCCAAGTAACATGCAATAATCATTAAATGCTTGGGATGTGAATTCACCATCATTGTCAAGACAAATAGTCTTGATTATATAATCTGAAAATTGTGCTCGTAATCTAATAATTTGAGCAAGTAATCTCGTAAATGTCAGGTTACGAGTTGATATTAAACACACATATGACCATCTTATAGATGCATATACTAAAACAATAAAATATCTAAATGGTCTACATGTGGGTGAATGAGCCCACAAATATCACCTTGAAATACGTTCTAGAAATCTTGGGGATTCAGTCCCAACTTTATCTAGTGATGGTTTAATGACCAATTTGCCTTGAGAACAAGCAGCACACAAGAATTCCTTGAATTGAAGAATTTTCTGATTCTTCAATGGATGACCATGTGAATTCTCGATAATTCTTCGTATCATTATTGATCTAGGATAGTCTAATACTTGTGTAATACAAACATGAAGATAAAACGAATAATTTTTCCAATATTTGTTATTTGGTGGAGACATTTGATACGATGTAAAGATATTCTATATCATTGTCATTGGCAGTCTCAATATGGTACCCATTAAGTCGTATATCTTTGAAACTTAGTAGATTTCTCCTTGATTTAGTAGAGAACAAAGCATTATCAATAATAAATCTTGTTTCATTATGAAGCATTACATTAGCTCTTCTGGAGCCTTCAATAAAGTATGTTGAACCTCATATTGTATTCACTTTTGCTTTCATCATTCTCATATTTGAAAAATATTGCATATGCCTAAGAATGGTATGTGTTGTTGCACTATTTGCTAGGCATATATCTCTACCATTGATATTGGACTTATTTACAGCATGAAGTGAATCCATGTTTTCATCATGAAAATAAATAAATATATAATAAGTTCATAATAAGACATAATTATTATAACACATTTTTTGTTCATTAAATAAGCCAACATGAAAGGAAGAAAACAAAATACATTGAAATATACTAGCATAAAGGAAAAACACTGAAAAGATAAACATAATTTTAAATTCTGACATCGTTATATTAACTAATTATTATCATTCCAAGAAATATTAATTTCTCATCAGTTTACTCAAAAAAATCTGCAATGTCAAGATGTGTCATATCCAAAGGAAAAATATCATCATTACCTTGATGTAGGTGAGAAAAATTTATTTATATGTTCTTCTCCTTTCCTTTTAACGAGGACTGATATAAATTAATAAGATGTTTGGTCGTATTATAGGTACGAGACCAATGTCCTTTCATTTCATATCGATAACAGGCATTTTCTACCTTCTTGGTATCTCCGTTATGTATATTCTTCCCCCTTTCTTGTTTCTCCTCATTCTATGAGGGTTTGTAAGAATTTGATGAATTACGACCATTATAGTTGTGGTAATTAAACCGTCTTCTCCTATGACCACATCCTCGGCCTCTATTACGACCATAACCATAATAATAATAATAATAATAATAATAATAATAATAATAATAATAATAATAATAATAATAATAATAATAATTATTATTATTATTATTATTATTATTATTATTGCGACCATAACCATAATTATTATAATTATTAGTATTACGACCATAACCATAGTCTTCTCCTATTTGACTTCAGGGAATGGAGCTGAAACAATTGGTTGTGATTCATGATTTTTCATTAAAAGCTTATTATTTTGTTCAGTCACAAGGAGACATGAAATCAGTCAAAATATTTCTTAAAACCTTATTCTTTATATTGTTGTTGTAGGAGCATATTCGAGGCATGAAAAGTAGAGGATGTTTTTTCTAACATATTATCATCGGTGATATTGTCTCCACATAGTTTTAATTTAGAACTGATATTAAACATTACAGAATTATATTCACTTACTGATTTAAAATCCTGCAATCATAAATGTATCCAATCATAACAAGCTTTTTGGATAATAACTGTTTTTTGATGGTTATATCTTTCTTTCAAATTTTGCCAAAGAATAAGGGGATCTTTGATTGTAAGATACTCTATCTTCAACTCCTCATGGAGATGACACCGTAAGAAACATGGCTTTTGCCTTGTTTTGACTAGATGCTTCATTATCATCTTTAATGGTGTCTCCAAGACCTATTGGCATCTAGGTGAATTTTAGCATTAAGATCCATGATAAATGATTTTTGCCTGTAATATCAAGTGCCACAAACTCAAGTTCGGCAAGGTTTGTCATTGTTACTTCATAAAAAAAATATCAATATTGTTAGAAATTTGGTTATATAAAGATAGATTTTAAAACATAGAAAATATTTATAAAATATAAATATAAAACGAAGATCAGTATGTGACGTTGTTACACTTGAAAATAATCTTAAGATTTTGTCACATGTTTCCATCTTATATACTTGATCTCAGAACAGAATGTATAACATACAACAACAATAGAAAAACATACCTTATACTTCTTATCAACAAACCAAATATGATTATCTACTTCAAGACGAAAGCGAGGAGAAATTCATGCTTCTACTTCTTACCAAATATGATTGTCTATTTCAAGATGAAAGCGAGGAGCAATTTGTGCTGATAACGTGTTGTAAAACTATATATCAAGAAGCATACAATAATAAAAACAATATAATTAATAAAGAGTAAATAGAATATATAAGAACAATGGAGATTAGAGGGGATGAAGATGGAGTATTTTTATTTCATATAAATTTGTAGTTATATGTATGTGTCTACCATTCTCTTAATAATGCTCCTATTTATAAGCATATGTATATAAATACTTGTAAACTTAAAGGTCATAAGAAAATGTAGATTCAAATGAACATGGAGAGATTCAAATGAACTTGATAATGATGAATAAACATAATAAAGAAGGGGTGTAGGAAAACATCTAGACATCCACATACAATGCATGATTTTATAACAAAGAAAAAGTTATTTTTAATCCAGAAGCTTTCCGTCTTCTTTCTATACAATTCCTATATTTTTTATAATTTTAATTTTGATACAAAAAAAAATCATTTTCTTAACATTTCAATCCCTAAAATGAAAAAAGAAAGAGAAAGTTATCGTATTCTGGTTGAAGAGTGAGAAAATTGTAGGTTGACACCAAATTAGACCACAAAAAAATCAATTTTTGTGTCAACAAGTTCCATTTAATGAGAGTAATTCAATGGTGATGATTTTTTTCTATAAACATGGATGAGAGGGTAAATATAGGCTTGCGAACTTTTTTCAATTCGAGTTATTTTTTTATTTTTTCACCTATTTTTTGATTAATTAATGCCATAAATGAATTTACTTAAACTTCTAAAGTTTTTTCCGGTCAAGAAATAATTGAAAAATAATTTTTTAAATCACAAAACCATAGCACTAATTTTCTAGCTACTATCACGGTGGCCATATTTAGTACCGGAAAACAACTTGTCATCTAACATAAAAGGCAATGCATTGTTTGCCTCTTTTTGTTTCAAAAAATAATAATTACTTTATTAATTAATTGGGTATAAATGACTAAGTTGATATATGCTGTTAATTTTTTCAGTGGCTCACTTCTTAAGTTTTACAAATTATTAAAAATTAAAAAACCGTTGGATATTACTTTATTATATAAATTGTGTGAATAAAATTTTATAGGATAGAGATAAAATCACTCAGATAACTTATATTTGCAATAAAATAAAGCATCCGATACGATCCAAGTAAGGTCAGATTCAGATTTTGACGTAAAATTTTCTATTTTCCAGTTTTACGCTATTGAATATAACTCTAAATCCAATTGTTGGATCGAGCTGAAATTTGACATGAAACTTTTAGAGGTAGGGTAAAGTTTCAGATGAATCGGAGTTCACGAAGAACATGCGATATAAGTCAAAACAGGCTGTATGAATTTTGTTATTTACTTCTTTTTGACTTATGGACTTCCTATTTGGCAAGGATCATTTTCCTATAAAGATGTGACAACTTATTTTGAGAATCTCCTAGTTCTACAAAGATCTATAATAGGCTGCAACATAGTTTCCAAGTGTTGAAAGGATTCATAAATGTTTCATAATCCTTTTCTTAAAAGAATTCCTTATTCATCCTAGCTACAACAAGGAAAGAAGACTTCAAAATTAATTCTATCTTCATATCAGATTTTCTAGTCTATTTGGAACTTCTTAATGGTGACAAATCTGATTCTAGCATATTTAGGATGGTAATTTTTGGATTTTTATTATTTTCTTCTTAGTCTTTGGGTTATTATTACTTATTTGGATCAATTGTAAGTGGGCTTCATATAAGTCCACCTAAGAGGGGTCCATTAGGGTTTATTTAAGTCTAGAGTTAGTATAAATAAAGGCATAACCAGACATGTAAATTAGATTAATAAAACTTCTTGTTTACCGCACTTTGTGTGTGTGTGTGTGTGTGTGTGTGTGTGTGTTGGTGAGATAATCTCTCTTCTATGGTTCTCTAAAGAACTGAAAAACGACTTATCAAAGAACAATTGTCTTCGTGGCGTCATCCTTATACTTCTCGTTCGCGAATCAATATTCGTTGGGTAAGGATTTTCATTTTCAATAGTGTTGATGCCTAGGTACAAGTTATCTTTGTGTCACATCCTATCAAACCTGATTTACTTGATTTTCCAGGAATTAGTGTCTTTACGTGTGGATTGCATAATCATGAGGTTCGCTTCAACATCAATCTCTTGAAATGTTTTTTAGAGATTCTACAACCTGTGATAATTATTATTATCCTGACCTTAAATAGTAATAAAAAGGTAAAATAATTCAAATACCAATTGGTAATAAAAAAAATGGTTTATAATTACTAATTTTTTTTTATAAAACATCAACATGCAGGCCCACATGAACTTTCTTAAAAAGATACATGTGTCCAAACGGTTTTTTTTAGCAGAAATTTTGTTGAATTTTTTTATATTTTTTTAAATTTTATTCTTTAATATTTGATTAATTCTGAATTAATCTTTATAATTTATTTCAATTTACTTTTTATAGAGTTATCGTGATCTTAAATAAACATCTAATATTTAGTTGGTACTTAATTTTACAAACATCTATTTTTATGGTCGTAGAATTAAATAAAAAAATATTAGTAAAGCCCATGATCTTAGTCATGAATTTGGTGTATTAAACCATAAAGTTTAGATCAATCTAATATATTGTTTTTAATATTTTTTCTATAAAAAATATCATATTATAATTTTTTTTAAGATCAAACCATTTTTTTTAAATTAAACTGTTTTTACCAATCATTTTAAGTTGTTTTTATACTTGCTTAAAATGATAGTATAAAAAAAAATTCATAATCTAGATAAATGTTTTTTATATTTTGAAAAATCTTAATCCAATAGCAGAACAGCGGGTGCTTTTATTCCTTTGAACATATTTCTTTATTCATGTCTCTCTCACGTGAGATTTTGAGAATTTCTATGTGCTTATCCCATACATCTAAGACATGTCTAAGTGGTCCCCATCCCAGATAAGGTGTGACTTGTCTGTGGGCTCCGCCAACTATGACCCCACATTATAAGAAATTCCCTTCTCCTTTGGAGGGTCAATAGAGTCAAACCACAGACATATTCAGAGTCACCTTTGTTTGTTAATTTGTTTCCCTTCTTCTTTCGCTTGCACAAACCCTAGCTTCAATCTCTCCTCAAATCACTCCACAAAAACCCATTATTCACCCCTACCCTCATGGCTTCTGAAACCGTTCTCTACAACTTCTCCTCCACCTCAAACAGCCAACACCAACAGCCAAGCCCTAACAACAACAACTCTGTGGTCCCCTCACCCACAACTGGTGGGTCCCAATCTAAGCTGACCCACCCTCGCAAATCAACTACCTCTCAATCCAAAGACCGCCACACCAAAGTCCATGGCCGTGGCAGGCGGGTTCGGATGCCCGCTTTAACAGCGGCCCGTATCTTCCAGCTCACCCGTGAGCTCGGCCACCGCTCCGATGGCGAGACCATCGAGTGGCTCCTTCGCCACGCTGAGGCATCCATCATCGCTTCCACCGGAACCGGCACTATCCCCTCCATCCCCATCTCCACCACCGTCGGGTCCACCCCGATTTCCTCCTCTTCTCCTTCTCCTTCTGCTTCCTGCAAGGTCCACCCCGTCAACTGTATAGGGCCCGAGATGTTCTCTCTGTTGACGGCACCCAGCAGCCGGCTTGACTTGGATTACAGGCACATGCCGTTTACTGCTTTGTTGCTGCAGCCGATGGCGGCGACTGTGGCAGTGGATGCGGAGGAGGGTCGTCAGCAGGAGTTAACTGGGGAGCATAAGATGTAGAATGGGTGCAAAGTCACGGCTAATTAGCATCAAAACACACACAGGTAGTAGCAATGGATAGGGTTATGTACTACTACTAACGTCAAGTAAGGCTTATGGTTTTAGGGTGGGGAGGCCTATTGTTTTTGTGTTTAATTAATTAAAACACAAGTCAGCCTTCTTTTTCCTGCTTCTCTTGCGGGGCTAGAACTTGGAACTGGAAAGGAAGAAGCAGCTGTAAATTATTTGTAGTACTTGTTAGAATCCAATAACAAGTGTGTTGACTGCTCTAGATTTGTAGACTGGAGTGGACCATTGTTTCCTTGTTGGTTGTAATGTAGACTGTTCTCTCTTTTCCTACCACATTGTCAACACTAATAGATTCTTTCTGAGGTTTTTCACCTGGTAAAGGTTCGCTACCAACCCTGCTTTAAGTTTCCTTCTCCAATATGATTTTGATCTGCGAATGTGTAGAAAATAGAAATGTTCTTTGCTAATATTCCCTGGATTTGGAGCTTTAAAAACTAAGTGAATCCACGGGATTAGCTGGAGCGAGACTCTCTTCGTAGTGATTTCCAAATTCGTTAGTGTGGGCATGATGAGATTGATTAAGAAAAAAAGAGAGCAAGAGCACCAGTAGTCCATTCTCCTAAATTCAAGATGATTTGATGGGGATTCCCTGACAGAGAGAACTTGTGAAAACATATTCAAAGTTCAAACCCTATCGCCCATAAAAATGCAAGACTCACCATCCCCATCCTTGTGGGCCACTAACTAGATCCATTTCACCTGGTAAGGGCAGAGCTGGATTAGATAAATATACCACAATTCTATGACGTAAGATAAATCAAGCCACGCTTGAGTCTTATCATCTACAATCATATATTAAAAAGGGAACGAAACGTAATCAAATCAATAATAATGTCTTATTTCACTGTATCAGAGCATTTCTTACACCAACTTTAGAATTTTGACTGTCACGAACCATGAAGTCTTCTCAGGAAAAGTAGAATCACACTATCGATACACGTGAACTGCCCCAACCAAACAACTTATCTAAAGCTCCACCGAAATATCCCTCTTGCTGTCTCCATGCATCAAAAGAATAAACGGTGTACTTCTTTGATTTTCCCTGTTATTTAAGAGATTTGGCATGCAATTTTAGAGCATGCAAAATTTAGAGGAATAAAAGTTTTTCAAGAAAAATAAAATACACTTGTAGAATAACGATCCAAACAAGTTTCGCTTAAGAATTATAGAAAAAGAAAATACAGGTTCCACACCGAGGAGGCTGCATGTGCATGTCTAAGAGACTATGGAGCGTCCTCAAGATTACCAGCAATTTATCTAGTGCTTATTCCCGAAACTCCACCACCTCTTCTTCTTTCTGAATTCACTAGATGTATCTGTAACGCAAGAGGAGATGAATTATTCTCGCTGCCATGTTATGCAAAGTTCCAAATTAGACTTTGCACATAAAACCATAATTATTGTCACGTCATTGAAGGAGAAAATGATAAAAACCCAAAGTTAGGCTTGCCAAAAATTCGGTTCCACTATCTGTCACAAGAAGCTCAGTTCTGTTTATCATCCAATATGGCCAAAAGCATCCCATTTCTTAATTTTTAACTCATACCCTTTGCCCGACAAAAGATAAGCATAACAAAGAAACAATAATTACCTCCTTGAAAATAGATGGAGTTGTAATGTACCTCAGCCCAAAAGCTCAAGAAAATGACTGCAGAAGGAACCAGAAATCCTTCATCAAAACACAACCTTAAAACTAACATCAATGCGATACTATTATTGTTTGAAAAAGAAGGGGAACATAGTCAGAATTGCAGACTGGGAAGATGCCATATCAGTTGCCATCAATCATTTAAGATCAATTACATTGTATGTGGATTACTTATCACAACACACATTATGATCAATTTCAGTGTTTCTACTTTGGTGCTTCTGCATATAACAAGAGAGAGAGAGAGAGAGAGAGAGAGAGAGGAAGCGATTCTAGCAATCGGATAACAGTTCGCACTTCTATTCTTCTGCATGAAGAATTATTAGCTACCCCCAGAGCAAATAACTGCAGTCTGGATTAGTGAGAACAATAAAGGTGGGACCCATGAGAGGTCATCAATGTAGGTCCTACTTTCAAGTGAGTGGGAGAGTAGTGCTTTTGAAGCACCTAACAATAATCTCTCTTTATAGTAGTACACGGGAAAAGCAATTCACTAATCGTTGAAGGTTATGAAAAGCATGGAGGAAAAACGTCAGATACAGAAGGTTCAACAAAACAAAAAAACTCCTTTTTTTTTACATTTTATCAGGCAGTGGTAAGAATATCAAGCTTGCAATCAAACAATCAATATTTATTACCATAACTGATTATCAATAATATATTATAGAAACTTGAAAAAAATATGATCATGGAAACAAGATCCTAAAAAGGAAGGGTGACGGTTAAGATAAAGGAAAAGCAACTTAAATTTTTCAGGACAACAGAAACAAACCCAATTTACCTCCTTTTGGCTTTTGGCTGACAGGAAGAATCTCTATGTAACATGTGTCCTTGAAAGAAGTCATAACGAGTATTTTCACACCATACTACAATAAAATACCCAAGGGTATAAGCCATGGAAAAATTGCAGAGACTTGACATTTGTCTTACAAAATAAAACTCAGCATAAAGCTCTAAGAAAGAACATTGCTATGGTGAAACTGAGGAATAGGGGTAGGGGGTAGGGTTTCACCAGATTCAAGTAAACTATAATGAGAACGCAACTCAAACAGCACCCCACCCCCCCTTCAAAAAAAAAAAAAAACCATAGAGAGAGAGAGAGAGAGAAGGAAAGAAAGAAAGAAAGACCCATAGTCATATCCATACCGAATCCGCGGCTGCTTGCAATGTCACATGATCACCCCACTCACCACTCCTGGAATCATCATCCAAACTCAAAGGGGGTATTTGCATATTAGAATAACCACACAAGATTCTTTAAAGTTTATGAAACAGAAAAAGCAAAGAGTTCTGTTATTACCTTGACATTTTCCTCAAATATTCACCATACTCCATGGGAACATATCCCTCATATATCTCTGGGTGAGAATTAAGCTGGTGATTACAGATCAATGTAACAAAAATATATCAAGATCAATGAAATGTAGATATTTACATTACAACTCAACAAACTCAACTGCAACCACTAATAATATGGTAGAGAATACAACAAACCTGATACACAACCTGTCGTCTTACAGTTTTGTGGCGATCAGGTGTATTATATATTTGATCGGATAAAGCACGGAACTGGAGAATGAGAAAGTTTTAAAAAGTAAATATTAGCACGTCATCATTTATTTGTCAATAAGCTTTTGTCAAGCAGGATCAACACAGCAACAATACTCGTAAGGGTTTTTTCAATATGCCTAAGGGCATTTGTAAATATCAATGCATGGAAGGTTTTGATATCCATAATTAGCAGCTACAAATTACGTATAGCACTTTACTCAATTATGGAAGTGAAGACCTCACATTTATTGGTATTGATGTGTACCTTTAGGGGCCATCTTCAAGAAAACCCTAATAATGATCTATTCAAGAAAACATGTCATAGAGAAACTCATGGTGAAGATACTAAAAAAGAAACAGAAGGGGAAAAACTAACCTGACAGTTTCCATCTCCTTGAACCTTAAGTTCATCAAAGCCAAATAACTGCAGTCTGGTTTAGTGAGAACAATAATTTAATAGCATACAGTATATTCCAAGGTGAAAGGGAAAGAAAAAGAAAGAGAGAGTTTGAAAAGGAAAAATGATAGCCATGTTACAGTAATAATCATAATAGAAAGCATTAACTTAACTAACTCCAAATATGACAAAAGGGGGAAAAATAGAAATTTCTTTATCTGCAGCAATAATATCTGTGCACAGTACCTGTTCAGAAGCCTTTCATGATCCGAGGTTGCTTCATCAATTGACGGTATTTCTCCATTAATTCTAGGAACATGCTGTGCAGAAGAAAGGAAATTTTGGCAGGTGATAAGCAAAACCAACAGTATGGGACATGTTAGCAAGCACATGCATGGATGCACCCACTCTATTTTTCACCAAGCTAGTTCTACCCGAGTTGTACAAGAAAACTACAAATGATAAAGATTGTCAACAGGAAGTATCATTTGATAAACAACCCCAGGATATTGCGATACAAATGAGAACCACTAGATGCTAACATGTAATTGCTATGATGCACATTACCCTGAACTTAATCATATACCATCTGAGTTGCACAATAGAAGAACAACATTACCAACCATGCTTAATTGTGTTCAAACACGTGTAAATTTCCTCTCACAATAAAGAAGTACAGATTGCATTGGTTGTCATGGCATCCTGTCCAGAGATAGTTACTAAAGTATGCACTACTTTGTCTGATGTTCAGTGCTGGAAACATTAAACTGTAAAACACTCAATTACCCTGAACTTGAAAGTAAAAGTTTAAAAAATGCCACTCAGAAAGCATTACTAGATATATGATGCAGTGTCATTAGAGGAGTGAGAGTCCAGAAGCGTGACAAAGATGCACCCCAACTCTGTCTGCCATCCGTACTTGAATATATGGCTAAAAAGAACACTAGCTACTTTTCCTGAATTAACTAACTACTTTAATGCCATCACATTGACATTAAAACGGTAATTGGTGACTATGTTCAGTTCACTTGGGATTGAGAATAGAATGAGCATCCTATTCCATTCCTTGTTAGATGTAGTTTGCTTTCTCAATAATAGGGATTAAAATTCCACAAGAAAGGAGATATTTTATATTCAGTGGAAAACATTACTTCTTTTACATGTTATTTGGTAGTACTACAACCCTAAGACAAGTAAAATTAATTAAATAAAGTTAAAATTAAATTTCATTTGGAATAATATCCCCCATTCCTGAAAAACATAAAACATGACTGAAGCCTCTCACTCTCCCCGACCAACAGAAATAAAAGACCATGATGATCTAAAGCAGCTGAACTTACACGGATTGGGATCAACTGATTCAACCTCTTGCCTACTTCATCATCCAGCTCATAATCATCATTAGATTCTGGTGAGTAGGAATACTCTTCTCCATTAGCAGGACTTGAGCATGAACTAGAGGGTACTGCATCATCTGATTCTTCATGACTACATTCATTGTCTGCACATAGAACAACAGCAAGTGCAACCAACATAAGAAATTTGGAGCCGCAAAAATGAAAAGAAGCAAAAGGATCAGCTTAATCATAAACCTGAACAGTAGTTCCTAGTGGGTGTACATTGCCAAGGATGCTCATCAACGGAAGTGTGTAAATGTTCTTCTCCACCATGTGAATATTCAGTAGCTTCAGTAACGGCAAGCTGCGAAAACTCTTCTTGCAAGGTGCGCGCAATCATCTCATCGCTCTCTACATGGCTGCAATCCGAAATATCATAATGATCCCGCACATAATGTCCATGATATCCATCATCACTCTGTATGATGGCATCACCATAGTACCCAGAATAATAGGGTGGGTCTCCATCAAGAAGACGAAGACCCCATTGAATAACATCCGAATCTTGCTCGTAAATAACCATCTCTCTACCAAACCAATCTCCCCTGCTCAAAAACGAAACCTGAATTCAAATTTATACCATCCCTCTTTGCAAATAACTCAAAATCATTTAAAACACAAATCTTTTAATTAACTCTTTTTTTTTTTTGTCTATTTTAGCAGACAATAAGATTCGAACATAATAAAATGATTATCTTAAAAAAAAAGAAGGAAATCACAGCAAATCATCAAACATTAAATCGAATCAAAACAGCAAATCATCAAACATTAAAGTACGAACCTGATTAAGAGAAGGGAAAGACACACACGGAGACAGACAAGTTTATGTGAAGTGCAATAGAGGAGACAGCCAGAGAACAAGCGAAGGAGAGAGAGGAGTATCCAACATTTGATTTGAACAACATAAAGTAAATAAATAAATAGGAAAGAAGCGCATTTTTGTGTGTTTATTATTAATTATATACTGTTTGCCGCGACTGTTCAATGTCGATCCTTTTTCTCGAATCAAGTACTGTATGGTGTAGATCAATGGTCTGGATTTCCTTCCAGTGGAAGTCTTTTTTTTTTTTTTTTACTCTTCAACGGGCATTTTCTTTACCATTTGATCAGTAGGGGAGGGATCACAGTGCATATATTGTACGGTTCAGATTCACTTTTTAATAAAATTATTATAAATCCCTCTTATTCCGATGTACAAAAGATAGATTTCATCTGTGTAGAGGCATATGACAATTATATATACCTAAACATGAGAAAAGAAAAAAATAATAATCAAAGATGAATCATACAAGTGAAAACTGGAAAAATGGATAAAGAATTATTTGTCTTGTAGATTGATTTTTTGAATGGTCTTGGTATAATTTGGCTGCTATGCCCATTGAATGAGTAATGGTCATAGTAATGAATTCTGTTACCTTTCCTTGTCAAGAATTTTGTATCACTTATGATATTATGTATGTGAATTCGGTTATTTTTGTTTAGTTAATGTGTCGACATAGTAAAATAAAGATAAAAATGTATTTAATTAAAAAAACAGAGATAAAAATAAATATATTTTTATTGTAATTTTGAAATTAATTTGTGTTCCTCTATTTGAAATATCTCTATTCTTTTATTTTAAGATGAAAAATATTTGGCTTTAAATGACAGTTACTGTATACATACAAATTTCATTTTATTCATTAAAAAGGCTTAAAAAGATTATGGATTATAAAATATTGAGTACTCTTCCCCAATCTCATCACAAAACTCGATTTAAAAAAATTATCTGATACATAATAAGTTTGAGTCCTCATAGTATAATTAGATACTTTTATTATATAACAGTAAGTGTGCGCACGTGTAGTGCACTAATTGTGCTAATTAATCTTTGAACGGGGATAAAAAAAAATTGCACTAATCATACAACGTATGCCCACCAATTTTGAATTATTTGGAGATAGAAAATAACAATGATTGGCATTTGTTGGGTTACATTACAAATCTATCATTTATTTAATCTAAATAGCAACTAAGATCTCATGAAAAATCAATATCCATTATTTGCCTACTGTATTTAATGTTGCGTTGCGTAATATATTTTTTAAAATATTTTTTTAATTTTTAATTTTGATATCAACTAATTAAAATTATTAAAATACATTAAAAAAATATTAATTTAATGATTTTTTAAGCTAAATATATTTTTAAACAACAAATGGAAAAAATAATGGTGCCTTAATTCTAATTTAAGAATGATAAGAAATTTATTGTTATTTGTTGTATGCCTAATGAAACAAGTTGTATTTTCATATTATTATTAAGAATTTGGGTTCTCTTTCCTTGAACCATTATAGTTTTTTTTTTTTTTAAGGAGTGTAAGTTTGAAATATTTGATTCCAAATAGCACTTCATTTTAACTTTGATGTATTTTTAGGATAAATTAAGAACATGCTTAAATCAATTTTTGTATTAAGGGAGGACGACACTAAAGATCAAAAGAAGGAATAAACATTCTTTACCACATCACCTATTTCTAAGCATATGAATCACCGATTTTTAATTAAGTTTATGACTTGGAGATTGAGTTTGAAATATGATAGCAACGTTGGACCGGGTGTGGCAAGATTTTTCCAATTGCTGAAGTCATTGATCCCCTAATCCAACCATTAGCTAAAAGAACAAAATCAAAATCCTAATTTTCTTTTCGTAAATTTCCCTGATTTTGTTGTCTAGAACAGTTGAGATTTCTAGGGAAACAACTAACCAACCATGGACAAATTCTCTCATATTTAATTGGAAAACGATTAACAATATCCACCTTGATACGCATAAACTTAGTGCCATTAACAATTTGGGAATTTTCTTAATACAAAGACATATTCATTTGATGATAAATTGATAATTACATCATTTTCTTTCTTAGCACAAGCCCTAACAAAAATTGGTTTCTTTTTTAAATCAAGAAATAATCATTTAATGATTTTTCTTTTAAGATTACTAGTTATTGGCATTTGATAGCTTTTAGTTGGTAAAATACATCTGTGTCATAGATTCAGTTATAGTTTTCTTCTCAAATTAAATCAAAATGCCAAAATGGTTTTCTTAAAAAGAAAATATGCATCCATGGATTAGTCTCAAATATGGAATTAAATTATGTTCCAATTGATTTAGAAAATTGAATCTTACTTATTGATTGTTACTTAGAATCTTCATCAGTATTCAGTAAAAAGATTACATCGTTATTCATTATATAAGGGTACAAAAGGGGTTTTATACATATAAAAAAAATTATTTAATTTGAAATATTTCATCCATTCTAATTTATAATACATACTATCTTGATTTGAGTAAACACTTGAAAACAACTTATAATAAAATTGGATAAGATTCGGAAGAATTCTTTAAGAATTTTTATTTAGAGGTTGTTTGTAATTGTATTTTAAAAATATATTTGACTTAAAAAATATTAAATTGATGTTTGTTTTTGTATTTTTTAATAGTTTTAATGTGTTGAAGTTAAAATTAAAAAAAATATATGAGAAAATATTATTTTAGTATATTTTTAAATAAAAACCTTTTTAAAAAATATTATATACCACAATACTAAATACACATTTAATATTTTTTTTAATTAATTATTGGAGACCTGAAAATAATTTTTTGAATAAACAAAAACAATGTAATAAATCCAATAATTTATTGGAAATAACTTTAAAAGAAAAACAGCTCCCCTTACTTTTGTATGATCTTATTCCAAATCAAAGGTTTTCTTTTTCTTTTTCTTTTCATTTTTTTTTAAAAAAACCTTTTCATGTGAATGAATACCCATGCTTTTTCCAGCATGTTGAACCAGCACGCAAAATCCTCCAATTAACACAGCAAGAAGCTATCACACGAATGACCTTCACTTTTGGGCCGCACTTTTAAGGCCGGGAGAGTTCTTATGATGGTTTTTAAAAATATAATAAGAATATTTTTAAAGTATTTTTTATTTATATAATATATTAAAATAATATTTTTTAATTTTTTTAAAATTATTTTTAATATCAACGTATTAAAATAATTTAAAAATACTTGTATTTTAAGCTGACACAAGTCAAGTTACAAGAGTTGAAAATGTGTCATGGACCAATGGCTTTCTTCAAACTTGAGTAACACCTCTTTTACAACAAATACCTGTGTTAAAAGAAAAACTTGCACTCTATATGAAACTTTCTTTGTTTGCTGTCCTTTTTCACTTTCGGATGGATAATACTTTAACCTGAAGCATTGAGGAAAATGTATTCTGTTGAATTCCTTTTAGTTGAGATGGGAAAGAAAGCTTTAACCAAAGAGCTAGGGATCCCACGTTTTGATCATCAATCTCAAGCTGTCAGTAGGCGCGCTTTCTTCTAAAAGGGAGGCCTCCTGTATAAAAGTCATTACTACTAATCCCAAAAGTCATAAAGGATCAAGCGAATATCAAGGCTTTAGTTTGTTGAGTTAAAATTTGCCCTTGTATTTTAGTTTATTTGATATATAATAATTTTTATATTTACAGTGTTAAAATTATTATGAGATGATTTTTTACATTTAAAATAAATAAAAGTAAGTCTTTATAAATGAAGAACAATTTATTTTAGCTTCTATAAAATCATAATTTGAAACGTAATTATGTGTGGAATTCAATACAAAAAGCAAAAGTTATTTCATTAACTAAACGATTTTTTTCTATTTGATTGGGTAAAAAATAGAAGTTATCATAATATTAAATAATCTTTAAGTATTGTTAGTGAACAATAATTTAAAAACTACTTTCATGTGGAATTCAATATAATAGAAAGTAGTTTTTAAAAATTACTTTTCAAACTTTCTTGTATTTGTTTACTATTAGAAAAGTTGATCAACAAAAAATATTTTTCAGTCAAAGAAAAATTTGGTTTGATTTTCAAGAAAATATTTTCCTTTTATTTTGGATAGAAAACACTTTCTAAATATTGTGAAAAAATTAGAAATGTCATATTATTTATTGATTATATTAAATTTGATCCTCAAACTTTTGATTACTATATATTTTATTTTGAATCTTTTCTTTTCTTCAATTTCATCCCTTAAAATTTAATTTTTATATCCAACTTTGGTCTTTACTTTTTTATTGTTATTTGTTTTTTTCTTATTCTTTTTTTAATTGAAATTTTTTTATCTGTCATATTTGATCCTTATTCTTTTGATTGCTATTTATTTTATTTGAAATAATTTATGAAATTTTAATAATTATTTTTTTAATTTCATCATCTTTGAACTTTTTTATCTATCAGATTTGGTCTTCATTATTTTGATTGTTATTTATTTTATTTGAGATAATTTTTATGAAATTAAATTTTTTTCAATTTCATTCTTATTCAACTTTTTAATTTGTAAGATTTGTTTCTCATTCTTGTAATAAATTTTTTAAAAAAAACATTAATAAGTTATTTTTTAGTTTATTTTCCATGACACTATTAAACATTGAAAAATAATTCACTTTCCAAATAAATCACTTAAAAAAAACTACTTTCTAGTAAAAAAAGAGACCTAATTTATAAATGGGCTGAAAGGCTATTTTTCTTTATGAGCCTGAGATCCCCAATTCAGCATGAATACAAACACACTCCGTTTAAAAAAACTTCCTATTTAAATTTCAAGGTGCATTTATCAACTCAAAAAATCTCATATGCCAAAATGACATCCTAATAAAGGAGTGCAAGGAATATCATATATGGAATAATCTTATTTTCTAAGTCAATCTCATTTAAAATATTAATTAATAAATCTTTAATAATTATTTATATCATGTACTTCAAAAACAAATATACATCAACTATCTAATATATATCATATACCACTTAGAATATGTTTGGGAACGCGGTGCAAACCGCGCTCCCAAAAAATTCAAAAAGAATTTTTTTTTTGCTAAAATTTAATATGTTTTGTATGTTTTAGATCGATCGTTTTGATGTGCTGATGTCAAAAATGATTTTTAAAAAATAAAAAAAATCATTGGCATGCATTTCGGCACGAAAAGTTATTTGAAAAGCAACTGCAACCACACTGCCAAATACTCTCTTAATATACATGTAATAATTAACAACGGACACTAACTAAATTTTCATTTTTAATTAATAAGTAATAATTAATAATTTTCATTTTCTTATTATTATATATTCACAATTATAAAAGTTAGAAATTTAAATTGATTTTTTATAGGGCTTGTATTATAATATTATAATGATATATATATATATATATATATATATAAAAGAGAAGGAGAAAAAAATTATTTAAAAAGTAAATTTTAGTTAAAAAGCTAATGTGAAATGTAAAGTTTGGATAATTAGGTATTTGTTACATGTTTATAACAATTATATAAATGAAAAAGCTCGGTACAATATTAAGGATATTTGTTAAAAATTAGTGAATCATAGGTTCAAAACAATTTGGCGAAATAATACAGTTTGACCATGTAACGTATCAGAAGCGAGACATTTACTAAATATCGCTATTCATAAGCACGACAAGATAATTTCTGCGTTTCTGAAGTGCGACATGATCAAACTTCAATCTTCTGTCTAAATCGGTCGATTAGTTGGATGTAGTTGTATTAATAGGTCAATCGTTTCACACAAAAACCATAATTTTATGAATCTTTTCTTTCAAATATGTTTTATGAGTCAAAATATACTCATTTATTCAACTTGTTGACTTAAAAATAGATTCCAATTAAAATCTCAAAAAATTATTGTTCACATAGTAGTGAGTGATTCCGAGCAGTCAGGGGCGAGTCTGTCATAACTAAATGAGAATCTGTCACAAACAGATTAGATGGATGGCCTAGCAGATACATTTATGGATCAATTGAATAGGTCTAGGCCCAACAGAAGGTCTAATCGTGCTAGTCCAGAATAACAACTCAAGAGGATCATAACTTTTGATCTAACCATTGAATTAAGATCAAATTTTTACAGAAGATTCTAGAGGTTGTTTTCCTTGAAGTAGACATTATGTCTCTACATAGGCCATCAAATCTTTAGATATAAAAAAATCTCACTAAGGCCCCCTGGTTTTGACAGTTTTGAGATTTTCCTTGTTATTTTCAAAACAGGTTGATTGGTTTCACTGACCATTATGAACTGGTCAATCGGTTGAGTTAGAAATGACACAATTTGACCATGTTGTAAAAGCGCGACATGATTAAACTAAGCTATTTCATCAATTGTTTTTTGAATTTATATCAATTCACTAATTTTATTTTTAATTTTGAGTGATAATTGGGCAATTTATCCCAAGATCAGCATTCCAGATAAAGCCAGGGCGAGCCTAGTGTCAACACCAATTATCCAGTACTTTCCCCCACAATATTTGACGACAATTATTTATTCTAAGAAAAAATCATATGTGCCCTTCTTGAAGTGGCTTATAGTTAACAAGATTAACAATGACAAAAGTAAGAATAACAATAATTTTACAAAATAAATACTTCAAGAAATCAGTAAAATTAAACAAAACATACTCTTTACAAAACCCATCAGAGGGAGTCTACATGTGAACTTTGACAAAGTTTTTCATGCAGCCCACCAAACCACCAGGAGCAGTTTCGCTTCTACTAACAATTGTTGAATTCTGGGCCAACTATGCACTTTCTTATAACCAGGAATCTAAAGTTGCTCTTTCCTTTGGTGGTTTATATTAAAACTTAAATGTGTATATTATAAGTTTTTCAACCAGCTTTGTTAATGACTAATAAATTTTTGAAGCCTTCCATCTTTAATAAGTTTTCCCTTATATAACACTCCACCTGCCAAAAAAAAAAAAATACTAGACTAAATTTGAATGAGTTCATTACAATTAACATGTCCTAATTGTTGGAAAAGAAGGATGGTGTGGTAGCTAATTTTTAAAAACAAACACAAGAACAAAGCTAAAGAATAAGAAGAAGAATGAGAGGAATGATGTTTTTTTATTAAAAGTTTTCTCAAAAGATACACCTTTTTAGCTTTTCTTTATATCTCTTTATACTTGTGTATTATGCTTCTAATTATAAGTCTATTTATAGGCATCAAGTCCTAGATAATTAGGGAATTAAACTATTCAAAGGAAATCCTAATCTAATAAGAAATCTAACATTCTAATTAAACAAGGATTCTAATAAACTAGTCTATTACAAATCCTTTTTCATCGAGGATTCCTACATTAACTAGAATTCCTCCTTTAGCTAATATTAAAACTCTTACAAACTCTAAACCCTATTAGCCTAAATCCTAATTGATATTGAACTTCAACACTCACTCTCAATATCAACTGTCATCATTCTTCATAACTCCTGACATATCTCTCATCTTTGCAAAAACATTATATTTGAGTGGCTTTGTGAAAATATATCCGACTTGGTCTGAGTCTTCACATACTTGACTTTAACTTCTTTGTTTGTAATGCAATCTCTTACATAATGAAATCTTATGTCAATGTGCTTACTTTTGTCATGAAAACTAGATTTTTAGCTAATGCAATGGTTGATGAGTTATCCATATAAATCTTTGTAGGCTTTTCTTATGACATTCACAACTTCTTCAATAATTTTATTAGCCATATGGAATGACAAACACATGTTGTAGCATATTCAGCTTCACAAGTAAATAATATGACAATAGATTGCTTCTTTGAATTCCATGTGAAAGTTGTGTCTCTCATGTAGAAAACAAAACTTGTAGTGCTCTTTCTATCATCAATTTCTTCAACCCAATCACTATCACTATAACCCATAAGATCAAAGCTATTAGAATAGCCATATAATAAGCCAAAATCTATGGTACCTTTGATGTATCATAGAATTTGTTTCAAGGCTTTAAAGTGAGTCATAGTTGGTGTCTCCAAAAACCTACTCACAAGTCCTACTCCATAAAAAAATTACCTGGAAGAGTGCATGTTAAATATCTCAAACTCCTAACTAAGCTCTTGAATGTTGTAGAGTTTATCTTCTCCCCTTCATCATTCTTTGACATCTTCACTCCACACTCGACTGGAGTATTCACTTTTGCACAATCATTCATTTTGAATTTCTTGAGAATCTCCCTTGCAAACTTCTCTTAATTCACAAAGATTCCATCTTCTCCTTGTTTGATCTCAATCCCTAAGTTAGTAGGACATGAAACCAATATCCGTCATCTCAAACTCCTTGATCATTGCTTGCTTGAAGTTTTCAGACATCTTTGGATTATTTCCTGTAAAGATTAAGTCATCCACATACAAACATATAATAAGTGTATCACCATTCTCTTTGATGTTTACATAGATAACATATTTATGGGGCACTTAACAAATCTATTCTTTAAGAAATAACCATCAATATGACTATACCAAGCCATTAGGGCTTGCTTCAATCCATACAAGGCTTTATTTAACTTTAAAACCCTGTCTTCATGTCCCTTTACTTCATAACCCATAAGTTGTTCAATGTAGATTTCTTCCTCAAGAAAACCATTAAAAAAGACTGATTTGACATTCATTTGATAGATTCTCCATCTATGTTTGGCAGTGGTCGCAATAATTAATCGAATGGTCTCCAATCTAACAACAGGAGCAAAAACCTCTTCATAGTCAATCTCATGCTTTTGATTAGAGCCTTTTATATTTAACATTGCCTTGTATCTCTCCACCTCTCCTTTAACACTCTTTTTTTCTTTGGTCTAGGAACTAATCTCCACGTGTCATTCTTCTCAATTGATGCAATCTCCTCATTCATAGCAATTCTCCATTTTGCATCCTTAATTGCTTATTTAAACATTATAGTATCACATGTAGCAAAATGACAATATAGTGTTACATCATCAATAGGATAATTACCTCATATAAGTCATCAAGGCTCCTCATCCTTCTTGGTGGACTTGGTGAAGTGTCACTACTTGAGCTTTCACTAGAAGAAGAAGAAGAAGTTAAGCTCATTGGTGTTTGTGGAGGTGTGATTATATATTCTAGATGATCTTTATATCTTTCCTTCTCTTCATCAAGAATCGGTAAGAAGTCAAATTTCTCACCATTATTTACCTTCTGATCCCATGCTCCTTCTTCATTGAACTCAACATCTCTACTAATCATCATCTTTTCTTCATTAGAATTGTAATGCTTGTATCATTTGGACTTTTGTTCATAGCCTATAAAGATCATCCTTTTTGCTTTTGTCATCTAGCTTGGTTCTTACTTGATCATCTACATGCACATAACCAATGCTTCCAAAGAGAGACACTTGGTTTTCTTCTACTTCATGCTTCTTGTAGATGCGAACCTCGTGATCACGTGGTCACGCAACTCACACGCAAAGACACCAATTCCCAGAAAGCCAAGTAAATCAGGTTTGATAGGAGTGTGGCCGATGTGGACCAGCCCAGAAACACCAGCAAGGACCCATTACATGTTCCAAATGGTCCAATGACTCGGTCCAAGACAAAGGCATTGAAAGAGGTATTGAATGTATTGGTTTTGAATGTTTCAACCAAGTCAGAATTGAAAGGTCCATTAGAGTATCAAGAGGAGACCTTAGTACATCTTATCCATGTGCAAGAGGGGTCTAACACAACCTTATTTGGGCCATGAGGTGAGGACAACAAAGGAAACAAAAGAATCCTTCTACAACTTAGAAACAACATGGGTGGCTACCTTTTCCTTTTGCTTTTAGGATTAAGGGGCTGCATGGAAGGCTATAAATAAACCTTGAATCAGTTCTATAATATTTTACTTCCTTCTCTTCTTCTCCTGACAGAATATGGATTTAATATTATGGGCTTTGTTTTATTTTGTTAGCTACAGCCCAAGGCTTGTTTAGGCTTAATTAATACTTTGTTTTCAGTTAGGATCCAAGGCTTGTTTGGATTAAGTTATGGGCTTTTCAGTTTAGAGTTTTGGGTCAGTTTTGAGTAGACCTCATTTAAGTCCACATAAGGGGTCCATTAGTGTTAACTTTTCAAAAACTATTTAAACTCATGTAAGCCAAAATTTCGGCAGCTTTGATGATAATTACTTCTGAATTTTTCACTTTTAACGTGTGAGAGTGATTCTTGTATTCTTCAGTTCTTGAACGAACTGAATCTGACTTATCGAAGATTAACTGGCTTCGTGCCGTCATTCTACTCAATCCAATAGTGTTGGTGCCTTGGGGCAGGTTTCTATTGTGTCATACTCTTATCAGACCTATTTTGGCTTTCCGGGATCAGATCTCAATCTTGATTGTGGGTTGCGTGACCACGTGATCACGAGGTTCGCATCAGTGACACAAAGATAACTTGTACTTAGGCACCAGCACTATTGAAAACAGAAAACCCCCACCCAACGAATATTGATTCGCGAACGAGAAATATAAGGATGACGCCACGAAGACAGTTGTTCTTCGATAAGTTATTTTTCAGTTCTTTAGAGAACCATGGAAGGGAGATTATCTCACCAACACACACATACACACAAAGTGCAGCAAACAAGGTTTTATTAATCTGAATTGTCTAACTTACATGTCTGGTTATGCCTTTATTTATACTAACTCTAGACTTAAATAAACCCTAATGAACCCCCCTTAGATGGACTTATATGAAGCCCACTTACAATTGACCTAAATAAATAATAATAACCCAAAGACTAAGAAGAAATAAAAAGAAAACAAATAAAATCCAAAAATTATCATCCTAAATATGCTAAAATCAGATTTGTCACCCTTAAGAAGTCCCAAATAAACTAGGAAAATCTGATCTGAAGGTAGAATTAATTTTGAAGTCTTCTTTCCTTGTTGTAGCTAGGATGAATAAGGAATCCTTGTAAGAAAAAGATTATGAAACATTAACGAATTCTTGCCACACTTGAAAAATTATATTGCAGCCCATTAAAGATCCTTGTAGAATTAGGATATTCCCAAAACAAGCTGCCACATCCTTTTAGAAAAAGAATCCTAGTCAAATAGGAAGTCCACAAGTCAAAATGAAGTAAATAATAAAATTCGTACATCCTCTGTTGACCCATATTGCAATGCCTTCCCGAACTCAGATTGTCCTGAAAATTTAATCCAAGGTAGGAAAATATGTCAGGAAACTCCACGTAAAATTTCAGCCCGATCCAACTATCGGATTGAGAATTATGATTGTTGCCGTAAAACTGGATAGTTGCACATTTTACATCAAAATCCGAATTTGACCTTGTCTAGATCGTTTCATTCCCTCTCTCTTCAAGATGATTCGTCCTCAAATCACCAACAAGTTGAATGGACAATTCCTTAGCCTCGTTTTGAAGTCTTTGGAGTTCTTTTCTTGCCAACAATGGTCTCCAACAACTTTGAATGAAAGTAGCAGCTGTTCTATTTGGTATATCATCATTGCAGCATTTTTTCTCCTCTCTTTCTGAAGCTTGCTGGGCATTGACTATTGTCGTTAACACATCAAGTTCTTGCTTCATCTCCCCTAGAATACGAGATAGACTCTTGGATTCTTTTTTTAGAATACTAATCTCTTTATTTCTCTCCCTTTGATACCACCTCTCATTTTGAATCCTCATTTTTTTTGCCATAACACCTAATCAAAATACATGAAATCCCTTTGGTTTTTATGCTGTTGAAATCCTTCCCGATGACTTATGGTCTCATCCTTAAAACCACCATCACCAATATCATCAATGTCCTCCTCAAAATCCTCATAATTAGCCCACATTGGCCTTTCAACCCCACTGCCATTGTTTGATTTCGGTTCCACCTCAACCTTTCTCACATCTTGGGTACATATTCCAGCCACGGTACCATGTTTTCCCACCTTCTCAAGTCTGTCACACACGTTTCCCATCACGAAATTTATTCTTTCCATCATCTTCGTCATGGCTTGCATTTGGAATTTAAGTTCTACATTGGGAGGAGGCGGTGTGTTGTTCGGATCTGACATGATAGTACCTACAAAAATGGTAGTGGTAAAAAACAATCCTCACATCGCTCGTGTAACATCCTCACACGCTCACACCTCTCGTCTCACCTTCTTGCGGTTCTTGCAGAACTAGAACTAACACCAAATAGAACCAACTTAGCAACACAATTCAAATATGTATATATGACTTAAGAAGTAATAAAAACCAGAAAAAAAAAAAGCAAAACAAAACTGCGATGATAGTCTCGCGAGTAGCAAACGAATCTATCCGAAATACGAATAAAACTGAAGACTCGAATAAAAATAGAAACGAAATATGGAAAAATAATGAAACAACACCCAAATATGTAAAATATACTGCAAGAAAAAAAACAAAAGAAAGAAAGCGAATTTCAAAAGTTGACAAAAACATACTCATTTACGACGAGTTAAGTCTGAATCTGAAACCTGAAGTAAATGATATACAATTGAACTAACATTTCACATATAGTGCGATATCAACCCAAATAGATAGAATATGAAGTTTGAGCAATTTACAATAAGGTTTGATATACTGACGCAAAAACGTTATGAATCAAACCTAATTAGACATGAAATTGAAAACCAAAGAAAGCGATATCCAAGTGACCCCAAAATTAATATGTGGTGCGATTAGGAACCCAGTAATGAGAGTATCAACTTTGAGATAATTCTGAGTTGATTTGATCCAATTTCCCCTCGTTTAGTTTTCTGCGGCAGAAACCAATAAATGTCTTTTTTGAACGATTTTTTTCCTCTTTTTTTTATGATACTGATATATTTTGGACAGTAACAAAATGAAATAACAAATTTTTTATTTTTTTTGATATGCTGCAAAATTAAGGAGAAGAAGAAATTGAACACTAAGGAAATTTTGCGAAAACAATAAGAAACGAAAATTTCAGAAGGATATAACCTATTAATGGAGCCAAGCTCTAATACCAAATGATGCGAACCTCGTGATTACGTAACCCACACACAAAGACACCAATTCCCGAAAAGCCAAGTAAATCAGGTTTGATAGGAGTGTGACACAAAGATAACTTGTACCTACCAACACTATTGGAAATGGAAAACCCCCACCCAATGAATATTGATTCGCGAATGAGAAGTATAAGGATGACCCCACGAAGACAGTTGTTCTTCGATAAGTTTTCAATTCTTTAGAGAACCATTGAAGGGAGATTATCTCACCAACACACACACACACACACACAAAGTGCGGCAAATAAGAAGTTTTATTAATTTGAATTGTCTAACTTACATGTCTTGTTATGCCTTTATTTATACTAACTCTAGACTTAAATAAACCCTAATGGACCTCCCTTAGGTGAACTTATATGAAGCCCACTTACAATTGACCCAAATAAGTAATAATAACCCAAAGACTAAGAAGAAAATAATAATAAAAAATAAAATTCGAAAATTATCATCCTAAATATGCTAAAATCAGCTCCTTTCAATTTAATCAAAATCAGACATTTTTCCATTGTCAGTTCATTTGATGGAAACCTTTGAATGATCTGTAAAGATGACATTACCTCTAATTATTTCATCAAGCTCCATGAACTTGTCTTTGTCTCCACACATATGTTTATTGGCTTTATTGTCTAGGTACCACATGTTCGCTTTGTCTTGCATTCTATTATTATGCACTAGTAGTAAAGGCACTTTCTCTTCTTCTATAACAAGATTTGCATTCTTTTCAACCCTTTTGGTTGGACTCCAGCAATCCCTAGCATAATGACCTGTCTTTTGACAATTATAGCATTTAACTTTTGATTTTTTCAAACCTACTGTCAAATATAAATCTCAGATTGCTACTACCAGTTGAACCAGTTCCTTTCATTCGGTCGACCGTTTGATCTATTAAAGTTGTCTCGGCCTCCTCTTCCAAATCTTCCTCTTCCTCCCTGGGAATATCCAGAACCATCTTGCTTTGAAAAAAGTGCTTGATCACCGACTTCCTCTTGAATCTTTCCGTATGGGCTTGTAATTTTTCCATAAGAAAGTATTGAAAGAAAATCCATATTTTACGACTCCTTTATTCACTGTATAATAAAATTTCTTTTGCAGCGAGCGTAGGATCTTCTCAACCACATGTGTCTCTTCCAACTTCTCCCTATATCTCTTTATTTGATTATATATGACCAATACTCTTGCAAAGTATTCTGAAATATGCTTTGATTCAAGTATATGTAACTTTTCAAAGTCACCACGTAGTTTTTATAGACGTACCTTTCTCACATTGTCAGCTCCTTGATTTGATTCTTGCAAAACTTCTTATACTTGCTTGGTAGTGGTTGCGTTGCCCATTATCTCAAAAGTGGCGTCATTTAAACATTGGTGGATGATTGTTAGTTCTTGTTGATCCTTTCTTCGTGTCTTTTACACGACCTCTCTTTGAGCAGAAGTCAACGTTGCTCCATCTATAGGCTCCTCAAAGCCTTTTTTAACAATCTCTCATACAGATTGAGAACCTAACCAAGCTTTTACTCGAATACATCGAGTTTCATAGTTGTCATTTGTCAACCTAAGACATTGAAGTGAAAAATTTTGAATTAACCATGTTAAATAATCAAATCTAAGCTTTTATACAACTTGTTAGAAAAAAAAAAGATAGAGTGTTGTAGCTAATTTATAAGAACAACAAAAACAAAGCTAAAGAACAAGAAGAAGAATTAGAGGAATGATGTTTTTTTTATTAAAAGATACACCTTTTTAGCTCTTCTCTATATCTTTCTATACTTGTTTATTATGCTTCTGATTACAAGCCTATTTATAGGCTTGTAGTCCTAGATAATTAAGAAATTAAACTACTCAAAGAAAATTCTAATCTAATAAGAAATCTAACATTCTAATTAAACAAGGATTCTAATAAATTAGTCCATTACAAATCCTTCTTCATGTTGATATTGAACTTCAACACTAACAAGCTTTGGATACCATATATGAACAAACCAACCACTTTCTCCCCTTTTGAGATCAACATGCCACCTTTTATTATTTGTTGTGGCGTCTCTAGAAGTTTGTATCGATGGCAAATTCTTTGAGGACTGCTGGGGGTTCTCTACTTCTATAGATGCATCCACAATCTGATTCATCATTTCCAACACCTCACTCATCTTTGGACGTGACTTTGGGTTTTTATGTAAGCATCGGTTGGCTATATTTGCAAGCTTGTGGGCTGACTTGATGATGTCTTTCTGATCAAGCCCGGGATCCAATATTTGCTTGAATTTCTTTGAGCCAGTCAAGTTTGGCCTTATCCACTCCAACAGCTTCTGCTCACTCTTGGGTCGGTTTCGATCCAAAGGGCGCCTTCTTGTAATGAGTTCATAAAGGAACACCCCATAGCTCCTGAGATCAATTTTGGATGTAAGACGTCTAGTTTGGATGAATTCAGGAGCTGCATATCACATGGTTCCTACAACTTAATGGAAATAACCAATTGTAATTATTGTATAAATATAAATAATTTAGATTAAAAACAAATTCTCAGTACAATGTTGGTGTACCAATCTTTGTGATGCGAACCTCGTGATCACGTAGTCACGCAACCCACAATCAAGATTGAGATCTGATCCCGGAAAGCCGAAATAAGTCTGATAGGAGTGTGACACAATGGAAACTTGCCCCTAAGGTACCAACACTATTGGATTGAGTAGAATGACGCCACGAAACCAGTTAATCTTCGATAAGTCAGATTGAGTTCGTTCAAGAACTGAAGAATGCAAGAATCACTCTCACACGTTAAAACTGAAAAATTCAGAAGTAATTATCATCAAAGCTGCCGAAATTTAAGCTTACATGAGTTTAAATAGTTCTTGAAAATTAACCCTAATGGACCCCTTATGTGGACTTATATGAGGTCCACTCAAAACTAACCCAAAACCCTAAACTGAAAAGCCTATAACTTAATCCAAACAAGTCTTGGATCCTAACTGAAAACAAAGTATTAAGTAAGCCCAAACAAGCCTTGGGCTGTATAGCTAACAAAATAAAATAATAAAAATAACTAATGTGTCATTACAATGGAAACCTGCCCTAAGGTACCAACACTATTGGATTGAGTAGAATGACGCCACGAAGCCAGTTAATCTTCGATAAGTCAGATTCAGTTCGTTCAAGAATTGAAGAATGCAAGAATCACTCTCACACGTTAAAACTGAAAAATTCAGAAGTAATTATCATCAACGCTGCCGAAATTTTAGCTTACATGAGTTTAAATAGTTCTTGAAAATTAACCCTAATGGACCTCTTATGTGGACTTATATGAGGTCCACTCAAAACTAACTCAGAAACCTAAATTGAAAAGCCCATAACTTAATCCAAACAAGCATTGGATCCTAACTGAAAACAAAGTATTAAGTAAGCCCAAACAAACCTTGGGCTGTAGCTAACAAAATAAAATAATAAAAATAACTAATGTGTCATTAAATACCACCAGTCCTTCTTTTCTTGTGTAGCTAGGATGAATAAGGAATTCTTATAAGAAAAGGATTCTGAAATATTAATGAATCCCTGCCACACTTGGAGATTATATTGCAGCTCATTAAAGATCCTTGTGGAACTAGGAAATTACCATAACCAGCTGCCACATCCTTGTAAGAAAAGAATCCTAACCAAATAGGAAGTCCACAAGTCAAATGGAAGTAAATAACAAAATTCATACAACCTCTGTTGACCAGTATTGTGGTGCCTTCCCAAACTCCGATTGACATGAAATCTTAACCAATAGTAGGACAACATGTCTAGAGAGTTCACATAAAATTTTATCTCGATCCAACGGTCGGATTGAGAATTATAACTGTTGTCGTAAACCTGGACTGTTGTGCTTTTTACGCCAAAATCCGAATCTGACCTTACTTGGGTCGTATCACAAGACTGAACTGTATCATTCCCTCCCTCTTCAAGAAGATTCGCCCTCGAATCTTGAATATGATTAGTAGCGACTTCAGTAGCCTCTTGTTTAAGCCTTTGGAATTCCCTTATTGCTAACACCTTTCTCCAACAACACTGTATAGAGGTAGTGACTGACAAGAATTTAAAATAAGCACGCCGTACTAACCACTTGCGTATATAATTTTGAATGATAACCACAGCGACTCTCCTTCGTCTTTCATTCTTTTGGCGCTGTACCTCCTTTTCCCATGAAACTTGAAGATCATAGAATAATCTTCTACACTTATCAACTTCTCACTCTAAAAACCCCCAAACCATGGCTTAGTTTTTCGCATAGTTGATCAACAATCCTTCTCTGTTCCCTCTCTCTTGGTGAATACATGACACAAATAGGGAAAAAGAAGAAGAAGAAGACGAAGACAAGAATAGAGTTTAAATAGGAAGAACACTGATTTAGAATCAAGATTGCGAATCTGACTTTTGTTTGGACTAGAACTTATCGAAAAACAAAAAAATGTGAAAGTGATGAAAATGACTCAAACAACAGCCAAATATCAAAATATGATGATAGTATAATGGCAGGAACGAAATCAACAGAAACAAAACAAATTTTGAAAGACAACACCAAACAAACCCATTACAACAAGACAAAACCCGATTCAGGAACCTAAAGAAAACACAATCCAAATGACCTCGAATTTAATATTATAGTATTAGGATACCAAGAAAATAACAAATCTCAGTTTATAAGTCGTTCTATTATGTCTAGGTAACCAAACCCCGTGAATGATCAGTTTGCGGTAAAATTAAACCTACAATTAAAACCTCATGCAAGCGATATCAAAATAAGACCAAATTTTATAAATGTTGCGATATCACCCTGAATAGATATAATATGGATTTTCAATTGATTCTGAGGTGATTTGCTTATGGTTCACTAAGAATAGTGTTTCTACGGCAGAATTGAACCTCGAATTAAAACCTCAAGCAAACGATATCCAAATATGCCCAAATTTGACATACAATGCGATATCACACCCAATAAACGGAATATGAAGTTTCAATTAATTCTAAGGTGGTTTGCTTATGGTTCACTAAGAGTAGTGTTTCTGCGGCAGAATTGAACCTCGAATTAAAATCTCAAGCAAACAACATCGAAATAAGCCCAAATTTGACATCTGATGCGATATCACCCCCAATAGACTGAATATAAAGTTTCAATTTATTCCAAGGTTTTGTTCTTATGGTTCACCAAGAGTTGTGTTTCTATGGCAAAAATTGAATGATCCTTCAAATTTCAACTAATCCCTCTCTCTCTCTCTCTCTCTCTCTCTCTCTCTTTTATTTTTTTATTTTTAATATACTGATATGATTAGAGATAGTAACAAGATGAAATATAACGCTTGTTTTTTTGCTTAGATGACGTAGACACGAAGAAGAAGTGGACGCAAACACTGAAAAACTTAAAGGAACACTAAAAAAACAAAAATAACAGAAGGATATGACCTTGTTTCATAGCCTAGCTCTGATACCAACTTATGCGAACCTCGTGATCACGTGGTCACGCAACCCACAATCAAGATCTCATCTGATCCCGGAAAGCCGAAATAGGTTTGATAGGAGTGTGACACAATGGAAACCTGCCCCAAGGCACCAACACTATTAGATTGAGTAGAATGACACCACGAAGCTAGTTAATCTTCGATAAGTCAGATTCAGTTTGTTCAAGAACTGAAGAATGCAAGAATCACTCTCACACGTTAAAACTGAAAAATTCAGAAGTAATTATCATCAAAGCTGCCGAAAGTTTGGCTTACATGAGTTTAAATAGTTCTTGAAAAAATAACCATAATGGACCCCTTATGTGGACTTATATGAGGTCCACTCAAAACTGACCCAAAACCCTAAACTAAAAAGCCCATAACTTAATCGAAACAAGCCTTGGATCCTAACTGAAAACAAAGTATTAAGTAAGCCCAAACAAGCCTTGGGCTGTAGTTAACAAAATAAAATAATAAAAATAACTAATTTGTCATTAAATACCACCAGCCCTTCTTTCCTTGTGTAGCTAGGATGAATAAGGAATTCTTATAAGAAAAGGATTCTGAAACATTAATGAATCCCTGCCACACTTGGAGATTATATTACAGCTCATTAAAGATCCTTGTGGAACTAGGAAATTACCATAACCAGCTGCCACATCCTTGTAGGAAAAGAATCCTAACCAAATAGAAAGTTCACAAGTCAAATGAAAGTAAATAACAAAATTCGTACAGCCTCTGTTGACCAGTATTGTGGTGCCTTCCCAAACTCCGATTGACCTAAAATCTTAACCCATAGTAGGACAACATATCTGGAGAGTCCACATAAAAATTTAGCTCGATCCAACTGTCGAATTGAAAATTATACCTATTGCCGTAAACCTGGACTGTTGCGCTTTTTACGCCAAAATCTGAATTTAACCTTACTTGGGTCGTATCACAAGGCTGAACCGTATCACTTTGTGCAAGCATAAAGTCTAAACTGCATTCTAAAAGGAAAAAGAAAAGAAAAGAAAAGTTCATAAATAAAAGTTCCATTCTGCTTCTCAAGTTCTTAAAAATGAACCTGTTTCTTCTATTAAACGTTTATGCATTTCATAGGTCTCCACCTCTATTTTCCATGTTTGAGGCATAACCTAGACTTTGGAAGACACACTAGTAAACAGCACTAAAAGCATCCTTTATCACAAGAAACAATAAAACGAACAAACATGATCAAGCATCTCTGATATTATTAAGCAAGTAACACCCAAAAGAACAATTTCTCAATAGTTGCCCTATCTTTTTGGAATGACCAAGTCTAACATGAGCCTTTTGAACAGCAAAATGTCTAGAATGCAAGGTACACAAATCCATGCAATCACTTCATTCCATTTATCCTCATATTTTATTGATATCATCAAAACTAAATAACCAGAAAATCCCTAAAGTAAGAGATAAAGAATAATACTGTATGATCTTGAACAGTCTTATTGATGCAGCTTTCAAAGGGATAGTCGAGTGATCAAAAGCAGTAGCAGATAAGATAATTGACAGCTTAAGTAATATACAGAACTACATAAGCAACATAATTCAACATTCTATTCCCATAATTAGCTCAGTAGTATTGAAATGTTTGGGAGATTTTGAAGAGTAAATCCCATCCAGATACTGAATCAAGGCTCATTTCTAAATGCTAAAAGTAAAATGCCAGTTGAAGAGATACATATCAAGTAGTAATTAGATCACATTGCATGGACCTACTGCACTTGAAATGTGAGTCGATCCTTGAGAAAGTCCTAGCCTCGCCAACCCAAAATTTGATAGCTTGGCATTCCACTGCTCATCTAAAAGAATGTTTGAAGATTTAAAATCCCTGAAGATCATCTATGACAATCATGAAAACACCAAGGAGAAGAAGACTAGTGCATGGACCTACTGCACTTGAAATGTGAGTCGATCCTTGAGAAAGTCCTAGCCTCGCCAACCCAAAATTTGATAGCTTGGCATTCCACTGCTCATCTAAAAGAATGTTTGAAGATTTGAAATCCAAGATCATCTATGACAATCATGAAAACACCAAGGAGAAAAAGACTAGTCATGATGCAAACCAAGGAGCTGGACATATGGGCATAGAGCTAAATTAAATTTGCACCAGACCCTTTGTCATTTCCTCATGGCCCAATTACAAGATTTAGAGCCAAACGTTTCAAGGAAGCACTAAATGGGCTAATACAAGAGAATTGGGCTGATTCTAAAAAGACCAAGATGGGCTCACATAATAAACATAATAATCAAGGTTTAGTTCATGTCATCAAAGCAATTGAAGAGGCTAATTATCATGCAAATTCGTGATCACCATGGTTTGACTATTAGAAGGTGTTAATTTATTGAGTTTCAAGGTTATTAAATGGGAGTATGACTTGGTCTTGGCTAACCATGTTAAAATACATTAAATCTAAGAGTCTTCAAAACATGGGGACTTGTTATGTTGATGTTTGTGTGGCTTTTAAAGCTGCAGTTATGACTTTTCCTATTCTTGGATGCTTGTTCCAAGCATATTGATAGGACATTATGAATTTAAATGGTCAGATTGAATTTTCAGAAAAACTATTACCATTGTGAGATGTGTTCTTCTTGGTTCTTAAAAGAACTCTTTGAACTTATCAAGTGAATTCCTGTGGCGTTCAAGCAACCGAACTTATCACCTTGATTCTTGAGAGATTCTTAGGTTTTCTGGGTGTGGCATTTTCAACCCTTCGTAGTCTTGATTTTCATCTCGTTAGGTGACAGGTCAAGGCTCAACAAACTTGTCTACACGTTCTTGGGGTTCCAAACCTTCATTGTTATCGGGTTTCATTCAATTGTTGGTGGAATTCATATCATTTTGGTATCAGAGCTTTAGTTCTAAGATTAGTTTGACTATCTTTTATTTTCATTCCTATTTCCTATTCCTTGCTGTAGAAAAAAAAGTGCAGATATTCGTTTTTCCAAGGGGCTATCGAAATTCCTTGTTCTTAGGGCTGCCAATATATACTTGTTCTTAGGGTTTTGTGAATTTTTGTGTGATTGAATTTATTGTTACTATTTGTGATTGATTTAGTGGGAAAAGAAAAGAAAATTTCAAAAAAGAAAAGAAAAGAAGAATAAGAAGAGAAGAGAGTAGAAAGAAAAATATACACGATTCTAGTAAGAAAACTTCTTCCTTTCAATCTTGTTTCTCGACCTTTTTTATGAGTCTTAGTTGTTTCTCATATTTGAATTGCTAGTGGATTATTTTGAATTAGTTTCTTGAAGTTCGATTAAGAACTAAAGAAAAAAAAAGTGGAAAAAGGCAATAGTGTGTGAGACCAAAAAAGGGTAAAAGTCGTTTAGAGTGAAAACACGAGTGCAAGTGTATCAATTCTTGAGTGAAACACGTGAGGGAGTGCTTGTGAGGATTCTAACCTTATTTTGCAGATTTTAAATATGTCCAATAATTAAGAAGAAGGCACAACCGAAGAATTTCGACAAGCTGTAGTTCTGAACCTCCAAAGGCAAGTGATGTTAGGGAAGATGAGGTGTATGTTGAGGGCTGAATTAGGACCTATTAACGAGAGGTTCTACAGGGTAGAAGCGGGAACTCCTAGGTGCCAGTAACATGACATCCCTAATTGGCAGCACAGTGGGCGTGTTCCATGGTAGAATGATGAGGAAGAGGCGGAGTCTGAGGAGTTTGATGAGCCAAACTTGAACCGAGGCAGGTTTTGATACGAACCTCGTGATCACGTAACCCACAATCAAGATTGTGATATGATCCCGGAAAGTCGAAATAGGTCTGATAGGAGCGTGACACAATGAAAACCTGCCCCAAGGGACCAACACTATTGGAATGAGTAGAATGACGCCACGAAGCCAGTTAATCTTCAATAAGTCAGATTCAGTTCGTTCAAGAACTGAAGAATGCAAGAATCACTCTCACACGTTAAAACTAAAAAAAATCTAGAAGTAATAATCATCAAAGGTGCCAAAATTTAGGTTACATGTGTTTAAATAGTTCTTAAAAGTAACCCTAATGGATCTACCCTTGTGGGCTGAACTGACCCCCATACAAAACTGACCCAAAAACCCTAAATTGAAAAGCCAATAACCTGATCCAAATAAGCCTTGGATCCTAGATCAAAAAAAAGTTTTAATTAAACCCAAACATGAAAGAAAATAATAAAAATAACTAATGTGTCATTAAATACCACTAGCCCTTCGTTCCTTGTGTAGCTAGGATGAATAAAGAATCCTTATAAGAAAAGAATTCTAAAACATTAATGAATCCTTGCCACACTTGGAGATTATATTGCAGCTCATTAAAGATCCTTGTGGAACTAGGAAATTACCATAACCAGCTGCCACATCCTTGTAGGAAAAGATCCTAACCAAATAAGAAGTTCACAAGTCAAATGAAAGTAAATAACAAAATTCGCACAGCCTCTGTTGACCAGTATTGTGGTGCCTTCCCAAACTCCGATTGACCTAACATTTTAACCCCTAGTAGGACAACTTGTCTGGAGAGTCCACATAAAAATTTAGCCCAATCCAATGGTCGGATTGAGAATTATGACTGTTGTCGTAAACCGTAAACCTGGACTGTTGCACTTTTTACGCCAAAATCCGAATCTGACCTTACTTGGGTCGTATCACAAGGCTGAACCGTATCAAGTTTGAGTGCAAGTATGGGAATAATAGAGAAGATAGGATGGGTAGACCTAGGAGGGATATTGATTTAGGAAACATAAAGATTGAATCCCATCTTTTCAAGGTAAAAATGATCTTGAAGTTTGTTTGGAGTGGGAGACTAAAATGGAGATGGTGTTTGATTGTCACAACTACTCGAAGATAAAGAAGGTTAATGATGCAAACCTCATGATCACATGGTTACGCAACTCACACGCAATGACACCAATTCCCGTAAAGCCAAGTAAATCAAGTTTGATAGGAGTGTGACACTGATAACTTGTACCTAGGCACCACCACTATTGGAAACTGAAAACCCCCACCCAACAAATATTGATATGTAAACGAGAAGTATAAGGATGACGCCACGAAGCCAGTTGTTCTTTGATAAGTCGTTTTAGTTCTTTAAAGAAAAAAGGAAGGGAGATTATCTCATCAATACACAACAAGTGCGACAAACATGAAGTTTTATTAATCTAAAATTTCGTAACCTTACATGTCTGGTTATGCCTTTATTTATAGTAACTCCAAACTAAAATAAACCCTAATGACCCCTCTTAGATGAACTTATATAAGGCTCACTTACAATTGATCCAAATAAGTAATAGCAACCCAAAGACTAAGAAGAAAATATTAAAAATAATAAAAATCCGAAAATTATTATCCTAAATATGCTAGAATCATATTTTTCACCCTTAAGAAGTCCTAAATAAACTAGGAGAAATCTGATTTGAAAAATTTATGATACCACCCCCTTTTAGGTCCTTAATTTTCTTTGTTTTACTTCGACAAATAAGAAAACAAATTTCCTCATTTGTTGCTGATTTAATGACTTTTCCTTCCTAGGTTAGGAAAAGCATTAAATAATCCTCTCCTTTTTAGGAACAAGATCTGGCCAACTTTCTTACTTAATTAGGAGAATAAATTGTTGAATTTCATCCTTGTACCATTAGGAAAAAAACAAGCCTAATAAGTCTGGTATGGGGCCGAACACATCAGCCCCTTGTTCCACACAAATTGGACTTTTCTTGGACCTGAATTAGATGAATTAGATGTTGTCCTTCATGCTCCTTAGATGTCCCAACGTCCTCTAGGTCCATCTTGCTCCGTATGTTCTGAACAAGCCCATTCAATGCTTCTTTAAGCTTATTTGCCCTAGCTCTTGTAATTGGCCCAATTGGCACCTCCAATGGGTCGTTGGCATGATTACGCTTGGTGTTAGGCTGATCCTCATCATTCCTTTCTCTTCAGAAGGATTCAACCTCTAATCATCACCTACATCAAATAATGTAAGATCAGAAACATTAAAGGTAACACCAACACCATACTAACCTGACAAATCAACTTTATAAGCATTGTTATTGATCCTCTCAAGGATCTGAAATGGCCCATCTCCTCCTGGTTGTAGCTTTGATTTCCTATGGGCTGAAAATTTCTCCTTGTGCATATGCACCCGAACCCAATCGCTAGGCTGAAAGACAACATGTTTGCGCCCCTTATTGGCTTTGGTTGCATACACAAGGTTCCTCTTTTCAATATATTACCACACACTCTTATGAAGTGTCTTCACCAGCTGTGCTTTATGATTACCATCCAAACTAACCTTTTCATCAACAGGCAAAAGAATCAAATCCATGAGAGTTAAAAGGTTAAATCCATACACAATTTCAAAAGGTGAAAATTCAGTAGTAGAGCACACTACGATTATATGCAAACTCTATAAATGGCAAATAATCTTCTCAATTCTTTAAATTCTTTTGAATGACAACACGTAGAAGTTATGTTAAGGTCCTATTAACTACTTTGATTTGTCCATATGTTTGGGGGTGACAAGTAGTTGAAAACAACAATTTAGTACCCAATTTGCCCCATAACACCTTCCAGAAATAGATAAGGAACTTAACATCTCTATCAGAAACAATGCTCTTAGGGACCCCGTGAAGCCGTACTATTTCCTTAGAAAGCAAATCAGCAATGTTAGTTGCATCATCGGTTTTATGACATGGAATGAAGTGTGCCATCTTTGAAAACCTATCAACAACTACAAAGATTGAATCCCTACCCCGTTTTGACCAAGGTAAACCTAGGACGAAGTCCATCGAAATGTCTACCCATGGTTCTTTCAGTAAAGGCAAACGGGTAGGTTTAGTCCTAGACTTTGCTTTCTTACAAGTTATGCATTTATCACATATACGTTGCACATTTTTTTTTTCATTTTAGGCCAATAAAAATATTCATGCAACACAACCAAAGTCTTAACAACACCAAAATGCTCCATCAACCCGCTCCCATGTGCTTCACGTATAAGCAATTCACGCATAGAACTTCATGGAACACACAAACGGCTCTCTTTAAACAAATATCCATCAAGTATATAGAACTTCTCAAAATCTAAAGTTTCGCAAACATTGTAAACATTAGCAAAATCACTATCATCCTTGTACAATTCTTTTATGTGTTCAAATCCAAAATCTAGCATCCTAAGTAGATAAAAGAACATACCTGCGCGAAAGTGCATCAGCCACAATGTTTTTTTTTTCCTTGCTTATACTTGATCACATACGGAAAGGTTTCAATAAATTCAACCTATTTGGCATATCTCCTACACAACTTATCTTGCCCTTTCAAGTGCTTCAATAATTCATGATCAGAATGTATCATAAACTCCTTGGGCCATAGGTAATGTTGCCACGTCTCTGAAGTCCTTACCAAGGCATAGAGCTCTTTGTCATATATAGTGTAATTTAAGGCTCCCTCATTAAGTTTTTCACTGAAATACGCAATGGGCCTCACATCCTACATTAGCATAGCTCCTATACCAATACCCAACACATCACATTTAACTTCAAAAGCTCTCGTAAAGTCTGGCAAAGCTAAAACAGGCGCCGAACAAAGTTTATCTTTCAACAAATTAAAAGCCTTATCTTGTTCATCATTCCATTTAAATCCAACAGATTTTTTCACAATTTAAGTTAAAGGTGCAACAATAGTATTGCCTCCATGTTGAGGAAGATAAACCGAATTGGTCTGAAAACATGTGCTGCCCCTTCACTTTATTTGCCTCTTCACCTTCATTGCCATATGGACCATGTCCTCCAATTTCGCACAATGTTGTAATTCAACAATATTCGCAATGAAATAACATTTTTTTTATATGCCGCAAATTCAAGGAGAAGAAGAAATTGAACACTAAGGATTTTTTGTGAAAATAACAAGAAACGAAAATTTCAGAAGGATACCAAATGATGCCAAATGATGCGAACCTCGTGTGGTCACGAAACCCACACGCAAAGACATCAATTCATGGAAAGCCAAGTAAATCAGGTTTGATAGGAGTGTGCCACAAAGATAAATTGTACCTAGGCACCAGAACTATTGGAAACGGAAAACCCCCCACCCAACGAATAATGATTCGCGAACGAGAAGTATAAGGATTATGGGTGTTCAAAAAAACTGATAAACCAAGTAAACCGATAAAACCGACAAAAAATTAACCGAAAAAACCGAATCAAAAAATAAAACCGATTAAACTGATTAGATTATGTAGAAAAAACCCTAGTTCGGTTCGGTTTTTGGTTTTTAGTGCAGAAACCGGGTTAACCGGACCGAATCGGTTAAAAAAAAAAGGGTCCCTAGTATAAATACAAAATGTCCACACCACGCCCCTCTCTTCTCTTCAGTTTACTCTCCGCTAACCCTAAACAGTTTCAATTTCAATTTTCAAACAATCTCTCCTCTCACTACTTAGAGCCACCCGCCGTCCTGCCCCCTCGCCCTCTCCGGCCTCCGCTAAGGCTGCGCCAGTACCAGAGCACCCGCTACTCGTCCCCTCTCGCCTCTCCCTCTCCACTCTCCTTAGACTAAGAAAACATAAACACAGATTGACCATTGACGTTTCCTCAGTCTCCACTGGACCAAAATAGTCTGTGTTTCCATCAGACTGACGTTTCCTCAACCTCTCAAAACCAGTGAGTTTTAATTTTTTTTCTCCTTTCTAATTAATTAATTAATTAATTTGGTTAAGGTTATTGTTATTTTTAATACAGTTAAACTTATTTTTTATATGTTTCCTCAGTCTCCACTGGACCAACACAGTCGGTGTTTCCATCAGACCAACGTTTCCTCAGCCTCTCAAAACCAGTGAGTTTTAATTTTTTTTCTCTCCTTTCTAATTAATTCATATTGTTAAGCTTATTGTTATTTTTAATCAATTTTGTTGGGTGATGAATTTTGGTTTAGGTTTAAATTAGAATTTAGAGCTATTTGGGTGATTAAAACGATTTTTTTTTCTTTGTTTGAATAGAAGGAATTTAGCAGTTTAGGATTATGATTATTTTGGTATGATTAATTTTAATCAAAATTGTCGTTCTTACAATTGTTTGCAGTTTATGATTACAGCTGTCTTGTACATATAATTTCAGAATCTTACATTTAATTTTGTAGTTTATTTTGCTGTTTTGTAAATGTAATTTCAATATCTGCTACTGTAAACTTGTGTTGATTCTGTTGTTGTTGCTGTTGCTGTGTTGATTCTGTTGCTTTGTTGGTTGATTACTAAAAACAGACGAATTGTTGATTTTGTTGCTGTGTTGGTTGATTTATAAGGTCACGCCAAGTAGTTTGATTAAAATCATGTTTATAAGCCTGTGTTGATTGACTGGATTCTAAAAACTAGTTTTGTTTTGATAGGTTTTTTTAATTCGGTTTTGTTTTGACATTCTGTGAAATGTATTCATTATTCTGTTTTGGATGAGCTTGAATGGTATTCTGTATTCATTTAAATCATGTTATTCTTGTATTCATTATTTTGTTACTTCTGTAATTATTTTTTCTCCATTGATAGATTTTCTAAACTTGTTTTGACATGTTACTTCTGTAATATTTGTTTCATTTTAATTTTTAAACATGATTTTAATCTTTATGTTTATTAAGTGTTGAAAAGAATTGTGCAAGTGATAATGAACATGTTTGCATTTGGTAATTACAGATGGAAAACCTTCAAAATCAAAATGTTTCATCCACTGGCACTACCCCAACATCAACCAATGCCCTAGCTTCAAACACTAACCCAATATCAACTACTGCAGGATCCACCACAGATAATAAAGGTAAACAACTTCAAGTCCTTTCATCAAGGAAAAGAAATGTTGATGATAAAAATAAGTCACAAAGTTGGGATGATTTTACAAAACTTGATGGTGATCCTACAACCCCTAGAGTTGAATGTAATTATTGTGGAAATGATTATGCATGTCATACTATTATAAATGGGACAAGTAATGTGTGGAGTCATTTGAAAGTATGCAAAAAGTTTCCTTTTATGGTTGATAAGAAGCAAAATATTTTGGTATTAGAACCTAATAAAGTATGGGGTGAATTAGGAGATCGAAGTGTGGGAACTCTTAAGGTAATAGGTTATGATTATGATGAATGCAGAAAGATACTAGTGAAAATGGTTATAATTGATGAGTTGCCTTTTAATTTTGTGGAGGGTAAGGGATTTAGATTATTTTCTAAGACCTTGCAGCCTAGATTTGACATTCCTTCTTGTTTCACTGTTATGAGAGATTGTTTGAAACTTTATGTTGAAGAGAATGAAAGATTAAAGAGAGCTCTTAAGGGTCAACGATTATGCTGAACAACAGATACATGGACATCAATCCAAAACATTAACTATATGTCCTTAACGGCTCATTGGATTGATAATGAGTGGAATTTGCATAAAAGAATTCTGAATTTTTGTCAAGTTTCCAATCATATGGGTGAGACAATTGGTCAAGTTATTGAGAATTGTTTGTTAGATTGGGGGATTGATAAACTTTTAACTGTTACAGTAGACAATGCAAGCTCTAATAGTGTTACTATTTCATATTTAAAGAATGTGATGAAAGATTGGCCAACTAATATATTATCAAATGAACATTTGCATGTTAGATGTTGTGCACACATTGAAAATCTCATTGTATGTGATGGTTTGAAAGAGATGAATGTTTCAGTTGTTAAGATTCGAAATGCAATTAGGTTTATGAGATCTTCACCCTCTAGGCTACTTGCATTTAAGAAGTGTGCAGAAAAGTTGCATATAAAGTGTAAGAAATCATTGTGTTTGGATGTTGCAACTCGATGGAATTCAACTTATCTTATGTTAGAAGCTGCTGAAAAGTTTGAAAAGGTGTTTATGAGGTTAGGTCAAAGTGAACCTAGGTATATGAGTTACTTATTGGAGGTTGATTCAAAGGGGAATAAAAAAAACATAGGGCCACCTAGTTTGGAGGATTGGGAAAATGCTAGAACTTTGCTAAAGTTTTTAAAGATCTTTTACATGGTTACATTGAAATTTTCTGGCTCATTGCATGTTACATCAAATTCTTTCTTCAATGAATTGATTTACATGCATACAAACTTGTTGCAATTGTGTAAAAGTAGAGATAATCTTTTGAGTGGAATGGTGATGAACATGATGAGTAGGTTTGAGAAGTATTGGGGTTGTGGAGCAAATCAGAATTTTTTATTGTATGTGGCTAATGTTTTGGATCCACGTCTTAAATTGAAATATGTGGAATTTTATTTTGGTGAGTTGTATGATTATGACAAAGCACAATTGCTAACAAAAAAAGTGAAAGATAATTTGGTGAGCTTGTATGAGTTTTATTTGAAAGCCGATGAAGTGGTGGATGATAATAGGCATAAACAAGATGTTAATGATGCTATTGATGACATAGAGGTAGATGTTAACACTTTAGCTCGGTTCAAAAGGCACTTACAAGAGGAAGATAGTGTGGAAAATAGAAATGAGGTTGAGAGGTATTTGGTTGATGGTTGTGAGGATCTTAATGATGATAAATTAGATATTTTGGGTTGGTGGAAGATTAATTGATGCGAACCTCGTGATCACATGGTCACGCAACCCACACGCAAAGACACCAATTCCCGGAAAGCCAAGTAAATCAGGTTTGATAGGAGTGTGACACAAAGATAACTTATATCTAGGCACCAGCACTATTGGAAACGAAGACCCCCACCCAACGAATATTGATTCGCGAACGAGAAGTATAAGGATGATGCCACGAAGACAGTTGTTCTTCGATAAGTCATTTTTCAGTTCTTTAGAGAATCATCGAAGGGAGATTATCTCACCAACACACACACACACACACACAAAGTACGACAACACAAGAAGTTTTATTAATCTGAATTGTCTAACCTTACATGTCTAATTATGCTCTTATTTATAGTGACTCTAAACTAAAGTAAACCCTAATGGACCCCTTATGTGGACTTATATGATGTCCACTTACAATTGACCCAAATAAATAATAATAACCTAAAGACTAAGAAGAAAATAATAAAAATAATAAAAATCCAAAAATTACTATCCTAAATATCCTAGAATCAGATTTGTCACCATTAAGAAATCTGATATGAAGGTAGAATTTATTCTGAAGTCTTCTTTCCTTTTTGTAGCTAGGATGAATAAGGAATCCTTATAAGAAAAGGATTTTGAAATAATTATGAATCCTTGCCACACTTGGAAACTATGTTGCAGCCCATTAAAGATCTTTATAGAATTAGTAGATTCCCAAAAGAAGCTGCCACATCCTTTTAGGAAAAGAATCCTAGCCAGATAGAAAGTCCACAAGTCAAAAAGGAAGTAAATAACAAAATTCGTACAACCTCTGTTGACCCGTGTTTCGATACCTTCCCGAACTCCGATTGACCTCAAAATCTGAATTTGACCTTTCCTGGATCGTATCATTAATGCTTCAAAATATAAGATACTTTCGAAAGTTGCACAACATGTTCTAGCTATTCCTATATCCACAGTGGCTTCCGAATCAGCCTTTAGCACAGGCGGTCGTATACTCGACCAATTTCGAAGTTCTCTATATCCAGCAACAGTTCAAGCACTTATTTGTTGTCAAAATTAGTTGCATCATGGTCCAATTCCAACTGATAATACAACCTTGATGAATGATTTTGAAACCTACGAAAACCTTGAATCAGGTAATGTTTTTTAAAAACTTACACCTTTTATTTTATGATTTATGAATTAACACATTTTTATTCTAACATGTTTAATATTTTATTTTGTAGAATTTGGTGGAAAGTTGCATTTAGCAACAGATGATAATTAGTTCATAAATTGTGATGCATTTATTGAAAATATATAGTATAAATATCTTTTTTTTTATTTTTATATCTTATGATTTAATTTATCATGTTATAATTCTAAATTATGAATTTCAGGAATCAAAGTGCAATGCTTTTGAAGTGCTTTTTTATTGAGACGATGTGCACATGAAGATTTATTTTTTATGGCTTGGAGTGTTTTATGATAATGTTACTTGTTGTTTTTTCGTTAAGCCCTTTGAAGGCAATGGTTTGTAATTTGAATTTTAACTTATTGGTGTGTGATTGTGAGTGTGTTATTTATTTAAACTTTTCGAAAATAGAAAAATATTAGTAAGTTAAAAAATATATTGAACACAAGATTGACATTAATAATTTCATATAAATGAATATTCAGTGGCCAAAAAATTTAATAAACATAAGATTAACAATAACAATTTAATACAATTGAATATTTAGGTGTAAAAAAATTAAATATATTTGGAATCTTCAAAGAAAATGAGACAATATCAACATTAATTGTAAGCCCAACAGAAATCCATTAGAAGCCCATTAAAAAGCCCAAAAAATGCATATAGGTTTGTCCAGTATTTTATCCAAAAAACCGGACCGAAACCGAACCAGAACCGGCCGGTTTGGGCCGGTTCCGGTTCGGTTTCGAGTCTTTTTTTTTTCAGTTTGGTTGTTTTTTGGGGTAAAAACTGAACCGAACAAAAAATAATCACCCCTAATAAGGATGATGCCGCGAAACTAGTTGTTCTTCGATAAGTCGTTTTCAGTTCTTTAGATAACCAAGGAATGGAGATTATCCCACCAACACACAACAAGTGCGGCAAACATGAAGTTTCATTATTCTAAAAATTGTGTACCCTTACATGTCGCTTACTATCATCGCAATTTCATTTTGCTTGTTTTCTGGTTTTTATTGCTTCTTGAGTCATATATATATATATATATATATATATATATATATATATATATATATATATATATATATATATTTGGATTGCACTGCCAAGTTGATTCTATTTGGTGTTGATTTCAGTTTCGCAAGAAGGTGAGACGAGATGTGTGAGCATGTGAGGATATTAAGTGTGTTTGAGTGAAACACGAGCGACGTGAGGATATTGTTTTTACCACCCCCTCCCAAGGGAGAACTTAAGTTCCAAATGCAAGTCATGACGTAGATGAAGGAGAGGATGGATTTTGTAATGGGTAACGTGTGTGAAAGACTTGATAGGGTGGAGAGATGTGGCAATGAGGCTGGTACAAGCACCCAAGAGGTGAGGAAGGTTGGTGCTGAACCGAAAGCAAACAGTGGCAGTAGGGCTGAAAGGCTAAGATGGGTTGATTATGAGGATTTTGAGGAGGACATTGATGATATTGGTGATGGTGGTTTTGAAGATGAGACTTTAGGCCATTGGGAAGATTTTCGGCAGCCTAGAAACAGAAGGGATTTTGGAAATAGAATTAGGATCCAATTCAGCCAAAGGGGAAATTTTCGTAGTGTTTGGGACATGATGATTTAGATGGTGATTTGGATGCTATCAAACTGAAAATACCTTCATTTCAAGGTAAAAATGATCCCAATACATATTTGGAGTGGGAGAAAAAGGTGGATTGGATTTTTGATTGCCATAACTATTTAGAGCTGAAGAAAGTAAATTTGGTAGTCATTTAATTCACTGATTATGCACTGATTTGGTAGGATCAAAATGTGATTACTAGAAGGAGGAGTGGAGAGAGGCCGGTATCGTCGTGGGAGGAGATGAAAGTGTTGATGAGAAGGCGATTTGTGCCTCATCACTATTATAGAGATTTGTATCTGAAATTGCAGGGTTTGTGTAAATCCCGGGGAAATCAAGGTTGGATTAAATTAAAGAAAATAAACTAAACTAAAAGGAAGTGGGGGCAAAACAAATACACTTAAAGAAAATGGGGCCTAAATGCAAATAAGAATAATTATAGAGCATAAATACTCCTCTTCTCACCAAAAACAAAATCTGCAGCTATCATAAAGAAAGAAAAGAGGGAGTTTTTGTATCAATTTTTACAAATCAAGAGAGAAATACCAAAATTTCAAGAACCCATCCAAGATATACATAGAATAAACACTGGTGGGCAAGGGATTAACAAGAAAATTTAAACAAGAAGAGAAAAGGGGAGGGCCAACTGTCATTAGAAAGAAAAGGAGGGAGTTGAAGATCGAAACCTTGATTCGTACCGGGTAAGGTGTTCTAAACATGGTCTTATGAGTCGTTTCAAAGTCAATTATAAATTGATGCCTGGATGTTGAATTATAGTTTAGAGTTCTTAGACTTGAATTGAGAAAAAAGTATGAGTTGTTAAATTAAATAACTTCATGTGTTGTGTGTAAATGAAAAGGTTGATGAATCTGGACAGTTTCATCTCTTGACTTTCAAAGGGATTTCGAGTAGGAGGATGAAGGAATTAGAATCATGTTCCTTCATAGAAATTGGTCTTGCTTAATTTGGAGTTATAGAAGTCCAGCTATGGGTCACCAACTGAGACTAGGTCATGACAAACCCTATAGGGTAATAGGTCTGGTTCGTTGATAAACAATTTTGACTGCCTTAGAGGCAAAACTAGGTTCTCCTTCCTCCAAAGAACTTGTAGCCTCATGTCTTAGCTTTCAAACGAGACCAATCTCGCTTGAAACGAAGTTCTATAACTCTAGATATAGTTAAAAATCTGAGGAGAGGTCGGACAGTAACAGTTCAATGTTTAAACAGTAACGGTTGCACAATACCAGTCCAAATATTGTATAATTAATCTTTAAACTTGATTGAATGAACTTTAACTCTGTAGTTCATATAACCATATTTCATGTCTATGTATTTATATTTTTATCTATCCATAATGATATTTTGTTATATAATGTATATCATAAATATTGTGGTTGATAGGTTTGATAATATTTGTGGAATTGAAACCCAGGATGATTGGGTCAGATTGAGTTATGAGATGCGAGTTACTAGAAGTGTAAACAGGTTACATGTCGATAACTTGGGAGCTTCCGGTATAGGGGGGATTCCATTGAAATTTCGGTAGATTTTAATATGAAGACCATGAATATATATATATATATATAATTTCTCTGCTTTTCGGTTGACATAAGATTGTTGTTTTTATTCCGGTATAGGGGGGATGTTACAGTTTGGTATCTGAGCTCAGGTTGCTATCCCGGGGACATGAATAATTATATGATTTTGAAATGTGTTTTAGGATGGTGAGAACAAGGCAAGGAGCCAGGACTGATCCATCCCCAGTTCGGGGAAGTGACCAGAGTTTTCGTAATGAAAGTGATCCAAACTGGGATCCCTTGGCAGACACCTCCTCTCATATACATGCAGCATCAGTGTACTCAGAAGGGGGCGTGTTAGTGAGACTTCGAGATGATTCGTTGTCCCGTCAGGTAGATGTATCCATACCTGAGGTATCAGACAGATGGGGGGGAGATAATATACCCGTACCAGTGGCACCGGTAGCTAGATCAAACCCATTTTCGGATCCTGCTTTTATGGAACATATTGTGAGAGCAGTAGCAGCAGGAATGGTAGCGGGAGCCTCCAGTACAGCTCCTAGATCAGGGGGAGTAGTCACTATAGTGCAATGGGTGAAGGGTATTAGAGAGATGGGTTGTATGACTTACCGTGGCGAAGAGGATGCTAAGGTTACTGGGCATTGGCTGAGGAAAGTGGAAAGAGTTATAAATCAGATGGAGGTGCCAGAGGAGCTACGGGTGGATTGTGTGACTCATCTATTGGTTGAAAGTGCCCACTCTTGGTGGGAGACCATTAGAGAGAGGAGATCAGGGGAGGTATTGAGATTGAGGGACTTTCGTGAAGAATTTGAGGAGAGGTACTATTCTTAGAAGCATAGAAGGGAGAAAGAACATGAGTTTTTGGATTTGAGGCAGGGAGATTTGACAGTTCTGGAGTATGAGAGGAGATTTCAGGATTTAGCAGCTTTTGCCTTCACTTACCTTCCCATAGAGCGCCATAGGGTGGAGAGGTTCCGTGATGGACTGAGGTGGGAACTGAGGATGATATTGATAGCCATGCAGTTTTAGTCTATGCGGGAATTGGTACGGGCTGCTCAGGGTATGGAGAGGGTAATAAGGGATACCCCGAAGCCAATGGTCGAGCAGAGTTAGGCAATTGGAGCTAAGAGGAGAGATTTTGAGTTTTTAACTAGGAGACCTCCTCTCCTAAAGAAAGGGAAGAGTGGGCAATCATTAGGACAGTTCCAGATAAGAGGTGGGAGTTTCACCCCAGGAAGGAGCTCAGGAGGATCTACACAGGTCAGTGGAAGAGGAGCTTGGGGAGGACAGTCTAGACAGGGAGTCAAAACTGATGGAGGCTCTACAGAGCAGAAGGGACCAGTATATCCATTTTGTCAGAGGTGTGAGCAGCGACACCCTGGAGATTGCTCTGTGATGCCAAGGAGATGTTATATTTATAGAGGTGAGGGGCATCGATGGATAGAGTGCTCGCATGTAGGTAGAGGTTATTACTATTGTGGGGATAGGAGTCACAGGAAGAAGGATTGTCCTCGTAGAACTACTGAGGGAACCCATGGTTAGAGGATTAAGGTTTAAAGCCAGCAACAATCAGTGACAGTCGATCGTCCTATCAGGCTTACCTAGTTAGGGACGAGTGCTACTCGCGGGAGGCCCAGAAATCAGGAGGGGAGGACTCAGGGTCGAGTATATCATATGACCTACGAGGATGTGAGAGCTATACCTGATGTGGTGGCAGGTACTTTACAGTTAGATATAATGCAAGTTTATGCTTTAATTGATCCTGGAGCTAGTCATTCCTTTGTATCTTATAGAATTGTGAATAACTTGTATGTGTTATCTAGTAACTTGGGTGTAGGAGTGATTGTTAGTACACCTCTGGGAGAGAATATACTTATTTATGATATTTATAGAGGGGTAAAACTATATATTGGAGGGTTAGAGTTGAGGGTAGATCTTATGCCGTTACAGCTATATGATTTTGATGTGATTTTAGGCATGGATTGGCTAAGTAAACATAAGGCACAAGTGGATTGTTTCACCAAGATGGTGACAATCCAAGGAATAGATGATAAAAGAGTAGTGTTTAAAGGGGAAAGAAAAGTAATCTAAGTTGTGTGTCTAGAAAATTACTAAGGAATGGTTGTTCTGCTTGGTTAGACCATGTAAGAGAGCTGGAAAAGGGTAGCATAGAATTGGCTAGTATTCCTGTTGAGAGGGAGTTTCAAGATGTATTCCCAGAAGAGTTGCCTGGATTACCTCCAGTTAGAGAAATTGAAGTTTCCATAGAAACTATTCCAGGAGTTTCTCCTATAGCCCAGTCTCCTTATAGGATGACACCTATGGAATTGGCGGAACTGAAGGTCCAGCTTCAGGAATTGTTAGATAAAGGCTTCATCCGGCCTAGTAACTCACCCTGGAGCTCTGGTATTGTGTGTAAAGAAGAAGGATGGCACCGTTCGTTTGTGCATTGATTATCATCAATTGAATAAAGTGACGGTGAAGAACAAGTACCCACTCCCACGAATAGATGACTTGTTTGATTAGTTGAAGGGTGATAGGGTGTTCTCTAAGATAGATCTGAGATCTGGATACCACCGGTTGAGAATCAAGGAACAAGACATACAAAAGACTGCTTTCCGAACCTGTTATGGGCATTATGAGTTTTTGGTGATGCCTTTCGGGTTAACCAATGCTCCGACCATGTTTATAGACTTGATGAATCGGGTGCTTCGGCCTTACCTGGACTATGTGGTTGTATTTATTGACGATATCTTGGTATATTCAACCTCTCACTTCGAGCATGAACAACATCTAAGGGTTGTGCTATAGACTTTAAGGGAGAATCAATTATATACAAAGCTGGATAAGTGTGAGTTTTGGCTAAAGAAAGTAGTATTTTTGGGCCATGTAATATCCGCAGAAGGAATATTTGTGGATCCAGGAAAGGTTGAGGCCGTGTTAAAATGGGAGAGGCCTACCAACATGATAGAAATCCAGAGTTTCTTGGGTCTTGCTGGATATTACCGGAGGTTTATTGAGCGGTTCTCCGCCATAGCATCACCTTTAACTAAGTTGACCCGCAAGGAAGTCAGGTTTGTTTGGTCGAAAGAGTGAAGCGAGCTTTCGAGAACTGAAGGAGAGGCTCACTTCTACTCTTGTGCTGGCCCTTCCATCGAGGACAGAAGAGTTTGTGGTATATAGTGATGCCTCAAAAGGGGGTCTGGGATGTGTATGCAACACGGGTGTGTGATTGCTTATGCATCAAGACAACTAAATTCACATGAGGTGAATTACCCGGTTCATGACCTAAAACTTGTAGTGGTGGTGTTTGTCTTAAGAGTATGGAGACATTATTTGTATGGGATACAAATTCAAATCTAAAAACAAACCATAAAAGTTTGAAGATGGGTAGAGTTAATAAAAGATTACGATTGTGTTATTGACTACCATCCTGGTAAGGCTAATGTAGTAGCCAATGCCTTGAGTAGGAAGGGCAAAACAGTGATGAATGATATGGAGCTTAAGGAATAGGAAAGTATAGTGGAATTAAAGAAAATAGGCTTGCGGTTAAGTGTAGGGTCCGAGGGATCACTGTTAGCTCAGTTAAAGATCCGATATGTGCTTTAAGACAAGGTCTTGGTGGCTCAACAGGCAGATGGGAAAATAGAAGAGATCAAGGAGAGGGTAAACTTGTATAGAGACATCATTTCAAATGTTATCCAATGGGCCAATAGCTATGGGTAGGTGAATTTATTTGCATGAGGATAAGACTTTGAAAGATGAAGTATTAAGAGAAACTCATGAATCTCGATTTGCTACTCATCCTGGGAGTACAAAGATGTATAAGGATTTAAAGGAATACTACTCGTGGCCAAATATGAAGAGGGAAATAGCAGAATTTGTGTCGAACTGTGGGATCTGTCAACAAGTAAAGATAAAACACCAGAAACCTGCAGGGGAATTACAGTCATTATCAATTCCAGAATGGAAATGGAAGGATATTTCTAAGGATTTTGTGATGATATTACCCAAGGGAAAGAAGGGGAATGATGCCATATGGGTGGTCGTGGATCAACTAACAAAATTTGCTTTGTTTTTGCCTATGAAGATGACTGATTCGGTGGATAAGCTGGCAAAATTGTATGTAAATGAAGTAATCAGACTTCACGGAGTGCCAGTTTCAATTATATCGGATCGGGATCCAAGGTTCACATCGAGATTATGGCATAGCTCACAACGGGCAATGGAGACAAAGTTAAATCTGAGCACGACATTTCATCCTCAGACGGATGGTCAATCTGAAAGGACCATTCAAACTCTTGAGGATCTCCTGAGGTCCTGTGTGCTGGAGTTTGGAGGGAATTGAGAGGATCTCCTGCCATTGATGGAGTTTAATTATATTAATAGCCATCAAACTACTATTGGTATGGCTCCATATGAAGCATTGTATGGGAGGAAATGTCGTACCCCAATTTGTTGGGAGGAAATAGGAGAAAGGAAGCTTTTGGGATCTGAAATGGTGCAACTGACAACTGACAGGGTGAGGGTGATCAAAAAGAGGATGAAGGAAGCCCAAGATAGATAAAAAAAAGTTACGCAGATAGCCGAAGAAGGCCTTTGGAATTCCAAGTGGGGGATAAGGTATTTTTGAAGGTGGCGCCTTGGAAAGGCATCATTCGATTTGGAGTAAAAGGGAAATTAGCCCGAGATATATTGGCCCTTTTGAGATTAAGGAATGAATCGGGCCAGTTGCCTATCAATTAGAATTGTCTGTGACAAGATTCACAATATGTTCTATGTGTCATTGCTGTGAAAGGCCAAGATAGACCCCTCACGAGTATTGCCACAAGTTCCTATGAAGATAAAGGCTAAGCCCGTCAAGATCTTAGATCGAGATGAGAAGTTGTTAAAGAATAAGAGAGTTCCCTTGGTGAGAGTATTGTGGAGAAGCTCTTGAATAGAAGAAGAAACATGGGAAAGAGAATCCGAGATGAAGGAGAAGTTTCCACACTTAATTCTCCAACATAGGTACGTAACTTGAATTTCGAGGATGAAATTTTTACTAGGAGGGGAGAATGTAAATCCCGGGAAAATCAAGGCTGGATTAAATTAAAAAAATAAACTAAACTAAAAGGAAGTGGGGGCAAAACAAATACACTTAAAGAAAATGAGGCCTAAATGCAAATAAGAATAATTATAGAGCACAAAAACTCCTCTTCTCACCAAAAAAAAATCTGCAGCTATCATAAAGAAAGAAAAGAGGGAGTTTTTGTATCCATTTTTACAAATCAAGAGAGAAACACCAAAATTTCAAGAACCCATCCAAGATATATGTAGAATAAACACTAGTGGGCAAGGGATTAACAAGAAAATTTGAACAAGAAGAGAAGAAGGGAGGGCCACCTATCATTAGAAAGAAAAGGAGGGAGTTGAAGATCGAAACCTTGATTTGTACCGGGTAAGGTGTTCTAAACATGGTCTTATGAGTCGTTTCAAAGTCGATTATAAATTGATGCCTGGATGTTGAATTATAGTTTAGAGTTCTTAGACTTGAATTGAGAAAAAAGTATGAGTTGCTAAATTAAATAACTTCATGTGTTCTGTGTAAATGGAAAGGTTGACGAATCTGGACAGTTTTGTCTCTTGACTTTCAGAGGGATTTCGAGTAGGAGGATGAAGGATAGAAATTGTAGTTTTAGATGTTGACTAACTAAGAAAATTGGTCTTGGTAAATTTGGAGTTATAGAACTACAACTATGGGTTACCAACCGAGATTGGGTCATTACAGACCATGTAGGGTAATAGGTCCGGTTCGTTGATGAGCAATTTTGACTGCCTTGGAGGTAGAACTGGGTTCTCCTTCCTCATAGAACTTGTAGCCTCATGTCTTAACTTTCTAAGGAGACCAATCTCGCTTGATACGGAGTTCTATAACTCTAGATATAGTTAACAATCTGAGGAGAGGTCAGACAGTAACAGTTCAATGCGTAGACAGTAACGGTTGGACAGTAACAGTTCAATGTCTAGACAGTAACGGTTGGACAGTAACAGTCCAAATGTTTGTTGATGAGCAATTTTGACTATCTTGGAGGCAAAATTAGGTTCTCCTTCCTGTATAGAACTTGTAGCTTCATGTCTTAACTTTCCAACGAGATTAATCTCGCTTGAAATGAAGTTCTATAACTCTAGATATAGTTAAAAATATGAGGAGAGGTCAGACAGTAACGGTTCAGAAACAAGACAGTAATAGTTGAACAGTAACAACTCAAATGTTTGTTGATGAGCAATTTTGACTGTCTTGGAGGTAGAACTGGGTTCTCCTTCCTTCATAGAACTTGTAGCCTCATGTCTTAGCTTTCCAACGAGACTAATCTCGCTTGAAACAGAGTTCTATAACTCTAAATATAGTTAAAAATCTGAGGAGAGGTCAGACAGTAACAATCCAAATGTTTGTTGATGAGCCATTTTGACTGTCTTGGAGGCACAATTGGGTTCTCCTTCCTTCAGAGAACTTGTAGCCTCATGTCTTAGCTTTCCAACGAGACCAATCGTGCTTTAAACGGATTTCTATAAATCTAGATATAGTTAACAATCTGAGGAGAGGTCAGACAGTAATGGTTAACAGTAACAATCCAAATGTTTGTTGATGAACAATTTTGACTATCTTGGAGGCAGAACTGGGTTCTCCTTCCCTCAGAGAACTTGTAGCCTCATGTCTTAGCTTTCCAACGAGACTAATATCGCTTGAAACGTAGTTTTATAACTCTAGATACAGTTAAACATCTATGGAGAGGTCGGACAGTTATAATTCAATGTTTAGACAGTGACAGTTCGGGATTTAAATAGAAACAGTTCAAATATAAAGAAATGAATGATAACTATGGTTGGACAAAGAATGACAATATTAATGGGTGAATGAGAAAAACATAAAATATTAAGAAATGATTGAAAGAAAAACATCTGAGTAGAGCTTCTATTGCAGGTAGGTGAATCGCACCTATACTTTTAGTTAAATTCCATGATTTAATATATTACCGATGTGAAATGTGAATTACTGAATGTATGTGTATTCAAGGTGAAAGGTTATTGTGTGAATTGTCGAGTGATGAAATTATCGCTGACAAAGGAAATATGAGAAGTGTGATTTGAGGCGTGAACTAGCATACATTTAGTGTATGTTAGGATCCTGGGTAAGGGGATCGCCATGTTTGGACTAACATAAATTTAGTGTATGTTAGGATCCCGGGTATGGGGATCGAGCATGTATTGGCTAGCATACATTTATTGTATGTTAGGATCCCGGGTAAGGGGATCACCATGTATTGGCTAGCATACATGTAGTGTATGGTAGGATCTCAGGTAAGGGGATCAAGCATGTATTGACTAGCATACATTTAGAGTATGTTAGGATCCCGGGTAAGGGGATCACCATACATTTAGTGTATGTTAGGATCCCGGGTAAGGGGGTCACCTTGCATCGACTCCTACGGGGTGATGATGATGATACCAGTGAAATTGGTATCGGTAATGTGTTAAGCAAAAATAATCATGTTTGATCTTATAAAGTCTGGAATGGAGGTTGATAGTGGAAGAGGAAATGATTATTAATAGTTGAACAAGGAAGACATTCTATTGAAAACCAGAAGGATTGATTGTTTTATAATTACAAGTCTGATATTATAAGATACCTTTAATTTATGGTAAATGTTCATCTTAAATGCAGGCCTATCACATAAATCAAAGGATTGATTGATGAGTTGAACTACTGAAATTGAGAAGACAAAGAGAGGGTTAAGCTTAGAAAAGAGATGCTGGTTCAGTCCAAACTGGAACACTGTTCAGTCATTGGATCATATCTGAAGCTGTAGATCTTGGATTTCAATTTGGTTTATATGGTTAGAAAGCTAAGACATAGGCCTAAAACATTCATGGGAGTGCAAGATTCAATTCTGTTGTTTGGAATCTTAGCAACAACGGAGAAGTCGAAATTTGTCTTGCAGTCTAGACACTATTCAGTGTTCAGCCCATATCTCGAGTTCTAGAAGTCCAAATGCACTGATTATGTTTTTGTTGGAAAGCTGAGACAATTTTCTAGAACTTTCATGATTTAAGTTTGTTCAAATTGTGACGTTATCAATGACGTTTTGTTCAGACAAGAAGATAAGGATTGTCACCAAGTCAAGATGTGGCCACCCACTCAACAATTAGTCATCAAATCAATAGTTCCAAATTTTGGGCTATAAAAGGAGGTATTTGCCATGCATTTAGGCATCTTGATTTTTCAGATCAAGATCATGCTCTTGCTTCCTCTCCTTATATTTTTGTAATGCTTAAGTTTTGTTTATATTGATCCCTAGTTTATGCTTTTCATTTCCTTTCCTTTACTTAGTTAACTTATATCTTATTTATGTTCTTATCTTGTTTATTTATGTTTCTCTCTTTCATTATGTTTAGCTAAGTTTATTATGTCAAGGTGAAAAGGTTACATAATAATAAGTATAGTATAAACTCAACATGGAATTTTAATGTTTCATACTAACATATTTTGTATTTGTTATCTTGTTCACTTTTAATACTTTGCTTGTTAAATGTTTAATCTAGATTTATGTTGTATAACCCTTGGTACAACAAATACTTGGCACTTTCATAGCTCAAACCGTATGGTATAACCGACACCTGTGCTATGAAAGGAACTTGATTTGTTGTTAACATAAGTTATAATCATGAATGCCTGACAACATTCACAAGTATTAGCATTATTCGAATAAAATAACTAATGTAATCATGTTAACAATTTATAATCCGATTGGAACCTCCTTTGTATGTGGTTTCCAGTTAAGTAATAAGAGTTTATACTATACTTGTTTGAAATACCATTAGTGGATCCTCTAACCTTGACATTTATTTTTATCATTGTTTAATCCTTATATCAATATCACATCTCAAATCTCTCTTCAACTTATTATTATTATTATTATTATTATTATTATTATTATTATTATTATTCTTGTTATTTATAATTTATATAGTTAACCTCCCTGTGGTTTGACCCCGGTCTTTCTGGGTTATTTATTACTTCGACACTCCTATACTTGGGAGAAGACATCAATCTTTTGGTCGTGTCAAAGTATATCCTTGTATTTTGTAAACATGAAAATGTTTGTATAACTTAATTTGTATAATTAATGTTTAAACTTGATTGAATGAACTTAACTCTGTAGTTCATATAACCATATTTCATGTCTATGTATTTATATTTTTATCCATCCATAATGATATTTTGTTATATAATGTATATCATAAATATTATGGTTGATAGGTGTGATAATATTTGTGGAATTGAAACCCAGGATGATTGGGTCGGGATTGAGTTATGAGATGCGAGTTATTAGAAGTGTAAACAGGTTACATGTCGATAACTTGGGGACCTTCCAGTATAGGGGGGCCTCTGTTGAAATTTCAGTAGATTTTAATACGAAGACCATGAATATATATATATATATATATATATATATATATATAACTCTGTTTTTCGGTTCACATGAGATTGTTGTTTTTATTCCGGTATAGGGGGGATGTTACAGTTTGAATTAGGGTTCTATGTCCATGGATGAGTATTTCAAGGAGATGGGGATCGCAATGATTCGGGCCAATGTGATTGAGGATAGGAAAGCTACTATGGCTAGATTTCTAAATGGGTTGAATAGGGACATTGCGAATATTTTAGAATTACAACATTGTGTGAAATTAGAGGACATGATCTATATGGAAATGAAGGTGGAGAGGCAAATAAAGAGAAGGGGCAGTACACGTTTTAAGATCAATTCAGCTTCATCTTCCTCAACATGAAGGCCGAATCTGAAGAGAGAGGGGTTTGTCCAACAAAAGTATTATGCAAAGGCCGAACCACCTAAGGCCAAAAAGGATGTTCATACGGACAGGAAAGGTAAATCAGAATATCAACCTACTAGTGAAAGATATATTAAATGGGGAGTTATACTTACAAGAGACAATGGGGAGGTTAAATCTGAAAGTGACAAATCTGAAAGTGAAGAGATGCCACCTTTGGTGGATTGTACTGATGGGGAGATTGCATATCCAGTTGAGGGGAAGGCCTTGGTTATAAGGCGTGCGCTGAACATGCAAATCAAAGAAGATGATGTAGATCAGCATGATAATCGATGAAGGTAGTTGTGCTAATGTAACTAGTGATACTCTTGTGAAGAAATTGAATGTGAGTTAAGCATCTAGGCCTTATAGATTGCAATGGTTGAATGAATGTGGTGAAGTGAGGTTACTAAGCATGAATTGATTGTGTTTGCTATTAGGAAGTATTCTAATGAGATTATGTGTGATGTAGTCCCAATGCATGCTAGTCACTTACTTTTGGGCCCATGGCAGTTTGATCGAAAGGCGATTCATGATGGGTTTATAAATAGGTTCACTATCGTAAAGGATGGTAAAACCATCACTCTTGTACCTCTTTCTCCAAAACAAGTGTATGGGAAGAGTGAAAATTCACGCGAGGACAATGGTGAGAGAAGACCATCAGATTCGGCTAAACCTAAATCATTAATTAAACCAGTTGAGAGTGGAGGTAAAACCCGAGGAGTGAAGAAAGTAAGCTTCTATGATGATAATAGTGTAGAAAAATTAAAGAAACAACCTATTTTTTATGCAAAAGGAGCTCAAATTAAATCTGCGTTTTTCACTAAGAAGCCGATGATCTAACTTGTGTATATGGAGGCTTATTTTAACTCTAACAATCTTGATTCTGGTATTCCTAGTGTGGCTGTTTCTTTGTTGCAAGAGTTTGATGATATATTCTTTGAAGACATCCCTAGTGAAATACCACCATTAAAGGGAATTAAACATCAGATTGACCTTGTACCCGAAGCTTCGATTCCTAACCGTCTAGCTTATAGAAGCAACCTCGAGAAGATGAAGGAGCTTCAAAGGCAAGTAGATGAGTTGATGATGAAGGGGTACATTCGTGAGAGTATGAGTCCTTGTGCCGTGCCAGTGTTACTTGTGTCTAAAAAGGATGGAACATGGAGGATGTGTGTCGATTGTCATGTCGTCAACAACATAACGGTAAAGTATCGACATCCTATTCCTAGGCTTGATGACATGCTAAATGAGTTACATGGATCATGTATTTTCTCTAAGATTGACTTAAAAGTGGGTACCATCAGATTAGGATGAAAGAGGGTGATGAGTGGAAAGCTGCATTTAAGACTAAGCATGATTTGTATGAATGGTTAGTCATGTCGTTTGGACTTACAAATGCGAATAGTACATTTATGCGTTTAATGAATCATGTATTGCGTGCATTTATAGGTAAGTTTGTTGTCGTGTATTTTGATGACATTTTGATCTGTAGCAAAAACTTAAATGAGCTTCTTGATCATTTGCGTAATGTACTTAGTGTATTCTATAGTGAGCATATGCAAATCTTAAGAAGTGTACCTTTTGCATGGAGAAAATTGTGTTTCTTGGCTATGTCGTAATTGCGCAGGGTATCTAGATGGACGAGGAGAAAGTTACGGCCATCCGGGATTGGCCTACACCAAAATCGGTAAGTGAGGTAAGGAGTTTTCATGGATTTGCGAGTTTTTATAGAATGTTTGTGAAGGATTTTAGTACTATTGCTGCACCTTTAACTGAAATTGTGAAAAAGTCTGTTGGATTTAAATGGAATGATGAACAAGATAAAGCTTTTAATTTGTTGAAAGATAAACTTTGCTCGGCGCTTATTTTAGCTTTGCCAAACTTTACGAGAGCTTTTGAAGTTGAATGTGATGCGTCAGGTATTGGTATGAGAGCTGTGGTAATGCAGGATACGAGGCCCATTGATACGATCCAGGAAAGGTCAAATTCGGATTTTGACGTAAAAAGTGCACCTATCCAGTTTTACAACAACAGTCATAATTCTCAATCCGACTGTTGGATCGGGTTGAAAGTTTACATGGAGTCTCCTTACATGTTGTCCTACGTTGGGTTAAAATATCAGGTCACTCGAGCTGAATTTTGTTATTTACTTCCTTTTGACTTGTGGAGTTCCTATTTGGCTAGGATTCTTTTCCTAAAAGGATGTGGCAGCTTATTTTTGAAATCTCTTAATTCTCCAAAGATCTTTAATGGGCTGCAACATAGTTTCCATGTGTGGCAAAGATTCATAAATGTTTAGAATCCTTTTCTTACAAGGATTCCTTATTCATCCTAGCTACAAAAAGGAAAAAAGACTTTGGAATAAATTCTACCTTCATATCAGATTTTCTAGTCTATTTGGGACTTCTTAATGGTGACAAAATGGACCTAGAGGGGCTTGGGACATTTAAGGAGCATGAAGGACATGCTTTAATTCATCTAGTTCAGATCCAAGAAGAGCCCAATTCGTGTGGAACAATGGGTTGATGTGTCCGGCCCAATACCAGCCTTGTTAGGCTTGTTATTTTTCTTAATGCTACAAGGATAAAAAGTCAGCAATTTATTCTCCTAATTAAGTAAGGAAGTTGGCCATATCTTATTCCTAAAGAGGGAAGGACTATTTAATGTTTTTCTTAACTTAGAAAGGAAAGTAATTAAATTAGCAACAAAGGAGGAAATTTGTTTTCTTATTTGTCCAAGTTAAACAAGGAAATCCAAGATAATCAAGGACATCAAAGGGAGGCAGCAACACAAATTTTCCAAATCAGATTTTTCCTAGTTTATTTAAGACTTCTTAAGGGTGACAAATCTGATTCTAGCATATTTAGCATGATAATTTTTGGATTTTTATTATTTTCTTCGTAGTCTTTGGGTTATTATTACTTATTTGGATCAATTGTAAGTGGGCTTCATATAAGTCCACCTAAGGGGGGTCTATTAGGGTTTATTTAAGTCTAGAGTGAGTATAAATAAAGGCATAACCAGACATGTAAGGTTAGACAATTCAAATTAATAAAACTTCTTGTTTGCCACACTTTGTGTGTGTGTGTGTGTTGGTGAGATAGTCTTCCTTCCATGGTTCTCTAAAGAACTGAAAAATGACTTATCGAAGAACAATTGTCTTCGTGGCGTCATCCTTATACTTCTCGTTTGTGAATCACTATTCGTTGGGTGGGGGTCTCCGTTTCCAATAGTGCTGGTGCCTAGGTACAAGTTATCTTTGTGTCACACTCCTATCAAACCTGATTTACTTGGCTTTCCGAGAATTGGTGTCTTTGTGTGGGGGTTGCATGACCATGTGATCACGAGGTTCGCATCACTAACATTGTTGATTTGTTCTTTAGGGAGATATTACGACGTCACGGGGTCCCTAAGAGCATTGTTTCTGATAGAGATGTTAAGTTCCTTAGCTATTTTTGGAAGGTGTTATGGGAAAAATTAGGTACTAAGCTATTGTTTTCAACTACTTGTCACCCCCAAACAGACGGACAAACCGAAGTAGTTAATAGGACCTTAACACAACTTCTGTGTGCTGTCATTCAAAAGAACTTAAAGAATTGGGAAGATTGTTTGCCATTTAAAGAGTTTGCATGTAATCGTAGTGTGCACTCTACTACTGAATTTTTACCATTTGAAATTGTGTATGGATTTAACCCTTTAACTCTAATGGATTTGATTCCTTTGCCTACTAATGAAAGGGTTAGTTTGGATGGTAATCGTAAAGCACAGGTGGTGAAAACTCTTCATGAGAGTGTGCGGCAACAGATTGAAAAGAGGAATCGTGTGTATGCGACGAAAGCCAATAAGGGGCGCAAACATGTTGTCTTTCAGCCCGACGATTGGGTTTGGGTGCATATGTGCAAGGAGAGATTTCCGGCCCCTAGGAAATCAAAGCTACAACCACGAGGAGATGGGCCATTTCAGATCCTTGAGAGGATCAATGACAATACTTATAAAGTTGATTTGCCAGGTGAGTATGGTGTTAATGCTACCTTTAATGTTTCTGATCTTACTTTGTTTGATGTAGGTGATTATTCGAGATCGAATCCTTTTGAAGAGTGAGGGGATGATGCGGATCAGCCCAACACCAAGCGTAATCATGCCGACCCATTGGAGGTGCCAATTAGGCCAATCATAAGAGCTAGGGCAAAGAAGCTTAAAGAAGCATTGAATGGGCTTGTTCAGAACATATGGAGCAAAATGGACCTAGAGGGGCTTGGGACATTTAAGGAGCATGAAGGATAGCCTATAATTCATCTAGTTCAGATCCAAGAAGAGCCCACTTCGTGTGGAACAAGGGGTTGACGTGTCCGGCCCAATACCAGCCTTGTTAGGCTTGTTATATTTCTTAATGCTACAAGGATAAAAAAGTCAGCAATTTATTCTCCTAATTAAGGAAGTTGGCCATATCTTATTCCTAAAGAGGGGAGGACTATTTAATGTTTTTCCTAACTTAGGAAGGAAAGTAATTAAATCAGCAATAAAGGAGGAAATTTGTTTTCTTATTTATCCAAGTTAAACAAGGAAATCCAAGTTAATCAAGGACATCAAAGGGGGGCAGCAACACAAATTTTTCGAAACAGATTTTTCCTCGTTTATTTAAGACTTCTTAAGGGTAACAAATCTGATTCTAGCATATTTAGCCGAATATGGGGATGTTACAGATGATGTGTGGTGACTGCCGAGCCATCAACAACATAACGATAAAGTATCAACAACATAATGGTAAAGAATGTGAATGCCTAGATTAGATGATATGTTGGACGAATTGCATGGTTCTTATGTCTTTACAAAAATTGATCTTAAGAGTGGATATCATCAGATTAGGATGAAGGAAGGTGATGAATGCAAAACTGCTTTTAAAACTAAATATGGTTTGTATGAGTGGTTAGTGATGCCTTTCGATTTAACTAATGCTCCGAGAACATTTATGTGATTGATGAACCATGTTTTGCGTGCATTGTAGTTGTGTATTTTGATGATATCCTAATTTATAGCTGATGTGCCGTGAATGATTCGAAAATCGGAAACAATGAATCTAACGAAAAATGGATGAAGGATGGGTCTGGTTGTGTTGTCTTTCTTTTGGTGTTTAGGCTGGATTATAGTGATTTCAAGGTAAATAAGATGGAGGATAGACTAGAATGATACTTTGATAAGTCGATCTGGACGCCACAAAGATCAATCTAGGATTTCGACGCCACACTCTTTGTGATTGAAGAGTGATAAGTCAGGTAGGGTTCTTCACAAAATCAATTTGGAAGAACAACTCTTCTGTGAATTAAGTTTCAAATCTTGGCCAAAAGTCTTTTATTACATATTCTGATACTATATTTATAATTGGAACATCCCTCCAAAGTTAGGAAAAATTCAACATGGCAGAAGTCAAGTCCAAAAAAAACAGACTTTGACAAACTAACCTAGACAAATTAACTAGCACATGTTTTTTTACCTTTCTTAACATAAACAGACGAAATTTAAAACAACCATATCTTCTTACACAAAAGTCCAATGCAATCATGGTTGGACAATCTAGAAAGAACACGTTCTGAACTTGAAATCCACCTAGATTAGTCTTGTATTCACATGCAATGGATGACTTCAAATTCGGGTTCAAATTCATTTGCTGTTCTGACCATAAACAACATCAATTCCTTCATTTATTTGCATATCAACCCAAATTCAAGTAGCCCAGCATAAAAAAAACCATTAAGGGTTTTTCCCATCTCCAAGTTCCAATTGTAGGCAAATAAACATCCTTGAACCAATTTCAAACTGATTGCTAATTTTTAACTCCGACGTAGCTTCAATCATTCCAATTTGACTCGTCAAGGCCCTTTGTAGTTTCGCTCTCGCTCTTGTCATTGGACCATCTGAATCCTCTTGCATATTAGATTTAGCTTTACAAGATGGATTATAATTCCCATGATGCACATCATTAGCCCCGGGTTGAAAATGATTTGTCCTCAAATCAGAATCGTCATCGTAATCCAAGTATGGAGTCAAGTCTTTCACATTAAAAGTAGCTGATACGTTGTAATCACCAGGAAGATCTACCTTATACGCATTGTCATTCACCTTCTCTATAATCCGAAATGGACCATCAGCTCTTGCCATCAACTTGGACTTACGTTTGCTTGGGAATCTGCCCTTGCTAATATTAATCCAAACAAGATCTCCAAGTTCAAACCTAACCATTTTCCGCCCCTTGTTAGCTTGTTTAACATACTTTGTCGTTTTCTCCTCAATATGTAATCGAACCTCCTCATGTAGTTTCTTCATCAATTCTGCATTTCTAATTCCATCCATAGATGTCCTCTCATCAATTGGAATATGAACAAGATCAATAGGAAGACGAGGATTAAAGCCATACACAACCTCAAATGGTGAAAATTTTGTAGCCCCATGCACAATACGATTATATGCAAACTCCACAATAGGCAAACAAGTATCCCAACTCTTCAAATTCTTATGTGTAACAGCTCGTAACGAAGAAGATAAAGTTCGGTTTACTACCTCAGTTTGTCCATAAGTTTGTCGATGACATGCCGTACTGAAAAGTAACTTCGTTCCAAGCTTCCTCCAAAGAGTCTTCCAAAAGTGGCTTAAGAACTTTGTATCACGATCAGAGACAATGCTTTTAGGAACTCCATGGAAACGAATAATCTCTTGAAAGAACAAATCAGCAACATGTACTGCATCGTTAGTTTTGTTGCAAGGAATGAAATGAGACATTTTGGAGAATCGATCAACCACGACCATTATTGAATCCTTTCCACGCTGTGTTCTTGGTAACCCAAGTACAAAGTCCATGCTAACATCCATCCATGGTTGCTCTGGAATAGGCAATGGCATATACAGTCCATATGCATTCTCTTTACCCTTAGCTTTCTTACAAATAACACATCTCTCAATCACCTTGTGCACATCCCGTAACATGCTAGGCCAAAAAAAATGTTCTTTCAGTAGCTCGTAAGTCTTCTTCTCCCCAAAATGACCACTAAGACCACCACCATGAGCCTCTCGCACAAGCAACTCCCGTAACGATCCTGAAGGAATACACATTCTACCCATTTTGAACAAGTAACCTTCATGCATAAAGAACCCATCACAAGCTCCCTTTGCACATTCGGCAACCACATTAGCAAAGTAGGAATCATTAGCATATTGTTCCTTCACTTGTTCAAAACCCATCAGCCTTGCATTCAACATAGAGATCAGTGCAAACCTCCTAGAAAGAGCATCAGCAACCACATTAACTTGCCATTTCTTGTACTTTATGACATAAGGAAATGACTCCATAAACTCCACCCATTTAGCATGTCTGCGATTCAGCTTGCTTTGCCCCTTAAGATCAAGGATTCATGATTAGTATGTATAACAAATTCTTTAGGCAACAAGTAGTGCTGCCATACCTCTAGAGCCCGAATCAAAGCATAGAACTCCTTGTCGTAAATACAGTAGTTCAAACGTGCTCCATTTAACTTTTCACTGAAGAATGCAATCGACCTCTTTTCTTGCAGCAAGACAGCCCCAATTCCAACTCTGGAAGCATCACACTCTATTTCGAATGTTTTAGCAAAGTCTGGAAGTGCTAAAACTGGAGAAGTACACAACTTTTCCTTAATTAGCTCAAAAGCTTTCTGCGCATCTTCACTCCATCTAAAGTCGTTCCCTTTTTTCAAGCATTCTGTCATAGGAGCAACAATAGAGCTGAAGTCTTTCACAAATCGCCTGTAGAAAGAATCTAAACCATGGAAACTCCTCACATCAGCGATACTAGCAGGTTTTGGCCAGTCCCGAATTGCCTCAATTTTCTCCTCATCAACCTTAACTCCCCTGCTAGAGATAATATATCCAAGAAACACGACACTTTCTTTACAGAAGTAACACTTTGTGAGTTTCCCATACAACTTAGAATCTCGCAAAGTTTCAAACACAACTCTAAGATGCTTCATATGATCATCAAAGGTCTTGCTATACACCAGGATATCGTCAAAATATACTACTTTTTTTTTGGTAAGTTGACGTATGTATTAAAAGAAGAAGATACAAACATTATAAGGGGCATACCCTAGATTTACAGTGATAACAGAAACATAAAACAACAGATGGCTACAGGCTAGCCACCGACCACAAAACTGAAACCTCACTAGATTCGTTAGGGACCAATACAACCAGCTAACTAACACATTAAGAATCTATGGTATTCACCCTCCAAGCTCGTTGGATCCTTTTGTTTTCATTTGTTGGTACGACATTCCTCATCAAATCAAGCTTATCACGAATGATACATTCGATTTGATTAAAGACCAAATTCGAAGTTCTAGACAGTCCAGCAAAGTTCCTTGCATTCCGTTCTTGCCATACATGATACACTGTAGCTGCAAAACTCAATTTACGAGAAAAATTGACGAAACTCTTGCCATGCCAAGAGACAGTGGCCCATTGAATCCATTCATCCCAGCCTTTTGTCATTCTTTTGAAGAAACCTGCGTTAAAGCCATCCGGACCAGGGGCTTTGTTGTTCTTCAAACTAAACATAGCATGCTTAATCTCCTCCCTTGTTACATCTTGTGCGAGTACATGCTGTTGTGTTGAAGACAGTTTCAAGTTAATTGCCGATTCCATCACTTCCTCGTTCAGAACCCTAGGCATCTGATCCACTCCTAACACACGATGGAAGTATGCAATTACTTCTGATTTGACTGCCTCGTGTCCTTCGACAACCTCTCCATCCTTCATTGTAAGTGATAGAAGCTTATTTCTATTCTGTCTTCCATTTACTGATTTGTGAAAGTAGCTAGTATTCTGATCCCCCAAGCTAAGCCATTGTATCCTTGCCTTCTGTTTGAAAAAACTCTCTTCAGCCCTGACGGTAGAAGCGTATTTATGAACAGCATCCCTTTCTCGCATGCACAAAATTGGATTCTCATGCGCTGTATGCAGAGCCTGTTGAGCCTTATCCATTTCGTTTTTTGCATCTTTAACTCTATCTTAAATGTTGGAGAAGTGAGCCATATTGAAAAGTTTCAATTCTTTAGCTTTCTTAGTTTGCAACACAGCTGATACATTGGACAACCCCCCGAATTCTGATCCCATACCTTCTTCACCAAGGGCATGAACTCGTCATGATCCATCCACATATCGAAGAATCTGAATGGTTTCTTTATGTTCTGATCATTGCCAATAACCTTTACCACCATAGGAGAATGGTCTGACATACCCGAAGGCAAAAATCTCGCTTCCGATAATGGGAAGTTCAGATTCCACTTCTCATTGACAAGCACTCTTTCTAGTTTCCGCATAATCAGATTCTCAGGACATTGGTTCGACCAAGTATAATGCATACCTGAATACCGAAGATCATCTACTTTCGCTTCTCGAATACATGTATCCAATCTGTCCATAGTACCAGCCCACATAGTAGACCCTCCTAACCTGTCCGACTGGTTGCGGATAGCATTAAAGCCACCCATAAGAATCCACGGGGTTGACTCCCATCCATCACTACGACTCACTATATCAGACCATAATGCCTCACGTAAGGAAGCATTATTGTCTCCATAAATAATTGAAGTATTGAAACTGATATTGGTAGCTAATATAGTGACAGAAACATGAATAGCCTGGTCTGACATTCCAAAAACATCCACCTTCACCGTATCAGCATTCCAACAAACCCAAATACGCCCACGACAAGAGAAATCATAATTATACAAGAAGGACCAAGGACGCAGAAGAAGTTAAGAAACATTATCTTTATTCTTGTCTTTAACTCGAGTTTCAACCAGACCAAAAAGAGCTATCCTCTCTTGATGGATGAGCCGACGCAATTCTGAATGCTTTATAGGATCATTCAAACCTCTAATATTCCAACATCCAATAATCATAGGAAAATAGAGAGGAGTACAAACAGCAACACAAAGATTACCTTGACGTGCCTCCTGGAGAGGAGCCAGATTTCTTATTCTTCTTTGAAGAGGCTTTTGAACCCTTTTTCTTTTTCTCTAGAGAGTCTCTAGCCTTAATAGCTAACTGATTAACAGTTTCCCTTTCGGTGGAATTCAGGGTTTGAGGGGTTGTCAGGATCGTTGACGTTAACTCTTTATCGGTTTGTTCCCCATCTGTATCACCTCCCATTGCGTCCATATCTTGATCTAAAGCAGTACTTGCAGCCCCTTGCTCCTGTTTCATGTCTTCTCGATTCAAGACAAGAGGAGAGGAAGGATTTTCATCTTCATGACAAGCAGCATTGTGCACATCTGATGCCGCATGATCAATCATATTACACTCAGACATATGTATACCAGATGTTGAACAACCATTCTCATTCGATTACCCACTTTAGACGCCAAGGGAGCATTCTCCCCACTCACAGAACCCTTGTTTCGTTTACCAACTACCTGCCACTGAAACTGATTCTGCTTGTTATCCGCAGATTTAGAGTTCATAGCTCCTAGATTCCTCTTACCCTCTGCCACCACTTTAAGATTATCAATGTTATTAGTAGCACATAGCGTTGTGGTGTGTCCAAAGACATTACAATTACTGCACTTCGACGGTATCCATTCGTACTCAGCTGAAATTGTTATGAATAACCCATTTGGACAGCAAAGATCATATTCCTTAACCAACGTCTTCGAAGCATCTATCTCAACGCAAACTCTTGCGTAACTAAGCCTTTTACGCAACAATGTCGTATGATCCGCATGAAGGGGGACTCCAATAGCACTCGCTACACAGCTCAACCCCTTAATAGTCCAATACTCGAGAGGGACATTATACAGCCGAACCCATACTGGAACTCTGGCCAAATCATCTTTCAAAAATTGCATGTTCGGTTGCCAACGTTTAAGCACCAAAGGCCTGTTTGCCATGTGCCATGGGGCTCTTTCCAGTACATTAGTGGCATGATCGACAGAATCAAAATTGAAGATGAAGAAACCATTATCCGAAGACAAAACTTCTGATAGACCGTAGGAGCTCCATATTCTTTTGGCAATAGAATTAACCACGGGATATGGTAATTTCTGCCCCACAAAATGACCAACTAGGGTGGATTTCCAAAATTCGCAGCCATCTTCAAACACATCAAGTGGAGGAGCTACTGTCACACGACCATCAGTCATAGTAGGGGGAGCAAAGTGCAGATTACGGACTGAACTAATGCCAAGGGTCTTGCTACCCTCATTGTCATCAATATCAGAACCCTTCAAAGCATTTAAAAAATTCAATTTGGGTCTAAGTTTTAGTTGTTCTTGTTGATGAGACCCTACCTTCACCTCATCAACTTTAGAACCCAACACATGGTTCATTTCTGGAACAACATTAGAAGCTTGGACAGTAGAGTGTTTCTCTATACTAACATCAGAATCAGCTTGAAACTGAGAAATCCTCATCCCATGGCTATTCAACATATCTTGCAGTTCTAATCTTAATGTATGTCCAGACTTAACTTGATTGTGTTGTTCAATGTTAGAGCTAACCATTGGAACATTTTCCATAGAAGAGCATAGAGACATTATGGTAGCATACAAATACTAGAGAGAACAAAATTCTAAGAAGATAAACTGAGTCCAAGAAGCAATAACAGCAACCTAACTCAGAAACAACAAGATGCAGATTAGTTCATGAAGGAAGCAGAGAATTACAGAATTACGAGGCCAATATCTCCCAGCACACTGATTTTAACAATGATCCGTTCGGTCAAGATGTAGAGTAGGTTCCGAAGAACACATACTCAAAAATGGTAACGATCCAACGGTGAACAAAGGAGATCAAGCTACGACAAACCACTCTGAAACTAGCAAGAAAAATGAAACTTTTTCCAAAGAACTGTGATTTAATCTTCACATATGGCAAAGGCCTTCATGTTTATGACAGCCATAAGAGAAATCATGAAGAAAATCCATTCACTATGCTGCAACTTCAACACTTCTCCATAGTTCCAGAACTGAAAATGCAGAATAGTAGAAATATTGCGAGATCAATATCTCTTACCTCGTTGATTGGATAACAAATCCGTTCGGTCAATGTTGAGAGAAGGTTGGAAGGAACAACATAGTCAGAAATGAGAACAATCCAACGGTGGACGGAGTAGATGTAGCTCCGACAGCACCACACTCTCTCTCTTTCTCTCTTTTCTCTCTCTCTCTCTCTCTCTCTCTCTTTCTAAAGTCCTTTTTTTCTATTCTTTCATACGCGTTGTTATCCAATATACTTCCTCAAAACATGATTCATAAGCCTCATAAATGTACTAGGTGCATTAGATAACCCAAACGGCATTACCATCCATTCATATAACCCCTATTTAGTTTAAAATGCTGTTTTCCATTCATCTCCTTCTTTCATTCTAATTTGGTGATAACCACTCATCAAATCAACTTTAGAAAACAATGCAGCACCATGCAACTCATCAAGCAAATCATCAAGTCTGGTTATAGGAAATCGATACTTAACTGTTATTTTGTTGATAGCACGGCTGTCCATACACATCCTCATGGTACCATCTTTCTTTGGTACAAGCAAAGTAGGTACGGAACATGGACTAAGTGATTCTCGCACATAGCCCTTCTCTAAGAGCTCACCAACCTGCCTTTGAATCTCTTTTGCTTCCTCTGGATTACATCTGTATGTTGGTCTGTTAGGAAGTGAAGCTCCCGGCACCAAATCAATTTGATGCTCAATTCCACGAATAGGTGGTAACCCTTTAGGTAATTCATCTGGAAACACACGTTTAAATTATTCAAGCAATTCCTTAACCTGTATTGGTAAGTCCAATCCTTCTACTTGTAGTAATTGCTTTGCCCAAATCATGAAAACAGCCCCCGCCGAAGCTAATGCTTGTTTGATGTCTCCTTTTTTGGCTACCAACAGCCCCTTACGTGATTTCACCTCATTTTGTTGGCTTCGTATCTGATCCTCTCTAACCTGTTGAGAACTCAATGGTAACAAGTTCACCTTCTTTCCATTCAGCATAAAAGAATAAGTGTTCTTTCGTCCATTGTAGGTCACATCCTTATCAAATTGCCATGGACGACCCAGTAACAAATGCTAACTGACATCGGCGCAACGTCACACAAAACCTCGTCATGATAGGTTTTAATGGAAAAAGGTACACAGACTTGCTTTGTCACCCGAATCTCCCCATTCTCATTCAGTCATCGCAAACTGTACGGCCTGGGATGTGGAAGGGTAGTTAAACCCAATTTCTCCACCAAGGTAGTTGACGCAACATTAGTGCAACTTTTTTTTTTTTTGGTAAGTTGACGTATGTATTAAAAGAAGAAGATACAAACATTATAAGGGGCATACCACAGATTTACAATGATAACAGAAACATAAAACAACAGATGGCTACAGGCTAGCCACCGACCGTAAAATTGAAACCTCACTAGATTCGTTAGGGAAACCAATACAACCAGCTAACTAACAAATTAAGAATCTATGGTATTCACACTCCAAGCTCGTTGGATCCTTTTGTTTTCATTTGTTGGTACGACATTCCTCATCAATTCAAGCTTATCACGAATGATACATTCGATTTGATTAAAGACCAAATTCGAAGTTCTAGACATTCCAGCAAAGATCCTTGCATTCCGTTCTTGCCATACATGATACACTGTAGCTGCAAAACTCAGTTTACGAGAAAAATTGACGAAACTCTTGCCATGCCAAGAGACAGTGGCCCATCGAATCCATTCATCCCAGCCTTTTGTCATTCTTGGGATGTCGCATCTGTCACAAACATCCCACCAGATCGCTTTAGTATAGGAGCATTCAAAGAACAAGTGGTTGTGATCCTCATTGTTGCAGAGACAGAGTGAGCATCTATTGGGACCATGTATACCAAACCGATGAAGTTTATCTTGAGTTGTGAGTTTTTGTTGGACAGCCATCCATAGAAGAAATGAATGTCTTGGAACAGCATTCTTGAACCACACAATGTCATGCCATTCAACCATCTGACGATGACGTCTTAGTTGTTCCCAAGCTACTTTGACCGAGAATCTGTGATTTGGCGAATCCAACCAAACTATCTCATCCTTTTGCCCCATCTTAGGATTAGAATTGGAAGGAATAGCTTCTATAATGGGGTGCCTGCCAATAGCTTGGGTGGTAGGAGTTTTCCATTCTGAGTTCTGAATTAGCACATTCACCTTCGCGTTCTTGGCCATACCTGAATCATAGATGAATCTTTCCCCGTAAGAATCCGCGAGTGGGCTGTGAGGATGCCAATTATCAAACCATAGAGAGGTTGTCATTCCATCTCCTATGATGTACTTCATCTTCGGCCATGCTAAGGATCTGAGCTTTAGAATCTTTCCCCAAGCCCAAGAGCAATTTTGTGGCGTCTTGATTGTCCAGAAATTCCTACCTCGCAACAGATTGGATCTGATCCAAGTAGACCATATTGAGCCATCTGAGTCATTGCACAGGTTCCAAATGTGTTTCAACAAAGCAATCTTGTTCCATTCTGTTATCTTTTTTATTCCTAGCCCCCCCTCCTTTTTTGGAAGGCATACCTGATCCCAAGCCACTTTAGCCCCAGTAGTTCTCATATCTGAACCTGACCAAATCATCTCACACACCTTATCTTGAATCTGACATCGAGTATGAAAGATGTTCTCGTGTTGCTCATCACTAACGTCAATTTGTGCATTCAGAACCCGTCGCACAACCAACAAATCTCCCTTCACTGGTTCGAAATCCTCTTCTTGTTCAGCCACTTGTACCTCATCTTCATCTTCAGTTTCAACCTCATCTCCACTGATCAGCTCTCCATGATCCCCATGCAAAATCATCACCCTTTTATTTAGACATTCCGAAGCAATGTGCCCATGTCCTAAGCACTTGAAGCACTTGATGTCCCGAGACCTCCTAGGATGTTGAGGTTCTGTCACCTTCTCCTTTCCCTTCAAAGAATCAGAACTGGTATTCCCCTTAGTAAACTCCACCTTCTCATCTCGTTTAGGTGTGCTCCATGTTCGTGTAGGTGTAGAAACAGCCCTTGTTGTGCTTGACGTAGTTACACCAGTTCAGACACCTCCTCGTTTCTGCTGCCTCTCTACTCGAGTTGCAAGCTTTATAACTTCCTCAAGGAAGATGTATGGTTGCAATTCAACAACATTAGTTATATACTCTTCCACGCTCAAAGATCGTTGTCGCAAAGTCTGAAGTCTGATGTATAGCTCTTGTTTATAGTAATCAGGAACAAATCTCTTCTTCATCACTCTTTTCATAGTTTCCCACGTTGTAATCTCCTCTTCTCCATCCCTTCTCCTCTGAATCTTTAAATTTTCCCACCATAAAAGAGCATAATCTGTAAACTCAAGTGCTGCCACCTTACACTTCCTTTCTTCAGAATATTCATACCATTCAAACACCTTTTCAACCTTCTGAATCCACTCCAAGTATTCCTCGGTGAACTACTTCCTCTAAACGGTGGAATCTTAAGTTTGAGACCATTAGGAGGATTATAATTCTGCCTTCTTGGTCTGCCCCTACGTCGGCCTCATCATCCCCATTTGGATCTTCGTCAGCTTCTATAATATCATTTCGTGGCACCCTAAATGCTTGCCTCTGTTGGGGTTGCAAATTATTTCTTTGCATCATTTGCATAAGGGTATTCAACTGTTCACGAATTCCAGTCATTTCATCCCGAATCTCAGCATGAGATCGTTGTAAGCCCATAACCTGTGCTTGTTCCAAACTTAACCCTCTTGGCAAATCTTCTTTATCTCCAGCCATAATTAAGTTTATCAACCTTAATTCCAGCAAGCCTTTCTTCTGTTTTTGGCTCCTGCCTTAGATCGCAACTGATGCTCTAATACCAGATGATGTGCCGTGAATGATTCGAAAATCGGCAACAATAAATCTGACGAAAATGGATGAAGGATGGGTCTGGTTGTGTTGTCTTTCTTTTGGTGTTTAGGCTGGATTATAGTGATTTCAAGGTAAATAAGATGGAGGATAGACTAGAATGATACTTTGATAAGTCGATCTGGACGCCACAAAGATCAATCTAGGATTTCGACGCCACACTCTTTGTGATTGAAGAGTGATAAGTCAGGTAGGGTTCTTCACAAAATCAATTTGGAAGAACAACTCTTAATTCTGTGAATTAAGTTTCAAATCTTGGCCAAAAGTTCTTTATTACATATTCTGATACTATATTTATAATTGGAACACCCCTCCAAAGTTAGGAATAATTCAACATGGCAGAAGTCAAGCCCAAAAAACAGACTTTGACAAACTAACCTAGACAAATTAACTAGCACACGTTTTTTGACCTTTCTAACATAAACAGACCAAATTTAAAACAACCATATCTTCTTATACAAAAGTCCAATGCAATCATGGTTGGACAATCTAGAAAGAACACGTTCTGAACTTGAAATCCACCTAGATTAGTCTTGTTTTCACATGCAATGGATGACTTCAAATTCGGGTTCAAATTCATTTGTTGTTCTGACCATAAATAGCATCAATTCCTTCACTTATTTGCATATCAACCCAATTTCGAGTAGCCCAGCATCAAAAGAAAAATTAAGGGCTTTTCTCATCTCCAAGTTCCAATTGTAGGCAAATAAACATCCTTGAACCAATTTCAAACTGATTGCTAATTTTTAACTCCGACGTAGCTTCAATCATTCCAATTTGATCTGTTTATGTTAGAAAGGTCAAAAAACGTGTGCTAGTTAATTTGTCTAGGTTAGTTTGTCAAAGTCTGTTTTTTGGGCTTGACTTCTGCCATGTTGAATTATTCCTAACTTTGGAGGGATGTTCCAATTATAAATATAGTATCAGAATATGTAATAAAGAACTTTTGGCCAAGATTTGAAAACTCAATTCACGGAATTAAGAGTTGTTCTTCCAAATTGATTTGTGAAGAACCCTACCTGACTTATCACTCTGCAATCACAAAGAGTGTGGCGTCGAAATCCTAGATTGATCTTTGTGGCGTCCAGATCGACTTATCAAAGTATCATTCTAGTCTATCCTCCATCTTATTTACCTTGAAATCACTATAATCCAGCCTAAACACCAAAAGAAAGACAACACAACCAGACCCATCCTTCATCCATTTTCGTCAGATTCATTGTTGCCGATTTTCGAATCATTCACGGCACATCACTATTGGAAGACTTTGTGGGGAAAATTGGGAACCAATTTGTTATTTTCTACTACATGTCATCCATAAACAGATGGTCAAACTAAAGTAGTGAATAGAACTTTGTCTTCTTACAGCATGCTATCATTAAAAGAACTTGAAAACATGGGAAGATTGTTTGCCACATGTTGAATTTGCTTACAATAGAAGTATACATTTTGCATATAAGTTTTCACCATTTGAAGTTGTTTATGGCTTTAACCCATTCACCTTTGGATTTAACTTATTTACCTTTTAGTGAACGTGTAAGCTTAGATGGCAAAAAGAAAGCAAAATTTGAAAAGATGATTCATGAAAAGGCACGACTGAACATTGAAAGGACTAAACAATATGTCCATCAAGCCAACAAAGGATGCAAGAAAGTAGTGTTTGAATCAGGAGATTGGGTTTGGTTGCACTTAAGGAAGGGCTGTTTTCCGAAGAAACGACATTCAAAACTCCTACCTCAGGGTGACGGACCATTTCAAGTAGTGGAACGCATCAATGATAATGCCTACAAACTTGACTTACTAGGTGAGTATGGTGTCAATGCAAGCTTTAATGTTACTGATTTGTCTCCTTTTGATGTAGGTGATGATTTGAGGACAAATCCTTCTCAAGATGGGGGAGAATGATGCAAACCAAGGAGCTGGGCATACACGTGGGAATGAAGCTAAATTTGCACAAGACCCTTTGTCACTTCCTAGTGGCCCAATTACAAGAATTAGAGCCAAACGTTTCAAAGAAGCACTAAATGGGCTAATCCAAGAGAATTGGGCTAATTCTAAAAAGGCCAAGATGAACTCAAATAATAATCAAGGTTTAGTCCATGTCATCAAAACAACTGAAGAGGCTAATTAGCATGCAAATTCGTGACCAGCATGGTTTGACTATTAAAGGGTGTTAATTTGTTGAGTTTCAAGGTTATTAAATGGGAGTATGACTTGGTCTTGGCTGGCCATGTTAAAATACATTGAATCTAGTCATTTAGCTTTTTTTGGTTGTCTTTAGAAGTCCAAGAGTCTTAAAAATATGGGGACTTGTTATGTTGATGTTTGTGTGGCTTTTAAAGCTACAGTTATGACTTTTCCTATTCTTGGAGGCTTGTTCGAAACATATGGATAGGACATTACAAATTTGAATGGTCAGATTGAATTTTCAGAAAAACTATCACCATTTGGGATGTGTTCTTCCTGGTTTTTAAAAGAACTCTTTGAACTTATCAAGTGAATTCTTATGGCGTTCAAGCAACCAAACTTATCACCTTGATTCTTGAGACATTCTTAGGTTTTCTGGGTGTGTCGTTTTCAACCCTTTGTAGTCTTGATTTCCATCTCGTTAGGTGATGGGTCAAGGCTCAACAAACTTGTCTACACGTTCTTGGAGTTCCAAACCTTTATTGTTATCGGTTTCATCATAATTATTGGTGGAGTTCGTATCAAGTCAAGCATTATCAGCTATGCTTACCGGCATAGACAAATAACCAGAACTTTAATTAATGTTCACATTTGACTTTATGTAAAAATCCTCTCACCTACAAGCACGATTTGGCTTTTTTCCTTTCCTCTTTCTGAATGATAACAAATTACAGAATTCTAGAAAAACAAAGAACTACAAGAACGATGTAGGTCACGCAACCCAAACGCAAAGACACCAATTCCCGGAAAGCCAAGTAAATCAGGTTTGATAGGAGTGTGACACAGATAACTTGTGCCTAGGCACCAGCACTATTGGAAATGGAGACCCCTACCCAACGAATATTGATTCACGAACGAGAAGTATAAGGATGACACCACGAAGACAGTTGTTCTTCGATAAGTCGTTTTTCAGTTCTTTAGAGAACCATGAAAGGGGGATTATCTCACCAACACAAACACACAAAGTGCGGCAAACAAGAAGTTTTATTAATCTGAATTGTCTAACTTACATGTCTGGTTATGCCTTCATTTATACTAACTCTAGACTTAAATAAACCCTAATGGACCCCCTTTAGGTGGACTTATATTAAGCCCACTTATAATTGACCCAAATAAGTAATAATAACCCAAAGACTAAGAAGAAAATAATAAAAATCCAAAAATTACCATCCTAAATATGCTAGAATCAGATTTGTCACCATTAAGAAGTCCCAAATAGACTATGAAATTTGATATGAAGGTAGAATTTATTCTGAAGTCTTCTTTTCTTTTTGTAGCTAGGATGAATAAGGAATCCTTGTAAGAAAAGGATTTTGAAATAATTATGAATCCTTGCCACACTTGGAAACTATGTTGCAGCCTATTAAAGAGCTTTGTAGAATTAGTAGATATCCAAAATAAGCTGCCACATCCTTTTAGGAATGGAATCCTAGCCAAATAGGAAGTCTACAAGTCAAAAGGAAGTAAATAACAACATTCGTACAACCTCTGTTGACCCGTGTTTCGATACCTTCCCAAACTCCGATTGACCTGAAATTTTAAACCAAGGTAGGACAACATAATAGGAGACTCCACGTAACATTTCAGCTCGATCCAAGGTTGGATTGAGAATTATGATTATTGTCGTAAAACTAGATAGTTGCACATTTTACGTCAAAATTTGAATTTGACCTTTCCTAGATCATATCATTCCCTCTATCTTCAAGATGATTCGTTCTCGAATCACCAACAAGTTGAATGGACAATTCCTTAGCCTCTTTTTGAAGCCTTTGGAGTTCTTTTCTTGCCAACAATCGTCGCCAACAACTTTGGATGAAAGTAGCAGCCGTTCTATTTCGTATATCATCATTACAACGTATTTTCTCCTCTCTTTCTGAAGCTTGCTGGGCATTGACTGTTGCCATTAACACATCAAGTTCTTGCTTCATCTCCCCTAGAATACGGGATAGACTCTTGGATTCTTTTTTTAAAACACCAATCTCTTTATTTCTCTCCTTTTGAACCTCTCTTTTTGAATCCTCCTTTTCTTTTGCCATAACACCTCATCAAAATACATGAAATCCCTTTGGTTTCCAAGCTTCCAAAAACCTTCCCGATGGCCTATGGTCTCATCCTTAAAACCACCATCAACAATATCATTAACTTCCACCTCAAAATCCTCATAATCAGCCCACCTTGGCCTTACGGCCCCATTGTCATTGTTTGATTTCGGTTCAGCCCCAACCTTTCTCACATCTTGGGTAGATGTTCGGGCCACATTACCCTGTTTTCCCACCTTCTCAAGTCTGTCACACGTTCCCCATCATGGAATTCATTCTTTCCATCATCTTCGTCAAGGCTTGCATTTGGAATTTAAGTTCTACATCGGGAGGGGGTGGAGTGTTATTTTGATCTGGCATGATAGTAAGAATTGGTTAGTGGTAAAAAAAATCCTCACATCACTCGTGTTTCGCTCAAACACTCTTAATATCCTCGCACCTCTCATCTCACCTTCTTGCGGTTCTTGTGCAACTGCAATCAACACCAAAAAAACCAACTTAGCAGCGCAATCCAAATATATATATATATATATGACTCAAGAAGCAATAAAAACTGTGGAACATTGGAAGAGGAATTAGCAAAAGGGAACTTCATTGGGAAAACATAAGTTATAACCATAAAAACTGTGGAACACCTGAGCTATGAAAGGAACTTGATTTGTTGTTAACATAAGTTATAATCATGAATACCTGACAACATTTACAAGTATTAGCATTTTTCGAATAAGATAACTAATGTAATCATGTTAACAATTTATAATCTGATTGGAACCTCCATTGTGTGTGGTTTCCAATTGAATAAAAAGAGTTTATATTATACTTGTTTGAAATATCATTAGTGGATCCTCTAACCTTGACATTTGTTGTTATCATTGTTTAATCCTTACGTTAATCTTCCATCTCAAAGTTCTCATCAACTTCTTCTTCTTCATCATCTTTATTATTATCATTATTAATAGTATTATTGGTATTATTATTACTACTACTACTACTACTACTACTATTACTATTATTATTACTACTACTACTATTATTATTATTATTATTATTATTATTATTATTATTATTATTATTATTATTATTATTGTTTTATTGTTACTATTGTTGTTGTATTATTGTTGTTTATAATTTATACAATTAACCTCCCTGTGGTTCGACCCCGGTCTTACTGGGTTATTTATTACTTCGACACTCCTGCACTTAGAAGAATACATCAATCTTTTGGTCGTGTCAGATTGAAAAGACATTGTGGTTGGCGAAAGGGTTTAGACTCATCCTCGAGGTCAATTATATGAGTACAAATTAAGGGATCAATTCTTTTAATGTGGTTATAGTTCATCCAATTATAGACTTATAAGCACCTAAGATTTTTAGCAATTTTGACTCTTGGTCTTCCTTTTAAGATAAAAGAAATGACAATGAGAAATGTCTTATATTTGCCTAGAAAGATATATTTAAGATTTATAGGCAAAGCTTTCAAGTCCATTTTCAAAGGTTGTATACTAAATGGAAAGTCTTTTTCTCTACTAGTGTAAGCTTTTAAAGAAGTCCACTCATTTATGGCCATGACTTTGGTTGAATCAAGAATAGAACTCAAGTATTTTATTTTAAGATCTAAATGGGCCTCACTCTTATGGGGATGCATAGGGCATGCCTATAATAGGTCATAACAAGATGACATAGAGAATTGATAATGAATAATGGTATCAATCATTTTAATTTCAAGCACCTCATCCTCCTAAATTTTTATCATTAAAATCTATCTGTTTTTTAATGTTGAAAACATTAAATTCAACAGTCATATTCCTGAAAGAAAGTTTTAAAATCCTATTCCTATAATAGATTACAACATCAAATGTAGCAAGGAATGGTCAACCAAAAATAACTGGAATTTAGGTTTTTAGGTTGGCAACATGTTGTGTCTAGACACAACAAAATCCATAGAAAAGTAGAATTTATCTATTAAAATCAACACATCCCTAACTATTCCCCTAAGTATTTTGACACTCCTATCATCAAGTTGGAGAATCATTCGAGCAAGCTTCAGTTCACCAAATCCTAGTTGTTTGAAGACTAAGTATGGGAGAAAATCCACACTACCACCTAAATCAAACATGGCTTTCCTCACCTTATACTTTCCTATGACAATAAAGATGGTTGGACCATTAGGGTCCTCGTATTTGGGTGGAGTGTTAGATTTCATAACAGGACTAGCCTACTCTATTAGAAAAGCTCTCTTTGGTAGCGTTTGGTTACTGTCCCAAAATAAAAGAGATGGAGACAATAGAGATATAGGGCACAATGGCTTTCCTCACCTTATACTTTCTTATGAAAATAGAGATGGTTGAACCTTCAGGGTCTTTGTATTTGGGTGGAGTGTTAGATTTCATAACAAGACTAGCCAACTTTATTAGAAAACGCTCTTTTTGGTAGCATTTAGTTACTATCACAAAACAAAAAAGATGGAGACAATAGAGATAGAGGGGACAAGATAAAAAAAGACAAAGACAGAATTATGTTTGGAAGTGGTGTACAAGTCATAGTGACTGTTTGTGTATCCTGTTTGGACAAGATATAAAAAAATATAAAATAAATCAATTTTACCCTTAATATGTATTATTGTCAAACTTAAATATTTTTAAAAAATAATTAGATATTATTTTTAAAAATTTATTTTATATTGAGTGTTGAAATTAATAATATTATAATAACCATAACTATAAAATAAGGATTGACCTAACAGGTTGACCTTGGGTCTGTACTAGTCCAGGTTTAAGATAAAACAGAGAAATGATTGATCTAACTTAACTCAATCAAAACCCAAGTTGACCTAGGATAAAACACAGGTAAAAAACTCATTAACTTTTTTGAAGTTTTTTTTGATCAAAACGAGGTTGATTTAGTTTTCTTATAATAAAATTTAGGTCAACTCAGGTTGACCCTTCTAATCTGTGACTTGAGCCTTGCTCCAGGTAGACTCCCAACTTGGGTTTTAAAATTATGATAATAATTATTTTTATACATATATTGACTTTGGTCAGTCCAGGTTGACACTTTGGACTCGTGACTTGAGGTGACCCTCGAGTCATATTTTAAAATTATGATAATAACCAGTTTTATCATTATATTGACTTGGGTTGACCCTTCTAACCTATGACCTAGCCTTTCCCGAGTTGACTCCCTAGTCGAGTTTTAAAACTATGATAATATAAATATGAGATTTGATAAGCGATTTGAATTGGCAAAAAAATAGATGCTAAATTGCGAAAGAAACTATCCCAAAGGGTTTCTAATGTTAGGAGGCAATAGAAATTGAGGTTTTAAACTCCAAAGTCTGATGGTGAAAGGGCTTCTATGAACTTAATAAAGCAATGCAATAAAATTACAATGTTATTTGCATAAACAAGTAAACTAATTGATGATCAGGAAACTTCAAATCAGTGCCAAAAGGATGCAAAACAAAAGAGAGAAGTTGTTTTATTTATACAGTGTCATTCAAGACAAAAAAAATGGCACAAAAGAGCTTTGAAGGCTTAAATAAAATGTTAATGAAGTGGCTGTTATTATTGCTCCGGATCTTACCATTATTACTATTGTTGATTCGAGGATGAATTATTTGAAAGAGAGGGGGAATGATACAATCTATGCAAGTGTTGGACAATCAGATTTAGCTTTTGCTTAATATTTCATAATATGCAGTTTTACTCTAACAAACATAACTCTCAATTCGATCATTGGATCGGGACAAGATTTTACCAGAAGTTTTTAGAGGTCTTGTTTTATATTGGGATAAAATAATAGATCAATCAAAGTTTGGAAAGGCATTGTGATACATTCTAGAAGTTTTTGTACGAGTTTTGTTATTTATTTCCTTATGATTTGAGATTTCTTATTTAGCAATGATTCCTTTTCTATAAAGAAAGAATATGTGGTAGCTATTGAGATTATATTTGTAAGGGTTTCCATATTAGAAACTTGTGTTTCCTTTTTATTTTGTGTATATTCTCATTGGCAAGGTTTTCTTATCATTCAAGAACATTAGAAGTGGTTTTGGGCTTATTTATCCTAATGTATAATTTTACTCTAACAAGTATAATTTTTTATTTGACTATTGGATCAGGCTAAAATCTTACCAAAAGATTTCATAGGCTATTAAAATATTTTTAAAAATTTTATAGTGATCATACATAAAAAAAAAAGAGGGTCTTATAATAAGGTTTAGAAGATACTGTGTGAAATTTGTATTAGTATCCTTGTTAACTTAGGATTATTTTTTCTATTTTACTTAGAACTCTTTTATTATTTTTTTAGAATTGTTTAGGATGTTTTTTACCTATTATAAATAGGGTCATTTAACTTGTATTTAGGGTTTTTGTTTTTTTACTTTGATTTCAACAATTATTACTATATGTGAGAGGTATTGCTTATACTTTGTGGTTCTTAATTGAACTACTCTGACTTATCAAAAAATTAACCAAGTATCATGACATCTTCTATACTTATTATTTGTGTCTCTTCATAGATATTATATGGGAGTTCAGTTACTATAATCTTAGTGCCTCGATACAAGTTATTGTTGTGTCAAGCCTAATTAAAAGCCTAAATTTAGCTTTATTGAAAATAGTCAATTTGACTGTGAGTTTTTGGATTTCTATATCCATAGGGTTTATATCATTTAACTCATATAATAAAACAACTTCATAACATAAACAAACCAAACACAATATTTGCAGTCAATATCATAACATCAAGTTTCCACACCGAGACCATGTCATTACACCTCGAATAAACATGTTGCAACTCAATCCTTCCAATCCCATTATGAGATATTGATTTCAACCTTATTCCACCATAAAAATTCATTTCCCAGTAGCATCATACCTCTAGGGTTGTCACACATCAGTGTGGACCCCAACACTTTAGATATCACAATCATTCATAATAATCCATAATCAAATTGTTCATAAATCATCATCAATAATCAATATTTTTGACATAAAAATTCAACAATATATTAATAATGCTTCAAAAATTAATTTAGTGTTTGAATTGAACTTTTAAAGTGAATAATGTTGACTAAAGGTGACTAGAATAATCTTGATAGTTAGGTCAATTTTGACAGTGTTGGCGCGTTAGAACACGAACCGTTATTATCATTCATGCATGGGACATGCACGCCTCTATTGGTGATGCTTCTTGGTGGATCGAAAGAGCCTCCTTTTTGCCTCTTTGTTTTACACCAAAAATGTAAATCATCACCACCTGAGGTGAGAGAACAAGTCATAAGAAGCTTTAACCATTTATTTTTCCTTCTCTCTCTCTCTCTCTCTCTCTCTCTCTCTCCATATGGGTTGTTGTTGCTGCTTTCAAATTCTATTACTATAATGGTGTTGTTAGAGGAGCAATGGTCGTGTTTCTACAACTATGATGGTCTAGTGGTGGTGTATGCTGCTAATGATGGGGGAAAAAAGAGAAAGGTTGTTAGATTTAAGTTAAACAAGTTTCTTCTACTTAGGAGTGTTGTTGCTTCTTCATCGACGTTTCAGGGGTTGTTGTTGTGGGAGGCTGGACTACTTGTTGGTGGATGTGGCTTGTTGTTGGTGTTTATGAGGAAGGAGAGAGCTATCAGTTAGAAGAGAGTTATGGGATTTTTCTTTATTTACTAAGAGAGAGAGAGAGAGAAATAGAGATTTTTGAATCTCTATTTTTTCTTCTTCTTTCTCTTTCTAATCTCTTGTAACATTAATTTTTTTTTTAATTTTTCCTCTCCAAGATTTTCTCCTTTTATTCTCTCTAATTTTGTTTTATATAGGCTAGGATATTTTTCTAAAATTTTAGCTTCCCCACTCTTTCTTTCCTCCTTTATTTAAACAACTATTTTTAGGAATATTCTTATTTTTCATCCCTTATTCTAAGAATATTCTTATTCTATTTTTTCCCTTTATTCCATGTTTTTCACTTTATCCCACTTGTTCATTTTTCTCTTTACTTTGATTTTGTTTTTTTCTTTAAAAAAACAACATCAATTTAATAAGAAAATTAATCCAGAATTATGAAATGATCGAAATGCGTTAATGATTGAAATGCATTGAAAACATATTTTTGAATTTTGATTTTCAAAAAGGTTGAAATTTATATTTAAAAAAGGCATGAATGGTTGAGATGCATCTAAAACATAAAATTTTTTATTTGTTTTATCTTTTTTTTATATAGAAAATAGCTTGAAATTGAGGGTCAAAAATTAGATTATGACATGTGTGACAAGGAGAATGAGGATGATTTTGATTTACTAGGTTATGTTTAATCCATATCCACTCAAATTTTAAATGATATTCTTTCCTTTCCACACCCTCAGTCATTTAATATTTGTAGTTACAAACCTATAAAGCCTACAAATCTTTTTCTTATGTCTCATTGTGTTAAGATGCTTAAGTCAATTGAGTTTTTTATATTTAGAGTTTATAAATTGCATGTTAAGATCATAAAACAAATTCGGGAAAGTAATGAAAAATATAAATTGTAAGTTAATCTACATAAGTATCATGACACATTTAATGTTAGAGATCATTTCATGATACATATTATATCCGAATGGTATCCTTTGAAAACCAATAAAAAATTACAAGCAAGTAGTGCTATAATATTTATAGTATTACAAATAGTTTGATCAAATACTTATGTTATTAAACTGTGACTAAAATCAACAAGATTGAGTTTCTTCAACTCTAGGAGAGTTGGTGAAGACACTAGACTCATACCATAAATTATACATGTGTATGAGTGGAGACAATGGAGGATAGCTCAACCCACTTTGATTAAGCAATTAAGCATGTCTAAGCCATGTTACTGAATTTTCATATGAGTTTATTAAATATGCTTAATTTATGTTATTTTATTGGATAATTCTATTTTGTGGGTTATTAAAGCCATTTTATTGTGATTAGTTGTTTTTCTATTTTTTTCTATTATTTTTTTATATGTTAGACAATTTTGTTGAATTAATAAAAGTTACAGAGTCTTTCCATTCTCATTCATGTGCTCCTACTTCTTCCTTTTTTCATTCTTCATTCTTTCCTTCCTTTTCTTCTTTTCAAATCTTGCTTGTCCTGGATTATTAACCCTACAAAGTGGATGTCATTCGATATGATTGTTTAGGTTCTAATATGTACAATGTGAGATTATAAATTATAGAAAGAAAGGAAAATATTTTATTATAATTGGAAAACAATGCATCCACCACATTGTAAAGGATTTTAATTAGTTGTAATTGCTCTCAACACTAGTTGATGTCGTTATCACCATTTACTTCTATGTAACTATAACATAGAAGATACGATCCACCACCCATTATGATTGTGCAAATTCAAATGTTAAGGATGTACATGACTTATTTTTCACTTAATCATGTTGTCAGGACATGGGGGTTCAACTAGTTACTTGTGGTTTCTCCTCTTCTTTTTTCATGCTAGTGAAATACGGATATTCTATAGTAGCAAACTAGATAGGTTGCCCACGCGTTGTCGCGATCTGTTTCTAAAAGCACACGCTGCTTTTAATTATGAGATAATTAAAAGAAAAGAAAAAAGCGCTTTCTAAGCATGCAATCAAGAGCTGGTAGCATTAAAATGTATATGATTTGACTTTAAGATAAATAATATGCAAAAATTTTGTTTAAACTGTCTCGAATTTCATATAAAAATTAAATTGTAAAATGTAAATGGACATCAATCTAACATATGCATTTTTTGACCAACTCAAAACAAAAAGTGGCATGATGAACAAAAAAAGTATGGAAGCCCAACTTTTAGGTGAGAAGTGAGGTCCCAACAACTGTTAGAAGTAAAAAGTAACAATTGTTTGTCAACTCTTTATTACTACAAGGACCTGAATAACTTAGTTAAGTGTCTGCAAAAATATTTTAAGTATTTATTTGTGTTCGGATCCAATATATAAAATAAGTATAGTACATACCTCAAACACTCGTCATACAAGGTTGGGCAAGTATTGGCCAATATATATATATATACACACACAACTCCTAGATATAAATAGAAAAACTTATGCACGCATATAATTAAATATGCAACCCAGGTTATTAATTGGTGTTATAATATCTAGACTGTCAAAAACTTTTTGACATGTCATTAAACTCGATGTAATGGTTCAAACTTTGAAAAATCCCAACTCGACTATTTGCTTAGCCCAATTTTAAAATTAAATCACGTGGGAGTTGTCATAATATGACATTATTGATTAGGTAGGTCCGAAGAAATAAAATCAAAGAAAAAAATAAACAAGTGGGGTTTACCCTAAGCAACCCGCAAAACATGCAACCTAGGTTATAGACTCCACTGAGTTCAATTATTTTTTTATTTCATTATATGATAAAAAATATCAAAAACGATTCACAATCAATCTAATACTAAATGATAAAATTCAATAAAAACTCAACATTAAAGGACGAGATTGAAAAAAAAAAACAAAAAAAAGCCAAAAAATAAAAACCAAAGGGAAAATTAAAAAAAAGAAGAAGAGAGTCATAGGCATGTAATTAAACTCGGTACAATGGTTCAAATTTTTAAAATCCTGACCTGACTCTTTGTTTGACCTATGTTTTAAATTAAATTATATGGAAGTTACTCTAATATGACCTTGTGGATTGGGCATGTCCAAAGAAAAAAAGGAAAAAAAAATTGTCAAGTTCATCTTAGTTAACCCGCTAAACTTGCGATCCTGATTGTAAACACCATTGGATGAAATTAATTTTTTTATTTTATTATAGGATAGAAAATACAAAAAAAAATAATTTATAATAAACTCAATATTAAATGATAAAATTCAATAAAACTCAATATTAAAGATGGAATAGAAAAACAATTGAAAGATAAGAAAAAATAAAAAAATAAAAGGGCCAACCAAAAAGAGTCCAATCGTGTTGGGTTAGGTCTTTCACAAAATAGCCAGGCACGTGAGCTTGAAAGTGACCTGCATGTTCAACCTAAGATTTTTTTTCTTTTTATAAGGGGCTAATGGCCAGTTATCCATCTTTTCTTATTTATTTCTTTTTTAAACATGGTTGTTAATGTAATTATGACTATAGATATAAATAAAGAGGTGCAGAGAAAATCCTAATTCTCAAATCACTGTACTTTTGGAACCAAAATAATACAAGTTTTTAAGGAAAAAATAAGGGTGAAAATGAGGCCTTCTAACTACTGCATGCATCAAAACATAAGTTATCTTATAGACGCGACATTTCCTTTGTTGGACAAACCATTTCCCCTTCCCCACAAGACTAATGATTACAAGAAAAGAAACTATCACTGAAGTGATCAATGTCTCCTAGTTTAACATGCTACTATCAACCATTGTTAATTCTTTACCATCACAAGCACATAGTTCCTTACTGACTAATTTAATTAAATTTCTTTTAAGGTGAACCATTTTGTTGAGTGCAAGGCAACTAAAATAGGATCGGGCATTGGTGGGCCTATAAAGCCTAAGAAGTTAGCCTATGATTGGATCTGGAAATTAAAGTCAAACAGTGGCAGTGCCTCAGTCGTGCTGCCAGCCCAGCAGATATCTAACCTATGGGCTAATTCACTTAACAGTAAGAACCAAGTTGTAGGACATGATTTGCCATGCAATAATAATACCCTTCATTCTCCTAAGTCCAAACAAATGTAACAAATGTTGACAATTTTGTTTCAACTGGTGTTGTCGTTTTAGTGTTATATATATAGTTTAAACCATATGGAAATTGACATGATATGACCTAATCAACTTAATAAGTCCAAAAATAATTTGGATGACAGGTAAAAATATAGTTTGACTAAAAAAAATTCATAATGACATCTGTTTTTTAAAAAATATTGAGATGACAACATATTGTATCAACCTGAGTCAACTTTCCAAATCCACGACCCGGATTATAAGACCATGATAAACCAAATTGAAATAAATTATGAAATTTAATTCTCAATAAACTCATTGTTGAATGATAAAATTGTAAAAAAAATTCAATCTAAAAAAAACACAATAAAAAAACCTAAGTTTACCCGAGTTACTTAGAAAACCCGTGACCTGAATTAGGAGACTGAGATAACTTCATAAAAACAAATTGAAATAAATAACAAAGCCTAATTCATAATAAAATAAATGTTGAAGATGTTGAATGAAAAAATTAAAAAAAAATATATATCAATTAAAAAAATAGATAAAAAAACTAGAATCAACTTGGTTAACTTGTCAAACATGTGACAAGGGTCATGAGTAACAACCTTAATGTTAATAATCACTTTCAACTTTATTTATTTACATTCTATTAGTAAAAACCAAGGATTTTTTTTTTCGACAGAGTTTCTCCTAAAATTTTACATACCAAGTTATAGACATTCATACTCTCAATCACTAATGTCAATTTTCAAATTTCATTCCTGATTCAATCATCCTACATCACGTCTCGTTCGGGATTAACCATACTTTCCAATTCACCAAGTATCCAGACATCAATAACCATCATATCACATAAGTATTTAAAGAAAATTAAAATATGAACAAAACATATGCATTTAAAGGAATTCAATATATATAAATAACTATTACCTATTTTCAATTACTTGGCTCATCACTGATATATATTCAAATAACAGTTTAATTATCAATTCTTCTAATTATTACAATTTTTCAAAGTAATGGTATTTAATTTATATGTCCCAAACACTATTCTAAATACATACCTATTAATATGAATCTATTAACTTACAATATGACAACGATTCATCATATCTAACTAGATGATTCAAATCCTACTCCCTCCTAGTCTTATATGACTTGTGATGACCTTGTATTTATACAATTATAATATAAAATTTAATTACTATTTCACCCATAAACTTATTATTCAATATCATTCTTAATACTACTTTTAACACAAATAATACAAATCAATTCATTAAATTATAGATCACATTTTCAACTATCCAACATTAATTATTCATTTCAACAACATTACCTTATACATGTTGTCGCTCCCTCGCATGGAGCGCGGCGTTGCAGTGACCCTCCCCGGGGCGAGGATTGATATCGGGGTTTTTATTTTATGAATAAGGGAGTTGCCACCTAGTATTATGATCACTAAGAAACCTAACTGGTCTTTCAGAGATTCTAAGGCAAGAGACTGGTTGCGTAAATGGAAGGTTTTAACACCCCTAGTACGTCTTACCTAAGGTAAATTGCTTGGTGTTTGGTTTGCCTTACGATTGCTATGGTGTTGGTGTTTTCTAATCAGTTTTCATAGGAAAGGTTTGCTATGATGAATGGACTTGGGTTCAAAAGTCTAAAAGAAAAAACCTTGGCCAATATGGATCATACCTTTAGATATGTTTATAGAGTGTCAAGGAGAATCGATACATATCTCTTGAAATCTGTGTTTGATTGAGACTAATTTTATAACCTATGATTTAAGAGATAGTTAAGATAGAAATCCAAGGAGATTCAATGTGCTTAAAAGCTCATTTTTCCCTTAGTATTTCAAGAGTTCGCGACTCGTAAATCGCAAGGAAGAGGAACCAAAACATTTAGAAATCTAAGGAAATTCAAAGAGCTTTAAAAGCCTATTTTTGCCCTAGTGTTCCATACTTTCACGGCTCGTAAACCGTGGAGCCAAAATTGAAATGTCCTCAATTATAATCGAGGTTTCTTTCAATGATGTGTGATGACTTATTATTCCTTTTGGGATTTCTTTATCCAAATATTAATGGTGAATAAAGTCGAATTCCCCCAAAATAAGATTTTTATAATTTTGGAATATTGGCTAACACCCTTTGGAATTTACAAACATGTTGTAAAATCCAAAATGCAAGAAAATAATTTTTGTATTTATGAAATCCATGCTAAAACACATTTTCTTTTAAACTTCAAATATTTGTTTATTTAAAAAAAAAAAGAATGTTCAAAATATGTTAAAGTATTGGTCGTATGCAATACACAAAAACATTTTTATATTTTTATCGAAACAAGAGCATCATAATTCTAATGCAATGTCCGTGACTCATGACCTATCTTCTTTTACCAATATGGGAGACACTCCCATACTAGTTTCATACAAAAGAAAAATGGAAATCGGGAAGAGTGAGCTAATGATGAAGAACCAACAACCCCCTCCCCCACGGTTCCTCATGAACCAGCAAAAGAAAAAAAAGAGAAGGAACCCGCAAACTTTAAAAAAAAATAACCGTCTATGCTCAAAGCCACGGAAGGAAACAGAAAACAAGCATTCATTGTATTGTTAAAAATATAGAAAACGAAAGTGCAAAGCCAGAAGACAAAACAAGTTTTTAAAACATTAAAACAATCAGATTTATATGTGGCAAGGGGGAAGAAAGTTGAGACTTATACCTGCAGGTCTCACTGGTTTTGGCTGCAGAGGATGAAATACAAACCCAAACGATCGTTTCTGTCAAGGTTTAGCAGTAAAGCTCCTTCTCTATATGCTACAGATCTCCCTTGTTTCTGCAGGTCTCACCAGTTTTGACAGACGAAAGTTTATGTCCATGTTTAGCAGCAGAGCTTCTTATCTATGTGCTTGTAGATCCCAAACGTTTCTTCTCCTCCTTTTTCCTCTGTCTCTTTCCCCCTTTTTTCCCCTTCTCCTCGTTTCTTCTTCTATGCTCTGTATCCTTTTTTCTTTTTTTCACGTTCCAGTGAAGGTTTTTTTTCCTGTCTCCCAGTATCAAAGAAAAGCCCCTTTTCTTTCTCCTTGTTTTTCCTGCTTCTCTCCCTTTTTTTTTTCTTTAAGTAAGCAGAGGCAGCGTATATATAGTCTATACAAAGCTCTTATTTAGGAAACAAAATACACTAATCTAGGATGTAAATTTTGGCTAATCAATCAGAGAAAGCAGATTAGGAAACCAGAATATTCTGATTGATATTTTGATGATTCCAGTGGTTATTTTCCAGTGATTAACTCTTTTATATCCTTCCACAACTGGCAATATGAGGCACCAACTATTTCCTTTGGATTGAGGCAGAAAAAACATGCTCTTATATTCAAAAAAATAAAGCGAGAGAATCATGGAAACCAACAGGGAATTGCATAGAAAAGGAAAGAATTTGCAGACGGGGGGTTGTTCTTAAAATGACAATAAACAGTACCATGCTAATTAAATCCCATGGGGTTGTTTTGTGTTGCCAAGTTCCAAACGGTGGTGTTTTTTGAGTGGGATATATGAGGGTAAAAAACGGCGTCGCTGGTTTTGTGAAAAGAAACAAAAATATAATCCAGTGCGGTAGTCAAATAACAGAAATTATTGTGATGTTTTCTGATCCAGTCCCTGTTTTTTTTTCAACGAAACTAAATAACTTTCCCAAATTTAAAATTGGTTTTTGATTATCCTGATAAATTCTCGAAACATTAAATCGGGTCTCTCGAATCAGACCTCCAAACTCGGGTCAGAATCCTTCTCACGGCAGGATTCTCTACTTTTACACTAGACATTCAAACAGGAATATCTTGACCTTCTAATATCGAAATAAGATGATTCAAAAACCCAAATTCATCTACACATACAAGACTACAACTTTCATGAAGGATTCAAAGTGGAAAAATTTCGTTTTGAAGAACAAAATTGCAAAAACTCGGGTTGGAATCCTTCTCGCGGCAGGATTCTCCGCTTTCACATTAGATATTCAAATGAGAATATCTTGGGCTTCTAATATCGAAATCAAGAGATTCAAAAACCCAAATTCATCTACGCGTACAGGTCTACAGCTTTCATGAAGGATTCAAAGTGAAGAACAGAACAGAAGGATATGGTTGGTCAAAAGGATATCCTGATCTGATTCGGAAACTGACAATGCTGAGCATCCCAATCTGATTGAGAGTCTGACATAAGAACAATGAGCCCCACGACCCAATAAAGGTGCAAATCAATTCTTTAATATGTCATGAATGACACAATATAGCTGGGATGGTCAGATATTGCGCGAAATCAAGTCAGAATCAAAGCTTTCACACTAGATATTCAAACAGAAATATCTTGGGCTTCTGATATCGAAATCAAGCGATTCAAAAACCCAAATTTGTCTACACATACAAGACTACGACTTTCATAAAGGATTCAAAGTTAGATAAAGTCGTTTTGAAGAATAGAATCCGGTCGCAATCTGGTTAGTCAAAAAGGGTCTTCTGATCTGATTCGGGAATTGACAATGCCGAGCATCCTCATAAGATTGAGAGTCTAACCTAAGAACAGCGGGTCGTAGGACCCAATAAAGGTGTCAATCAACTTTTTAACATGTCATGAATGACAGCGTATAGTTAGAATAGCTGGATATTGCACGAAATCAAGTCAGAATCAAAAGCCTAAGTTGGAACAAAATTGGTATTGCAACAGAATTGCGGCAGCGGCAGAATTAGTTTTTTTTAGTGCAAATTCTGAGTGATTTATCCAATCTTAAAGGCCAGATAAAAAGGAATGAGTTAGCATTATAAAGACACCTAATTAGCCTAAGAAACCTGATGATTTTGGTAGCAAAAGGGGGAGAATAAAGAGAGTAGAAAACAGCTGAAACAGGGTTCGGAAAACACTTTTTTTTTCTCTGCTTTTGTCAATTCCTCAACAATCATGAACTAAACTCCTGCATTTGGTTCAAAAGAGGTACATACCATCTCCAGCACGTGGGGCCCAAAAATGAGTAACAACATATGTCAAAACTTCAACAATTCATTTAATCATCAATATTCCAGCTATCATCTTCCAGATACCAATTAGTAAGACAATCCTATTGATGCGAACCTCGTGATCACATGGTCACACAACTCATAATCAAGATTGAGATATGATCCTAGAAAGCCGAAAAAACTTTGATAGGAGTGTGACATAATGTAAACTTGTCTCAAAGCACCAACACTATTGGAATGAAGTCGAATGATACCATGAAGCCAATTAATTTTTTATAAGTCAAATTTAGTTCGTTTAAGAACCAAAGAATGCAAGAATCTCTCACACATGTTAAACTGAAAAGTTCAAAAGTGTTATTCATCAAAGGTTCTGAAATTTAGGCTTTGTCGTGAAACTGGACAATTGTGCATTTTACATTAGAATCTGAATCTGATTGTTTTTTCATTGCCCGGATCATGTCATTCCCTCTCTCTTCAAGATGAATCATCATTGAATCATTAAAGGGGATAAAAGACAAAGTTTTAGCCTCTTTTTGAAGCCTTTGAAGTTTTTTTTGGCCAATAATCGTCTCCAACAACTTTGAATGAAGGTAACAACCTTTCTCTTTCGTATATCATCATTATGATGTTTTTGCTCCTCTCTTTCAGAAGCTTGCTGGGCATCGACTAATGCCGTTAACACATCAAGTTCTTGTTGCATCTCCCTTAGAATACGAGATAGACTCTAGGTTTCTTTTTTTAGAACACAATCTCTTTATTTGTCTCCCTTTGATATCACCTCTTCTTTTGCCATAATACCTCATCAGAATACATGAAATCCTTATTGTAATACTCCATTTGCATTTTGTTTTATATCAGAACCTAAAATGAAAGCTAATGATAGTAAAGAAAGTAAGAAGACACTAAGGACCAAAAATTAACCTAAAATTACATGGACTTTGATGCGAAACTCGTGATCAAGTGGCCACGCAACCCACACGCAAAGACACCAATTCCCGGAAAGCCAACTAAATCAGGTTTGATAGGAGTGTGACACAAAGATAACTTGTACCTAGGCACCAGCACTATTGGAAACGAAAAACCCTCACCCAACGAATATTGATTCGCGAACGAGAAGTATAAGGATGACGTCACGAAGACAGTTATTCTTCGATAAGTCATTTTTTTAGTTCTTTAGAGAACCATGGAAGGGAGATTTTCTCACCAACACACACACACACACACACAAAGTGCGGCAAACAAGAAGTTTTATTAATCTAAATTGTCTAACTTACATGTCTGGTTATGCCTTTATTTATACTAACTCTAGACTTAAATAAACCCTAATGGACCCTCCTTGGGTGGACTTATATGAGGCCCACTTACAATTGACCCAAATAAGTAATAATAATCCAAATACTAAGAAGAAAATAATAAAAATAATAAAAATTTGAAAATTACTATCCTAAATATGCTAGAATCAGATTTGTCATCATTAAGAAGTCCCAAATAAACTAGGAAATCTGATCTGCAGGTAAGATAAATTATGAAGTCTTCTTTTCTTGTTTTAGCTAGGATGAATAAGGAATCCTTGTAAGAAAAGGATTTTAAAACATTTATGAATCCTTACCACACTTGGAAAATTATATTGCAGCCCATTAAAGATCCTTGTAGAATTAGCATATTCCCAAAACAAATTGCCACATTCTTTTAGGAAAAGAATCCTAGCCAAATAGGAAGTCCACAAGTCAAAAGGAAGTAAATAATAAAATTCGTACAACGTCTGTTGACCAGTATCGTGATGTCTTCCGGAACTCCGATTGACCCGAAATTTTAACCCAAGGTAGGAAAACATGTGAGGAGACTCCACGTAACATTTCAGCCCGATCCAACGGTTGGATTGAGAATTATGACTATTGCTGTAAAACTGGATAGTTGCACATTTTACGTCAAAATCCGAATTTGACCTTGCCTAGATTATATCAGACTTTCAATTAATGAATGTAATAAACCCCTTTAGAGTTTAGACCCAAATCTGGACCTTAAACCAAACGACTTCCAAATGGTGTGAAAATAGATATTAGAGGGAATTCACCCCAAAAACCCAGAATATCAAGTTTGATTAAATTCCAAATTGATTTAATATATGGACGCAACCTGAATTTGAAACCTAAACCAAATGATGTCCAAATTAGTTGAAAATTGATATATTGTGCGATTTCATCATAAATAACCAAAATATCAATTTTGACACAATTATAATATGGTTTGATAAGTGGACGCAAAACAGAAGCGTAACAAACCCCTTCGTCCCAAATAACGTTTCATGAATTTTTTTTACTCTAAAAAAGAAATTCTGGACAGAAAAAATAATATGGTGAATAACATAGGAAGAAGACAATCTGACCGAAACTGAATTGAAACAAGATTAAACCCGAAACAAAAACAACACAAAGAAAAATTGAAGTGGAAGATAAAAACAAAAGTATAAGAAATACAAGGATATAACCTAATTAGTGGAGCCAAGCTCTGATACCAAATGATACGAACATCTTGAACACGCAGTTAAGCAACCCATATGCAAAGACAACAATTCCCGGAAAGCCAAGTAAATCAGGTTTGATAAGAGTGTGACACGAAGATAACTTGTACCTAGGCACTACCACTATTGGAAACGGAAACCCCCACCCAATGAATATTGATTCGTGAACGAGAAGTTTATAATGATGCCAAAAAATCAGTTGTTCTTCGATAAGTCGTTTCAGTTCTTTAGAGAACCAAGAAAGAGAGATTATTCCACCAACACATAACAAGTGCAACAAACAAGAAGTTTTATTAATCTGAATTGTCTAACTTACATGTCTGGTTGTGCCTTTATTTATACTGACTCTAGACTGAAACAAACCCTAATGGATCCCTTATGTGGACTTAAATGATACTTAGTTACAATTAAACTCAAAAATATAAATAAAACCTAACGAAGAAGAAAATAATAATAACAATAATAAATCTGAATTTAATATCCTAAATATGATAGGATCAAATTTGTTGCCCTTTAGAAGTCCCATATAAGCTAGCAGAATCAAATATAAAGTTGCCTCCTCTTTAGTTTTCATATTTGCAAAGTATTCATAGCTGACTTGGAAACTTATTTAATAATAGATTCTTTCTATAATAAGGATAGAATATTTTTTTCCATACACCATAAAGATTCCACCTTAATATGGAGTCAATACCACACATGGAAACTATGTTGTTCCCATTAAATATCCTTGCTAAACTAGAAAATTCCAAAAACCAGTTGCCACATCCTTGTAGGAAAAGAATCCTAGCCAAATAAGAAGTCAACAAGTTAAAAGGAAGTAAATAACAAAATTCGTATGGTCTCTGTTGACTAGTATTGCAATGCCTTTTCGAATTCCGATTGACCTGAACTTGTAACCCAAGATAGGAAGCAAGTCAGGAGAATCCACGTAAAATGTCAACTCGATCCAACAGTCAGATTGAGAAATTATTGTCGCGAAACTGGACAGTTACGCATTTTACATCAAAATCTGAATCTGATTATTTTTTCGTTGTCCAGGTCGTATCAACATGTTTTTAAATGGTTTTGAGAAATTAACCCTAATAGATCTACCCTTGTGAGCTGTTGATCAACTTAAAAAAACTGACCCAAAACCTATACTAGTAGGTCTAAACTTTAATTCAAGCAAGCCTTGGATCTTAGTAGAAAACCAAAGTATTAATTAAGCTCAAACATAGAAATAATAATGAAGACAACAAGTTTGGATAGTAGTTTGTTGATGTCGTATGTAATAGAAAGAAAAACAAGATAAAATATCTTAATTCCCTAACTTAAATAATTCTTAACTGAGATCCACCTTCCTAGATACTCTAGGATTGCTTAGCAAACTTTTAAAGTTCTTTAGATGCAAGGAAATCTGATCTTAATAGAAATTTACTTGCTGAATTTTCTTTCCTTGTAGGACTAGGATTTCCTTTTGGATGATAGTTTTTTTTTTTGTTTTTGCTAAGATTTTGCATATCAAAAGTTATAGTATTTTGAATTTTGATATAGAGCCTTTTAAAATATATGATTATCATTATTTTTGTCAACTATATTGTTTTAAGATGATAATCGGGCTTACTTTATCGGTATTATTTTTGTTATGGATGTTAGTTTATAATAAAATTTGAGTTTACTTCATGGATTGTTCCTAGTTTTGACTAATTAGATACTGAAATATATAAGACTAATTAGTCCAATAACGATAACTTGTAGGAATAAAGATGTGAAGGTTACTACGAAGATGATGATTCCTACTTTTATAAACATATTTGTGTTTCGTTTCCTTCTTTATTAAAAACACTAATCTGTTTGTTCCTCTCTTTTTGGTACAACCTCTCCTTCTAATACCCTATCTTCCTTTGCCATAATACCTCATCAGAATACATGTAATCTTAATTGTAATACCCCATTTACATTTTTTTTACTCTAAGTTTCCAAACTTGACAGAAAACAAAAAATTCAACCAATCCTCTTTTTTTTATATATATATAACAAACCCTAAAACAAATGCTAATGACAATAAAGAAAGTAAGAAGAAACCGAGGACTAAAGAAAACTAACCCAAAACAAAAACATGGATAAAAACAAGTAGAACTGACACGGAACAAGAGAAAAAAATAAAATTAATAGAAGGATATAACCTAATTAATGGAGTTAAGCTCTGATACCAAATGATGTGCACCTCTTGATCACATGGTCAAGCAACCCACAACGAAGATGAAACAATTCCTAGAAAGCCAAGAAATCAAGTTTGATAGAGTGTGACACGATAGAAACCTATTTCAAGGCTCCAGAATTACCCCACCCAATGAATACCAATTCCTGAATGAGAAATAAATGGAAGATATCATAAGGTCAATTATACCTTGATAAGTCAAAATTCATTCTTTGTCCCAATAAAAAATACATGTTGCATCATGCAAAACACCAGTTTATTTCATAAATCCATGACTGTTGAAAATTTCAGCTTACAAAATCTTATATAATAGTTCAACTAGTAACCCTAATAGACCCAAAACTTGTGGGCTATTTACTCATTTACACTAAACTATGTTAACTAAGCCCAAATACGAAGAAAATAATAAAAATAACAAATCAGACACAAACTAAAGTTGATGCACCTAATTAAACAAAGTAACTTAATAATTTTTCTAGTTTCAATAATGTTATGAATGAAATTCCTATCCTAGAAACACTAGGTTCTTTGTTGCCACCTTTAGATATCCAAAATAAGCTATGAAATTGATTGTTGAAGTTGCCTCCCCTTTAGTTTTTTTATTTGTCTACAATAATTAATTGTAACTTTAAAGAATCATTTCAAAACATAGAAACCCTTATTGCCTTCCTTGTAGGATGAAGAAACTTGCCGAAATAAGCTAACCAATCTATCATTAAATACCACAAGCACTTCTATCCTAGTGTAGGTAGGATAAATAAGGAATCCTTGTAAGAAAAGTCTTTTGAAACATTAAAGAATCGTTGCCATTGTTGGAAATTATGTTGCAGCCCATTAAAGATCTATGTAGAACTAGGAAATTCATAAAACAAGATGCCACATTGATGCGAACCTCGTGATCACGTGGTCACGCAACGCACAATCAAGATTGAGATCTGATCTTGGAAAGCCGAAATAGGTCTGATAGGAGTGTGACATAATGGAAACCTGCCTCTGGGCACCAACACCACTAGAATGAGTAGAATGACGCCACAAAACCAGTTAATCTTCGATAAGTCAGATTCAGTTCGTTCAAGAACTGAAGAATGCAAGAATCACTCTCACACGTTAAAACTGAAACATTCAGAAGTAATATTCATCAATGGAAGCCAAAATTTTGGTTACATGAGTTTAAATAGTTCTTCAAAAATTAACTCTAATGGACCTTTTATGTGGACTTATATGAGGTCCTCTTAAAACTAGCCCAAAAACCTTCAACTAGAAAGCTCAAAACCTGATCCAAGCCACCCTTGGATCCTAACTCAAAACAAAGTATTAATTAAGCTCAAACAAGCCTTGGGCTGTAGCTAACAAAATAAAATAAAGCCCTTAATATTAAATCCATGTTCTGCTATGAGAAGAAGAGAAGGAAATAAAATATTACAAAACTAATTCAAGGCTTATTTATAGCCTACCATACAACTCATTAATCCTAGAAACAAAAGGAAAAGGTGCCTATGTTGTTTCCAAGTTGCTGTAAGATTCTTTTGTTTCCTTTATTGTCCTCATCTCATGGCCCAAATAAGGTTGTATTGGACCCCTCTTGTACATGGATAAGATGTACTACGACCTCCTTTTGATACTCCAATGGACCCTTCAATTTTGACTTGGTCGAAACCTTCAAAACCAATGCATTCAATATTTCTTTCAATGTCTTTGTCTTAGACCGAGTCATTTGACCATTTGGAACATATAATAGGTCTTTGCTAGTGTTTCTGGGCTGGTTCACATCATCCCCTCTCTCCTCAAAAGTATTCGACATCGAATCAAAACCTGCGTCGTCAAACAACGTAAGATCAGCAACATTAAAGGTAGCATTAACACCATACTCACCTAGAAGATCAATTTTTTATACGTTGTCATTGATTCTCTCTAAAACCTAAAATGGACCATCACCACAAGGCTGTAATTTTTATCTCCTTTAGTTAGGAAATCGTCCCTTACGCATGTGCACCCAAACCCAATCACTGGGTTGGAAAACAACTTGTTTATGTCTCTTATTTGCTTTAGAAGCGTATAGTCTGTTCTTTTTCTCTATTTGCGGTCAAACTCCCTCATGGAGTTGTCTCACCATCTTTGCCATCTAAACTTATGCTTTCTTGAAAAGGTAAAGGAATTAAGTTCATAGAAGTTAGTGGATTAAACTAATAAACAATTTTAAAAGAAGAAAAGCTAGTGGTCGAATGCATAATTCTATTATAAGCAAACTCAACAAAAGGCAAATATTCTTCCCAATTATTGTTACCCGTTTTTGGGTTCCCACACAAAATGAGAAAATACAAAAAAAAATATTCGGAAGAAATCCAAAAAACAATAGGAGCGAGAAAAGGATGTTGGAATGCCGAAAAATGGCCAAAACTTGGTTGAGGAGGTTCAAAAATGCAAAAGGTTGAAATTTGACAGTATATCATTGACTGGTAAGGGCATTATTGACAAAGAAAATTCAATTTGAAGAAGAAAAGTTCGAAATCAGATGTTTATGGATTCAATTAAATTTTATCTAAGGTTTAATTGAATTTATGGAGGGTTTGATTGCAATAAAAATTGATTTTAAGTCAATTTAGGCTTTTATTGGAAGAAATTAAAGTTCTGGGGTCCAATTATAATTTTGAAAAGTTGATTTGGTCAAATCAGGGGCTTAATTGCATAATTATTGAAGTTCGATGGCCAAGTAGGGACTTAATTGAAACAATCCGAAACCAAGGACCAGACTAGGAAAGGCGCTAAAATCAAGGGATCCAATTACAATTTATCTGGGGGGTTGATTACAAAATTGCAAAAACATCCAAGGACCAAATCAGGAATATGCATTTTGAATTAGCAAACGGCATCGTTTCCTTGACAACTGTTGATCACCTTCTTCATCCACAATGGTTTCGACAGTGAATGAGCGCTATCAATGAAGCTATTTCAACAACAAAAACAGCAGATTACTTCAGTTATGGGGAATGTTTCATGGCTACTATTCCTCTACACGCCGTTACCAAGTTGGACGTTGCACCGCAAGCCATTCTTTGGCTTATAAAAGCCAGAGAAAGACGATGAAAGGGGGGTGAAACGGGAGGGAAAACCAAAGGGGAACGACAGAGGAAAGAAAAAAGGAAGGGAGAGAGCCGCACCAGCACTGCCAACGCCATCGTCAGCTCATCATCTTCTTCGTCCAGCAGCCATTGCCATTCTCCATCATAACCACACCAGTACTGGACAACGAAAAAAAAAACCCAGAAAAGGTGACGAACAGGAAAGCATAGAGAAAGAGGAGGAAACAAGAAGCCAGTAGACGAGGACGGCATCACCATCAACTTTCCTTTCTCCAGAACCAGGAACCAGACCGAGCAAGACAGAGAGTGGCATCATAGCTTCTTCTCAGAATCCCAGCGACAAGCTCAAGAGGGATTTCCCCCAGCAACGGTTGTTAACCAGGTAAGTTTCTCATTCCTTCTCCTTCCGTTTATAATTGCACAAACACTGTGCAGGTGCAATTTAATTACATTGTGGCTGTATCAGACGTGCCTGAATTGTTCACGCACGCTTGCGTTTAAAAGCTAGTCAGGTCACTGGTTTAGGCCAGTGACCCGGCCAAGCTTGTTGGGTCCAGCCCGAGAAAAAAAAATTTCTTCAAAAATTATTTTAAAAAATATGATTTTCCGCAAAACTTTTACTTCATTTTGATCAATATCGGTTTGTATTTTTATATTGTAATGATAGAAATCCGGTATTAAAATACCTGGTTTTCGTCAAGACATTAAAAAATAAAAATATATATATATATATTTTTGTTTTCATGTATACGGCCAAGTCTCTCAAAAAATAAAAATAAAATAAAAATTCATCATATTGTATTTTCATATAACAAAGAAAATTTCAAAAAATATATATTAGCATGCATTTTAGCTTTAATAACCAGTTTATTAAAGCCACGAGAACTAGGCCAATATTTCAAAAATTCCAAAAAAAATATTTTGTTTTTTTTCTTTTAATATCTAGGTTTACAACCTTATACGTAAGATGTATTCCGAATATTAATTTTTTTTTTTGAAGACATAACACTTAGGTTTTATCCGATAAGATAAGGATCTCCTTACCGAGGAGGACTCCTCTTAAACCTTAGACGGACCAACAACTAGAAAACACAACAAGACCTTAGATTTTATCAGACAATTAAACAATGCAGCCTACCTTAGGTAGGACGTATTTGGGGTGCTAAAACCTTCCCTTTACGCAATCAGTCCCCGTACCTGATCTCTGTGACCAGTTAGGGTTCCTAGTGACCAAAATACTAGGCGGCGACTCCTATTCCAATTTTTCCACTAATAAAAGACAAGAATTCATTGTCTCCCCATATTTGACAGATTAATACAAGATTTTGAGGGTGGATGTTTTCGCCGCGACGCCGCACACGTACGACAGAATAGCGACTCCACTAGGGACCCTGTGGACTAAGCTTTGTTTTTGTCTGATAATTGTGTTTTGTTTGGTTTGCGTGTTTTCTGTTAATAAGCTTATTTTATTTATTTTCTTACATGCTTTAATTTCTGTACATATATGTTCATGCATCGATAGAACTGCCCCATGCATCACATACTTTAATTTTTGAAAAGCACACACAAGCTTCTAAGTTAGGTGGGGAATTAGCGATCTGCCCTATGACTATTGGTCAGGGTTTGGATGCGTGAAACACCCAACTCATATCTGAGTGCCTGCTTGGTAATGGTGGGCATACATGCCTTAACTGTTCCTCGCAACGCCCCTATACTGTCTTTACGAAGATCGTCACTGGGCAAATATGAGACCCTTTTGAGACTAGATAGTCAACTTACCTTTTGTCTCACTTAATTAATAGAACCTGTACTTAGGCTGTGCATGTTACCTTTTGTTTTGCATTAGAGTAAACCCTTCCTGAAGCATCTTGAACTCAAGACTTGTGGCTGACACAATGGTCGTTACTCATAAAATTTCCGATGTAGAGCAAGAATCAAAATTCTTGCAAGGATTACGACCATGTGTCAACCCTTAAAGGGCAAGCTCGTCATATAAAACATCCTCATACGGTTAAACATGCATGTTCATAGTTTGAAATATAGGTCCCCCAATTGTACTCTCCTTTTCAGAGTTAAGAGTTGCCAACACCTGACGGTGGCAAGGAAAATTCGCTCAAGAGACAAAGCCTGTGGAAATAAGATTCTCTGTTTCAAATGGACTCAGCTAGGGACCTGTGATGAGATGTCATCTATGAAGTGCTGACACGCTCATCAATGGAGACTGTGGGGAAATGTAGGCTTCTTTCTAAAGAGTACAACAAGTTGACCTACGAATCCCTTTTCACAAAGCTACACAACCAAAGAACCAACATTGTCTCTGGTTTCCTCATCCAAAGCATGATTAGGAACAAATATCAAGTTTCCTTTGTTTCAACTGACGTTGTGAAGACCCATATGCAAATACCCTTTGACTTTCTTCTAGAACACGTGGAGATTGTGTCATCAACAAATCAAGGAGTTCTACTTTGTCGTGCATATAATAAATCATGTTATTATGTGTGTATCCCTTCGATCCAACAATGGAAAAAGATCCCGAATCCAAAGACACGATATGATACTATAGAATTTGGCCTAATGATGTAACCATATTATTCGATAGTTTCACTCACATTTAACTAGTGTTTTGCCTATTGTTTTATGTATAAAATGCCTTGATATTCTTTGTTTTATGTTTTGAAGGCACCTTTAGATGAAAGATGCAAAAAGGAGTAAATTGGAGGCAATTGGCAGATTTGACCCTCAGTCGATGTTTTGTGCAGAGCGTGAGCTCTAAAAGTCGAAACGAAGTGATTCCAGTGGCATTAGAAAGCTAACATCCATACCTTTCTGGAAATCTAAGTCAAGAAAAATAAAAATACAAAGAGCATGGAAATCACATCCTTCAAAGTCAAAACTCGCATTCTGCCAGTGTTGACCTTTGTCCATTCAAAATTCAATATCTGGAGCTGTAGATATCCAATTGATGCAAACTCAATTGTTTTGGATTCCTGACTCAAATGCCTACAAACGCTCCAAATTTCAGCCAAAAACGATGTCATATGAGGGAGATATGATTTTGCAAAGATGACAACTGAATTCTGCCAGCAAACATGTTTCGTGAAGAAACGAATCCAAATTACATCCCGAAGCATCAAAACCGACATCCAAGTTTTAATTTCAGCAATTTAGCTCCTCAAGTAAATCAATCCAGAAGGTCAAGGAAGGCAGCCACCAACCTCAAGCCACCAACCTCAAACCACCAACCACAAACCAGCCACCAGCTGCCTTCACACTACCACCATCTCTTGATGTTCACACTTGAACTTTGATTTTTCTTACTTACAATTTGTGTATAAATAGGCAGCTAAGTTCATGATATTAAGAGAGCCAAGAGAGAGGGAGAGGGAGTGCAGTAGAATCAAAGAAAGAAGGGTGGCAGCCATAAGAGAAGAAACACAAACTCTCCCCTCTACAACCCAGAAATCATGTATTCTTTCATCTTTAGGAGTAGTTGTTCAATAGATATGCAAGGCTAAACTCGTTTTCCTGGTTGCAAGGACGCAAACACCTTCAGATTTCAAGAACTGTGAGATTTATTCTTCCATTTATTTTTGGTTTGTATTATGAATGAGTATGTTTGTTTTCCTATGCATATTTCGTATGATTGTTTATCTTAATTGCTAGAGCGGACTCTAAGTTATTATTGTGAACAATCTATTGCTAAGTTTGATATCAAAACCGGAGTTGTGATATATAAACTTGTGAAGCAACTAAGCTTGGTAATTGTAGCGGAACTACGTTATTAAACTTAGGGAGAACATTTGATCAAAGCAACACAAGCTGACAACTTGGTTGTTAAGATTAATGAATTTATCTAGATCTTAAGGCTGTCAAATTAAATCATTAGTGCGGACACTGTGATTATTTGTTGGTTAGGGTTAGTTATACGGCGGATCCGTTAATTAACCAATGTTAAGAAAAGATAAAAAATTCAGAATATAAGCTGAAGTTTCGTTTCAAGGATCGGTTCTGATTTCTGTAGGTGGATGTGTGCTTGCAACCAAGGTTTGTTTTCTTGATATATTTCAGTTTCAATTGATTTTGTTTGTTAGTTTAATTTCTATCATAGTTTAGATCATTGCAAATCAAACCCCCCCAATTACATAACGTATAGCATAAAAATCTGAACTAAAACCTTCCTCGTGGGATCGACCCCTTGCTTGCTCTATACTATCTTGTGTGTTTTAAGCTAGGGTAATTAATTTGTGCGACCGCGACATCGCAACAAATTTCGTACAAATTCCACTGTTTTCTAGGGTTTTTAGGCAGTTTTAGTTTTCTACCGTAGGATTTTCGTACAATTTGCATTGTTTTCAATCTCTTGTGTGATTGGTTTATTTTGAGTTTTCTTGAAGATTTATGCCTGTAACCCGTTCTACTAATCAAATTCAAGTGCAGTTGGATCTCGAAATAGAAAACACTTTACGCAGGTTACGAAAGGAAGCTCGCCTCAACACCATGGCTGTTGCACGACAACAAACACTCAAGGAGCTTGCTGGTCCTAACGTGGAAAATCAGCCACTGTGCATAAACGTCGACAATAATGTAAACTTTGAGCTCAAATCTGGTTTTATACATTTGCTACCAACATTCAATGGTCTTGCAGGAGAAGATCCTCATACTCATCTCAAGGAGTTCCATATGGTTTGCATTGGCATGAAACCGAATGGAGTTGACGAAGAACAGGTTAAGTTGAAAGCTTTCCCTTTCTCTTTAAAAGGAGCTATTGGAACTTGGAATGCCATGAAGAAGATTTTCCTTGAGAAGTATTTCCCAGCATCTCGAGTTGCCAACATAAGGAAAGAAATATGTGGGATTCGGCAATCTCATGGAGAGACACTCTCCGAATATTGGGAAAGATTTGAGCAACTCTGCATTCAATGTCCTCAACATCACCTAATGATTGAAAGGTCAAAGCCTTTACGATACAAGATTGTGAGATTCTCGAAGCCCAAATTCCGCTCACATAAAGAATTCTATATGTATCAATGCATTAGAGTCGAGTTGTTTGAATCAGCAATTTGGAAATGGAAGCTTTTGGACGAAGTGAAGTTGCCTCATGAAGAGTCCCTTCATCACATGACAAAAGTATCCGTAAATGGCTCATTTCATTGGCTCACTTGGAAGGGAAACATCTTTGCATTTGATATAAAAAGGGAGAGTCATTGTTTGTTCCTACTTCCCCTACCAGCCTCTGAGGGGAATGATAACAAAGATATTATACTTACTGATTACAAAGGAAAGCTCGTCATGACCTGCATCGATATGGAGAAAAATTTCATGGAAGTATGGATCATGGAGGATCATGACAGAAAACAATGGAGCAAGAGGCATTCGATAAACACAGGGGTTTTAACAAGAAAACAAAACCCACATAAACCCCTTAGCCTTCTGCAATGCTGATGGGAGAATACTTTCATGATGTGATATTCCTCAACTTTAAGACTGGGCACATTGACATGCTACGATTAGGAAGGGGTCTGCTCCATGGGTGCTTCCCATTCCAGCTCACCTTTGCCACCAAGGAAAAATCATAGTTAGATCATTGCCCAAGACATGATCATCTAGGCGGAATAATCTAGAGGAAAAGTTGAAGAATTGCAAGAACTTTGAAGATTAAGTCCAAAAGATTTGTGAGCAAGAGACAAGCAGATTTTGTGAAGAATGATACCAATGGTCATATCATCAACAGGCCATCACTAATGAGTGATAACAAGACGTGAATGACCGATGAAGAAGCTGCTTAGAAATGTCATGTTGTCAATTGAGTTGTCCGTCATTTTGGTTTTGGGATCACATCTCATCTTTTAATAGATTATGTTTTGTTCTTAATCTTATTATTATTTTGAAATAAGAAGATGTTTCTTTCAAAATTTATTTTGGCGAAATATTTTGATCAAACTCCAACGAGCGATTAAGGCTAATCAATCTTGAAAGTTTAAAAGTATTTTGATTGCAGAAATGACTCGATGCTTGTTAAAATAATATGGGGTGACCAAACAGATTTTGAGCCCACACATGAAGCTGAACCATAAATCATGTAGCTAAGTTTTAGCAGTATGCATAATGACACGTAGTGGATTCGGTAGTTATGGACTTGTGAATCATGATTCTTACAAATCCAAATCACCACACTGGATGATGTCAAAATTTATCGGTTCTAACCAACCTTGCTTGAAATGAGAAAAGGTCATCTTTGATATCCCCTCACTTTCTAAAGATATTTATCCTTTGCAAACCCATTTTGAGCCTGATAAAATATTTTTTTTTAAAAGAAACCCTAACCAGGATGACACCCCACACTGGGAGCAAATAAGAGATTTATGTTAGCAAAGATGAGGACAATGTTAGAGTCAATTGATAAAGGGAAGGCTTAGAACAAAAGTCCTATGTTTGAAAGAGAGCTAAAAGAAAGAAGACCTAGACTGGGGGCATGTTAGAAAACTGTGAGAAAGTCTATGTGAAAGCCATAAATTTTTTTTTTTGAAAATTGCCTACACTCAAAGGCAGGTTAAAGATAAAGGAAGGAGAATGCCTATTGAGTCTAGAAAAGACAAAAGAAGTTTCAATCAAGGAAAGATACAACAAATATCAAAAGTCGATACAAAAAAAAATTTTGAGCTACAAACATGACTTTTGGCATCCATGATAAAGCCCCTAATGTTATCAGATGATTGAGATTGATTATTCATCAAAGAAAAGGTTGGATTTGCATTATGACCTATGTTAAGAGAATTCTAATATTTGAGGTTAATAAGGTTATATGTCACTTTCTCTACAAAGACAACAAGATAAAGAGAAATGATGAATAATTGATGTTGATCCTAGGTTTTTGAAACCCTCAAACACCTTTTGAGCCTGTAAAATTCCTTTCTTTCATAACCATAAACCATAGCCTACATTACGTGCTTTTAAAAGCCTTTTCGATCGAGTAAGCAATTTGAACTGATAAATGGCGCTCTCAAAGCTTGAAGAACTTTTCCATAAGGGTCGTGACTTCATGGATTAAGCTACTTGTTATTATGCATGCTGATAAAATAAGTGCTAAAAAAAAAGAAGAGAAACAACCTTTCTTGATAAGGCCTGAGTTCTAACTTTTGCATCTTGTTTTGAAATTCCCAAAAAGGTCACCTCATCACAGACTATCAAAAGATATACCCAAGATTAGATATTAAAATTAACATAAAGAACCATGGAAAAAAGCCATTTTAATCTTTCAACGGGTCAATTTCTGTTTTCAAAATACAAGATAATCAAAGGACTACATGTATTGAATGACGCGTGTTGGGTCTTTGACCAATGAAGCTTGAATTTAAAAAAATAAAAAAATAAAAAAAAAATACTGACATCTTTCTGATTTCATTTCAACAATTAGACTTTGAAATAGACATGATCTTTGAAATATAAGAGTTGATTCTCGAACAAGAAAGATTGTCAAACAAAAAGAGCACAGATCGAGTTTGCAAAATCCTTGACAGAAGTGACATCAATACTTCTCGACACTTCTTGAAAAGTTGAGCAGCAGGGGGCAATATAGTGGACCCTAAGAAGGAAAAACAAGCAGTATTCAGATCAGCTAGGGGGCAATGAAAAAATGATTAAATGATGAATAAGTGAGGCTGAGGACAATGGTGTTGAAAGGAATATAATCAGATGAACGAGCACAAGAGGCAAGTCAATGGCTGATTAGCAATCTAAGATGAGGACCATACTAGAAAACCTCTTGATGAGTACTGGTAGGATGTACACAACTAATCAAAGAACGATTCTCGAAAGAATCTAGGAGATGAAATGATTTGTTAAGCTCCTTTATGATGAATCAAACAACACCACACTCGAGGGCATTGTCAAGCTTGATAAACAGTGAAACCAATAATCATCGAAGACAACCTATGATAGGCGCTGCATTTATAGTGGAGTGGATGACTAACACATGAACGGGCCAGTACATGGAAAGAGCAAATAAGGCTTTTGGATAGCAAACTAAGGCACCCTATGATGATGGAACATCAAAGAGGAGGGACCTATATTTCAAATCAGGTAAGGATGCATGCATGTCATCTAACCTCAAAGCATTGCACACATATTTTTATTCGTTACAGGAAAATCCTCAAAGAAGTCTAGCAAGATTGAAAAAAAAATAAAAAAAAATCATTGAGCTGATAATAACAGAGAATCATGGATTGTGACCCTTGGACAGGAAGAAGATGAGATAAACCTTACTGTCAGGAAAATCTCAAAGAAATGAGAAGATCAAATTTGTCATCATGAGGAGTCTTCAGGTCAACCCCGCAATAAGAAAGCACCATGTTTTCCAACCTTGTCATCAAGAAAAATCTAGTTAATTTCAGTAATTAGGAAGGACAGATGTCAACCCTGCAATTAGGAAGGATAGATGTCAGTCTTGCAAAATCACAAAAAAAAAAACAAAAAAAAAGAAAGCATCAAGTGAAAAGTTTGATCAAACCTTATCATCATGAAGAAAAATGACAAGAACCCTACCATTAGGAAATTCTCAAGAAGAAGAAGAAGAAAATAAAGGAAGCAAGTTCAAACCTTGTCAACAGGAAGAACACAGATTTTGGTTCTGGTTAAAGGGGATCGTCAGATGGGATCTCAGGTTAGCCCAACCACACAGATTTTGGTTCTGGTTAAAGGGGATCGCCGATTGGAATCTCAGATTAGCCCAACCATACAGATTTTGGTTTTGGTTAAAGGGGATCACCAAATGGGATCTTAGGTTAGTCCAACCACACACAGGATATTGGTTCTGGATAAAGGGGATCACCGGATGGGATCTCAGGTTAGCCCAACCACTCAGATTTTGGTTCTGGTTAAAGGGGATCGCCAAATAGGATCTCAGGTTAGCCCAACCATACAGATTTTGGTTCTGGTTAAAGGGGATCACCGGATGGGATCTCAGGTTAGCCCAACCACTCAGATTTTGGTTCTGGTTAAAGGGGATCGCCGGATAGGATCTCAGGTTAGCCCAACCACACACAGGATAATGGTTCTGGTTAAAGGGGATCGCCGGATGGGATCTCAGGTTAGCTCAACCACTCAGATTTTGGTTCTAGTTAAAAGGGATCGCCGGATGGGATCTCAGGTTAGCCCAACCACACACAGGATATTGGTTCTGGTTAAAGGGGATCGCCGGATGGGATCTCAGGTTAGCCCAACCACTCAGATTTTGGTTCTGGTTAAAGGGGATCGCCGGATGGGATCTCATGTTAGCCCAACCACACAAAGGATATTGGTTCTGGTTAAAGGGGATCGCCGGATGGGATCTCATGTTAGCCCAACCACACAAAGGATATTGGTTCTGGTTAAAGGGGATCACCGGATGGGATCTCAGGTTAGTCCAACCACACAGATTTTGGTTCTGGTTAAAGGGGATTGCCGGATGGGATCTCAGGTTAGCCCAACCACAAAGATTTTTTGTTCTAGTTAAAGGGGATCGCAAGATGGGATCTCAGGTTAGCCCAATCACACAGAGGATTTTAGCTTTGGTTAAAACGAAATTTGAAAAAAAAAAGAAAAAAAAAGAGAGAATTTAGAGGAGTGTCAAGATCGGGTTATCAAGATAATCAAGTTCCTGTTTGAAAGGAGATTGCGGTAAAGATAAAATTTCAGATCAACCAAGTTTTGAGAAGATCAAGATTGAAAGTTCAGTTTTGTTTATCTTTACAAAACTTACTACGCAAAGTCTTTGCTCCGTAAGCATTTGTTGTTACCCATTTTTGGGTTCCCAGACAAAATGAGAAAATACAAAAAAAAAATATTCGAAAGAAATCCAAAAAAATAATAGGAGCGAGAAAAGGATTTTGGAATGCCGAAAAATGGCCAAAACTTGGTTAAGGAGGTTCAAAAATGCAAAAGGTTGAAATTTGACAGTATATCATTGACTGGTAAGGGCACTATTGACAAAGAAAATTCAATTTGAAGAAGAAAAGTTCAAAATCAGATGTTTATGGATTAAATTAAATTTTATCTAAGGTTTAATTGAATTTATGAAGGGTTTGATTGCAAGAAAAATTGATTTTAAGTCAATTTAGGCTTTTATTGGAAGAAATTAAAGTTCTGGGGTCCAATTATAATTTTGAAAAATTGATTTGGTCAAATCAGGGGCTTAATTGCATAATTATTGAAGTTTGATGGCCAAGTAGGGATTTAATTGAAACAATCTGAAACCAATGACCAAACCGGGAAAGGCGCTAAAATGAAGGGATCCAATTACAATTTATCTGGAGGGTTGATTACAAAATTGCAAAAACATCCAAGGACCAAATCAGGAATATGCATTTTGAATTAGCAAATGGCGTCGTTTCCTTGACAACTGTTGATCACCTTCTTCATCCGCAACGGTTTCAACAGTGAATGAGCGCTATTAATGGAGCCATTTCAGCAACAAAAACAGCATATTGCTTCAATTATGGGGAATGTTTCACGGCTACTATTCCTCTACATGCCGTTACCAAGTTGGACATTGCACTGCAGGCCATTCTTTGGCTTATAAAAGCCAGAGAAAGTCGATGAAAAGGGGGCGAAACGAGAGGGAAAACTAGAGGGGAATGACAGAGGAAAGAAAAAAAGAGGGGAGAGTGCCGCACCAGCACTGCCAACGCCATCGTCAGCTCATCATCTTCTTCGTCCAGTAGCCACTGCCATTCTCCAACACAACCGCACCAGCACTGGACAACGGGAAAAAAAACCCAGAAAAGGTGACGAACAAGAAAGTAGAGAGAAAGAGGAGGAAACAAGAAGCCAGTAGACGAGGATGGCATCACCATCAACTTTCCCTTCTCCAGAACCAGGAACCAGATCGAGCAAGACAGGGAGTGGCATCATAGCTTCTTCTCAGAATCCCAGCGACAAGCTCAGGAGGGATTTCCCCCAGCAATGGTTGTTAACCAGGTAAGCTTCTCATTCTTTCTCCTTCCGTTTATAATTGCACAAACACTATGCAGGTGCAATTTAATTACATTGTGGCTGTAGCAGGCGTGCGTGAATTGTTCACGCACGCTTCCGTTTAAAAGCCAGTCGAGTCACTGGTTTAGGCCAGTGACCTGGCCAGGCTTATGAGGTCCAGCCCGAGAAAAAAAACATTTCTTCAAAAATTATTTTAAAAAATATGATTTTTTGCAAAATTTTTACTTCATTTTGATCAATATCGGTTTGTATTTTTATATTGTAAAGATATAAATCTGGTATTAAAATACTTGGTTTTCGTTAAGACATTAAAAAATAAAAATAAAAATATATTTTTGTTTTCATGCATACGGCCAAGTCTCTCAAAAAATAAAAATAAAATAAAAATTCATCATATTGTATTTTCATATAACAAAGAAAATTTCAAAAAATATATATTAGCATGCATTTTAGCTTTAATAACCAGTTTATTAAAGCCACGAGAACTAGGCCAATATTTCAAAAATTCCAAAAAAAATATTTTGTTTTTTTTTCTTTTAATATCTAGGTTTACAACCTTATACGTAAGATGTATTCTGGATAATAAATTCTTTTTTTGACGACAAAACACTTAGGTTTTATCCGATAAGATAAGGATCTCCTTACCGAGGAGGACTCCTCTTAAACCTTAGACGGACCAACAACTAGAAAACACAACAAGACCTTAGATTTTATCAGACAATTAAACAATGCAGCCTACCTTAGGTAGGACGTATTTGGGGTGCTAAAACCTTCCTTTTACGCAATCAGTCCCCGTACTTGATCTCTGTGACCAGTTAGGGTTCTTAGTGACCAAAACACTAGGTGACGACTCCCATTCCAATATTTCCACTAATAAAAGACAAGAATTCATTGTCTCCCCATATTTGACAGATTAATACAAGATTTTGAGGGTGGATGTTTTCGCCGCGACGCCGCACACGTGCGACACCAACTTTTCAGATTCTTTTGAATTACAACATGAAAAGTTGGGATAATGTTCTATGAATACACGCAACACATGATTCATTAAACACATAAACATACTAGGTGCATTTGTAAGTCCAAACAACATTACTAACCATTCATACAAACCATGCTTCATCTTAAATGTTGTTTTCCACTCATCACCTTCTTTCATCCTAATCTGATGGTACCCACTTTTCAAGTCAATTTTAGAGAAAATAGAGGATCCATGTAACTCATCTAACATGTCATCAAGTCTAGGAATGGGATGTCTATATTTTACCGTTATGTTGTTGATGGCTCGATAATCAACACACATCCTCCATGTTCCATCAAGGCTTTTCACTCTAATAATCTCACTACGCCTTTTACCTCACAACTTGCTTTCTTTTGGTTCTTTAGGAATGTTCGTTAGTTTCACAGATTTAACACACAATGTCTCGAACAGATTTTAATTGACATAAGATTTTGTAACCATGTTTTAGCTTTATCTTTTAATGAAAAAGGAAAAAGCTTTAATCTGATGGTGTTTATGCTACAATTTAAGTCATTATACATGTTACAAACTTTTTCAAATTCTCTCAAATGCAAGTATGGATTTTCTAGATCTAAGTCATAAAAAGTAGGTAAAAGTTAAATAATGTCTGTCTTAAAATTGAAGTGAGATGTATCAGGAGGGAAAACTATACATGATTGTGCACTTGTTCTTGTTGGATTCATATGGTCTCTCAGTGTTCTAACACGATTATTCTCATTATGAAGTGACTGGTTATCCTCTTCGACCATGTTTTTAGATGAAGATGAAGATTTCCTAGAAAGTCCACCACTTAATGTGCGTGATCAAACTCTCATGCAAGTGTAGAAAGAGAAGAAAAAGAAAAAGGAAAAAAAAAGTTAGATAAGAGAAAAGTGAAAAGAAAAAATAAAATAAAATTTATACAGTAATTTACCTCCCCAGCAACAACGCCAAAAACTTGACACGATCAAAGAGTTGATGTCTTATCCCAAGTGCAGAAGTGTCAAAGTAATAAATAATCAGGCAAGACCGGGGTCGAACCACATGGAGGTCAACAATATATCAAAGAGTTAAAGAGATCTTTAAGATGTGAGATTAATGTGATGATTAAACAATGATAAAAAACAGTTGTCAAGATTAGAGAGTCCACTAATGGTATTAGAAATAAGTATAGTATAAACTCTTTTTATTACTCAATCGGAAACCACACACAAAGGAGGTTCCAATCGAATGATTTATCCTTAATAGTTCATTATAAATTTTTACATGATCATATTAATTATCTTATTTTAGTAACATCATACTTTTAAATATTGTCAGGAATTCATGATGCTAACTTATGTTAACAACAAATCAAGTTCCTCTCATAACAACGATGCCGACCAAAGACTATGAAGGATCAAGCATTTGATGTACCAAGTGTTCTACAACACAAATCTAGATTAATCATTTAACAAGCAATGTATTAAGAATTAGTAAGATCAAAAGATGATACATATTAATAACAAACTTTCTTGGATATAAACATTGAAGTCCATGTTGAGTTTATATTATACATATTCTAACACCATTAGTGAAACCTTTTCACCTTGACATAATTAACTTAGCTAGACATAATGAAGAAGAAGAACATAAATAAACAAGATAAGAACATAATTATGATATAAGTTAACTAAGAGTAGTAAAGGAAATGGAAAGCATAAACAAGAGATTAATGAAAATAAAACTTGAACATTACAAAGAGAGAGCAAGCAAGAAAATAATCTTGATCTGAAAACCAAGATGCCTAAATAAATGGCAAATGCCTCCTTTTATAGGCTAAAATTTGAAACTATTCATTTGGTAATTGATTATTGATGTAGTGGCCAACTATTGATTTAGTGAACTTGGTGGACAGCAACACTCAAGCATTTTGGCTGGATGAAATGACATTGATGCAATCAGAATTTGGCAAAGTGTTCTTCATGAAAGTTGTTGGACATCATCTCCTCTTTCCACCCATAACATTTCAGAGCATTTGGATCACTACAGCTCGAGATATGGCTAAAATATTGAGTAGTGCTTCTGGTGGACGTGGTGGATAGTCCTCAAGCTCTTGTTTGGATAAAATGTCATTGCTAACATCAAAACTTGAGTAGGTGGTCCCCATGAAAGTTGGAATCTATATCATCTTTCCACCAAAAGAAGAATGAGCTCATTTGGACTTCTAGAACCCGAGATATGGATTGAACACTGAACAGTGTCTAGGTTGCAGGACAGATTCAGACTTCTCTTTTGATGCTAAGATTTGAACTTCAAAACGGTAGAATTGAGTCTTAGACCAGCATCTCTTTTATAAGCTTGGCCCTTTCTTTGTCCTTTCACTTTCAATAGTTACTCACATCAATCAATCATTTGAATTGTGAGATATGCTTGCATTTAAATAAGCATTTACCATAAATTAAAGCTATCTTATATTAACAGACTTGTTATTATAAAACATGCTTAAGTTAGGGAATTTAATGATACTTTAAGTGCAATATGATGATATAAAGTCTTAATGAGAATGCACTTTTAAGTACTAATCACTGGTCCACATCACACATCCTTGTAGAAAAAGGATCCTTGCTAAAAAGAAACTCCAAGTCATAAGAAAGTAAATAACAAAATTCGTATAACCTATTCTGACCTATATCGTAAGGCATTCCCGAACTTTGATTAACCTGAACTTTTACCTCAATATATAACAATATTCCGGGAAACTCTAGGTAAAATTTTCAGCTTGATCCAATGGTCGAATTGAGAATTATAATTGTTGCAATAAAACTAGAAAGCATGCACAATTATGCTAGAATCCAAATTTAATTGTTCAACCTTTTTTTGGATTGTATCAGGTTTTTATTAGAAGTTTTGACTAGAAATTCATAAATTAGAGTTTATTCTCACGTGTCTTCTAATTTTAAGGACCGATGTAGTCTTAGTGTGTTCTTTTAAAATAACTTTAACAAGACAATGAATTTTTCATATTATCAGCACGATTAAATTCAAGTTTATTTTTACATGTCTCTTAAATATTGGGACCAATGTAGTCTTAGTTCATTCTTTTAAAATGATTTATATTAAGACAATGAATTTATCATATTATCATCAAATTTAAACTTGTAATTTATCCTACGAGTCTCCTAAAATAGGGACTAACATATGCCTTATAATTTTAAAAATGATTTCAAAGTAAATTAACAAATTTTCCTACAAAATTTTGCTAAAACCAAAAGTTTTGATTGGATTTGGATTATTAAATAAATCTAACAAGTCTTTTATTTTTAAGGATTAAGGATTGATGTTCAATAATAAAAAATATTTTAAATTGATAAGTTTTTTATTTTTTAGTACCGATGTCAAATCTTTATTAAACCTCATGAATGATTTATAAATAAATTAAGAAATTTAATGGAAATTAAAAAGGTATATTTAAAAGAAAAAAACATTTAGTAAAAGGTAACTTTTTATGTGAAAGAAAATAAGGATGATATTAATCTTCCTTTAATGATAATAACTCCTTACTTTGAATTTCTGATAGGATTTATAACTTCATTAACTAACTAGGTGGCGAGTTGATTTTTCAATTATTCCTATTATTTATTTTAGAAAGTCCAATAATCATCATGTAGGGTATATGTGGCACCATGGAATTAATTGAAGCTTATGCAGAGACATGTAGCAGCACACCATGGCAATTAATCCAATGTGCTTCAGCATGAAAGAAACAACACTAAAAAGACAACACAACCCCAAAGTAGAAAGAAGTGGGAGAAGAAGAGACTGAGAGAAGCAGAGAACTTGGAGGAACAGCTTTGATTGAGAGACGGAGAGGTTGATTTAGATTGAGAGATTGAGAGGGTGAGTGGTTATGAACTTTTGTTAGCTTAGGTAGGGAGGGGGGCGGCTGGTTTGCTAATGGTTGTGGTTATGAGCAAATTTTTTTAGTTTATAGGACCCCGGCATTTTAGTAATTTTCAGACCAGTATGGTTCAGTCTTTAAAAACTGCATCCAACCAAACCGAATGTTTTTTAAAGTTTATTTTTACGATTAGGTTTTTTCATTATTTTTTTTTCGGTTTAATAAAAATAAGAAAAGAGTTAAAACGGTAAAAAGCGAGTCAACCATCTATCCATGGTTTGGCGTCTGAGAATGCAGAGAGTCTAATAATAATAAAAATAATGTTCATCAACGCCAAACACAAATAGACTCCCTTTTCCTTGCTCGATCTATTCGCATTCCAAAATCCCAAAAGGTGAACATAACCACCCTGCCTGCCTGGGGCCTGAGCTCATATTTCTGGTCTTTCAATATTTCATCCATCCATCTTTAAGCCGAAAAATTGATTTCTTTCTTTCTTTCTTTGATTGAGTTTGTTTTGATGGGACTTTGTTGGAGCAATCGAATCAAGTCTTATACTTGTTCTAATACGGGTACCTACCTACCTTTCTTTTCTTTCCTTTGTTTTTTCTAGTACGTAGTATATCTTATTCAATGCTTGATCTGGATTTATTTCTCTTTCTCTTTCCTTTTTTTCTGTTATTTGTGTGTATTATCTTCATTTAGCAAGTGCATATGTATATATTCACAGTCAAAATGGGTTTTTGACATTCAAGTTCAATCTTCAAAGCTTTTTTTTTTGTTCTTTCTTTAGCATTTGTTTTCCAAATAAACTTGTATAACTTGTTTAGATAAGTTATATTCCATGAATAGTTATAACAATTTGTCAAATGTTCTGTTAAAAAAAATAAACAATTACCATGGGATGGATATTAACAAATATAATATTAAAAATGCTTTGTTAAAAACATGTTAATTCTTCATTGCCTCTACTTGTTATATTCCTGGTGAACTTAAAAATGGTTTATCACAATTTTAGCAATTCAGTGTAGAACATGTTTTATTTATTTATTTTTTTGTCTGAAGGTTTGAGTTCAAAATGCGGAAGCAGAAATGGGAAAACTTTGAGTAGTTCTAGTAGCAAAGTGTCGATAGTTTCTGTACCCCAAACACCTCGGAGTGAGGGTGAAATCTTGCAGTCTTCGAATTTAAAGATCTTTACCTTCGGTGAGCTGAAGACTGCCACTAGAAATTTCCGACCAGACAGTGTATTAGGAGAAGGTGGTTTTGGGTCAGTTTTTAAAGGGTGGGTTGATGAACACTCACTTGCAGCTACCAGACCAGGCACCGGTATGGTGATTGCTGTGAAGAGGCTAAACCAAGAAGGGTTCCAGGGTCACAGGGAATGGCTGGTCAGTGATATATTTTCGTCTCTTAACTTCTTACTAGTTTTTGGTGATCAGTTTTTTTTTATCATTCCTTAGATATTTGTAGGATATTTATGCCTATAGGCCATAGATTTTTATGGTAGAAAGATAGGTCTCCAGTTGCCCATTTTGGTTATTTGATGATATTGGTGAAGCCAGCGTTAATTGTTCTGCAGTTTTGATAGTATAAGAATCCTATCCTCGTGCCTGATGTCCATTTTAATATTTTGTGAAATAGTGCCTTTTACTTACCTGAAATGTTTGAAAACGCTGCTGTGAGCAAAAAATTGACTCATGTCGTGCCTTTGGACATGTAGGCAGAAATCAACTATCTTGGGCAATTCCAACACCCTAATCTTGTTAAGTTGATTGGTTACTGCTTAGAGGATGACCATCGTCTTCTGGTTTATGAATTCATGCCCCGTGGCAGCATGGAAAACCATTTATTCAGGAGTGAGTTACTCATGTTCTTTTATTAACAGGCTTTTTTGGTGTCTCTTATTTGTGAAGAGCACCATAATCCCATACCCACTGCACCCTGTTTGTTATATGTTGTTGAATTATTAAATATATTGCAAAACAGGAGGGTCTCACTTCCAGCCACTTTCCTGGAACATTCGAATGAAAGTTGCACTTGGTGCTGCAAGGGGGCTTGCCTTTCTTCACAGTGCTGACGCAAAAGTCATATATCGTGACTTCAAGACGTCTAACATCCTACTTGATTCGGTATGTACCTGACTAGCATCTTCTTATAATTTCTCTCTTATCTTTTCTTATATACATATATATCTTACGGTAATGTAGCTGAATCTGTGGAGACTTGGGCTTCATTCGGACTCAGATTTTGAGCTGCCTCTTTTGCTCTATATTTGCAGAACTACAATGCAAAGCTTTCTGATTTCGGTTTAGCCAGGGATGGACCAACTGGCGATAATAGTCATGTATCTACTAGGGTGATGGGAACCCATGGATATGCAGCACCAGAGTATTTAGCCACAGGTACTATTTTCTGTTTGTGGCTTCTTATGCACAACCCTTGATTCTTATGAACCTGATTGGCTTGTCAATTGCATCAATTTACTGTACTTATTTGTATCTTTTATATATGCACTCGTTTCATTTTTTAAAGCAAGCAATCCTGTATTCTGGCACTGCTGATTCTATCTCTTTGTTCTGCGGCACTTCTTCTGCTATTATGATACAGCAGAAATATCTTCTTCTTTATTTTCTTATCATTAATTGCATTTTTTTTTTTAATTGAGGTCATTTGACTCCAAAGAGCGATGTATACAGCTTTGGAGTTGTACTTCTGGAAATGTTATCTGGTCGACGGGCTATAGACAAGAACCGGCCATCTGGTCAGCACAACCTGGTGGAATGGGCCAAACCTTACCTGACAAACAAGCGTAGAGTTTTCCGTGTTCTGGATACACGTCTTGAAGGCCAGTATGTACCCAGTCGGGCTCAAAAGCTTTCTAACCTTGCACTTCAATGCTTAGCTGTGGAACCGAAGTTCAGGCCAAATATGGATGAGGTGGTAATGGTGTTAGAGCAGCTTCAAGAACAAGTAAAGGACATACCAAAAATTTCCCATAAAGAGCACAATTTAAAAGTTCGTGGGGGTGCCAATGGTGGACAGATTGCTTATCCCAGGCCTTCGGCATCCCCACTTTATGCATAAGAGAGTAAAATTTTTGAAGTTGTTAATATGCTGTCGTTTTAGAGTGTGAACAGGTTTTCTTGAGTTGAGGCATGTGTGCTAAAACCATGCTTGTTCAAGGAGTGTACAGATTTGTTTTGCTTTTTGCGTAAAGTATTTAAGGTTCCATGCATTGTCTTTTGGCGAACAGAAGTCAGAATCATGGAATCCACATAGATTTGGATGATGCTGCGATATTGTTATACCTGCAAGCAGCTGCAGAAATGCCGAGTTCATGAAAAATATGGTTGAGCTTATTTCTGTATTCCATTTATTGCTTTAGAATTAGGGCGAGCATGTTATTGGAGATTGGATTTTATGACTCGGACGTCGGAACAAATGGGATGCAGGAACCATTTTAATTATCTTGAGATTTCCTGGCAAAAGCGAAATTTGTCCTTTTTTTTTTTATTCATTTAAAATCCTCAATCAAATAGTCTAATGAAGAATCTCTTATGTTAACATTATTGATTGGAATGTGAAAATTTTAATAATGAAATCTCGACGAACATTTCAAAATATTTTAAACGTTAAATAAAGATATCATTTGATCTTCCTGCGCTTACATAACCAATCTTCCGTTGTCTTCCAAGCACACGGTATAGTAAAAAAATGGGAGACCAAAGAGTTGGTTTCTAGTTTGATGTAATATGGTGCAACAAGTTTATGAGTAATTTGTCCATGTTCCTCATGAGATTTCAACTCGGATTATCACCAGACCTATGTATCTCACAAGGTAAGAATTTGACACTCGAAACAAAACTTTTGTTAGTACAGATTACAACTCCACTTGGATCCTACCGCGTCTCTTTTCTTGCCAAATTCAATGATGTGGGTTGTAATGCCTTTTTAAATCCGGCTGTCCGCCTTGACCTGGCTTCTTAGGTTTCTCTGGATGCTCACAGCTTTCCAGGAAGCCAACTTCTTTCCACAGATTGGGCAAGGGGCGTCTTAGGTTTCTCTGGATGCTCACAGCTTTCCAGGAAGCCAACTTCTTTCCACAGATTGGGCAAGGGGCGGACCAAGTAATGGTGGGTAAGTAAATAATACTTGAAAATAGGAAAACAAGAAAATTTAACTTCTCTTATTCAGAAATTCTGAGTATTTGTAGTTATACTTACAAACGTAATGAATTTCCAGGAAATTGGGAGGAGAGAGCAAGGTAATTTATTCTAACCATATTCCATTTTTTTTTTAGTATGCAAAGTTACCATTCTATATTTACCGAAACTTGATTTGTATTCTATTTCATTCAAAGATTTCTTTCACACAGGACACAGAGTATGAGAAAATAAACATATTGCGAAAATAAAATTTCCTTTTCCTTTTTCTCTTGATGAGTGGCCAATGTAAACGATAGACAAACGTATTAAGAAATATACATTTCTTTCTCCATGTTTTCTCAATCAATCACGGGATCTTCAGAGACTGTAATGGTATCTTGTTACTTGGAACATGAACAAGATGCATGTTTTCAAAATAATCTGAAGACATCATCTCACAGCATAGGGATAATGCTAACAAGGTTTATATGTGCTTCGCAATTCCGTTCCAATTCAGATTCAGATCGAAGGAGATCTCACGTTTTCAAAATGTGGTTATCAGACCGCCAATTCCTAAGCAAATTATTGCAACCCAAAACAGGGTTTCAAAGCAAGGGGAGTGATGCAAAAGACCAAATATTACCAAAGGATAAATTAGAGGTACCAATTGGGTCTCTTATAAGATTTGAAATTAAGAGGATCCAAAAAAATTTGATTGAGATGATTTTGACCATTTGAGTTAACAAGTAGCAAATATATCAAACTAGATCCATGTATATTGTTTGGGCTATATTTGAAGCTACAAGAGGAATTTTGTTTCAATTCTAGTGGGTTGGAAACTAAATGATGCAAACCTCTTGATCACATAGTTAAGCAACTCTCAACGAAGTAAACAACAATCCGAAAAGTTAAAAATCAAGTTTGATAGAACCTTGACCTAGAGGTAACCCTGTACCTAAAAACCAAAGGTATTGAAAAAAGACTTGGACCTAGAAATAACCTTGTATCTAAGAATCCTGAGTATGCGAATGACATCTCGAAGACAGTTAATCTTTGATAAGTCAATGCATGATCTTTGTCCCTGCAAAGAAAAGTTGTTTTACCACAAATAAACAAAAGAAAAAAAAATGGATAAGGTAAGTATATTAACCAAAAAGAAACAAAATAACAGCAAAGGGGCAAACCCCACATAGCTCAGAGGGGTGGACAAAACCCCACCTAACCTAAAGCAACAAACAAGAAAACAAGGGCATACCTCGGAGAGAGGCTAAGAGGACATGTCTTCCAAACCTAAACAAAAAAAAAAATCAACAAGAAATAAAAATATCATCAGAAGATCCCTATGAAATATGAAGCCATCTATTAGTATCTAAAAAGGGCATATTAAGAAGAAGATTAACTTTAGAAACAATAAAATGAACTATATCGCTATAAACAATCGAATTGTTGCGAAGAGCCTCACCATGGAGTCGAGCATTCTTCTCTCTCTTAATGTAGTCAACTGCAACAACTAACATCAATCTAGTTATCAAAGATTTAAGAGAGCTACCTCCACCCAAAAAAGAGAGCCATGAAATGATATTGATCCAAGATCAACACCTAAAAGGAATGAGGCATTTAGAAAAAAGATCATAGCAAATGCAATGAGAGAACGTGTGATGTGGACCAGCCTAGAAACACCAGCAATGACCCATTATATATATCAAATGGTCCAATGACTCGGTCCACGACAAAGGAATTGAAAGAGGCATTGAATGCATTGGTTTTGAACGTTTCAACCAAGTCAGAATTGAAAGGTCCATAAGAGTATAAAGAGGAGACCCTAGTACATCTTATCCATGTGCAAGAGGGGTCCAATACAACTTTATCTGGGCCATGAGGACAACAAAGGAAACAAAAGAATCCTACGACAGCTTGGAAACAACATGGGTGGCCACCTTTTCCTTTTGTTTCTAGGATTAAGGGGCTGCTTGGAAGGCTATAAATAAGTTTTGAATCAGTTCTGTAATATTTTACTTCCTTCTCTTCTTCTCATGGCAGAACATGGATTTAATATCATGGGCTTTATTTTATTTTGTTAGCTACAACCCAAGGTTTGTTTGGGCTTAATTAATAATTTGTTTTCAGTTAGGATCCAAGGCTTGTTTGGATTAAGTTATAGGCTTTTCAGTTTAGGGTTTTGGGTCAGTTTTGAGTGGACCACATATAAGTCCACATAAGGGGTCCATTAGGGTTTTTTTTAAGAACTATTTAAACTCATATAAGCCAAAATTTCAGCAGCTTTGATGATTATAACTTCTGAAGTTTTCAGTTTTACACGTGTGAGAGTGATTCTTGCATTTTTCAGTTCTTTTTTTTTTTTTGAACAAACTGAATTTGACTTATCGAAGATTAACTGGCTTCGTGGCGTCATTCTACTCATTCTAATAGTGTTAGTGCCTTGGAACAAGTTTTCATTGTGTCACACTCCTATCAAACCTATTTCGGCTTTCAGGGATCAGATCTCAATCTTGATTGTGGGTTGCATGACCATGTGATAACGAAGTTCGCATCAATTAGTATCAGAGCTAGGCTCTGAAACAAGGTCATATTCTTCTGTTATTTTTGTTTTTTTTTAGTGTTCCTTTAAGTTTTCCAGTGTTTGCGTTCATCTTCTTGTTCTTTGTGTCCGCGTCATCTAAGCAAAAACAAAAAAAAAAGGGTTATATTTCATCTTATTACTTCATATTATGTCTATTGGGGGAAAAATCACATCATATATCCAATTTGAACTTATTTTGATATCGGTTGCTTGAGGTTTTAATTCGAAATTCAATTCTACCGCAGAAACACTACTCTTAGTGAACCATAAGAAAATTACCTTAGAATAAATTATAACTTCATATTATGTCTATTGGGGGTGATATAGCAACATATATAAAATTTGGGCTTATTTAGATATCGTTTGCTTGAGGTTTTCATTTGAGATTCAATTCTGCCGCAAAAACACTACTCTTAGTAAACCATAAGCAAACCACCTTAGAATCAATTGAAACTTAATATTATGTGTATTGGGGATGATATCAAAATTCGTACAGCCTCTGTTGACCTGTATTGAGATGCCTTCCCGAGCTCCGATTGACCTAAAAGTTTAACCCTAGGTAGGAAAACATGTCAGAAGACTCCACGTAAAATTTCAGCCCGATCCAATGGTCGGATTGAGAATTATGACTGTTGCCATAAAACTGGATAATTGCACTTTTTACATCAAAATCCGAATTTGACCTTACTTTGATCATATCAGATTGTGAAGGCATGCCACCATTGGAGGATAGTGATGGGATGAGTTAGCATTACCGGTTGAGGAGTTCTTGGTTATAAGGCGAACACTTCAGGTTCAGGTCAAGGAAGATGAGACTAATCAACAAAGGGAGAACATCTTTCATACTCGTTGTTATGTCCAAAGCAAGGTGTGTGGTTTAATTATAGATAGTGGAAGTTGTGTTAATGTTTGTAGTACCACCCTTGTTAGTAAACTGAATTTGTGTACTGTTAAGCGTGCTAAACCATATAGATTGCAATGGCTGAATGATAGTGGTGAAGTGAAAGTGACTAAACAGGTTGTGGTTCCATTTTCAATTGGGAAATATGTTGATGAAGTTCTGTGTGACGTGGTACCAATGCAAGCAAGTCACATCTTGGTGGGGAGACCATGGCAATATGATAGGAAGGCAATTCATGATGGGGTTAAAAATATGTATACCACTGTAAAAGATGGTGAAACCATCACTCTTTTATCTCTTACACCCAAACAGGTGTATGATGATCAAATAAAGCTAAAGAGTGAGCATGAGGCAATGGGGAGAGGAAATCAAGGTGAGGAACAAGGGGAGAGAAGACCATCAGATTGAGCTAGAACCCAAAACCACTACAACCCATTCGGCCACCCATCCAAACACAAACAAATATTCAGCCAACACTCCAAACAAATCAGACCATTCGACCACTACTCAAAAACACGCAAACCTAGCCGTGAGTGGAGGTAAGACAAGAGGAGTGAAGAAAGTCAGGAAGGGTGATGAGAATTGCGTGGAAAAACTAAAGAAACAGCCCAATTTTTATGCTAGAGAGGGTGAGGTCAAATCTACATTTTTCACTAACAAGCCAATGATTTTACTTGTGTACAAGGAGGGTTACTTTAATACTAATGATCTTGATCATATTGTGCCTAGTGTTGCTATTTCTTTATTGCAGGAGTTTGATGATGTGTTCTCCGACAATACTCGTAGCAGATTACCACCATTGAGGGGGATAGAGCATCATATTGATTTCATACCCGGAGCTTCAATTCCTAACCGACCAGCCTATAAAAGCAATCCCAAGGAGATAAAGGAGCTTCAAAGGCAAGTTGATGAGCTGATGGAAAAAGGATACATTCGTGAGAGTATGAGCTCGTGTGATGTACATCCATGTTCCACTTGTGCCTAAGAAGGATGGAACATGGAGGGTGTATGTTGATTGCTGAGCCATCAACAACATAACGGTAAAGTATAGACACCCCATACCTAGGCTTGATGAGATGTTAGATGAGTTACATGGATCCTGTATTTTCTCTAAAATTGACTTGAAAAGTGGGTACTATCAGATTAGGATGAAATAAGGTGATGAGTGGAATACAACATTTAAGATGAAGCATGGTTTGTATGAATGGTTACTAATGCTGTTTGGACTTACAAATGCACCTAGTACGTTTATGCTTTTAATGAATCATGTGTTGCGTGCATTCATAGGCAAGTTTGTGGTTGTGTATTTTGATGACATTCTGATCTATAGCAAGAACTTAATTGAGCATCTTGATCATTTGCGTAATGTACTTAGTGTGTTGCGTAGTGAGAAATTATACGCTAATCTTAAAAAGTGTGCCTTTTGCATGGAGGAAAATGTGTTTCTTGGCTATGTTGTAACTGCACAGGGTATCAAGATGGATGAGGAGAAAGTGAAGGCCATTCAGGATTGGCCTACACCCAAATCGGTAAGTGAGGCAAGGAATTTTCATGGGTTAGCTAGTTTTTACAGGTGTTTTGTGAAAGATTTCAGTATAATAGCTGCACCCTTGAATGAAATTGTTAAAAAGTCAGTTAGGTTTAAATGAGGAGAGGAACAAGAATTGGCTTTTGTTCTTTTGAAAGAGAAATTATGTTCTGCACCTGTTTTGGCTTTACTTGACTTTACGAAAGCATTTGAAATAGAATGTGATGCGTTTGGAATTGGAATAGGTGCTGTTTTGATGCAGGATGAAGATCTATTGCGTATTTCAGTGAGAAGTTAAGTGGAGCGACCTTGAACTATCCCACTTACGACAAAGAACTCTATGCATTGGTAAGAGCACTTGAGACATGGCAGCATTACTTGTGGCCAAAAGAGTTCATAATCCATTCGGATCATGAGTTCTTGAAACATCTGAAAGGACAAGGTAATTGAATAGGAGACATGCAAAATGGGTTGAATTCATTGAAACCTTTCCTTACATAATCAAGTATAAGCAAGGCAAAGAGAACATTACCCCAACTTTTACGTGCTGTAATTCAAAAGAATTTGAAAAGTTGGGAAGAATGTTTGCCTTTTGTTGAGTTTGCTTATAATAGAACTGTGCATTCGACCACTGGTTTTTCTCCTTTTGAAATTGTTTATGGTTTTAATCCACTAACTTCTATGGACTTAATTCCCTTACCTTTTGAAGAAAGGGTAAGTTTAGATGGTGAAAAGAAGGCAAAGATGGTGAGACAACTCCATGAGAGAGTTCAACTACAAATAGAGAAAAAGAACAGACTTTACGTTTCTAAAGCAAATAAGGGACGTAAACTAGTTGTTTTCCAACCCGGTGATTGGATTTGGGTACATATGCGTCAGGAATGATTTCCTAACCAAAGGAAATCAAAGTTAGAGCCTCGTGGTGATGGTCCATTTCAGGTTTTAGAGAGAATCAATGACAACGCATACAAAATTGACCTTCCAGGTGAGTATGGTGTTAGTGCTACCTTTAATGTTGCTGATCTTACGTTGTTTGACATAAATTTTGATTCGAGGAGAGAGTGGATGATGTGGACCAGCCTAAAAACAACAGCAAGGACCCATTACATGTATCAAATGGTCAAACACCAACATTGATAGAGGCATTGAATGCATTGGTTTTGAACGTTTCAACCAAGTCAGAATTGAAAAGTCAATTAGAGTACCAAGAGGAGACCCTAGTACATCTTATCCATGTGCAAGAGTGGTCCAATATAACCTTATTTGGGCCATAAGGTGAGGACAACAAAGAAAACAAAAGAATCCTACTACAACTTGGAAACAACATGGGTGGCGACCTTTTCCTTTTGTTTCTAGGATTAAGGGGCTGCACGGAAGGCTATAAATAAACCTTGAATCAATTCTGCAATATTTTACTTCCTTCTCTTCTTCTCATGGCAGAACATGGATTTAATATTAGGGACTTTATTTTATTTTGTTAGCTACAGCCCAAGGCTTGGTTGGGCTTAATTAATACTTTGTTTTCAGTTAGAATCCAAGACTTGTTTGGATTAAGTTATAGGCTTTTAAGTTTAGGGTTTTGGGTCAGTTTTGAGTGGACCTCATATAAGTCCACATAAGGGGTCCATTATGGTTAAATTTTCAAGAACTATTTAAACTCATGTAAGGCAAAATTTCAGCAGCTTTGATGATTATAACTTCTGAATTTTTCAGTTTTACACGTGTGAGAGTGATTCTTGCATTCTTCAGTTCTTGAACGAACTGAATTTTACTTATCGAAGATTAACTGGCTTCTTGGCGTCATTATACTCATTCCAATAGTGTTGGTGCCTTGGAACAAGTTTTCATTATGTCACACTCCTATCAGGTCTATTTCGGCTTTCCGGGATCATGAGGTTCGCATCAACATGCAATCAAAAAATAAGTGACCAGCATCTTCCTTACCACTCCTACATAAAAGGCACTGATTAACCTAAATGGAACCGCTGGACATGAGCTTATCTTGAGTCAAAAGGGCCTCATGAATAGCAAGCCATAAAATGAAAGAGAATCATGGGATAAGATGTTTATGCCATACAAGCTCCCACTACTCCATTTTGTTCTGTGACGGACGAATAGAATTCCAAACACTAAGAATGGAGAGAATACCTCCAGGAGTATCCTTCCAACAAACAATATCAGACTTCCTATCATCCGGGTGAAATAGTTTTGTCCCTAGAAACCTCTACCAAGGGACCCCAAGGATGCGAATTATCAAACCATAGAGAAGTGGAACAACCATCACCTACACAAAAGCATATAAACCTACAAACAAGACTGCGAAAACCAAGAATCTTCCTCCAACTCCAAGAACAGTTCCTAGGACAAATCCTACCTCGCAACAAGTACAAATGTATCCAAGATGACCAAATTGAATGAACCAATCTAGCGTATATAGCCCCATAAGTGTTTAACCATAACAGCTTGATTCCAAACCTCTAGATTTTTAACACTTAAGCCCTTACCTTTTTTGGTAAGAAAATCTTATCCTAAGCAACTTTAGCACCACTTGAAGCAATATTACTACTATTCCATAAAAAAGGATCTCAACAAAGAAATGATTTTCACAATAACAACCTTCAAAAGAATGAATAGAGAAGAAAATGGATTTGATAAGTTGAAGTCTACTCGTATATTTTCGATTCATACAAATCTTAGCCTTATCCATAATATTATCCATAAGGATGAAACAATCAGGAGATGTGAGTTTTGTACTAATAAGAGGAACACCATGGTACTTGAGAGCAACTTCCTTTCTTTATAACCGAGAACATTAAGAAGCTGCATATAGTATCAGGCTAAACACCACATAAGAATATATTACTCTTGTCATGGTTAGGAGACAAACCAGACAAAAGCCAGAATTGATCAAGACATACTTAATTAAGAAAACAGTACCCAACTCAACTTGTAAAAAATCATCAACAAAACAATCATCAATCATGAGAAACTTTCATAGCAAGAACAAATAGGTAAGACGACATAGGATCTCTGATGCGATCTAAGCAATACCAAAGGATATTGTCCACAAGGATGAAACAATCAGGAGATGTGAGTTTTGTACTAATAAGAGGAACACCAAGGTACTTGAGAGGCAACTTCCTTTCTTTATAACCAAGAACATTAAGAAGCTGCATATAGTATCAGGCTAAACACCACATAAGAACATATTACTCTTGTCATGGTTAGGAGACAAACCAGACAAAAGCCAGAATTGATCAAGATTATGCTTAATTAAGAAAAACGTACCCAACTCAACTCGGTAAAAAATCATCAACAAAACACGAGTAAGATGCTCCTTCTCATGAAGCCAATGAAGTATAAAGTCATTTTCTCCAACCATCCTACTCATCAAACATGAGAAAACTTTCATAGCAAGAACAAATAAGATGACGTAGGATCTCTCATGCGATCCAAGGAACACCAAAGGATCCATTGAAGGTTCCAGTTGATCTAATGACAAGGCTTAGGGCTAAGAGGTTGAGAGAGGCTTTCAATGGACTTCTTTGAGATACATAGGCTAGAGGATAATAAATAATGAAGAGCAAGCCTTGATTAATCTGATTCATGTTCAAGAGGGGCTTGTTGGTGGAACCAAGGCACACAAGTATTGGGATAAGAAGACTCAAATCAGACAGTTTGACCTTTCACTATTGTTTTGATCATATTTGGAGCTACAAGTTGAATTGTGATGTGGTTCCAGTCGGGCCGGAAACTACTTCCATATCTTTCATATATGACACGCCTTCTAATTCGTTAAGACAAGAGAACCATTCGTTTGAAATGGGCTTTGATGCTGCCAGCAGATTACGAAAAAAAACCAACCTTGTCTTATTTTAATTAGTTGGGCTATTGATTTATCTTTGTTTTGTGCGACAACACTTGTTTAAATTTCAGACTTGTTTATTTTATTTATTTATTTTAATAGTTTGGGCTAGTTTTAGCTTGGTTTAAGTATTACTTAAATTGGGTTTATGTGTGACCCATTAGGAAAACTAGAGTTACTTAGCTTTCTAGTATAAATACTCTTTGTAAAGAATATTTCAAAAAAAAAAGTTTTTGCATAATAAAAAAATATTTCTTATCTTGGTTCTTGATTGAACTTCAACTCTTCAAAGAATTGACTAATCTTTGCTAGTAATTTTATACTTCTTTTGATCATCTCTAGGTGTAAGCGTTGTGATTGGGTGGTTTATAGTCTTGTTACCTAAGAGAAAGTCTTTCATTATGATAAGCTCAATTTCATACTCAAACTTGAATTAGATAGATCTTGGGTTCACGAATTCCATTAAGTTCCGCTAGGGTTCGCATCAATCTCTTTGCCCTAACCTTCTACCACCAGTAAAGAAACTATGAAGCTATCTAATGATAGAGACTATATATTCAGCTATCCAGTTAACCATACAAGATCGAAAACCAAACATACAAAGAACAATCAATAAGAAGTCCTATCTAATTGAATCACAAGCTTTCATCAAGTCCACCTTCAAGGAACACTGAGGACCCCCTCTTTGATGATAATTATAAAGAAGCTCTTGGAATACTAAGATGTTGTCATTGATATTTTGCCCCTCTACAAGGTGTCTGGAATGCCAACCAAATCCAAAACCACACTTTTAACTCTATTAGCAATAATCTTGGCAATGTATTTTGCAAATGGTATTACAACAAGAAATAGACCCAAAATCCTTAACCCTTGAAGGGTTAGGAACCTTAGGAATTAAAGTTATTGTATTAGCATTCACTTGCTTGAGAAACCAACTAGACTTGAAGAACGACTAAACAACATTAATAGTGTTTCGACCAATAATACTCCAAGCTTTCTTAAAGAAACCAATACGAAACCCATCTAGACTGGGAGCCTTTTTATCCTCAAGAGAGAAAAGGACCTTCTGAATTTCATCATCATTAATCAGAGTTTTAAGACTCATGGTTTGAGAATAAGATAACCGCCAAGGAAGAGCGATACAAAGAAGAGAATAGTCAACACAAGAATCTGATTGAGATCCTCCTAAAATATTCTATAAGTAGTTAACAATGGTGTCATTTACCTTATTTGTATTAGTAATAAAAGTGTCATTTTCATCATGAATGAAAAGAATTTTGTTGTGGCAGTGATGATTCTTGACCGAGTTAAAGAAAAACTTTGAATTCTTATCCCTTAAATTCATCCATTAAACCCAAGATTTTTTTTGCCTAAGAAAGCTCTCCTCAGCTTAAGCAAGTCTCACATAATCTTTATAGACTTAGTATTATGAATATCTGAATCGAGAGGATTTCGCAGCACTAGACATTGAGCATCTTCCATGACCTTCTTGTCCATCATAACCCTCTTTGGAATCTTAGAAAAAAACTTCTTATTAAATTCTCACAAAACAACCTTAACATGCTTCAACTTCTTACACAAAATGAACATCAGAGTACCGATGACTTTCTCTTCCCAGGCCTTGGCAATAATCTGTACAAATTGAGGATGATCAGCCCAAAAATTAAAATACTTGAAAGGAACCTTCCTTTTAGGCTTTTCTACAAGGTTGACTAATATTGAAAAATGATTCAAGATACCAAAAGGAAGTAAAGAAACTTTAGGGGCTGTGAAATCACACTTCCACTTCACATTAACAAGCACTAGATCCAATTTTTTTTAGGATAAGATTATTACATTGCTGATTAGTCCAAGTGAACATAGAATCAGTGAATCTAAGGTCCTCCAAACTTGATTGAATAAGATAATTATTAAGGTCATTTTGCCATAACGACCACCATCTAGCACGACCTCTCTTCTCATTTAGAGAATGAATAACATTAAAGTCACCCATAAGAATCCATGGAGTGGACCTTAGCCATCACTACGACTCACAATATCAAACCATAAAGCCTCACATTTAGACAAACTATTATCTCCATAAACTATAGAAACATTGAAGTAAGTATTGGTACCCAACATAGTAACACGAACATGAATAAACTGATCTGAATTACCCAAAACATCCACCTTCACCATATCAGCATCCCTACAAATCCAAAATCAACCGCAACATGAAAAATCATAATTATACAAGAAAGACCAATTCTGAAGAAGAAGTCTAGAAACACAATCATATTTCTTTCTTTAACCTTAGTCTCAACTAAACTTAAAAGAGCCACCCTTTCTTGCTGGATAAGACGATGCAATTTTGAATGCTTGGAAAACATAGAGAGGAAGAGAGAAAACAACACAAAGATTTCCTTGACGTGTCCCCTCACAAAGAGCCTGTTTTCTTTTTCTTCTTGGAAAAACCTGCCAAACCCTTCTTCTTTTTCTCAAGAGAGTATTTAGCCTTACTTGCTAGTTGATTAACACTTTCCTTGCTGATATAATTCAAAGGAGATTGAGGAGAAAGACTCACAGAAACCAAAAACATACTCTTAATCAATACATTCCCCATCCGTATTAGCTTCCCTAACTTCAATATCAATATCCTCTTTATGCCCATTGAACTCACTTATAGAGACAATCGACACACATCCTCCAAGTTCCATCCTTTTTAGGCACAAGTAACACTGACACAACACAAGAGCTCATACTCCCACGAATGTACCCCTTTATCATCAACTCATCTACTTGCCTTTGAAGCTCTTTCGTCTCCTTAGGATTCCTTCTATAGGCTGGACGATTAAGAACCAAAGCCCAGTCATAAGGTCAATCTGATGTTCATTTTCCCTTTAATGGTGGTAATCCACTAGGGGTGTTTTTAGGGAATACATCTTCAAACTCATGCAAAAAAGAAATAGCCACACTAGGAATAGCAGAATCAAGATTGTTAATGTTAAAATAAGCCTCCTTATACACAAGTAAGATCATCGGTTTGTTAGTGAAAAATGCAGATCTGATTTGAGCTTCTTTTCCATAAAAATTAGGTTATTTCTTTAATTTTTCCACACTATTATCATCACACAAGCTTACCTTCTTCACTCCTCGGGTTCTACCTCTACTCTCAATTGGTTTAATTAATGATTTGGATTTAGCCAAATCTGATGGTCTTCTCTCACCATTGTCCTTGCGTGAATTTTTACTCTTCCCATCCTTATAATCCCTTTTTAATTTTATTTGATCATCATACATTTGCTTTTTAGAAAGAGGTACAAGAGTGATGGTTTTACCATCTTTTATAATAGTGAACCTATTTTTAAACCCATCATAAATCGCCTTCTAATCGAACTGCCATGGATGCCCCTAAAAGTAGGTAACTAGCATGCATTGAGACTACATCACACACAACCTCATCAGAATACTTCGCAAACACAATCGACACTTGCTTAGTAAGAACTTAACCACATTCATTTTGACCATTGCAATCTATAAGGCCTGGAATGCTTAATACAACTTAGATTCAATTTCCTCACAAGAGTATCACTAACTACATTAGGACAACTAACTACATCAATTATCATGCTACATACCTTGTTTTGAATGTGGCATTGACTGTGAAATATGTTTTCCTGTTGCTAATCAACATCTTCTTTGATTTGTATGTTCAGTGCACACCTTATAACAAAGGCCTCCCCTTCAACAAGGTCATGCAATCTTCTCATCACTACAATCCTCCAAAGAAGACATCTCTTCACTTTTAGATTCAACCTCTCAATTGCCTCTTGTAAGCTTAACTCTTCATTTTGGACACTAAGATGCGATGTGCCCTTTCCTTAAACACTTAAAACATTTAATATCTCTGTCACGAGTGGGTTCAGATTCAGATTTACCTTTCCCATCCATATAAGCAACCTTTTTAGACTTAGATGGTTTGACCTTTGCATGCATATAATAAGGCTTTGGTTGGAAAGACCCTTCTCTCTTCATATTTGACCTCCATGTCGAGGAAGATGAAGCCGAATTAGTATAAAAATGTGTGTTGCCCCTCCTCTTTATTTGCCTCTCCACCATCATTGCTATATGGACCATGTCCTCCAATTCCACATAATGTTGTAATTCTGCAATATTCGCAATGGATTCAGCCCATTAAAAAATCTAGCCATAGTAGCTTCACTATCCTCAATCACATTGGTCTAGATCATTGTGATCTCCATCTCCTTGAAATACTCATCCACGAACTTAGTGGTTAGGCAAATCTGTATAATAGTGGTTAGGCACAAATTGCCTCCTCATCAACACCTTCATCTCCTCCCATGACGCTACTAGCCTTTTTTCACTCCTCCTACTAATCACATTTTGATCCAACCAAATCATTGTGTAATCAATGAATTCAATGACTACCACTTTCATCTTCTTCACCTCCGAATAGTTGTGGCAATCAAGAATCCAATCTACTTTTTTCTCCCACTTCAAATACGTTTCAGGATCGTTTTTACATGAAAAGTATGTATTTTCAGTTTGATAGCATGCAAATCACCATCTATATCATCATGTTCTCCAAAGTTATGGAAATTTTGCCTTTGGCCGAATTGGCCCCTAGTTCTATTCCTAAATTCCCTTCGGTTTCTAGATTGCCAAAAACCTTCACTATAGCCTATGGTCTCATCCTCAAAACCACCACCATCAATATCATCAATGTCCTATTCAAAATCCTCATAATCAGCCCACCTTGGCCTTTCAGCCCTTCCTCCATTGTTTGATTTGGGATGAGCCCCGACCTTCCTCACATCTTGGTTAATTGTACTAGCCTCGTTACCACATTTCTCCACCCTCTCAAGTCTATCACACACATTCGCCATCATAAAATTAATCCTCTCCATCATCTTTGTCATGCCTTGAATTTGGAACTTAAGCTAACCCTTTGGAGAGGGTGGTGTGTTATTTGGATCTGACATGATGGTACCGGCAAAAAATGGTTTAAAAATATCCTCACGTCGCTCACATTTCACTCAAAATTAGGTTTTTCCCCTCATCTCACCTTCTTTCAGCTCTTGTGAAACTGAAACCAACTTAGGTAGCACAATCCAAATAGGTGTATATGACTCAAGAAGCAATAAAAACACAAAAAGCAAGAAAAACAAAACTGCGATGATAGTCTCGTGAGTTGTAAGCGAATTTAACCAAAATATGAACGAAAATGAAAACTCGAATAAAAACAGGAACAACGTATGCAATACGATGGAACAACACCCAAATATGTTAGACATGTTGTAAATATACTGCAAGAAACGAAAACAATATAAAAAAACGAGTTTCAAAAGTTGACGCGAAAACAAACCCTTTTTTTTGGGTAAGTTGACGTATGTATTAAAAGAAGAAGATACAAACATTATAAGGGGCATACCCCAGATTTACAATGATAACAGAAACATAAAACAACAGATGGCTACAGGCTAGCCACCGACCGTAAAATTGAAACCTCACTAGATTCGTTAGGGAAACCAATACAACTAGCTAACTAACAAATTAAGAATCTATGGTATTCACCCTCCAAGCTCATTGGATCCTTTTGTTTTCATTTGTTGGTACGACATTCCTCATCAATTCAAGCTTATCACGAATGATACATTCGATTTGATTAAAGACCAAATTCGAAGTTCTAGACATTCCAGCAAAGATCCTTGCATTCTGTTCTTGCCATACATGATACACTGTAGCTGCAAAACTCAGTTTACGAGAAAAATTGATGAAACTCTTGCTATGCCAAGAGACAGTGACCCATCGAATCCATTCATCCCAGCCTTTTGTCATTCTTGGGATGTCGCATCTGTCACAAACATCCCACCAGATCGCTTTAGTATAGGAGCATTCAAAGAACAAGTGGTTGTGATCCTCATTGTTGCAGAGACAGAGTGAGCATCTATTGGGACCATGTATACCAAACCGATGAAGTTTATCTTGAGTTATGAGTTTTTGTTGGACAGCCATCCATAGAAGAAATGAATGTCTTCGAAGAAAAATTGACGCGAAAACAAACCCGTTTACGACAACTTAAATCTGAATTTGGAACCTAAGATAAATGATATCCAATCGAGTTCAAATTTGAGATGTAGTGCTATTTTAACCCAAATAGATAGACTATTAAATTCAAACTATTGACGATAAAGTTTGATATGCTGACAACAAAATATTATGAATTAGAAATGATTAGACTTGAAATTGAAAACCTAAGCAAACAATATCCAATTAAACCCACAATTAATATGTAGTGCGAATAGGACCCCAGTAATTCTGAGTTGATTTGATCCAATTTCCCCTTGTTTAGTTTTCTGTGGCAGAAGTAAATAAATGTCTTTTGAATGACTTTTTCTTTTCTTCTCTTTTTATGTCGTAAATTCAAGGAGAAGAACAAATTGGACACTTAGGAAGCAATGAGAAAGGACAATTTCAGAAGGATAGAAGGACAATTTCAGAAGGATATAACTTGATTAATAGAGCCAAGCTCTGATACCCATACGCAAAGACACCAATTCCAGGAAAGCCAAGTAAATCAGGATTGATATGAGTGTGACATAAAGATAATTTGTATCTGATGTGGACCAGCCCAGAAACACCAACAAGGACCCATTACATGTTCCAAATGGACCGATGACTTGGTCCAAGACAAATAAATAAGCCTTGAATAAATTGAATCAGTTCTGTAATATTTTGTTTCCTTCTCTTCTTCTCATGGCAGAACATGAATTTAATATTATGTGCTATATCTCATCTTTTACTCTCTCTAATCATATCAGCAACATATAAAAAAAACAGAGAGAGAGAGAGAGAGAGAGAAATTAGATGAAATTTGAAGGATGATTCAATTTTATTGCAGAAACACAACTCTTAGTGAACCATAAGCAACCCACCTCAGAATAAATTGAAAATTCATATCCTGTCTACTGCCTATGAGATCGCACCATATATTAAATTTTTACACCATATATTAAATTTGGGCTTATTTTAATTTTCCTTGCTTGAAGTCAAAATTTGAGGTTCCATTCTGTCGATAACTGATCATAAAAGGGGTTTAGGTATCTAGACATAAGAGAACGACCTATAAACTGAGATTTGTTATTTGTTTGGTATCAGAATATTAAATATTGACCTGTTATGTAAGAGGTCAGATTTGCATCAAGTTCCAAAACGTGATCCTTATTGTTTGTTTTTGTCTAAATATTTTTGCTTCCATTATATTTGGGTTATTTTGGAGTTGCGTAATTGTTTTTCTAATAGTCATTTCTATTTTATTTCGTGTCTTCGTTTCGTCCACAATTCATACGAATTAGCATTGCTAACCGCGAAATTGTAATTTTAGTTTTCTTTTGCTTTGTTTTCAGTATATTTATTGATTCTTGAGTCTGAAAATTATAATTTGATTGTGTTGAGAAGTCTATTGACTTTGATTTGTTGATTTCAGTTCCTAATAAACAAAAAGAAAGCAAGTCATGTGGTAAAAGGCATAGGGAGCTTATTAGAGTGAAAAACCTTGAATTTTGTGTGAAACACCATAGGTGTGAAGATATATTTTGTGCTACTAACCAAATTTTGTAGATTCAAATAATGTCTGAAAACAACGAATCAACAACACAAAACACTGACATCGCTTTCCAATTGCGAGCTGATGTGAACCTCTTGAACATGCAGTCAAGCAACCCACATGCAAAGACACTAATTCCTGGAAAGCCAAGTAAATCAGGTTTGATAGGAGTGTGATACAAAGATAATTTGTACCTAGGCACTACGGATTGAAAATGAAAGTTAATGATAGTAAAGAAAGTAAGAAGACACTGCGGACTGAAAACTAACCTAAAATTACATGGATTTCAATTGATGAATGTATCAAACCGTTTTAGACCCAAAAAAGGACCCTAAACCAAACGACTTCCAAATGGTTTGAAGTTTGATATTTAGAGCGAATTGAGGCCAAAAAACCAGAATGTCAAGTTTGATTTCATTCTGAATTGATTTGATATATGAACGCGAAACTGACGCAATAAGCCCCTTTAATACTTGAAGTTGGAACCTAAACCAAACGATCCCCAAATTCCTTATTCATCCTAGCTACACAAGGAAAGAAAAGCTAGGGGTATTTAATGACAAATTAGCTTCATGTTTGGGCTTAATTAAAACTTTGTTTTGAGCTAGGATCCAAGGCTTGTTTGGATTAGGTTATGGGCCTTTTACTTTAGGGTTTTTGAGTCAGTTTTGAGGGGACCTCATATAAGTCCACATAAGGGGTCCATTAGAGTTAATTTTTCAAGAACTATTTAAACTCATGCAAGCCAAAAATTCGGCAGCTTTGATGATAATTACTTCTAAATTTTTCAATTTTAACGTGTGAGAGTGATTCTTGCATTCTTCAGTTCTTGAACGAACTAATCTGACTTATTGAAGATTAACTGGCTTCGTGGCGTCATTCTACTCAATCCAATAGTGTTGGTGCCTTGGGGCAGGTTTCCATTGTGTCACTCCTATCAGACTTATTTTGGCTTTCCGAGATTAGATCTCAATCTTGATTGTGGGTTGCATGACCACGTGATCACGAGGTTCGCATCAATTTCGGGTTGTCAAAAGGGTGAATGATAATGCTTACAAGGTTGACCTTCTTGGTGAGTACAATGTTTTAGATACATTCAATGTAAAAGACTTGTCACCTTACTTGGAAGATGTTGATGATTCTGATTTGAGAATAAATCACTTTCAACCCGAGGGTTATGATATGCATCATGATTCTAACATGGAAGGGGATGATTCTAATATGTGTGGGCATTTAGATGGTCCAATGATGAGAGCTCGAGTAAAACCACTACAAAGTGTGTTAACAAGTTGGATTAGTGCAACTGAAGCTTCAATGAATTTGAGGGCTTGCGAACTGAATGGAAATGGTTCAAATATATTTGTTTGTCTACAAATAAGGCTTGGATCATGATTTGAGAGTTTTGATGAGTTTGGGTTTGTTGTCAGCCCATGGACCAATTTTGGCCTCAATTTTCTGTTGTTTAATGCGTGGGAAAATAAAGCCTATTCTACATGGTTTTTAAGTTCAGAATGGCATCTTTTCAGATTGTCCAACCATGCATGCATTGGAGTTTTGTACAAAACTTTATGGTTATTTTAGTTTTGTGTGTCTATTTGTGTCTTCTACAAGTAAAAAACGTGTGCTATTTACTATTTCTCTAGTTTTCTGAACAAAGTCATTTATTTGGGTTATTTGGGTCTCCATTCTATTATTTTGGTATTTCCTAGTTTTGAAGGGTTGTTCCAAGTATATAATGATGTTTCAGACCATGTTCAATTTCTCATTCAGAGAGTTTTCTTCCTTGTTCTTCCATTTCCAGAATTTGTTAAAGAACAAATCAGACTTATCACTCTTAATTACAAAGAGTGTGGTGTCTTTATTCTGATTGGAATTCCTTTGTGGCATCTCCAACTTATCAAAGAGTTTCATTCAGACTTTATCCCTCATTTCCATTATAAATTACATAATTTTCAGCCTAAAACACTATAAGAAAAAAAAAACAATATAACCAAACCTACCTTCCTTCATCTTCACATCAGATTGTTAGTTTTGTTTGGGTTAGGAAGCTAAGGCACATCATAATGTTTAATAAATATGCCAACATGTTAATCATGCATGGTTGAATATCTTTTGAGGAAGATGTGAATATTCTCAATATAAACACCAATCTTCTCCTAAATTATACAACTATTAATGTTTGGGGGTGTGACATGACAAGAAAAGTTCATCTTTGAAAGTATCAATGGCTAGATTGTTTGACATGCTAAAAGTTGTAGGTGATGCGAATCTCTTAAAAACATGGTCAAGCAACCCACACGCAAAGATACAAATTCCTGGAAAGCCAAGTATATCATGTTTGATAGGAGTGACACAAAGATAACTTGCCTAGGCACCAACACTATTGGAAACAGAAACCCCCACCAAACGAATATTGATTTGTGAATGAGAAGTACAAGGATGATGCCACGAAGTTAGTTGTTTTTCAGTTCTTTAGAGAATCATGGAAGGGAGATTATCTCACCAACACACACACACACACACAAAGTGCGGCAAACAAGAAGTTTTATTAATCTGAATTGTCTAACTTATATATCTGGTTATACCTGTATTTATATTGACTTTATACTGAAACAAACCCCCCTTTAGGTGGACTTATATAAGGCCCACTTACAATTGACCCAAATAAGTAATAATAACCCAAAGACTATGATGCAAACCTCGTGATCACGTGGTCACGCAACTCACACGTAAAGACACCAAATTCCTGAAAAGCCAAGTAAATCAAGTTTGATAGGAGTGTGACACAAAGATAACTTGTCCTTAGGCACCAGCACAATTGGAAACGGAAAGCCCCACCCAACAAATATTGATTCGTGAAAGAGAAGTATAAGGATGACGCCACAAAGTCAGTTATTCTTCGATAAGTCGTTTTCAGTTCTTTAGAGAACCATGAAAGGGAGATTATCCCACCAACACACACACAAGTGCGGCAAACAAGAAATTGTATTAATCTGAAAATTGTGTAACCCTTACATGTTTGGTTATACCTTTATTTATACTGACTATAGACTTAAACAAACCCTAATGAACCCCTTATATGGACTTATATGAGGCCTACTTACAATTAAACCCAAATAATGTAAAAAAACCCATAAACTAAGAAGAAAATAATAATAACAATAATAAATCCGAATTTAATACCCTAAATATGATAGGATCAGATTTGTCACCCTTAAGAAGTCCTAAATAGACTAGGAAATCTGATCTAAAAGTAGAATTAATTCTGAAGTTCTTCATTCCTTGTTGTAGCTAGGATGAATAAGGAATCATTGTAAGAAAAAGATTCTGAAACATTTATAAATCCTTACCACACTTGGAAACTATGTTGCAGCCCATTAAAGATTCTTGTAGAGCTAGGAGATTCCCAAAACAAGCCGTTACATCCTTGTATCATTAGAAAAAACAAGCCTAACAAGGTTGTTATGGAGCCAGACACATCAGCCCCTTGTTCCACATAAATTGGGCTCTACTTAGACCTTAATTAGATATAATTATAGGTTGCCTTCATGCTCCTTAGATGTCCCAATCTCCTCTCGGTCCATCTTGCTCCATATGTCTTGAACAAGTTCATTCAATGCTTCTTTAAGTTTCTTTGCTCTAGCTCTTGTAATTGACCAAATTAGCACCTCCAATGGATCGTTGGCATAATTATGCTTGGTGTTGGGTTGCTCCTCATCATCCCCTCTCTCTCTTGAAAATGATTCGATCTCGAATCATCACTTATAGTAAACAGAGTAAGATCAGAAACATTAAAGATAGCACTAACACCATACTCACCAGGCAAATCAACTTTATAAGCATTGTCATTGATCCTCTCAAGAACATGAAATGGCCCATCTGCTCGTGGTTATAGCTTTGATTTCCTATGTGCCGGAAATCTCTCCTTGCGCATATGCACCCAAACCCAATCGCCGGGCTGAAAGACAACATGTTTGCGCCCTTTATTAGCTTTAGTCGTATAAACATTGTTCCTCTTTTCAATTTGTTGCCACACACTCTTATGGAGTGTCTTCACCACCTGTGCTTTGCGATTACCATTCAAACTAACCCTTTCATCAACAGACATCCATGGGAGTTAAAGGGTTAAATCCATACACAATTTCAAATGGTGAAAATTCAGTAGTAGAATGCACACTATGATTATATGCAAACTCTATAAATGGCAAACAATCTTCCGAATTCTTTAAGTTATTTTGAATGACAGTACGCAGAAGTTGTGTTAAGATCTTATTAACTACTTCGGTTTCTCCAGCTGTTTGGGGGTGACAAGTAGTTGAAAACAACAGTTTAGTACCTAATTTGCCCCATAACACCTTCCAAAAATAGATACAAAGATACGGATGCAATGGGAGGTGATACAGATGGGGAACGAACTGATAAGGAGTTGACGTCAACGATCCTGACAACTCCTCAAACCTTGAATTCCACCGAAATGGAAACTGTTAATCAGTTAGCTATTAAGGCTAGAGACTCTCTAGAGAAAAAGAAAAAGGGTTCAAAAGCCTCTTCAAAGAAGAATAAGAAATCTGGCTCCTTTCTAGGGGGTCGTCAAGTTAATCTTTGTGTTGCTGTTTGTACTCCTCTCTATTTTCCTATGATTATTGGATGTTGGAATGTTAGAGGTTTGAATGATCCTATAAAACATTCAGCATTGCGTCGGCTCATCCATCAAGAGAGGATAGCTCGTTTTGCTTTGGTTGAAACTCGAGTTAGACACAAGAATAAAGATAATGTTTCTCAACTTCTTCTGCGTAATTGGTCCTTCTTGTATAATTATGATTTCTCTTGTCGTGGTTGTATTTGGGTTTGTTGGAATGCTGATACGGTGAAGGTGGATGTTCTCGGAATGTCAGACTAGGCTATTCATGTTTCTGTCACTATATTAGCTACCAATATCTGTTTCAATACTTCAATTATTTACGGAGACAATAATGCTTCCTTACGTGAGGCATTATGGTCTGATATAGTGAGTCATAGTGATGGATGAGAATCAACCTTGTGGATTCTTATGGGTGACTTTAATGATATCCGCAACCAGTCGGACAGGTTAGGAGGGTCTACTACGTGGGCTGGTACTATTGACAGATTGGATACATGTATTCGAGAAGCGAAAGTAGATGATCTTCGGTATTCGGGTATGCTACTTGGTCGAACCAATGTCCTGAGAATCTGATTATGCGGAAACTAGATAGAGTGCTTGTCAATGAGAAGTGGAATCTGAACTTTCCATTGTTGGAGGCGAGATTTTTGCCTTCGGGTATGTCAGACCATTCTCCTATGATGTGGCAATGATCAGAACATAAAGAAACCATTCAGATTCTTCGATATGTGGATGGATCATGACGAGTTCATGCCCTTGGTGAAGAAGGTATGGGATCAGAATTCAGGGGGTTGTCTAATGTATCAGCTGTGTTGCAAACTAAGAAAGCTAAAGCAAGAATTGAAACTTTTCAATATGACTCACTTCTCCAACATTTTAGATAGAGTCAAAGATGCAAAAAAAAAATGGATAAGGCTCAACAAGCTCTTCATACAGCACCTGAGAATCCATCTTTGTGCATGCGAGAAAGGGATGCTGTTCGTAAATACGCTTCTACCGTCAGGGCTGAAGAGAGTTTTTTCAAACAGAAGGCAAGGATACAATGGCTTAGCTTGGGGGATCAGAATACTAGCTACTTTCACAAATCAGTAAATGAAAGACAGAATAGAAATAAGCTTCTATCACTTACAAGGGAGGATGGAGAGGTTGTCGAAGGACACGAGGCAGTCAAATCAGAAGTAATTGCGTACTTCCATCGTGTGTTAGGAGTGGATCAGATGCCTAGGGTTTTGAACGAGGAAGTGGTGGAATCGGCAATTAACTTGAAACTGTATTCGACGCAACAGCATGTACTAGCACAAGATGTAACAAGGGAGGAGATTAAGCATGCTATGTTTAGTTTGAAGAACAACAAAGCCCCTGGTCCAGATGGCTTTAACGCAGGTTTCTTCAAAAGAATGTGGCACATAGTTGGGGAAGATGTAATCAACGCTATTAGCTCCTTCTTTCAGACTCGTAGAATGCTTAAAAAAATGAATGCGACATCCATTTCCCTTATTCCTAAAGTTGCAAATCCTACGAGGTTGACAGATTTTCATCCTATATCTTGCTGCAATACAGTGTACAAATGCGTCGCTAAGATTCTAGCTGGGAGAATCACAACTGTTTTGCCATCCTTAGTAGGTCCGTATCAGACTGCTTTTATCTCAGGACGGAGAATCAGCGACAACATTCTTTTGTCTCAGGAACTAATGAAAGGCTATCATAAATATACGGGACCTGCTCGTTGTGCTATGAAAGTTGATCTGATGAAGGCTTATGACTCAGTGCGGTGGGATTTCGTTGACGCTACGTTAATAAAAATGGGATTCCCTAGAACAGTCATTGATTGGATCATGGTTTGTGTTACATCATGTCAATTCTCTATCAACGTCAATGGTGAGCTTGCAGGTTACTTTTAAGGAGGAAGAGGGCTGAGACAAAGTGATCCACTGTCCCCATATTTGTTTGTCCTATGTATGGAAATCCTTTCGGGGCTATTGTGCAAGATGAGTGCCAACCAAGAATTCAAGTTCCATTGGAGATGTAAGAAGGATAAAATTTCTCATCTTTGTTTTGCTGACGACTTGATGATTTTTAGCAAAGGGGATGTAAACTCAATTCATATGATCAGAACTGTGCTCACAAAGTTTCAAGATCTATCAGGTCTGTATCCAAATCCAAACAAAAGTGACATCTTCTTGAGCGGTGCGTTAAATGCTGAGAGGGACCAAATTATTCGTATTCTTGGGTTTAGAGAGGGGGAGCTCCCTATGAAATATTTGGGAGTACCTCTTCTCTCGTCCAGACTAAAGGCTGTTTATTTGTAAGGGCCTCGTGGATCGAATCACCTCTAAAGTTTGACATTGGACTTGTAGAACACTCTCGTATGCAGGACGGGTACAACTGATTAATTCAGTCTTATTTTCCATACAGGTCTATTGGGCATCTCTCTTCCTCTTACCTGGGCAAGTAATTAAAAATGTGCAGCAAATTATGAAATCCTTTCTTTGGTCAGGTTCAGATATGAGAAATACTGGGGCTAAAGTGGCTTGGGATCAGGTATGTCTTCCAAAAAAGAAGGGGGGGCTAGAAATAAAAAGGATAACAGAATGGAACAAGATTGCTTTGTTGAAACACATTTGGAACCTGTGCAATGACTTAGATGGCTCAATCTGGTCTGCTTGGATCAGATCCAATCTGTTGCGAGGTAGGAATTTCTAGACAATCAAGACGCCAGAGAATTGCTCTTGGGCTTGGGGAAAGATTCTAAAGCTCAGATCCTTAGCATGGCCGAAGATGAAGTACATCATAGGGGATGGAATGACAACCTCTCTATGGTTTGACAATTGGCATCCTCACAGCCCACTCGCGGATTCTTACGGGGAAAGATTCATCTATGATTCAGGTATGGAAAAGAACGCGAAGGTGAATGTGCTGATTCATAACTTAGAATGGAAAATTCCTACCACCCAAGCTATTGGCTGGCACCCCATTGTAGAAGTTATTCCTTCCAATTCTAATCCTAAGATGGGGCAAAAGGATGAGATAGTTTGGTTGGATTCGCCAAATCACAGATTCTCGGTCAAAGTAGCTTGGGAGCAACTAAGAATTCATCATCAGATGGTTGAATGGGACATTGTGTGGTTCAAGAATGTTGTTCCAAGACATTCGTTTCTTCTATGGATGGTTGTCCAACAGAAACTCACCACTCAAGATAGACTTCATCGGTTTGGTATACATGGTCCTAATAGATGCTCACTCTGTCTCCGCAACAATGAAGATCACAACCACTTGTTCTTTGAATGCTCCTATACTAAAGTGATCTGGTGGGATGTTTGTGACAGATGCGACATTCCAAGAATGACAAAAGGCTGGGATGAATGGATTCGATGGGCCACTGTCACTTGGCATGGCAAGAGTTTCGTCAATTTATCTCGTAAACTGAGTTTTGCAGCTACAGTGTATCATGCAAGAACGGAATGCAAGGATCTTTGCTGGAATGTCTAGAACTCCGAATTTGGTCTTTAATCAAATCGAATGTATCATTCGCGATAAGCTTGATTTGATGAGGAACGTCGTACCAACAAATGAAAACAAAAGGATCCAAAGAGCTTGGAGGGTTAATAACATAGATTCTTAATTTGATAGTTAGCTTTATTGGTTTCCCCATTGAATCTAGTGAGGTCTCAGTTTTCTGATCGATGGCTAGCCTGTAGCCATCTGTTGTTTTATGTTTCTGTTCTCATTGTAAATCTGGGGTATGCCCCTTATAATCTTTGTATCTTCTTCTTTTAATACATACGTCAACTTACCAAAAAAAAAAACTTCAGAAGCTCTCGTAAAGTCTGGCAAAGCTTAGGCATCGAACAAAGTTTATCTTTCAACAAATTCAAAGCCTTTTCTTTTTTTTTTTGGTAAGTTGACGTATGTATTAAAAGAAGAAGATACAATTCAAAGCCTTTTCCTGTTCATCATTCCATTTAAATCCAATAGACTTCTTTTATTATTTTAGTTAAAGGAGTAGCAATAGTACTAAAATCCTTTACAAACTTTCTATAAAAACTAGCAAGTTCATGAAAACTCCTTTCCTCACTTACCGATTTTGGTATAGGCCAATCCCGGATGGCCTTAACTTTCTCCTCCTCCATCTCGATACCCTGCGCAGTTACGACATAGCCAAGAAACACAATTTTCTCCATGCAAAATGTACACTTCTTGAGATTAGCATACAATTGCTCACTTCGCAATACACTAAGTACATTACGCATATGATTAAGATGTTCATTTAAGTTGTTATATAGATTACAATGTCATCAAATACAAAACAACAAACTTAGCTATAAATACACTGATGCGAACCTCGTGATCACGTGGTCACACAACCCACATGCAAAGACACCAATTCCCGGAAAGCCAAGAAAATCAGGTTTGATAGGAGTGTGACACAAAGATAACTTGTACCTAGGTACCAGCACTATTGGAAACGGAGACCCCCACCCAAAGAATATTGATTCGCGAAAGAGCAATATAAGGATGATGCCACGAAGACAGTTGTTCTTCGATAAGTCATTTTCATTTCTTTAGAGAACCAAGGAAGGGCGATTATCCCACCAACACATAATAAGTGCAGCAAAGAAGTTTATTGATATGAAAATTGCGTAACCTAAAGAAACACTAACGGACCCCCCTTAGGTGAACTTATATGAAGCCTACTTACAATTGACCCAAATAAGTAATAATAACCCAAAAAATAACAAGAAAATAACAAAAATCCAAAAATTATCATGCTAAATATGCTAGAATCAGATTTTTCACCTTTAAGAAGTCTTAAATAAACTAGGACAAATCTAATATGGAAAATTTGTGTTGTTGCCCCCCTTTGATGTCTTTGATTAGTTTTGATTTCCTTATTTAACTTGGACAAATAAGAACACAAATTTCCTCCTTTGTCTGATTTAATTACTTTCCTTCCTAAGTTAGGAAAAGCATTAAATAGTCCTCCCCTCTTTAGGAATAGGATATGGCCAACTTCCTTACTTAATTAGGAGAATAAATTGCTGACTTTTTATCCTTGTAGCATTAGGAAAAATAACAAGCCTAACAAGGCTGGTATTGGGCCGGACACATCAACCCCTTGTTCCACACAAATTAGGCTCTTCTTGAACCTGAACTAGATGAATTAAAGGTTGTCCTTCATGCTACTTAAATGTCTCAAGCCCCTCTAGGTCTTTGCTCCATATGTTCTCAACAAGCTCATTCAATGCTTCTTTAAGCTTCTTTGCCCTAGCTCTTGTGATTGGCCCAATTGGCACCTCCAATGGGTCGTTGGCATGATTACGCTTGGTGTTGGGCTGATCCGTATCATACACGCAATACGTAATTCATTAAATGCATAAACATACTAGGCGCATTTGTAAGTCCAAACGACATGACTAACCATTCATACAAACCATGCTTAGTCTTAAATGCAGTTTTCCACTCATCACCTTCTTTCATCCTAATCTGATGGTACCCACTCTTTAAGTTAATTTTTAGAGAAAATACATGATTCATGTAACTCATCTAGCATGTCATCAAGCCTAGGAATAGGATGTCGATACTTTACTGTTATGTTGTTGATGGCACGACAATCCACACACATCCTCCATGTTCCATCCTTTTTATGCACAAATAACACTGGCACGGCACAAGGGCTTATACTCTCACGAATGTACCCCTTCATCATCAACTCATCTAAGTGCATTTGAAGCTCCTTCGTCACCTCGGGGTTGCTTCTATAGGTTGGACTATTAGGAATCGAAGCTTCGAGTACAGGTCAATCTGATGTTAAATTCCCCTTAATGGTGGTAATCCACTAAGGATGTCTTTAGGGAATACATCATCAAACTCCTGCAACAAAGAAACAACCACACTAGGAATAGCACAATCAAGATCGGTAGAGTTAAAATAATCCTCCTTATACACAAGTAAGATTATCGGCTTGTTAGTGAAAAACACAGATCTGATTTGAGCTCCTTTTGCATAACAATTATGTTGTTTCTTTAATTTTTCCACACTATAATCATCACACAAGCTTACTTTCTTCACTCCTTAGGTTTTACCTCCACTCTCAACCGGTTTAATTAATGATTTAGGTTTAGCCGAATCTGATGGTCTTCTCTCACCATTGTCCTCACGTGAATTTTCACTCTTCCCATCCTCACATTCTCTTTTTAATTTCAGTTGATCATTATACACTTGTTTTGGAGAAAGAGGTACAAGAGCAATGGAAAACCATCCTTTACAATAGTGAATCTATTTCTAAACCCATCATGAATCGTCTTCCGATCAAACTGGCATAGACGCCCCAAAAGTAAGTGACTAGCATGCTTTGGGATTACATCACACATAACCTCATCAGAATACTTCCCAATAACAAACGCAATTAATACTTGCTTAGTAACCTTCACTTCACCACATTCATTCAACCATTGCAATCTATAAGGTCTAGGATACTACCTCCATCGATTATCATGCTACATACCTTGTTTTGGATGTGACATGGAGTGTGAAATATGTTTCTTGTTGCTGATCTACATCATCTTCTTTGATTTGCATGTTCAGCGCACGCCTTATAACCAAGGCCTCCCCCTCATCAAGATATGCAATCTCCTCATCACCACAATCCACCAAAGGTGGCATCTCTTCACTTTTAGATTCAACCTCCCCATTGTCTCTTCGATGCGAACCTCATGATCACATGGTCACGCAATCCACACGCAAAGACATCAATTCCTGGAAAAGCCAAGTAAATCAGGTTTGATAGGAGTGTGACACAAAGATAACTTGTACCTAGTGCACTATTAGAAACAGAAAACCCCCACCCAACGAGTATTAGGATGACGCCATGAAGCCAGTTGTTCTTCGATAAGTCGTTTTCAGTTCTTTAGAGAACTATGAAGGAGAAATTATCTCACCAACACACACACAAAGTGCGACAAAGAAGAAGTTTTATTAATCTGAATTGTCTAACCTTACATGTCTGATTATGCCTTTATATATAGTGACTCCAAACTAAAATAAACCTTAATGGACCCCTTATGTGGACTTATATGATGCCCACTTACAATTAATCCCAAATAATATAAATAAACCCTAAACTAAGAAGAAAATAATAATAACAATAATAAATACAAATTTAATATCCCAAATATGATAGGATCAGATTTGTTGCCCTTTAGAAGTCCTATATAAGCTAGGAGAATCAAATCTGAAGGTAGAATTAATTCCGAAATCTTCTTTTCTTTTTGTAGCTAGGATAAATATGGAATCCTTGTAAGAAAAGGATTCTGAAACATTTATGAATCCTTGCCACACATGGAAACTATGTTGCAGCCCATTAAAGATCTTTGAAGAATTAGGAGATTCCCAAAATAACCTGCCACATCCTTTTAGAAAAAGAATCCTAGCCAAATAGGAAGTCCACAAGTCAAAAGGAAGTAAATAACAAAATTTATACACCCTATGTTGACCCGTATTGCGATGCCTTCCCAACTCTGATTGATCTGAAATTTTAACTTATGGTAGGACAACATGTCAGGAGACTCCATGTAAAATGGCAGCCCGATCCAACGGTCGGATTAAGAATTATGACTGTTGTCGTAAAACTGGATAGTTTCACATTTTACATCAAAATCCGGATTTGACATTGCCTGGATCGTATCGCTCTTGAAATGCAATGTACCCCTTCCCTAAACACTTCAAACATTTAATATCTCTATCACAAGTAGGTTGAGATTCAGATTTACCTTTCCCATCTGTATGAGCATCCTTTTTGGCCTTAGGTTGTTCGGCCTTTGCTTAGGCTTTGGGTGGACAGTCCCCTCTCTCTTCAGATCCAGCCTCCATGTTGAGGAAGAAGAAGCCGAATTGGTCTGAAAACGTGTATTGCCCTTTCTTTTTATTTACCTCTCCACCATCATTGGCATACGGACCGTGCCCTCCAATTCCACACAATGGTGTAATTCTGCAACATTCGCAATGTCTCTATTCAGCCCATTTAGAAATCTAGTCATAGTAGCTTCCCTATCCTCAATCATATTGGCCCGAATTATTGCTATTTCCATCTCCTTGACATACTCATCTACGGACCTAGAACCCTGATTCAAACCTTGCAATTTTAGATACAAATATGTATAATAGTGGTTAGGCACAAATCGCCTTCTCATCAACACTTTCATCTCCTCTCACGATGCTACCGGCCTCTCTCCACTCCTTCTCCCACCAATCACATTCTGATCCTACCAAATTAGAGCGTAATCTGTGAACTCAATGACTACCAATTACCTTCTTCGCCTCGGAATAGTTAGGCAATCAAAAATCCAATCCACCTTTTTCTCCCACTCCAAATACTCCTCGGGATTTTTTTTTACCTTAGAAGGAAGGTATTTTCAGTTTGATAGCATCCGAATCACCATCTAAATCATCATGTCCCCCAACATTATGGAAATTTCCCCTTTGGCCGAGTTGGCCCCTAGTTCTTTTCCCAAAATCTCTTTGGTTTCTAAGCTGTTGAAAACCTTCCCGATGGCCTCTGGTCTTGTCCTCAAAACCACCATCACCAATATCATCAACGCCCTCCTCAAAATCAGCCCACCTTAGCCTTTCAGCCCTACTGCCACTGTTTGCTTTCGGTTCAGCCCCAACCTTCCTCACGTTTTGGGTGGTTGTACCAGCCTCGTTACCACATCTCTCCACCTTATCAAATCTGTCACACACGTTTCCCATCACAAAATTTATCCTTTCCATCATCTGCGTCATGACATTTGGAACTTAAGTTCTCCCTCGGGGAGGCATGTGTTGTTTTGATCTGACATGATAGTACCTGCAAAAATTGGGTAGTACTAAGAAAATAATCTCACGTCACTCGTGTTTCGCTCAAACACTCTTAATGTCACACCTCTCGTCTCACCTTCTTACGGTTCTTGCGGAACTAAAACCAACACCAAATATAACCAACTTAGCATTGCAATCTAAATATGTATATTTGAATCAAGAAGCAATAAAAACTAGAAAACAACCAAAACAAAACTACGATGATAGTCTCGCGAGTAGCAAGTGAATCTATCCGAAATATGAACGAAACTGAAGACTCAAATAAAAACAGAAACGAAATATGCAAAATGATGAAACAACACCCAAATATCTTAGATATGTTGAAAATATACTGCAAGAAATGAAAACAACACCCAACTCGTCATCTGACATAAAAGGCAATGCATTGTTTGCCTCGTTTTGTTTCAAAAAATAATAATTACTTTATTAATTAATTGGGCATAAATGACTAAGTTGATGTATGCTGTTAATTTTTTCAGTGGCTCACTTCTTAAGTTTTACAAATTATTAAAAATTAAAAAATCATTGGATATTACTATATTAAATAAATTGTATGAATAAATTTTATAGGATAGAGATAAAATCACTAAAATAACTTATATTTGCAATAAAATAAAGCATCCGATACGATCAAAGTAAGGTCAGATTCAGATTTTGGCGTAAAATTTTCTATTTTCTAGTTTTACGCTGAAATTTGACATGAAACTAATACGATTCAGGAAAGGTCAAATTCAGATTTTGACGTAAAATGTGCAACTATCCAGTTTTACGGCAACAGTCATAATTTGACCTTTCCTGAATTGTATCATTCCCTCTCTCTTCAAGATGATTCGTCCTCAAATCACCAACACTCTTAATATCCTCACACCTCTCGTCTCACCTTCTTGCGGTTCTTGCGCAACTGCAACCAACACCAAATGAAACCAACTTGGCAGCGCAATCCAAATATATATATGACTCAAGATGCAATAAAAACTAGAAAACAAGCAAAAAGAACTGCGATGATAGTCTCGCGAGTAGCAAGCGAGTCTATCCGAAATATGAACGAAACTGAAGACTTGAATAAAACAGAAACAAAAATATGCAAAATGATGAAACAACACCCAAATATGTTGGATATGATGAAAATAAACTGCAAGAAATGAAAACAACAGAAAGAAAGCGAATTTCAAAAGTTGACGCGAAATAGACTCGTTTACAACGAGTTAAGTCAGAATTTGGAACCTAAAGTAAATAATGTCCAATTGAGCTAAAATTTCAGATAAAGTGCGATATCAACCGAAATAGACAGGATATAAAGTTTGAGAAATTTATGATAAGGTTTGATATACTGACGCAAAAACGTTATGAATCAGACCCGAAATTGAAACCCAAAGCCAACGATATGCAATTGACCCCAAACTTCATATGTGATGTGATTAGAAATCCAGTAATAAGAGTATCAAATTTGAGCTAAGTCCGAGTTGATTTGGTCCAATTTTCCCTTGTTTTAGTTTTCTGCGGCAGAAACCAATAAACATCTCTTTGAACGATTTTTTTTTCTTTTCTTTACTTTTCGCTTTTTTATTTTTTAGTTTTTGATTTTTTATGCTACTGATATATTTTAAACAGTAACCAAACAAAATAACTAATTGGTTTTTTGATATGCTGCAAAATAAAGAAGAAGAAAAAATTGGACACTTAAGGAATTTTTGCGGAAACAGTAAGAACAAAAAATTCAAAGGATATAACCTGATTAATGGAGCCAAGCTCTGATACCAAATGATGTGAACCTCGTGAGCACGTGGTGACGCAACCCACACGCAAAGACACCAATTCCCGGAAAGCCACGTAAATCAGGTTTGATAAGAGTGTGACACAAAGATAACTTGTACTTAGGCACCAGCACTATTGGAAACGGAAAACCCCCACCCAACGAATATTGATTCGCGAATGAGAAGTATAAGGATGACGCCACGAAGACAGTTGTTCTTCGATAAGTCGTTTTTCAGTTCTTTAGAGAACCATGGAAGGGAGATTATCTCACCAACACACACACAAAGTGCGGCAAATAAGAAGTTTTATTAATCTTAATTGTCTAACCTTACATGTCTGGTTATGCCCTTATTTATAGTGACTCCAAACTAAAATAAACCCTAATGGACAAGGATGTGGACTTATATGATGTCCATTTACAATTAAACCCAAATAATATAAATAAACCCTAAACTAAGAAGAAAATAATAAATCTGCATTTACTATCCTAAATATAATAGGATCAGAATTGTTGCCCTTTAGAAGTCCCATATAAGCTAGGAGAATCAAATCTGAAGGTAGAATTAATTCTAAAATCTTCTTTTCTTTTTTTATAACTAGGATGAATAACGAATCCTTGTAAGAAAATGATTCTAAAACATTTATGAATCCTTGCCACACTTGGAAACTATGTTGCAGCCCATTAAAGATCTTGGTAGAAATTGGAGATTCTCAAAAGAAGCTGTCACATCTTTTTAGAAAAAGAATCCTAGCCAAATAGGAAGTCCATAAGTCAAAAGGAAGTAAATAACAAAATTCGTATAGCCTCTGTCGACCCGTGTTTTGATGCCTTCCCAAACTCCGATTGACCTGAAATTTTAAACCAAGGTAGGAAACTATGTCAGAAGACTCCACATAAAATTTCAGCTCGATCCAACTGTCGGATTGAGAATTATGACTGTTTCCGTAAAACTGAATAGTTGCACATTTTACGTGAAAATCTGAATTTGACCTTTCCTCAATCGTATCAAGAACTAAACTGAAAAAAGGCCCGTGAATGCAAAGGTTGAAATTGATCAAATTTAGGGCTATGAGAGGTAATTATGAGTGCAATTAAAAGCAATTGGAAGAACAAGGACTAAATTAAAGTTTGCTAAATCTTAAATTTAAAAACCTTAATTTCTAGATTTTAAGCTATACGACATGTCGTTAAACCACTGTTTAGCTTTTTCTTTGACAGTTTTAGCTAAATGAATATGGCGCCTCCAACCACCTCTAGGGTAGTAACCACCATCATTCAACTAAGAAACACCCCCTCTACAAAGATCAACCACTCCCATTAAACGTTCACATCTTATTGTCATCAACGACCTCAACAACATCTTGTCTCTAATCAACCATCACTTTATTTCAAACGAATGGAGGTGGAGCTACAAACCTCCAAATTAAGCAAGGATGGATCCAAACGAAAGGTATGCTTCTCCTATACAAAATTGGTCAACTCATCAGCCTTGACTGAGATACCCATTTGTGTAAAACCACTGATGCGAACCTCGTGATCACGTGGTCACGCAACTCACACGCAAAGACACCAATTCCCGGAAAGCCAAGTAAATCAGGTTTGATAGGAGTATGACACAAAGATAACTTGTACCTAGGCACCAGCACTATTGGAAACGGAGACCCCCACCCAACGAATATTGATCCGCGAACGAGAAGTTGATGTGCCGTGAATGATTCGAAAATCGGCAACAATAAATCTGACGAAAATGGATGAAGGATGGGTCTGGTTGTGTTGTCTTTCTTTTGGTGTTTAGGCTGGATTATAGTGATTTCAAGGTAAATAAGATGGAGGATAGACTAGAATGATACTTTGATAAGTCGATCTGGACGCCATAAAGATCAATCTAGGATTTCGACGCCACACTCTTTGTGATTGAAGAGTGATAAGTCAGGTAGGGTTCTTCACAAAATCAATTTGGAAGAACAACTCTTAATTCTGTGAATTAAGTTTCAAATCTTGGCCAAAAGTTCTTTATTACATATTCTGATACTATATTTATAATTGGAACACCCCTTCCAAAGTTAGGAATAATTCAACATGGCAGAAGTCAAGCCCAAAAAACAGACTTTGACAAACTAACCTAGACAAATTAACTAGCACATGTTTTTTTTTTTTGGTAAGTTGACGTATGTATTAAAAGAAGAAGATACAAACATTATAAGGGGCATACCCCAGATTTACAATGATAACAGAAACATAAAACAACAGATGGCTACAGGCTAGCCACCGACCGTAAAACTGAAACCTCACTAGATTCGTTAGGGAAACCAATACAACCAGCTAACTAACAGATTAAGAATCTATGGTATTCACCCTCCAAGCTCGTTGGATCCTTATGTTTTCATTTGTTGATATGACATTCCTCATCAAATCAAGCTTATCACGAATGATACATTCGATTTGATTAAGGACCAAATTCGGAGTTCTAGACATTCCAGCAAAGATCCTTGCATTCCGTTCTTGCCATACATGATACACTGTAGCTGCAAAACTCAGTTTACGAGAAAAATTGACGAAACTCTTGCCATGCCAAGAGACAGTGGCCCATCGAATCCATTCATCCCAGCCTTTTGTCATTCTTGGAATGTCGCATCTGTCACAAACATCCCACCAGATCGCTTTAGTATAGGAGCATTCAAAGAACAAGTGATTGTGATCCTCATTGTTGCGGAGACAGAGTGAGCATCTATTGGGACCATGTATACCAAACCGATGAAGTTTATCTTGAGTTGTGAGTTTCTGTTGGACAGCCATCCATAGAAGAAATGAATGTCTTGGAACAGCATTCTTGAACCACACAATGTCATGCCATTCAACCATCTGACGATGACGTCTTAGTTGTTCCCAAGCTACTTTGACCGAGAATCTGTGATTTGGCGAATCCAACCAAACTATCTCATCCTTTTGCCCCATCTTAGGATTAGAATTGGAAGGAATAGCTTCTATAATGGGGTGCCAGCCAATAGCTTGGGTGGTAGGAGTTTTCCATTCTGAGTTCTGAATTAGCACATTCACCTTCGCGTTCTTGGTCATACCTGAATCATAGATGAATCTTTCCCCGTAAGAATCCACGAGTGGGCTGTGAGGAATGCCAATTATCAAACCATAGAGAGGTTGTCATTCCATTTCCTATGATGTACTTCATCTTCGGCCATGCTAACGATCTGAGCTTTAGAATCTTTCCCCAAGCCCAAGAGCAATTCTCTGGCGTCTTGATTGTCCAGAAATTCCTACCTCGCAACAGATTGGATCTGATCCAAGTAGACCATATTGAGCCATCTGAGTCATTGCACAGGTTCCAAATGTGTTTCAACAAAGCAATCTTGTTCCATTCTATTATACTTTTTATTCCTAGCCCCCCCTCCTTTTTTGGAAGACATACCTGATCCCAAGCCACTTTAGCCCCAGTAGTTCTCATATCTGAACCTGACCAAAGAAAGGATGATGTGCCGTGAATGATTCGAAAATCGGCAACAATGAATCTGACGAAAATGGATGAAGGATGGGTTTGGTTGTGTTGTCTTTCTTTTGGTGTTTAGGTTGGATTATAGTGATTTCAAGGTAAATAAGATGGAGGATAGACTAGAATGATACTTTGATAAGTCGATCTGTACGCCACAAAGATCAATCTAGGATTTCGACGCCACACTCTTTGTGATTGAAGAGTGATAAGTCAGGTAGGGTTCTTCACAAAATCAATTTGGAAGAACAACTCTTAATTCTGTGAATTAAGTTTCAAATCTTGGCCAAAAGTTTTTATTACATATTCTGATACTATATTTATAATTGGAACATCCCTCCAAAGTTAGGAATAATTCAACATGGCAGAAGTCCAGCCCAAAAAAAACAGACTTTGACAAACTAACCTAGACAAATTAACTAGCACACGTTTTTTGACCTTTCTAACATAAACAGACCAAATTTAAAACAACCATATCTTCTTATACAAAAGTCCAATGCAATCATGGTTGGACAATCTAGAAAGAACACGTTCTGAACTTGAAATCCACCTAGATTAGTCTTGTTTTCACATGCAATGGATGACTTCAAATTCGGGTTCAAATTCATTTGCTGTTCTGACCATAAACAACATCAATTCCTTCACTTATTTGCATATCAACCCAAATTCGAGTAGCCCAGCATCAAAAGAATAATTAAGGGCTTTTCTCATCTCCAAGTTCCAATTGTAGGCAAATAAACATCCTTGAACTAATTTCAAACTGATTGCTAATTTTTAACTCTGACGCAGCTTCAATCATTCCAATTTGACTCGTCAAGGCCCTTTGTAGTTGTTTCGCTCTCGCTCTTGTCATTGGACCATCTGAATCCTCTTGCACATTAGTTTTAGCTTTACAAGATGGATTATAATTCCCATGATGCACATCATCAGCCCCGGGTTGAAAATGATTTGTCCTCAAATCAGAATCGTCATCGTCATCCAAGTATGGAGTCAAGTCTTTCACATTAAAAGTAGCTGATACGTTGTAATTACCAGGAAGATCTACCTTATACGTATTGTCATTCACCTTCTCTATAATCCGAAATGGACCATCAGCTCTTGGCATCAACTTGGACTTACGTTTGCTTGGGAATCTGCCCTTGCTAATATGAATCCAAACAAGATCTCCTAGGTTCAAACCTAACCATTTTCCGCCCCTTGTTAGCCTGTTTAGCATACTTTATCGTTTTCTCCTCAATATGTAATCGAACCTGCTCATGTAGTTTCTTCATCAATTCTGCCTTTCTAATTCCATCCATAGATGTCCTCTCATCAATTGGAATATGAATAAGATCAATAGGAACACAAGGATTAAAGCCATACACAACCTCAAATGGTGAAAATTTTGTAGCCCCATGCACACTACGATTATATGCAAACTCCACAATAGGCAAACAAGTATCCCAACTCTTCAAATTCTTATGTATAACAGCTCGTAACAAAGAAGATAAAGTTCGGTTTACTACCTCAGTTTGTCCATCAGTTTGTGGATGACATGCCGTACTGAAAAGTAACTTCGTTCCAAGCTTCCTCCAAAGAGTCTTCCAAAAGTGGCTTAAGAACTTTGTATCACGATCAGAGACAATGCTTTTAGGAACTCCATGCAAACGAACAATCTCTTGAAAGAACAAATCAGCAACATGTACTGCATCATCAGTTTTGTTGCAAGGAATGAAATGAGACATTTTGGAGAATCGATCAACCACGACCATTATTGAATCCTTTCCACGTTGTGTTCTTGGTAACCCAAGTACAAAGTCCATGCTAACATCCATCCAGGGTTGCTCTGGAATAGGCAATGGCATATACAGTCCATATGCATTCTCTTTACCCTTAGCTTTCTTGCAAATAGCACATCTCTCAATCACCTTGTGCACATCTCGTAACATGCTAGGCCAAAAGAAATGTTCTTTCAGCAGCTCATAAGTCTTCTTCTCCCCAAAATGACCACTAAGACCACCACCATGAGCCTCTCGCACAAGCAACTCCCGTAACGATCCTGAAGGAATACACATTCTGCCCATTTTGAACAAGTAACCTTCATGCATAAAGAACCCATCACAAGCTCCCTTTGCACATTCAACAACCACATTAGCAAAGTAGGAATCATTAGCATACTGTTCCTTCACTTGTTCAAAACCCATCAGCTTTGCATTCAACATAGAGATCAGTGCAAACCTCCTAGAAAGAGCATCAGCAACCACATTAACTTGCCCTTTCTTGTACTTTATGACATAAGGAAATGACTCCATAAACTCCACCCATTTAGCATGTCTGCGATTCAGCTTGCTTTGCCCCTTAAGATACTTCAAGGATTCATGATCAGTATGTATAACAAATTCTTTAGGCAACAAGTAGTGCTGTCATACCTCTAGAGCCCGAATCAAAGCATAGAACTCCTTGTCGTAAATAGAGTAGTTCAAACGTGCTCCATTTAACTTTTCACTGAAGAATGCAATCGGCCTCTTTTCTTGCAGCAAGACAGCCCCAATTCCAAATCCAGAAGCATCGCACTCTATTTCGAATGTTTTAGCAAAGTCTGGAAGTGCTAAAACTGGAGCAGTACACAACTTCTCATTAATTAGCTCAAATGCTTTCTGCGCATCTTCACTCCATCTAAAGTCGTTCCCTTTTTTCAAGCATTCTGTCATAGGAGCAACAATAGAGCTGAAGTCTTTCACAAATCGCCTGTAGAAAGAAGCTAAACCATGGAAACTCCTCACATCAGCGATACTAGCAGGTTTTGGCCAGTCCTGAATTGCCTCAATTTTCTCCTCATCAACCTTAACTCCCCTGCTAGAGATAATATACCCAAGAAACACGACACTTTCTTTACAGAAGTAACACTTTGTGAGTTTCCCATACAACTTAGAATCTCAGCAAAGTTTCAAACACAACTCTAAGATGCTTCATATGATCATCAAAGGTCTGCTATACACCAGGATATCGTCAAAATATACTACAACAAACAGCCCAATATACTTCCTCAAAACATGATTCATAAGCCTCATAAATATACTAGGCGCATTAGATAACCCAAATGGCATTACCATCCATTCATATAACCCCTGTTTAGTTTTAAATGATGTTTTCCATTCATCTCCTTCTTTCATTCTAATTTGGTGATAACCACTCATCAAATCGACTTTAGAAAACAATGCAGCTCCATGCAACTCATCAAGCAAATCATCAAGTCTGGGTATAGGAAATCGATACTTAACTGTTATTTTGTTGATAGCGCGGCTGTCCATACACATCCTCATGGTACCATCTTTCTTCGGTACAAGCAAAGTAGGTACGGAACATGGACTAAGTGATTCTCGCACATAGCCCTTATCTAAGAGCTCACCAACCTGCCTTTGAATCTCTTTTGCTTCCTCTGGATTACATCTGTATGCTGGTCTGTTAGGAAGTGAAGCTCCCGGCACCAAATCAATTTGATGCTCAATTCCACGAATAGGTGGTAACCCTTTAGGTAATTCATCTGGAAACACATCTTTAAATTCTTCAAGCAATTCTTTAATCTAGTATTGGTAAGTCCAATCCTTCTACTTGTAGTAATTGCTTTGCCCAGATCATGAAAACAGCCCCTGCTGAAGTTAATGCTTGTTTGATGTCTCCTTTTTTGGCTAACAACAGCCCCTTACGTGATTTCACCTCCTTTTGTTGGCTTCGTATCTGATCCTCTCTAACCTGTTGAGAACTCAATGGTAACAAGTTCACCTTCTTTCCATTCAGCATAAAAGAATAAGTGTTTTTTCGTCCATTGTAGGTCACATCCTTATCAAACTGCCATGGACGATCCAGCAACAAATGGCTAGCTGACATCGGCGCAACGTCACACAAACCTCGTCATTGATAGGTTTTAATGGAAAAAGGTACACGAACTTGCTTTGTCACCCGAATCTCCCCATTCTCATTCAGCCATCGCAAACTGTACGGCCTGGGATGTGGAAGGGTAGTTAAACCCAATTTCTCCACCAAGGTAGTTGACGCAACATTAGTGCAACTTCCATTGTCAATGATCATCCCACACACCTTATCTCGAATCTGACATCGAGTATGAAAGATGTTCTCGCGTTGCTCATCACTAACGTCAATTTGTGCATTCAGAACCCGTTGCACAACCAATAAATCTCTCCTTCACTGGTTCGAAATCCTCTTCTTGTTCAGCCACTTGTACCTCATCTTCATCTTCAGTTTCAACTTCATCTCCACTGATCAACTCTCCATGATCCCCATGCAAAATCATCACCCTTTTATTTGGACATTCCGAAGCAATGTGCCCATGTCCTAAGCACTTGAAGCACTTGATGTCCCGAGACCTCCTAGGATGTTGAGGTTCTGTCACCTTCTCCTTTCCCTTCAAAGAATCAAAACTGGTATTCCCCTTAGTAAACTCCACCTTCTCATCTCGTTTACGTGTGCTCCATGTTTGTGTAGGTGTAGAAACAGCCCTTGTTGTGCTTGACGTAGTTACACCAGTTCGGACACCTCCTCGTTTCTGTTGCCTCTCTACTCGAGTTGCAAGCTTTATAACCTCCTCAAGGAAGATGTACGGCTGTAATTCAACAACATTAGCTATATCCTTCCTCAACCCTCCAAGAAATCTAGCTATTGTTTGCTCTTGGGGTTCCATCAATTCACATCGAATCAGCAGCAACTCAAACTCTTTCACATACTCTTCCACGCTCAAAGATCCTTGTCGCAAAGTTTGAAGTCTGATGTATAGCTCCTGTTTATAGTAATCAGGAACAAATCTCTTCTTCATCACTCTTTTCATAGTTGCCCACGTTGTAATCTCCTCTTCTCCATCCCTTCTCCTCTGAATCTTCAAGTTTTCCCACCATAAAAGAGCATAATCTGTAAACTCAAGTGCTGCCACCTTGCACTTCCTTTCTTCAGAATATTCATACCATTCAAACACCTTTTCAACCTTACTGAATCCACTCCAAGTATTCCTCAAGTGAACTACTTCCTCTAAACGGTGGAATCTTAAGTTTGAGACCATTAGGAGGATTATAATTCTGCCTTCTTGGTCTGCCCCTATCATTGGCCTCATCATCCCCATTTGGATCTTCGTCAGCTTCTATAATATCATTTCAGTGGCACCCTAAGTGCTTGCCTTTGTTGGGGTTGCAAATTATGTCTTTGCATCATTTGCATAAGGGTATTCAACTGTTCACGAATTCCAGTCATTTCATCCCGAATCTCAGCATGAGATCGTTGTAAGCCCATAACCTGTGCCTGTTCCAAACTTAACCCTCTTGGCAAATCTTCTTTATCTCCAGCCATAATTAAGTTTATCAACCTTAATTCCAGCAAGCCTTTCTTCTGTTTTTGGCTCCTGCCTTAGATCGCAACTGATGCTCTGATACCAATGATGTGCCGTGAATGATTCGAAAATCGGCAACAATAAATCTGACGAAAATGGATGAAGGATGGGTCTGGTTGTGTTGTCTTTCTTTTGGTGTTTAGGCTGGATTATAGTGATTTCAAGGTAAATAAGATGGAGGATAGACTAGAATGATACTTTGATAAGTCGATCTGGACGCCACAAAGATCAATCTAGGATTTCGACGCCACACTCTTTGTGATTGAAGAGTGATAAGTCAGGTAGGGTTCTTCACAAAATCAATTTGGAAGAACAACTCTTAATTCTGTGAATTAAGTTTCAAATCTTGGCCAAAAGTTCTTTATTACATATTCTGATACTATATTTATAATTGGAACACCCCTCCAAAGTTAGGAATAATTCAACATGGCAGAAGTCAAGCCCAAAAAACAGACTTTGACAAACTAACCTAGACAAATTAACTAGCACACATTTTTTGACCTTTCTAACATAAACAGACCAAATTTAAAACAACCATATCTTCTTATACAAAAGTCCAATGCAATCATGGTTGGACAATCTAGAAAGAACACGTTCTGAACTTGAAATCCACCTAGATTAGTCTTGTTTTCACATGCAATGGATGACTTCAAATTCGGGTTCAAATTCATTTGCTGTTCTGACCATAAATAGCATCAATTCCTTCACTTATTTGCATATCAACCCAATTTCGAGTAGCCCAGCATCAAAAGAAAAATTAAGGGCTTTTCTCATCTCCAAGTTCCAATTGTAGGCAAATAAACATCCTTGAACCAATTTCAAACTGATTGCTAATTTTTAACTCTAACGCAGCTTCAATCATTCCAATTTGACTCGTTAAGGCCCTTTGTAGTTGTTTCACTCTCGCTCTTGTCATTGGACCATCTGAATCCTCTTGCACATTAGTTTTAGCTTTACAAGATGGATTATAATTCCCATGATGCACATCAGAAGTATAAGAATGACGCCACGAAAACTGTTGTTCTTCGATAAGTCGTTTTCAGTTCTTTAGAGAACCAAGGAAGGGAGATTATCCCACCAACACACAATAAGTGTAGCAAAGAAGTTTATTGATCTGAAAATTGTGTAACCTTACATGTTAGGTTATGCCGTTATTTATACTGACTCTAGACTTAAAGAAACACTAACGGACCCCCATTAGGTGGACTTATATGAAGCCCACTTACAATTGACCCAAATAAGTAATAATAACCGAAAAACTAAGAAGAAAATAATAAAAATAATAAAAATCCAAAAATTATTATGCTAAATATGCTAGAATCAGATTTGTCACCCTTAAGAAGCCTTAAATAAACTAGGAAAAATCTGATTTGGAAAATTTGTGTTGGTGCCCCCCTTGATGTCCTTCATTAGCCTGAATTTCCTTGTTTAACTTGGACAAATAAGAAAATAAATTTCCTCCTTTGTTGCTGATTTAATTACTTTCATTCCTAAGTTAGTAAAAGCATTAAATAGTCCTCCCCTCTTTAGGAATAAGATATGGCCAACTTCCTTACTTAATTAGGAGAATAAATTGTTGACTTTTTGTCCTTGTAGCATTAGGAAAAATAACAAGCCTAACAAGGCTGGTATTGGGCCGGACACATCAACCCCTTGTTCCACACGAATTGGGCTCTTATTGGACCTGAACTAGATGAATTAAAGGGTGTCCTTCATGCTCCTTAAATGTCCCAAGCCTCTCTAGGTCCATTTTTGCTCCATATGTTCTGAACAAGCCCATTCAATACTTCTTTAAGCTTCTTTGCCTTAGCTCTTGTGATTGGCCCAATTGGCACCTCCAATGGGTCGTTGGCATGATTACGCTTGGTGTTGGGCTGATCCGCATCAACCACTCAATTTTTTTATGTGTTCACATTTAAAAACTTCTTAGAGGTCTCTTATCAAAGGCATAAAACATTTCTCTCATACTAGAGAGCAAAAAAAACCTCACTTTGGCATCAAAGTTTGGTAAAAAACCATTCTTGAGTTTGTTACAAAATCACAATCTTAAAACCATTGAGGGAAAAGGGTTCCAAATATTAATATTTGTCTATAACCCTCTATTAGAGGGTCAAGATTTGATGAATAAAGATCAATCTTTGATCAAATCCATAAAAATCTTAGCTTGAAACCCTATAAATACCCCTTGGAAAATTAGGGCAGGGAGGGGAAAAAAGAAAAGAGAGGAGGAAAAGATTGATAAAGGAACTCTGAGTGTGGAGGTTTAAGAGGCTAACACGAGGATTTCCTCAACTCTGAAAGAAAGTAACAAGCTTGTAAAAGAAGGGACCAAAGGGCAACAATCATTGTTTGAGTTTGTAAGATATAAAACATTCATTTAGCCTTGTAGATAATGTATATGAGGCACATCTCTAGCTTGTTGTTTCATGTTTTATTGTGTTTTTGAACATTTGTTGTGTTATATTGCTTTTAAATTTGATTTTGATTAATGCATAAAATGTTCTATTTTTCTTTGTTTAATCCTATTTAGAGTTGTTTATTAATGTTGCTGGATGTTTAGAATATGTTTAGATGTTTAGATTAAATGAAACAAAGTGATTTGAAAATCTAGCATTAGGGTTATTAATGCTTTTTTTTCTGGTTTGTTAGTGTTCTTGGTTCCTAAACATGTTTTGGGTTTCAAGTGTTGAAAAAGTCAGTTTTGAATCAAAATTTGATATTTTTGTTGGCTGTCATTAGGGCTGCAATTATTGAGGTGAAATCTAATAAATGATTATGATGCTTTAATGTTTTTGTTATTTCTTTTGATCAAACTATGCTCGGTTTTGGTAATGTGGTTTGTGAGGCCTAGACGACCATTTATTGGGTTTGATATTGCTAGGTATATCTAGGCATTTTTCTGGGTTTTAAGTCATGTTCTTCATATTCTTGGAAAGAATATTGCCTTAGTTCTATGATTTGGACAAGTTTTGGTCTACTTCTTCGCACTAGACAGTTCATTGGACTTCGTTAATTATTAATCTAGGGTTTTTTTTGCATCAATAATAAGTTTTCAAGGGTTTTTTAACCTAGGGTTTTTGTTTTGAACCGAAAACTATTTTGACTAAATCATGATTATTAGTTGATAATAATCAATGTTTGAATCTTGATTATTATTCAGTGATTTTTTTCCATTCTTTCTACGCTTTTTATTTCATGAAATATCGTCTGAATCTTGATCTTTGTTACTGGGTTCTCATTGAATGTTCTTCATGTTCTTTGTTTTTCTAGGCTTTGATCCGTTTTGACAAAAATATTTTGAGTTTTTTTGGGGCAATTAAAACATTTAGGTTAATTAATTGTTTTTATCTTTTCTATTTTTTTCATTTTTTATCATCTATTTAACACAAAATAATAAAAGTAATAAATGTAACACACACACACTCTTTTATTACTATATTTTTACACCCCATAATTACATGTTTAAAAACCATAAAAATTCAAAATTTAACCATAATTTAAAACACACACTAAAAATTTAAAAATTTACTAAATAATCCTTCCAAATGTTAGAAATAGATTGGAGAGATTACTGAGAACCCAAGAAGCATATTAGAAGATTATGGAATTGCAAGAACAATTACAATGCGTGGATTCATGTGCCTTCTCTAAGGAAGACAAAAAAATCAGTGGATCAAGTATATCTCCTCTTCTTATTCACGCCTGTAACAAAGATGGGAGCTACCGCCACATGAAAAACATAGCAAATCCACAAACATTCGATTTTATTTTTTTCTTTCTCTATTGATTTTCTCTTCTTTATCAAAGGTTACTAATGTTGTTATTGCCACAAATGGAAAAGGAAATGGTTGGAGGCATCTGGTCTACTGATGTTACCGTCGTGGTTGAGAAGTTGAGAGAATCGTGGGCTGTAAAAGGAGAGAGATGGGTCTGCTGGTTTGGCCGTCAATGAGGGGTGGTGGTTGATATCAGTTTCGGCTTATATGGAGGGAGTGAAGGATGATTGATGGCTATTTTTGATGGGTTTATAGAAGAAATTGCTGGCAGTGTTGTCTTTTGAAAGTAACAGCACGAGGGAAAATTGGTGAAGCTATGTTCAAGCCATGTTCAGGCTGGTGGTGTGGAGAGGGTGGTAGCTAACTGACAATGGAAGGAAAGAGCTGGAAGAGGCAAAGCGGCCTCTCTTACTGCCGTAGTGAGGAGACGCTAGTTGTGCCAGAGATGGTAATTAGATGTTGAACTCATGGCTGGCATTAGTTGTTGACAATGGTGGGAGGCTAACCAACGGTTGGTATTAATGGTAAAGGTCTGGACCATGTGTGAAGGGGAAGGAATAGAGGTGTGACTCTTGGGTTTGAGTGGTTGTCTTTAGAGTGTGTTGTTTTGGGCTGTGAACTTTGGATAACATAACAAGGCTGCTAATTTTAAACTAGTTTTGGTCACCCTTGTTTTGGTGTTGTTTCTATATGCTTTGTGGTTTCCATAGAAATTATGGATTTCTTATTGTATATGGGAACATTAATTATTTTCTTTATGTATTAGGATATTTTATTTAATTTATTTCCATATCAAGTGAGGAGAATACACAACAAAAGAAAACAAAGAATCCAAGCTTAGAAGAGAAACAAGGTGGCGACAAAGGGTAACGATCTTAATTTTCTACATCTTTTTTCATGATACATTGAGAATTTTCAGTGTAATTTTTTCCTCATTTCTGTTTAAATTTCAGCAGAGTCTCTCCCCTTAACCAAAGTGGTATTAAGTTATATACTAATAAAATAAAAATCCCGGTTGTCAGACATGCTAACATGGAGTCTCCAAATCAGGAAACTAAACAATTAAAATCTCATTTTCAATTCATTATATACTTCTAACGTAATAGATATACTTGTAGTTATGCAAAATTCAAGAATAAAATTATCATAATGCATGCCAAGTACTCATATCTATTCAAATAAAATCATGACTAATTCTATGCATAACAATGTACGTAAAGGTACTCAAGTCCATTCAAACATTATCATAACTAATTGATCCATACCAAAATACGTAAGGTACTCATATTCATTCCAATATTATCATAACTAATTTGGTTCATACTAATGTACGTAAGGTACTTATATCCATTCTAGTATTTAGCGTAGCAATAAAACAACAAATTCTGAATTATCAATAAGTTTACATGGATTGAAAAGACAAGGTGCGAGGCACCTACCTGCTCCTCTGTCCAAACAATTCCTTCCAACCATATATGAACCTGCTTCAAGAACCTCTCTTGTTTGGATTAAGAGATAGTATAAGTATCACATCATAACTTTACAATAATGTGAATTCCCAAAATATCATTGAAATCTCATTCATATAAGTTCATTACTATGAATTCATTTTCCTTCAACTAATTTTCTCATTACATTTTCCATCCCTATTTTATTACTTAAGAGCACTATTTTGATTTCATTTATAAGTAGAGGTTGACCTCGATTTAGAATGTGGCTTGACTCTTTTGAAAGATAAGACAACAAATCATTAACAAGTTATATTTTAGTCTTTAAACATGTTGTATGGCATGAACCATGTTTTTCCTTATCTCTATGCAAAACTAGAATTCCTTAATTTAATAATTTTAGCTTTAATAATTTTCTTCTTCCATTCCCTTACATGCATTTTCTACTACATTCATAATCACACAACAAATCATTAACTTTATACCTCATATTTGTTTAAGTAACAAGTTGCTCTCAATATCACATTTTCATTCTCCCCTCATCTTTTATGCAAGGACACATTTCACCAATCCAACCAACTCTGCTTCGAGTCATAGTATATATCCATTGATTTATTTTAACTTTATTATTTGAATGAATCCTTATATCACATATTTAATGCAAATATCATAATGTCAATAGATAACATTTACTCATAACTCTCTACACATTCAATATTCAATTAATCACACGGTAAAGTTATATTGCATCATGTTTAGCATAACATACCTAAGTTGCAGATTAATCCAACGGTTAAATTACTCTGTATTGGAACATAATACAAACCTTAAAATTGGAGACCTACTGTTCAAGAAGAATCATTTATGGTTGAAGAGTTTGTTTTCGATCTCCACCGTTTACACTTCACAAAACATCTGGAAGAACAACCTATCAAAATTACATCCCCATCCAACAGTTGACGAAGGAGAAAACATTCGGTGACTGCAACTAATAATGGTGTTTTCTCTAGTAATATTCCATCGCTCATATCTCTTACACATAGCCTGATATTGCAAATCCCTCTAGCTAGAATATAGCAAACATAACGATGAGCAACATACCCAAATGGCAGCTCAATCAGACAGTGTAAAGTGGAGATATGGCTGTCAAAGTGTCTGCCTTCAATGTGTTTTCTCTCAAAGACCAACTTAATCTCACCTAATGGCTTTACAAACCATTTTTATGACTACTGGGTTTGCATATGTAACAGCCTTTAAAACAAGGAATTTTGTTTTTGCTCGAGTGACCCATTAACCCCTCATAATTATATATTTGCCCTTTTTTTATCCAATCCAGGTTTGATGATATTTCTACGAGGCCTTCTTGGACTCTGATTGATTTGAAAATTTAACCAAAGGTATAACTTATATCTAGGGTCTACTCGTATAATTCCAACCTGATCCAACGGTCGAATTGAGAGATATGTTTAATACCATAAAACTAGATAGTCGATAATATGTTTCGACAAAATTATGAATTTCACCTCCTACATGACTTACTTAAATCATTGGGGTTCTCAAGTTAATTTGTTGAGGATTTCTATTCATAATTATGATAAATTTTTACTCGAAGTTAAAAACGCAATTTTACATAGGGTTCATTATCGACAATCAACATTTCTCATGTAAAGGGTCACATGTTCATTTTTTTAACTCCCTTCTATTGTTCTATAAATCATCCTCTTCAAATTTACATATTTCCTCCTTTAAATGATGTTTTTATCCGATTTAGAAATTTAAGCAATTTATCGCTAATCAATATTTCACGTACCCATACTTGCCCAATTTAATAATTACTCTGATTTGCTAATTTTTAGACCGAGGGTTTACACAACATGTTTCTCAATTATCTTATTTATGATTTATTAGGATTGTACACTTAATGAGAGACAAGGTATGAAATTTTTGTCTCCCTTTTTCTTTTATACCCAAACTAATGAGCTTAAGTCTTGCTTACTTGTCCCCGAATATTTTTTATGCGAACCTCGTGGTCATGTGGTCACATAACTCACACGCAAAGACACCAATTCCCGAAAAGCCAAGTAAATCAAGTGAGACCCATTAGGAAAATTAGGGTTTTGGCTTAGAGTTTAAATACTCTTTAGGAATAATTTTAGGGTAGACTTTTGATGATATTTTTAGCATTGTAGCTGACTTTTTGGTTGCTCAATCTTGGTTCTTGATTGAACTTTCAACTCTTTAAGGAATTGACCATTCCTTGTTGTGAATTTATACATCCTTTGCTCGTCTCCAGGTGTAGGCTGAGAGATCTTTCTATGATAAAACACAGGACTCTCCTCTCCCTAGAGATTCTCAAGTGCAGTCTTCCACTTAAGGCAGGAACCCCTACTTAGAGTCCTGGACCACTTCATTGTGTTAGGTGTGAAAGATTAAGGTTGTTAATGAACCATGGAATTCCTGAAGATATTCGTTGGATGATTGAAGCAAAGGTCTGATTATCAAATGAGTCTTCCAATTCTTTTATTTCATACATGCCTGGGACATGTAAAAACACTTTTGCAAAGAAACGTCGTGTCAAACGACTGAAAGTCTGTTATCGATGTGCCAGATGGACTTGTAATGCACATTGTCGTTCTTTAGGTATCTATAAACCGTGAAGATAAAATACAATTCATTAAGGATGGACTGAGTAAGGAGTCTTTAGATAATCTTCTATTAACTCTTGAGACGCATCCTAGTGGATGTGCATCGTGCAATTCATGATTTATGACCCCATTTTCATAAAGAACATGATCGACTTAGTCTTGGGAATCTGACTAAAAAAGACCATGTTTGTCAGTTTTTAAGAAAACTGGATGAGAAGATTATCTCTGGCCCACATAAAGCGTTTAAACCGTTCTTGGACGTAAAACCAAGAGAAGATGTGAGACACAATCACAACTACTTATACATACACATGTTAAAAATAAATAAATAAATAAATAAAGACAGTGAGCGAGACTCTAGCTGGCCTACTTATAGGTGGTATGATTGCATTTTCAATTTCTCATCTATAAAATATTCTCTTCCTTCCCTTCATTTCTACTCAACCCATACATTCAACGGATATAGAAGTGTGTAGAAATGGCACGTTCCTCAAATCATCAAATAAGAAATATTTGTGTTTTTGGTGGATTCAGTCCTGGGAAAGAAAAAGAGTTTTTAGAATCAGCAAATCATCTTGGTCAGGTACTAGCTGAGAGAAAAATTCATTTAGTGTATGGGGGAGGCAGCCTTGGGTTAATGGGGGGTGTGTCAATAGCTGTATTTTTAGGAGGCAGTCAAGTTTTGGGGGTCGTCCCCAAAGCTTTAGCAAAAGGGGACATTATTGGAAAAACAATTAGAGAGGAACTACAAGTCTCCACAATGTCTAATCGAATGAATGCAATGTTTAACCATACTAACGCCTTCATTGCCTTACCAGGTGATCTGGATACATTATCATTCATATTTCCTCTTGGACCCAACTTTACATTCACAATAAACCTATAAATTTGTTAAATGTTAATGGTTTTTATGATAATTTGTTGTCTTTTCTTGATCAAGCTGTGGAACAGAAATTTCTAACATTAATATGTATATTCTCTCCCAGAGGTGTACTAGATAACACATGCAAGTTATTCACAATTCTATAAGATACAAAGTACCTGCCACCACATCAAGTATAACTCTCACATCCTCGTAGGTCATGTGATATACCCGACCCTGAGTCCTCCTCTCCTAATTTCTAGGCCTCCCACGAGTAGCACTTGTCCCTGACTGGGTAGGCCTGATAGGACGATTGACTATAACTGATTGTTGCTGGCTCTGAACCTCAATCCTCTAACCATGGGCTCCCTCGGTAGTTCTACAAGGACAATCCTTCTTCCTGTGACTTGTGTCCCCCACAATACTAACAACCTCTGCCTACATGCGAGCACTCTCTCCATCGAGGCCCCTCTCCTCTACAAATATAACATCTCCCCAGCATTGCAGAGCAATCTTCAGGGTGTCGCTGCTCACACCTCTGACAGAATGGATATACTAGTCCCTTCTGCTCTATAGACCCTCCAGCAGTTGTGATTCCTTGTCTAGCCTATCCTCCCCAAGATCCTCTTCCACTAACCTGTCTAGATCCTCCTGAGCCTCCCACCTCTTCTCTAGAACTATCTTAATGATTTCCCGTTCTTCCCTTTCTTTGGGAGAGGAGGTCTCCCAGTCAAAAACTCAAAATCTCTCCTCTTAACTCCAGATGTCTGACTCTGCTCGACCACTGGCTTCGGGGTATCCCTTATTACCCTCTCCATACCCTGAGCAGCCCGTACCTATTCCCACACAGACTGAAACTGCATGGCTATCAATATCATCCTTAGTTCCTGCCTAAGTCCATCACAAAACCTCTCCACCTTGTGGTGCTCTGTGGGAAGGTAAGTGGAGGCAAAAGCTGCTAGTCCTCAAATCTCCTCTCATACTCCAGAACTGTCAAATCTCCCTGCCTCAACTCCAAAAACTCCTATTCTTTCTCCCTTCTATGCTCCCAAGAATAGTACCTCTCCTCAAACTCTTCACGAAAGTCCCTCAATCTCAATGCCTCCCCTGATCTCCTCTCTCTAATGGTCACCCACCAAAAGTGGGCACTTTCAATCAATAGCTGAGTCACGAATCAAGGTTTCGATCTTCAACTCCCTCCTTTTTCTTTCTAATGACAGTCGGCTCTCCCCTCTTCTCTTTTTGTCAAATTTTCTTGTTAATCCCTTGCCCACAAGTGTTTATTCTACCTATAACCCTTAATCTTGGATGGGTTCTTGAAATTTATAGTGTTTCTCTCTTGATTTGCAAAAATGGATACAAAAACTCCCTCTTTCCTTTCCTTACGGTTGCTCTAGATTTTTGGTGAGAAGAGGAGTATTTATGCTCTATAATTATTCTTATTTGCATTTAAACCCCATTTTCTTTAAGTGTATTATTTTTGCCCCCACATCTTTTTTTCCTTTTTCTTATATAATTAAGTTATACCTCTTTTCTTTTCTTATAATTTCACCCCACAACTTTTAGTTTAGTTTATTTTCTTTAATTTAATCCAGCCTTGATTTTTTTTCTCGGGGTTTATAATGTCGCTCTTGAAAATAGATTAGTTTCTAAAAAAAGGGTAGGTCAACCACAAAAATAAACTAGTTTTTGAACTTCAGAAAAGGCAAGTCGCTTGTGACAATAGACTAGTTTCTAAAAAAGGGCAAGTTGCCCATGAAAATAGACCACTTTTTGAACTTCAAAAGGGATGTCATCCGTGAAAATATAGTAGTTTTTGAACTTCTGAAAGGGCAAATCACCCATGAAAATAGATTAGTTTCTGAAAAAAAAACAAAAAAAAAAGAAGGCAGGTCACCCATGAAAATAAGACCAATTTTTGAACTTCAGAAAGGGCACGTCACCCATGAAAATAGATTAGTTTATGAAAAAAGGCAGGTTGCCCATAAAAATAGACCAGTTTTTTATCTTAAAAAGGGCAGGTCGCCCGTTAAAATAGATCATTTTCTAAAAAGGGGTGGGTTGCCCGTGAAATATACTAATTTTTGAATTTTAGAAAAGACAGGTCGCTCATGAAAATAGACTATTTTTTGGCTGGTTTCTTGCAAAATATGAGTTTTGAAAAAAGGAGACCACCCATGAGACCTTTCCTCAAGAAGTTTGGTCACCCATTTTGTATGACAGACACTTTTCTTTACAAGCTTACTGTGCAAAAACTTTTTTTTTGCTTCATAAGCATTGCAAGGAGGAGATATTTGTTGCTACCCATTTTATAATAAATAATAATAAATAAATAAATAAATAATATATATAATAATAATAATAATAATAATAATAATAATAATAATAAGATATATAATAATAAATAAGTTAAATGCAAGGAAATACACCTCAAGCAAGCGTGAAAAGGAATGTTTGAGCCCAATGACGGAAGACCAGAATGCCAAGTGAAGTTGATAGGCCAAAATAGCAATCCAAAGTTTTAATTGACAAAGCCCATTAGTAAAAATGTTTGTTTTTGGTATTTAAAGACTCAACTGGAATTTTCAAAAGTTTAATTATTTAATTAAGGGTTTAATCGCAAGGGAAATCAACATTTAGAAGTCAATTTTGAGGTTAGTTGAAACAATTGAAGTTTAAGGACTCAATTAAAAGCTTGGAAAATTTAAATTAGCAAATTAGGAGCTTAATTGCATAAAATGAAAAGTCTGGTGAACAAATAGGGGCTTAATTCTTTCTGTGAACCAAGAACCAACTTGTAAAAGGCGCTTGAAATTAGGGGTGACAAATGTAATTGATAAGGACTTGCATGAAATTAGAAAGAAAAAGAGAAATTAAGGTTAAAATAGAATGAAATCAGAAGATTAGGGATTGAATTGAACATTGGCAGATCCCAAGTCAAAAGAAAACCCTAATCTATAGGAATTAGTTAAAATGACATTATTTAAGGTACTATGCTTCTTTTTCTTTAGTTTTTTGGCTAATCAAATAGGCACTTTCAGATGATTAAATGTGACGTTTCCGACCACCTCAAAGGCTGCAACCACCATCATTCGACCGAGAAACACCCCCTCTACAACCCCATGTCTTTAACATCAAATTTTTACGTCCCATTTTCTCCATGGATCTCCACAACATCTTGTCCCTAGTCAATCAAGACCACAATTTCAGACATCACGTTGTTTCGGTGAGGAATTTTAAATGTTTGAATGTGGAGCTACAAACCTGTAAATCAAGCAAGAATGAGTCTGATCGAAAGGCATGCATCCCTTCTACCAATTCCAGGTGGTCTCAGGCAACGTTGACATCGAAGATGCTCTAATGGAGCCTTGAAAGAGGCCAACCTAGCCAGCCTTGATAGGAACACTCATTTGTGGAAGAATGTTTAACTTTTTCATTTGCTCTCCCACTTGGAAGCTTCTAGAAGGTGTAAATTAAGGGTTTAAAACCCTGAATCATTTTATTATATTCAATACAAGTCTTGAATGCCTTAATATGCTTTTGACTGTTTTTTTGCCATTTCGTTGCGTAGGTTTAATGGATGCTAAAGATGGCAATAAAGGAGTAGGGGCACTTTTTGTTAATGAAAGGATAGCCCCTGCTTCTAGGTAGCTGGTCTGGCCTTTTAAAGTGAAAATGATCAAATTGTGAAACTATTTTTGTTAAAGATTGATTTTTGTTTTGAGTTGTTTGCTTTTAGGATTGAAAATCCACTATTTGAGTTTTTATGTTGTTTTTTTTTTTTCTATAATCAAGTTCATCACAAATAGTGTGGTATGTGGGGATCAGGAGGACACACTTTAGAGGCCAAAAAAGGCCATTCTAGGCGTATCTGGTTACTTAACTGGGTTTTCGGCAGATTCATCCATTGAATCTTGCCTTAGGCGCTAGTTTCAAAGCTTGTTTGGTTTAGATTCCAGTTCACATAAGTTCGCCCATCATCATTAATAAGTAATCTAGAAGTTTTTCACATCAATAACATATTTTAATGGATTTAAATCCTAGGTTTCGGTTTCGAACCAAAACTCATTTTAACAAAAGGGCGTGATTTTGTTGATCATTGAAACAAATAAACCCTTGATTCTTGACCCGTGGAGGATTAAGAACAAAATCATCCATTCCTTTGTTCAAAATCTACTCTAGATTGAGAATTACATTTTATGAGGAGACGAAGAACATTCATCTGTTTTGTTTTGTTTTGTTTTTTCTGCATTGATCCGTTTTATTTGAAAAATCTTTAAGTTTTTGTATTTTTGCCACTTTTGATCTGTTTTGGTTTCTTTTGCTCGGTTTGTTTTTTAGTTGACTTGGTTGGGTCAACACAACCACGTCAACACAACCGGGTCAACTTGGTTGGGTTAATCTGGCTGAAATAATAAAAAAATATAAAATAAAAAAAAATCAGTTTTTTTTCCATTTGTTTTGTTTAGTTTTGTTTTTTAAGGATATGTTTGAGAAAATTCATTTTAACTTTCAAGCATATTTATTTCAAGAAACCTACAAATAAAAGGAAAAAAATTGTTTTTTTGGGTGTTGTGTATGGCCAGATCTCTCATAAATATATATAAAAAATCATATTATTTAGTATTTTCATACAAAATCTAAAATATATATGTGTGTTTTAACATGCATCTTAGGACTTAATAATCAGTTTATTAAATAGGAATTTGATCAATATTTCAATAAATTATCATTTTTTTAATTCATGTGAATTAATGGTTAAAAATCATGGTATAGAACGCTAGATCTACAAATTAGGCTGGTATTTAAAATATCCAGAGTTGACCAGAAAATTATCAGAGTTGTTCTAAATATTCACCAATTTTAACATGGAGTATTTCTCATTGTAATACATAAATTACGAAGAACCTTTTTTCCTAAGAATTTATTTGGGTACACGAGTCCATAATAAATTCTTAACACCATATTTATTCATACTAGTAAATCTCAATATGAAACCTCTAAACCACATCAAACCACACAAAGCAGCGTTCCTTATGTATGAGATGCTAAGGGTGCTAACTTCTTCCCTTGCCACAACCAGTACCTTACCCTCAAATCTCTAACAAAACCAGTATACCCAGGGTTTCTTAGCGACCTTGAACCAAACAATTAGGTGGCGACTCTTTCGGCCCTTTCTCGCCTTTCACACACATACGACATACACCTTCACTGATGACGTTGCTCATTATGAGAAGAAGCTAGTAAAACAAGAAAAAAGATTCATTAAGGGGATATACCCTTTTGGTTATTGATATAATGTTGTGAGTGCACACTTAGTGACTAATTTAGACTTTGATGAAGAGTGTAAAGAGATTTAATAGTAACTTTATCGGTTGTGAAAATTAAAGATGAAAGACCATTTGATATCATGACATTGAGAAAGCTCATAAAGGCTACTAAATTTGGTAGTAAAAATTTAAAGGCTACCAAAGCATTCAAAGACAAAGAGAACTATTTTGATATCAAAAGAGCTTAAAAAGTCTTTAAACAATAGATGCGTGAGAGACAAATTAAGCTTCTTAGCAACCATATCATCCCCATTACTAATAAAATCAAGGTGAAGCAATACTATAAGTGGCATGACACTAACAATTATGTAGGCTTTAGAATCTAGACGCATCAAAAGGCTAAAGGATTGATTTAACAAGCCTAATATATACCACATGATTCTTTCAAAAGGCAAAGACTTAGGGGAAACATCAAGCATGTATTACCATTAGCAATAGGATTTGACATTTAAGCCTAAAAGATTGATTGATAATGATTGACACAAGTACTAGCCACAATACAAATCATCCAAGCTTGATGATAAGGACGATGATGAATTTGTCAAAGCCCTTTTTAGGGAAATATAATGTTTAAAAAACTTATTAAGAAGAAAGGATGCATAGCCATACACTTACACCTTGCCTAAAAAAGAATATGGAAATAAGAACACTGTTTTTCAAAGCCCTTTCTAGAAAATATAATGTTTAAAAACTTAGTAAGAAGAGAGGATGCATAGCCATACACCTTGCATAAAAAATAAGTTTAAGATACTTCATAAACTAAAATGGGTGTAAAAAAAACAAACCTTAAACACCAATTAGGTTACTTATGAGAGGTATACTAGAGCGATTAGTATTGGATAGGATCTCACCTACTCTATGCTAACAATAATATCACCAAACATCTATAAATCATGGTAGAAAAGGTGGAGGGAGTTTATATTCTTAAACCACCCCTATCTTAGAAAGTTGCAATATAAATCATGATCTACGCAAGAGACAAATAACTGAAGAAATTTATTTAAAAAAAAATAGATAATGTTATCACTAAGATAGTGAAAAAGACTTGAAAAACAATCAACCTCAAGTTAAAAAAATAATAATTTATGTTGTCAAGGTAAAGGTTGGGATAAAACAATAACCACAACAATAAGACATAGTTTTCCAAAATGTTAGAAGAAGAAGAAGAAGACATCAACTCTCAACCAAAAGCAACAAGAAAATGATGTCAAGAAAGCAACCCTAATCAAAGAAGAGCAAACACTTATTATACAAGAGATAACACTAATAGTGCTCCAGGATAAAAAAATAATCCAAACTCCAAATGATCTCATGTGTTGTAAGAAGTCTTCAATATATTCCCATGTCCAAATAAAAAAGACTAGCTAAATAAAGAAAACAACATGATTTTCGTTGTTGATGGTTTCTTAGATAATGGCATGAAGGACTCAGGTTTCGAAATCCTTTTTAATGATAAAACATAATGGTAGGAGCCAAAAAAACTAGAATTTTCAATCATAATATATTAGATAGGTGAATGGAGTGTATAAACTAGAAAAACCATCTAATGAAAAACTGAGCGACCATGAAGAAGTCATATAAATTAAACATGGTGTTCACTCTACCATATTCCTTTAAAGCCAAGCATGGTCAACTACCTTATTTAGATAATGATTATAAAAACAATATAGAAGAAAAGGTAAAATTTTAGTAAGGTCAACTAGTTAAAGCTAATGGTTGAATAAGAGCAAGAACTTATATTTCTTAAGCTATGATTCCTAATCTAAAGCTATGATCACCTGTGTCTATGAAAAAGCTCATGTGATAGTAGAATAAGTGATCATAAACTTAAGATCACTATACATTTGTATAGTCAATCGATTGGTTACATGTGGCATTGACCTTGTTCTTGTCAACAAATTTAATTTTAATAAATGCTTTATTTATCTTTAATATTTATCAAATATTTGATCAAGGAATCTAGAGTAAAGATAAAGTTCTTTGGACAAAAAAGCTTTAAAAAGGAAACTATAAAGTTGTTATAATTATGAGATTTCTATTGCATCAAAGCATTATTCTTAAATGTTCCTAGTCAATGTTCTATAAAGTCTGGTCATTAATTAGAGTTGTTAAGATTGATATATATTATATATATTTTATAAAATGAAGCAGCTGTTTTCATAAACTAAGGTACGAGGGGTACCTAGAACTAATATATAGGGACTTGTCAGATGAAATATGCACTAAATTGACTCGCATAAGAATTCTATATGAAGAGATCACTTGTTTCTATGGAAAGACTCACGTGATCATTGTGTAAGTGATCCTTAAATTTAATATCACTAAGTTATCTTATATATGAAATGTTATGCTTTGATCCTGCTACATATTGTCCTCATCAAGGGTTACAAACAGGAAAATATTGGGTATAACATGAACTATATGAATGTATTTGAGTAATCAAGAGAGGATTTATCGCTCTAAGTGAATTAGAAAAAAATACTTCATTTGTTCTTAAGCAGTATTAATTGTAAATCCTTGCACAAGATGAAATGAGATTTGAAAATAGTTTCAAATATTATTTAAAGAATCAATGCCAATGGTGCTGAGAAAAAAACATGATTTGAAATAGTAAACATACTTCATGCTATAATATCTAAATTGAAACATTGTTGATGAAGAGATAATAATTGCACTAAGAAACTCATCATTGAAAAAGTTAAATCAAACCACTTATAACTTTTCTAGTATTTAGGGGGTCATCACAGGTTACTAGACATTGTACTTGATTTTCAAATATAAATTAATTAATTATTGAATTGATAATAAATTAATTTATTTAATCCTATTTTAGGATTGTGATTTATATTTGGGCCAACTCGTTAGGGAACCTAACAGGTCATATATATAAAAACCATTGGTTTGAAATTAAAATGGGATGATTACTCAAGTCTGACTTGATTGTAAATAAGTTTTAGAAATTAAGGACTAGAATATAAATTATACAGGAAATCACAATTCTAAACTTAGAAAAATCAAGTAGGGACTTGATTAAATAAAATTATAAAATTTTCCCAACACCTAAAAAGGTTTAGCTGCTCTATCTTCTTAAAGAGTTTAGGAGATTTCACACTAGTTGTTTATGTGGATTATTGTTAGGGACCAAATACTTGGATGACTTGTGGTTTGCGACAACCTAGCCTTGAAGTAATTAATCGAAGCAGAAAAGAACACTCAATCTTAAAGTATTATTCTTATAAACCCTAAACAACTCTAAACCTATCTAATAGGATCCTTGAAACTCCTAAAAAAATTTAAATTTATTATTTTTGTTGTATATATATTTCAGGAAACCAAAAAATGGTAGCAAAGCCATCATTAGACAATTAAAGTTGTTTATTGCATGTTTTAATCGTTATTAGTATTAATTTCAAACATAATTTCATACGGTAAAATTATTTTTTCCAAAAGTAATTTTTTTTCAAAAACAAAAGGTCATGATTACTGTTTCAAACAGATCTGGCTAGATTTTTTAGATTTAGTTAAAATCCTCATAAATTAGGCTTAGAAAGCCACTTGTGGCGGCATCAACACTATTGGCGTTGTTGGCTTTTCATTCGCATAGCAAGCTCGCTATTGGCAATGAGGAAACAGGTTGTTGCCTCGCCACAGCAGCGCCAAAAGCTATTGGTATTGTTGTGTAGCCATATATGCAAAGTTGATGTCTTGTGCACATAGTTTTTAAACCCGACCCGGTGATCGACCCGGTATAATGATCGGGTCATGGGTCAGATGCGGGTTAACCCGGGTCAACAAAAAAAAAATGATTTCTTCGCAGTTAAGGACTTGAAAAAGTTGGCCTTTCTCTTACGTGTCCTTGCAATTAAAACCAACAAAAACAAATACTAGCACACTTGGAACCACTGCTACCTTTTCTACTTCGCTTGCCAAACAAGAATTCTTTGATTCAAGATCCCCTTGTGCCCAACAACCCTCAGCTCCTCAATCTTATACAGGACCCCCACAGCATATCTCACATCAAAGATCATTACGATTCCTCTCCTAGAATGTTTTTGTAGATTCTGAAAATTTTATGGTAGATCATGATAGAAATTGGAAAGAGCGATTGAGAACAGCTGGCTTGACCCATAGAAAACCAGAAGGCTAGCATTTGATGCTGCTACTGACCAATAAAGGTATGCAAGTTGTAGACATAAACCATACCCCTCCAGCCATCCCTCATACAAACTTGGCTTTTGTTGCTCTTCGATTTCTGTTTCTTTCTTGTAAAAAGTAAAATTACAGTGTCTTAATTCTTGGTTTTGCAGCAATAAAAAAAAACCCATAATTTCCTCACTTATTCCATATCATTTTTATTCTCAAACTAGAATTTTAATCTTCTATTTGACAGCAACAGAAGAGAAGGTGAGAGATAGAGTCATGACTCTCAGCGAGTTAGTAATACCTTTCCCAGATGAAGAACAAAAAATTTAAGAGATAACAGCAACTTAATCTTACCTTCATTTGCAGATCTGAAGAGCCAAACAAGTAAAAAGCTTGTCTTGAACTTAAATTCCTCTTATCCTTTTGTACTGCGGATGAGATTACTTTTCTATATATATATATATATATATATATATATATATATATATATATATATATATATATATATATATATTTTAAAACACAGCCGGGTCTCAGCCGGGTTTACCCGAGTCGACCGGGTTCCGGGTTGACCCTCCGGGTCGACCGGGTTTTACCGGGTTAAATCCCTAACCGGTTTTTTCATCCACCCGGCCCGGTTCCAGCTCCGGGTCAGCCGGGTCCCGGGTTAACCCGCCAGGCCGGGCCGGGTTTTAAAACTATGCTTGTGCATGATAGTTATTGTCGTTGCTATGCCAACAGCCGACAAGAGGTAGTGAGCCCATTGCTTATTGCAGTAGTTGGAAAATAAGAAGATGAGGGGTAGAATTATGATTCTGCCTGTGAGCCTTTTATTATATTACAAGAGGGTTTTGGGGGCAGAATTACGATTCTACCCAATTCTGTCCCTATGGATAATATACACTATTATAATAGGTTTTTTGGAAAAAAAAAATATAATTCTATCTCTATACATATAAAATATTATTCTTATATTTTGAAATTGAAATCCAAAGTAAATTAATTGTAGAATTAATTTTTCTTATTAGGTTGATTAAAATAAAGTATTTAGTTCATATTTTTATTTTTTTATTATCCTATTTAGATTAGGATTTAATTAAATTGTTTAATTAAAATAGTTTTGAAATATAGTTTTTCAAAATAAAAAGAGTTCTTAAGTCGAAAAGTTTTATTTAATTGATCCTAAAATATTTTAGGATGTTAATAAGAATTTTAATATGATTAATTTTCTTATTAAGTTTTTAAAAATATTTTTTCAAAGAAAAATTGTATTAAATAAAATTTAATATGTTTGGGAAATCATCAAATTGGATAATTTGATAATTTCTAAGATTTAATATTTCTAAGAGTTAGAAATATTATTTTAAAATTGCAAATAAAGCCAATAATTAAAATCAAAGCAAGCAATATATTTATTTATGCATATTAATATGTTATTATGCATGATTGATGGTTACGCACATTTAAAGACCAATGTGATTATGCTTTTGATGATTGAATGGTTGTAATATTAAATAAGACTTCTCTTTAAATATATCTCAGGTTTCTTAAATGTTATGTAATTTAAAAATGTAGGAAATCTATTTTGTAATTCAAGATGAAGAAAGGATGAAGGTGAAGGTTACAATTGCAGTACTCGTAAAGGACTTATGAAGATTTGAAGTAGCTACCTAGGTTTTGACTACCTCATTTTCTTCTATGGCTCGAGAGAATTAGTTTAGATATGTGCATAATCTTCTAGTTAGAATGACATGCTAGAGGTGTATGTTTATATATAATTGTTATGTATAGTATCACTAATGTCATAAAATGAATCTTAATTAAAATAATAAATCTGATATTAATATGTTAAGTACATGTTGAGAACATGATTTGTTGTCTTTCAATTTTATATGCATAAAAATATAGTTTTATTCATGGATAATTTGTCAAGCTACTCAAGGTTACAGTTAATCGAATATGTTTAATGCTATAAAATTAAGTCTTACTTAACTAACTTATATAATTTGGATGAGTTACTTATGATCATAAAAGATTTGAGGTAGTAGTTAGGCAAAAAATATACGATATTTTTAGACAAAGAGTTATCACCTAGCTAATTTAGGAATCACATAAATATGTAATTAATAAGTTATGTTATCTACCTAATTTATTTTGTTTTCATTTGTTAAGTTACTTAAGGTCATATAAATTAAATGAGATCCTAGCCTACTCGGAGATCTAAGTGAGATTTCTTGAATTAATAGTGAAGGTTTTAATTACAGGAAAATAGTGGGAGACCAAATTATGATTAAAAATCTTATTTAAATTTGATTATAAATATTTATGCGTGAAACCAATACTCATTATATTTACATAAATAGATTGATAGATTACCATGTGTACAAATAAATATATCCCTACGTAGCATTTAATAAATTGACTAAACCTTCTTGGACTATTATTAAAATTTGAGAATTATTCTCAAACAAGAAATAAGGTTTATATGCTCTTGAAAATCCAATTCTTTTTATCCTTAATTGAGGATGTTGATAACAAAGTTAGGATTGAATATCAATGTTATATTGATGATAATGATGATGATGAGCGAGTTATATGTGTGAGTTAGCTAGTATGTCACTTGAACTTCAAACACAACATGAGAATATGGATGCCCATATAATAATTATACATCTCAAAAAGTTGTTTGATGTGGATAATAGGACTGAGAGGTATGAGACCTCTAAGAAGTTGTTCCATTACAAGATAAGAGAGGGTTCCTTAGTGTTGAGAATGAATGACTATTTTAAGAAATTAAATCAATTTGGTTTTGTCATGGACCATGAGTTAAGCGTCTTGAAATCCAAGCACAAAAGCCCTTTTAGGGCATAAAAAATGACAAGGATACTTGTCATCATTATGGTAAGGAAAGTCATTATATGAGGAATTGCAAAGATTATCTTGTAATCGTGAAAACTAAAAAGCTTATTGAAGCTTCTACTTCACGTATATGTATTAAATAATGACAAAATTGACTTATATGTAGGCAATGAAGTAAGAGTTGTTGCATTGACTTTGTTAAATGAGCTGATATAAGAACTTGATAATTGTTATTTTGTTCTAGCACTTTTTAGAAATATCGTATCCATTTCTGAATGGATTTTAATTTATTATTAAGGGAAAATATTGTTCATTCTATAATAATGATGTTTAATATGGATCTGGTACTTTACAAATGGTTTGTATATACTTGATGTTGAAATGCCCAAGTTCAATATAAATAACAAGAACATGTTAGATAAGGAAGGATATTTGATCCTTTTGACTATGAATTATATGAAAATTGTAAAGCTTGTTTGTTGGGTAAGATGACCAAAACACTCTTTACTTAAAAGAGTGAAAGATTTAATGAATTGATAAGTCTAGTACATACAAATATATGTGGATAAATAATGATTCATGTATAGATAAATGAAAGTCTGAGTCATTTGAAAGGTTCAAAGAATTCAGAAATGAAGCTGGAGTACAAATTAGAAAGAGTGTTAAGATACTTTGTCAGATTGAGGTGGTGAATACTTTAGCAAAAATGTTCAAGATTATCTTAAGAGAATGAGATTCTCTCACAATAAAAACCTCCTAGAACACTGCAACATAATGGAGTTTCTGAAAGGAGAAATTGCACCCTATTGGATGGGTTACAGTCCATGATGAGATATACAAACATTACACCTTCTTTTTAGGGTTATACCCTACAAAATGTTGTTTACGCTTTAAATATAGTTCCATTAAGATATGTTGATAAGATTCCATATAAACTATAGAATGGTTGGAGACCAAGTTTATCATACTTAAATATTTAGGAATGTGACGCATATATGAAGTGTATTTGTATTTAAAAAGTTAAGTCATAAAAAGATAAGTTTATGGGTATCTAAAAGAAACTATTGGATATTATTTATATCTTGTTGAACAAAAGTGTTTGTCTTAGAACATGCAACCTTACTAGAGAAAGAATTTGTTCTTTGAAAGGAGTGGTAGGAGGAAAATAGAACTTTTAAGAAGTTCAAGAACCACAAACTGACATCCAAATGTTTAGCATGAAGCTTAAGAAACATAAAAACTTTATAGAGATGGTAGCACACATTATGCACTAATGAGATATGTATTTCTCATGAAAGTTGAAAATAATGATATGATCATACTTGATGAGCTTACCAATTACATAGAACCAATATCTGATATTGATTAAAAAAAATGACTTGAGACATTGAAATCTGAAATGGATTCTATATACACCAACCAAGGATGGACCTTGGGTATCCATATGATGGGATAGAACTATTGCATGTAAGTTGGTCTTTAAGAGAAAGACTAACATGGATAATAATGTACAGAGCTAGAATAGTTGCCAAAGATTAAAAACAAAGACAAATAGTTGACTTTAGTGAAAAAATTTTACTAATAACTATGTTAAAATCCATAAGTATTTTGTTTACTATAGTTGCATACCATGATTATGAGATTTGGTAAATGGATGTCAATATTGTATTTCTGAATGAGAATCTTCAAGAAGATGTGTGTGTGATACAACCTAAAAATTTTAAATGTAAAGAATTTTTCAATAAAGTATGTAAACTATAAAAATCTATTTATGGACTTAAATAAGCTTTACGGAGTTGGAATATCCATTTTTGATGAGATAATCAAACATTTTAATCTCATAAAAAATATGGATGAACATTGTTTTTACAAAAAGGCTAGTGAGAGTAAAATTGTTTTCCTAATATTATATGTAGACAACATATTATTAATAGGAAACGACATTACAATTTTCTAAGAATTTATCGATGAAGGATATGAAAGAAGTAATCTATATACTTGGGAATAAAGATCTAAAGAGATAAATCGAAAAGGTTGCTTTGATTGTCTCAATCCATATATATAAACAAAATGCTAAAATAGTTTAGCATAGAAGAATCCAAGAGATGATACTTATCTATTTTACAAGGAACACGTCTCTCAAAAAATATGTTTCTTAAAACACAAATTAAGAGAGATAGGATTAAAATGATTCCATATACTTGAGATATAAGATTCATAATGTATGTGATGTTATGTATAAGACCAGATGTGTTTTATGCTTTAAGCATAACAAGTAGATATCAATTTAATGTAGGTGAAGATCACTAAAAGATATTTAAAATAATATTCTTAAGTACTTGAGCAGAACTAAGAATGTTTTTCTGGTCTATAAAGAAGAAGATCTAGTAGTTCATGGTAATTTGGATACCAGCTCAATCAAATATTCAAAATAAAAAATCCAATGTAGTTATATTTTACTCTAAATATGGTGCTATGAGCTGAAAGACTTCCAAATAAGAGACTAAAGTAGATTCTATAACTAAAGTTGAGTACACATCTACGTTTGAGGGGATAAAAAAAGTTGTTTGGATCAAGAAGTTCATCACTAAACTAGGTGTGGTTCCTAGCCTTGTTGATCCAGTAGCCCTACATTGTGATAAAACTAGAGCCATTCTACAAGCAAAGGAACCAAAGTCTCATCAATGATTCAAAAATGTACTTAGACAATTCTATTTTATTAGAGAATTACAGAATTAAAGATGTAGAAGATAGAGCAACTACCTAGTAAAGAGAATCTTGAAGCAATTATTCAAAGCTAAAAAGAACATTTAGTCTTCAGGTAATACTCTTATAAATCCTAAATAACTCTAGATCTGTCTAACAGAATCCTTGAAACTTCTAAAAAATTTTAAATTTATCATTTCCGTTGCACGTATATATATTTTGGGATACCCGACAATGCTTTGATGAACTATATGAAGGTATTTGAGTGATCAATAGAAGATTCATGATTCTAGGTCAATTAAAGAAAAATGTTTCACTTGTTCTCAAATAGTATTGATTATAAAATCCTTTCACATGATGGAATGAGATTTGAAAAGAGTTCCACTTGTTACACTTTATGCTCTAATGTCTAAATTGAAACATTCTTATTGAAAGGATAATAATTATATTAAAAACATGATCACTAAAAGTTAAGCCAAACCACATTGATTACTTTTCTAATATTTGAAAGATCATGGCATATTGATAGATATTGCACCAGATCTTTAAATATAAATCAATCAATCAATTATTGAATTGATAAAAAAAATTGTAAAATTTATTTAATCTTATTTTATTTAGTATTGTGATTAATATTTGGGCCAATATATTAGGGAACCTAATAGATTACATGTATAAAAAAATCATTAGTAAGAAGTTAAATTGAGACGATTAATCACGTATGACTTAATTATAAATAAGTTTTAGAAATTAAGGTCTAGAATGTAATTTATACAAGACATTACAATTATAGGCCTAAAAAAATAAAGTAGGGACTTAATTACATAAATCTCTAAAACTATCTTGAAATAATATAGGTGATATTATTTAAGTGGAAAAGTTATATTTTTCTATTTATAGGGTTATTAGGTTTTTACTATAAATAGAAAGTTGTCTCATATTTTTTTTTTATACAGGACATACAATACATAAACACCTATAAACAAAAAAACAAAGAGTAAGAATTCATAGTACACCAATCCTTTTTTATTAAAAAGGTTATATGATATTTTTAATTTGGTAATTCATGTGAATTACTATTAGAAGTTGGGCAATTGGACAACTTATTATTTGTGACAACCTAGCCTTGAACAATTGATTAAATCTTAAAAAGAAGAATTGACCTTCAAGTAATCGATGTTCATTATGTTTATATGTTCTGAAAATTATAATTAGAGTGCGCTGCGAAGGCTACTGACTTTGATTTGTTGATTTCAGTTCCTAAAGAACCAAAAGAAAGCAAGTTGTGAGGTAAAAGGCATTGTGAGCTTATTAGAGTGAAAAGCCTTGATTTTTGTGTGTGATACACGAGAGGTGTGAGGATATATTTTGTGCTACTAACCAAATTTTACAGATTCAAAGAATGTCTGAAAACAACGAATCAGCTACACAAAACGCTGATGTAGCTTTCCAATTGCGAGCCATAGGCCAGCAACTTGAGCTATTGTCTAGAACGTACAAGCATTTGAAAGATGAGGTGAATTCAATAAAACAACAGAATCGTGGGGCTGATCGCCGAGGAAATACAGTCCGTATGGCCGTACGAAATGTCAGATCTGATTTTGAAGAGTTTGTTGACGAAAACGCAGATGCAGGTAAAGATGACTATGATTTTGCATCTGCTGGCCAAGGAATCAGGTCTGGACCAAACAGGGCTAGGAGGAATGTGAATTTCCGTGGCATGGGCACTTATGAAGATATGGATGGGGACTTGGACACCATAAACTGAAAATTCCTAACTTTCAAGGTAAAAACGATCCTGAGGCTTATTTGGAGTGGGAGAAAAAGGTAGATTGGATTTTTTATTTCCATATCTATTCTGAACAAAAGAAGGTGAAATTGGTGATAATTGAGTTTACAGAGTATGTATTGATTTGGTGGGATCAAATTGTAATCAGTAAGAGGAGGAATGGGGAGCGACCCGTTCAGACTTGGGGGGAGATGAAAGTCTTAATGAGGAGACGATTTGTGCCAAACCACTATTACAGAGACTTATATCTGAAGCTCCAAGGTCTGAATCAAGGTTATAAGACAGTAGATGAATATCACAAAGAGATGGAGATAGCAATGATTCGGGCCAATGTTGTTGAGGATAAAGAAGCCACCATGGCTAGGTTTCTTAATGGGTTGAATCGGGACATTGCCAATGTGGTTGAGCTACAGCACTATGTGGAGCTAGAGGACATGGTTCACATGGCTACGAAGGTGGAGAGACAACTTCAGAAGGGACATGCTCGGCCAACGTTTAATTCGGGCTCTCCATCATCTTGGAAGCCGAATCTAAAGAGAGAGGGTAATGTCCGGCCAAGATCCTTTGTTCCTTCTAGAACTAAACTACCAAAGGCTAATGTTGAGGTTCCTCCTGATGCCAAAGGTAAATCTGAAACTCAACCTAAACGTACCCGTGATGTTAAATGTTTCAGGTGTCAAGGACATGGACATTATGCTTCAGAGTGTCCAAACAAGAGAATCATGATGATTAGAGATAATGGTGATATGGAATCTGAAAGTGACACATCTGATTGTGAAGGCATGCCATCATTGGAGGATAGTGATGGGGATGAGTTAGCATTACCGGTTAGAGAGTCCTTGGTTATAAGACGAACACTTCAGGTTCAGGTAAAGGAAGATGAAATTAATCAACAAAGGGAGAACATCTTCCATACGCGTTGTTATATACAAAGCAAGGTTTATGGTTTAATTATAGATAGTGGAAGCTGTGTTAATGTTTGTAGTACCACCCTTGTTAGTAAACTGATTTTGTGTACTGACACGACCAAAAGATTGATGTCTTCTCCCAAGTGCAGGAGTGTCGAAGTAATAAATAACCTGGCAAGATCGGGGTCGAACCACAGGGAGGTTAATTGTATAAATTATAAATAACAATAACAACAACAAAACAACAACAACAACAATAGTAATAATAAAGAGAGCTTTGAGATGGAAGATCAATATGAGAATTAAACAATGATAAAAACAGATGTCAAGGTTAGAGGACCCACTAATGGTATTTCAAACAAGTATAGTATAAACTCTTTTTATTACTCAACTGGAAACCACACACAAAGGAGGTTCCAATCGGATTATAAATTGTTAACATGATTACATTAGTTATCTTATTCGAATAATGCTAATACTTGTAAATGTTGTCAGGCATTCATGATTATAACTTATGTTAACAACAAATCAAGTTCCTTTCATAGCACAGGTGTCGGTTATACCATACAGTATGAGCTATGAAAGTGCCAAGTATTTGTTGTACCAAGTGTTAGACAACATAAATCTAGATTAACCATTTAACAAGCAAAGTATTAAAAGTGAACAAGATAACAAATATAAAGCATGTTAGTATCCAACATTAAGGTCCATGTTAAGTTTATATTATACTTATTCTTACACCATTAGTGTACCCTTTTCACCTTGACATAATTAACTTAGCAACACATAATGAAAGAAAGAAACATAAATAAACAAGGAAAGGAAATGAAAAGCATAAGCAAGAAATTAATATAAGCAAAACTTAAGCATTACAAAATATAAAGAGAGAGCAAGAGCATGATCTTGATCTGAACACCAAGGTGCCTAAATACATGGCAAATGCCTCCTTTTATAGGCCAAAATTCGGAACTATTGATTTGTTGACTAATTGATGAATGGGTGGCCACATCTTGACTTGGTGACAATTCTTATCTTCTTGTCTGCCAACAACGTCATTGATAACGTCATAATTTGAACAGACTTCAATCATGAAAGTTCTAGGAAATTGTCTCATCTTTCCAGGGTAAATATTTGAGATCATTTGGACTTCTAGAACTCGAGATATGGGCTGAACACTGAATAGTGTCTGGACTGCAGGACAAATTCGGACTTCTTCGTTGTTGCTACAATTTGGACTTGAAAACGGCCTTGTTAAATCTTGGGCTCCTCATGAAAGTTGTAGGCCTATGTCGTACCTTTCCATCAATATAAAGTGGACCTAAATCCGAGATCTACAGCTCCAGATATGACCCGATTACTGAACAATGTTCCAGTTTGGACTGCAATAACATCTCTTTGTCCTTTCAATTTCAGTACTTCAACTCATCAATCAATTCTTTCATTTATGTGATAGGCCTGCATTTAAGATGAACATTTACCATAAATTAAAGGTATCTTATATTATTAGATATGTTATTATAAAACATGCTTTAGTTAAGGAGTTATTGATACTTCAAGTGCAAAATGATGATATAAAACCTTGATAAAAACGTACTTTTAAGTACTAATCACACCCCCCCAACCAGCTTATTACTAGTCCCTAGTAATCAAAGCGTTAAAATATAAAAACAATTTGCAAATTCCACAAAGCAAGGCATTCATCATTCAACTTCCATTAATTTATCCAGATAAACAAACTCTCATTAAGTTTATATATCTGCTCAATACCTTTTAAACAAAATATTAATAAACCTTCCTTTTTATGTGCTCAATGTATGAAAACATAGATGATGGGGCTTTTATTGGAAGAAAAACAATATTTTGTTCTAATGTTTAAGGTTAACTTCCTTGGGTTGGGATTATATCTTCGTTTTTTTTTTGTAATATATACACATATAACTTAAAACACAATGCATCTTTAACCCATGTAACGAGCTTTCGGCTAATGACTCCCGGACCAGTTGGTCTTAGGGCATTAGGTGTTGAGACACCCCTACGAGCTTAGTAACTCGGGTTGCAAATACTGATACGTAGATAGTGCAATGTTTGATTCCCTTAAGCTTTTCTCCTTAACCCATGTAACAAGCTTTGAGCCAATAGCTCCCAAGTCAGTTGACTTTAGGGTATTAGGTGTTAAAACACCCCCTCGGGCTTAATTGCTTAGGTTAGGGAGGCTACGAAACCAAACTTATCTACGTTTTTATTATCATCATTTTCTTTTTGTTGTTTTTTTTTTTCAAATTATAGACTATCCCTATCCCTTAGTTGTTACCTTTAACAAAAGAACATAAATAATGTAATAATCCAATGTGCAACCCACAATCATATGTTAAAGTGTGTGTGAAAATGAAGGTTTAAGAATACTTGTTAAAAGAGTATACGAGCAGAATCAAGTGATAACAATGCGAGGGCTCACTTCTCCAACATTTCAGATAGAGTTAAAGATGCAAAAAACGAAATGGATAAGGCTCAACAGGCTCTGCATACAGCGCATGAGAATCCAATTTTGTGCATGCGAGAAAGGGATGATGTTCATAAATACGCTTCTACCGTCAGGGCTGAAGAGAGTTTTTACAAACAGAAGGCAAGGATACAATGGCTTAGCTTGGGGGATCAGAATACTAGCTACTTTCACAAATCAGTAAATGGAAGACAGAATAGAAATAAGTTTCCATCACTTACAAGGGAGGATGGAGAGGTTGTTGAAGGACACGAGGCAGTCAAATCAGAAGTAATTGCATACTTCCATCGTGTGTTAGGAGTGGATCAGATGCCTAGGGTTCTGAACGAGGAAGTGATGGAATCGGCAATTAACTTGAAACTGTCTTCAACGCAACAGCATGTACTCGCACAAGATGTAACAAGGGAGGAGATTAAGCATGCTATGTTTAGTTTGAAGAACAACAAAGCCCCTGGTCCGGATGGCTTTAACGCAAGTTTCTTCAAAAGAATGTGGCACATAGTTGGGGAAGATGTAATCAACGCTGTTAGATCCTTCTTTCAGACTCGTAGAATGATTAAAGAAATGAATGCTACATCCATTTCCCTTATTCCTAAAGTTGTTAATCCTACAAGGTTGACAGATTTTCGTCCTATATCTTGCTGCAATACAGTGTACAAATGCATCGCTAAGATTCTAGCTGGGAGAATCAAAGTTGTTTTGCCATCCTTAGTTGGTCCATATCAGACTGCTTTTATCTCAGGACGGAGAATCAGTGATAAACATTCTTTTGTCTCAGGAACTAATGAAAGGCTATCATAAATCTACGGGACCTGCTCGTTGTGCTATGAAAGTTGATCTGATGAAGGCTTATGACTCGGTGCGGTGGGATTTCGTTGACGCTATGTTAATAAAAATGGGATTCCCTAGAACAGTCATTGATTGGATCATGGTTTGTGTTACATCATGTCAATTCTCTATCAACGTCAATGGTGAGCTTGCAGGTTACTTTCAAGGGGGAAGAGGGCTGAGACAAGGGGATCCATTGTCCCCATATTTGTTTGTCCTATGTATGGAAATCCTGTCGGGGCTATTCTGCAAGATGAGTGCCAACCAAGAATTCAAGTTCCACTGGAGATGCAAGAAGGACAAAATTTCTCATCTTTGTTTTGCTTTTGACTTGATGATTTTTAGCAACGGGGATGTAAACTCAATTCGTATGATCAGAACTGTGCTCACAAAGTTTCAAGATCTATCAGGTCTGTATCCAAATCCAAACAAAAGTGACATCTTCTTGAGCAGTGTGTTAAATGCTGAGAGGGAACAAATTATTCATATTCTTGGGTTTAGAGAGGGGGAGCTCCCTATGAAATATTTGGGAGTACCTCTTCTCTCGTCCAGACTAAAGGCTATTTATTGTAAGGGCCTCGTGGATCGAATCACCTCTAAAGTTTGGCATTAGACTTGTAGAACACTCTCGTATGCAGGACGGGTACAACTGATTAATTCAGTCTTATTTTCCATACAGGTCTATTGGGCATCTCTCTTTCTCTTACCTGGGCAAGTAATTAAAAATGTGGAGAAAATTATGAAATCCTTTGATGTGCATCATGGGAATTATAATCCATCTTGTAAAGCTAAAACTAATATGCAAGAGGATTCAGATGGTCCAATGACAAGAGCGAGAGCGAAACAACTACAAAGGGCCTTGACGAGTCAAATTGGAATGATTGAAGCTGCGTCAGAGTTAAAAATTAGCAATCAGTTTGAAATTGGTTCAAGGATGTTTATTTGCCTACAATTGGAACTTGGAGATGAGAAAAGCCCTTAATTGTTCTTTTGATGCTGGGCTACTCGAATTTGGGTTGATATGCAAATAAGTGAAGGAATTGATGCTGTTTATGGTCAGAACAACAAATGAATTTGAACACGAATTTGAAGTCATCCATTGCATGTGAAAACAAGACTAATCTAGGTGGATTTCAAGTTCAGAACGTGTTCTTTCTAGATTGTCCAACCATGATTGCATTGGACTTTTGTATAAGAAGATATGGTTGTTTTAAATTTGGTATGTTTATGTTAGAAAGGTCAAAAAACGTGTGCTAGTTAATTTGTCTAGGTTAGTTTGTCAAAGTCTGTTTTTTTGGGCTTGACTTCTGCCATGTTGAATTATTCCTAACTTTGGAGGGATGTTCCAATTATAAATATAGTATCAGAATATGTAATAAAAAACTTTTGGCTAAGATTTGAAACTTAATTCACAGAATTAAGAGTTGTTCTTCCAAATTGATTTTGTGAAGAACCCTACCTGACTTATCACTCTTCAATCACAAAGAGTGTGGCGTCGAAATCCTAGATTGATCTTTGTGGCGTCCAGATCGACTTATCAAAGTATCATTCTAGTCTATCCTCCATCTTATTTACCTTGAAATCACTATAATCCAGCCTAAATACTAAAAGAAAGACAACACAACCAGACCCATCCTTCATCCATTTTCGTCAGATTCATTGTTGCCGATTTTCGAATCATTCACGGCACATCATCTGGTATCAGAGCATCAGTTGCGATCTAAGGCAGGAGCCAAAAACAGAAGAAAGGCTTGCTAGAATTAAGGTTGATAAACTTAATTATGGCTGGAGATAAAGAAGATTTTCCAAGAGGGTTAAGTTTGGAACAGGCACAGGTTATGGGCTTACAACGATCTCATGTTGAGATTCGGGATGAAATGACTGGAATTCGTGAACAGTTGAATACCTTTATGCAAATGATGCAAAGACATAATTTGCAACCCCAACAAAGGCAAGCACTTAGGGTGCCACGAAATGATATTATAGAAGCTGACGAAGATCCAAATGGGGATGATGAGGCCAATGATAGTGGCAGACCAAGAAGGCAGAATTATAATCCTCCTAATGGTCTCAAACTTAAGATTCCACCGTTTAGAGGAAGTAGTTCACCTGAGGAATACTTGGAGTGGATTCAGAAGGTTGAAAAGGTGTTTGAATGGTATGAATATTCTGAAGAAAGGAAGTGCAAGGTGGCAGCACTTGAGTTTACAGATTATGCTCTGAAAACTTGAAGATTCAGAGGAGAAGGGATGGAGAAGAGGAGATTACAACGTGGGCAACTATAAAAAGAGTGATGAAGAAGAGATTTGTTCCTGATTACTATAAACAGGAGCTATACATCAGACTTCAAACTTTGCGACAAGGATCTTTGAGCGTGGAAGAGTATGTGAAAGAGTTTGAGTTGCTGCTGATTCGATGTGAATTGATGGAACCCCAAGAGCAAACAATAGCTAGATTTCTTGGAGGGTTGAGGAAGGATATAGCTAATGTTGTTGAATTACAGCCGTACATCTTCCTTGAGAAAGTTATAAAGCTTGCAACTCGAGTAGAGAGGCAGCAGAAACGAGGAGGTGTCCGAACTGGTGTAACTACGTCAAGCACAACAACGGCTGTTTCTACACCTACACGAACATGGAGCACACGTAAACGAGATGAGAAGGTGGAGTTTACTAAGGGGAATACCAGTTTTGATTCTTTGAAGGGAAAGGAGAAGGTGACAGAACCTCAACATCCTAGGAGGTCTTGGGACTTCAAGTGCTTAGGACATGGGCACATTGCTTCGGAATGTCCAAATAAAAGGGTGATGATTTTGCATGGGGATTATGGAGAACTGATCAGTGGAGATGAGGTTGAAACTGAAGATGAAGATGAGGTACAAGTGGCTGAACAAGAAGAGGATTTCGAACCAGTGAAGGGAGATTTATTGGTTGTGCAACGGGTTCTGAATGCACAAATTGACGTTAGTGATGAGCAACGCGAGAACATCTTTCATACTTGATGTCAGATTCGAGATAAGGTGTGTGGGATGATCATTGACAATGGAAGTTGCACTAATGTTGCGTCAACTACCTTGATGGAGAAATTGGGTTTAACTACCCTTCCACATCCCAGGCCGTACAGTTTGCGATGGCTGAATGAGAATGGGGAGATTCGGGTGACAAAGCAAGTTCGTGTACCTTTTTCCATTAAAACCTATCATGACGAGGTTTTGTGTGACGTTGCGCCGATGTCAGCTAGCCATTTATTGCTGGGTCGTCCATGGCAGTTTGATAAGGATGTGACCTACAATGGACGAAAGAACACTTATTCTTTTATGCTGAATGGAAAGAAGGTGAACTTGTTACCATTGAGTTCTCAACAGGTTAGAGAGGATCAGATACGAAGCCAACAAAAGAAGGTGAAATCACGTAAGGGGCTGTTGTTAGCCAAAAAAGGAGACATCAAACAAGCATTAACTTCAGCAGGGGCTGTTTTCATGATCTGGGCAAAGCAATTACTACAAGTAGAAGGATTGGACTTACCAATACAGATTAAAGAATTGCTTGAAGAATTTAAAGATGTGTTTCCAGATGAATTACCTAAAGGGTTACCACCTATTCGTGGAATTGAGCATCAAATTGATTTGGTGCCGGGATCTTCACTTCCTAACAGACCAGCATACAGATGTAATCCAGAGGAAGCAAAAAAGATTCAAAGGCAGGTTGGTGAGCTCTTAGAGAAGGGCTATGTGCGAGAATCACTTAGTCCATGTTCCGTACCTACTTTGCTTGTACCGAAGAAAGATGGTACCATGAGGATGTGTATGGACAGCCGCGCTATCAACAAAATAACAGTTAAGTATCGATTTCCTATACCCAGACTTGATGATTTGCTTGATGAGTTGCATGGAGCTGCATTGTTTTCTAAAGTCAATTTGATGAGTGGTTATCACCAAATTAGAATGAAAGAAGGAGATGAATGGAAAACAACATTTAAAACTAAACAGGGGTTATATGAATGGATGGTAATGCCGTTTGGGTTATCTAATGCGCCTAGTACATTTATGAGGCTTATGAATCATGTTTTGAGGAAGTATATTGGGCTGTTTGTTGTAGTATATTTTGATGATATCCTGGTGTATAGCAAGACCTTTGATGATCATATGAAACATCTTAGAGTTGTGTTTGAAACTTTGCGAGATTCTAAGTTGTATGAGAAACTCACAAAGTGTTACTTCTGTAAAGAAAGTGTCGTGTTTCTTGGGTATATTATCTCTAGCAGGGGAGTTAAGGTTGATGAGGAGAAAATTGAGGCAATTCGGGACTGGCCAAAACCTGCTAGTATCGTTGATGTGAGGAGTTTCCATGGTTTAGCTTCTTTCTACAGGCGATTTGTGAAAGACTTCAGCTCTATTGTTGCTCCTATGACAGAATGCTTGAAAAAAGGGAACGACTTTAGATGGAGTGAAGATGCGCAGAAAGCATTTGAGCTAATTAAGGAGAAGTTGTGTACTGCTCCAGTTTTAGCACTTCCAGACTTTGCTAAAACATTCGAAATAGAGTGCGATGCTTTCGGAGTTGGAATTGGGGCTGTCTTGCTGCAAGAAAAGAGGCCGATTGCATTCTTCAGTGAAAAGTTAAATGGAGTACGTTTGAACTACTCTATTTACGACAAGGAGTTCTATGCTTTGATTCGGGCTCTAGAGGTATGGCAACACTACTTGTTGCCTAAAGAATTTGTTATACATACTGATCATGAATCCTTGAAGTATCTTAAGGGGCAAAGCAAGCTGAATCGCAGACATGCTAAATGGGTGGAGTTTATGGAGTCATTTCCTTATGTCATAAAGTACAAGAAAAGGCAAGTTAATGTGGTTGCTGATGCTCTTTCTAGGAGGTTTGCGCTGATCTCTATGTTGAATGCAAAGCTGATGGGTTTTGAACAAGTGAAGGAACAGTATGCTAATGATTCCTACTTTGCTAATGTGGTTGTTGAATGTGCAAAGGGAGCTTGTGATGGGTTCTTTATGCATGAAGGTTACTTGTTCAAAATGGGCAGAATGTGTATTCCTTCAGGATCGTTACGGGAGTTGCTTGTGCGAGAGGCTCATGGTGGTGGTCTTAGTGGTCATTTTGGGGAGAAGAAGACTTATGAGCTGCTGAAAGAACATTTCTTTTGGCTTAGCATGTTACGGGATGTGCACAAGGTGATTGAGAGATGTGTTATTTGCAAGAAAGCTAAGGGTAAAGAGAATGCATATGGACTGTATATGCCATTGCCTATTCTAGAGCAACCATGGATGGATGTTAGCATGGACTTTGTACTTGGGTTACCAAGAACACAGCGTGGAAAGGATTCAATAATGGTCGTGGTTGATCGATTCTCCAAAATGTCTCATTTCATTCCTTGCAACAAAACTGATGATGCAGTACATGTTGCTGATTTGTTCTTTCAAGAGATTGTTCGTTTGCATGGAGTTCCTAAAAGCATTGTCTCTGATCGTGATACAAAGTTCTTAAGCCACTTTTGGAAGACTCTTTGAAGGAAGCTTGGAACGAAGTTACTTTTCAGTACGGCATGTCATCCACAAACTGATGGACAAACTGAGGTAGTAAACCGAACTTTATCTTCTTTGTTACGAGCTGTTATACATAAGAATTTGAAGAGTTGGGATACTTGTTTGCCTATTGTGGAGTTTGCATATAATCGTAGTGTGCATGGGGCTACAAAATTTTCACCATTTGAGGTTGTGTATGGCTTTAATCCTTGTGTTCCTATTGATCTTATTCATATTCCAATTGATGAGAGGACATCTATGGATGGAATTAGAAAGGCAGAATTGATGAAGAAACTACATGAGCAGGTTCGATTACATATTGAGGAGAAAACGATAAAGTATGCTAAACAGGCTAACAAGGGGCGGAAAATGGTTAGGTTTGAACCTGGAGATCTTGTTTGGATTCATATTAGTAAGGGCAGATTCCCAAGCAAACGTAAGTCCAAGTTGATGCCAAGAGCTGATGGTCCATTTCGGATTATAGAGAAGGTGAATGACAATACGTATAAGGTAGATCTTCCTGGTAATTACAACGTATCAGCTACTTTTAATGTGAAAGACTTGACTCCATACTTGGATGACGATGACGATTCTGATTTGAGGACAAATCATTTTCAACCCGGGGCTGATGATGTGCATCATGGGAATTATAATCCATCTTGTAAAGCTAAAACTAATGTGCAAGAGGATTCAGATGGTCCAATGACAAGAGCGAGAGCGAAACAACTACAAAGGGCCTTGACGAGTCAAATTGGAATGATTGAAGCTGCGTCAGAGTTAAAAATTAGCAATCAGTTTGAAATTAGTTCAAGGATGTTTATTTGCCTACAATTGGAACTTGAAGATGAGAAAAGCCCTTAATTGTTCTTTTGATGCTGGGCTACTCGAATTTGGGTTGATATGCAAATAAGTGAAGGAATTGATGTTGTTTATGGTCAGAACAGCAAATGAATTTGAACCCGAATTTGAAGTCATCCATTGCATGTGAAAACAAGACTAATCTAGGTGGATTTCAAGTTCAGAACGTGTTCTTTCTAGATTGTCCAACCATGATTGCATTGGACTTTTGTATAAGAAGATATGGTTGTTTTAAATTTGGTCTGTTTATGTTAGAAAGGTCAAAAAACGTGTGCTAGTTAATTTGTCTAGGTTAGTTTGTCAAAGTCTGTTTTTTTTGGGCTGGACTTCTGCCATGTTGAATTATTCCTAACTTTGGAGGGATGTTCCAATTATAAATATAGTATCAGAATATGTAATAAAAAACTTTTGGCCAAGATTTGAAACTTAATTCACAGAATTAAGAGTTGTTCTTCCAAATTGATTTTGTGAAGAACCCTACCTGACTTATCACTCTTCAATCACAAAGAGTGTGGCGTCGAAATCCTAGATTGATCTTTGTGGCGTCCAGATCGACTTATCAAAGTATCATTCTAGTCTATCCTCCATCTTATTTACCTTGAAATCACTATAATCCAACCTAAACACCAAAAGAAAGACAACACAACCAAACCCATCCTTCATCCATTTTCGTCAGATTCATTGTTGCCGATTTTCGAATCATTCACGGCACATCATCCTTTCTTTGGTCAGGTTCAGATATGAGAACTACTGGGGCTAAAGTGGCTTGGGATCAGGTATGTCTTCCAAAAAAGGAGGGGGGGTTAGGAATATAAAGGATTACAGAATGGAACAAGATTGCTTTGTTGAAACACATTTGGAACCTGTGCAATGACTCAGATGGCTCAATATGGTCTACTTGGATCAGATCCAATCTGTTGCGAGGTAGGAATTTCTGGACAATCAAGACGCCACAGAATTGCTCTTGGGCTTGGGGAAAGATTCTAAAGCTCAGATCCTTAGCATGGTCGAAGATGAAGTACATCATAGGAGATGGAATGACAACCTCTCTATGGTTTGAGAATTGGCATCCTCACAGCCCACTCGCGGATTCTTACGGGGAAAGATTCATCTATGATTCAGGTATGGCCAAGAACGCGAAGGTGAATGTGCTAATTCAGAACTCAGAATGGAAAACTCCTACCACCCAAGCTATTGGCTGGCACCCCATGATAGAAGCTATTCCTTCCAATTCTAATCCTAAGATGGGGCAAAAGGATGAGATAGTTTGGTTGGATTCGCCAAATCACAAATTCTCGGTCAAAGTAGCTTGGGAACAACTAAGACGTCATCGTCAGATGGTTGAATGGCATGACATTGTGTGGTTCAAGAATGCTGTTCCAAGACATTCATTTCTTCATCGGTTTGGTATACATGGTCCCAATAGATGCTCACTCTGTCTCCGCAACAATGAGGATCACAACCACTTGTTTTTTGAATGCTCCTATACTAAAGCGATCTGGTGGGATGTTTGTGACAGATGCGACATCCCAAGAATGACAAAAGGCTGGGATGAATGGATTCGATGGGCCACTGTCATGGCAAGAGTTTCATCAATTTTTCTCGTAAACTGAGTTTTGCAGCTACAGTGTATCATGTATGGCAAGAACGGAATGCAAGGATCTTTGCTGGAATGTCTAGAACTTCGAATTTGGTTTTTAATCAAATCGAATGTATCATTCGTGATAAGCTTGATTTGATGAGGAATGTCGTACCAACAAATGAAAACAAAAGGATCCAACGAGCTTGGAGGGTGAATACCATAGATTCTTAATTTGATAGTTAGCTGGTTGTATTGGTTTCCCTAACGAATCTAGTGAGGTTTCAGTTTTATGGTCAGTGGCTAGCCTGTAGCCATCTGTTGTTTTATGTTTCTGTTATCATTGTAAATATGGGGTATGCCCCTTATAATGTTTGTATCTTCTTCTTTTAATACATACGTCAACTTACCAAAAAAAAAAAGAGTTTGTAAACCTGAATATTTCAAGAAGTATTCTAATAGGCCTTGTTATGAATATTGCAAATAACCATTAGAAAATGTTTACTAAGATGCGTCTCAAGAGTCAATAAAATCCCCCCTTACTCTGCCATCCTAGTAATAACAGTTTTGCCAAATGGTTTTTAAAAACAAAAACAGTTAGTTGGTTAGTTTTTTTTTTTTAAATACTACTACCCTCTCCCCCCAACCAAAACGAGACATTGTCCTCAATGTTCTAAGGTAGAAAGATAGAGTATAGAAGACATCACCTGAAACAACGAACACTGACAAACCTGAAACACTCTTAAACAAATATAAGAAACAACAAAACAAAATAATATGCTAATAATAAAACCAAAAGACATAAGGTTTCACAAACGAAGGCTCAAATGCAATCTAAGCTTTTTACGGCTTTCCGTAGTTGACCAATTTATGCGACTCATGGAAGGATCAATTACAGGGATGAAAGATTGTAGTTGGTCAATCAATTGTTCAGCAGTAGCAGGAGAGATTATGATTTGTCGTGCCGAAGGTGTTAGAAATTCCTGTTCCACAGCTTGATCAAGAAAAGACAACAAATTATCATAAAAACCATTAACATTTAACAGACCTATAGGATTATGGTGAATGTGAAGTTGGGCCCAAGAGGAAATATGAAAGATCTCTTCCAATGTGCCCAGACCACCTGGTAAGGCAATGAAGGCATCAGCATGGTTAAACATTGTATTCATTCGATCAAACATTGTGGAGACCTGTAGTTCCTCTCCAATTGTTTTTCCAATGATGTCCCCTTTTGTTAAAGCTTCGGGGACGACCCCCAAAACTTGACTACCTCCTAAAAATGCAGCTATTGCCACACCCCCCATTAACCCAAGGCTGCATCCTCCATACACTAAATAAATCTTTCTCTCAGCTAATACCTGACCAAGATGATTTGCTGATTCTAAAAACTCTTTTTCTTTCCCAGGACTGGATCCACCGAAAACACAAATATTTCTGATGTGATGACTTGAGGAACCTGCCATTTCTACACACTTCTATATTTGTTAAATGTATGGGTTGAGTAGAAATGAAGGGAAGGAAGAGAAGATTTTATAGATGAGAAGATGCAATCATACCACCTATATATAGGCCAGCTGGAGTCTCACACACTCTCTCTCTCTCTCTCTCTCTCTCTTTATTTATTTATTTATTTTGAAAAAGCATGTGTATGTACAGGTAGTTGTGATTGTGGCTCACATCTTCCCTTGGTTTTACGTCCAAGAACGGCTTAAACGCCCTCTATGGGTCGGGGATAGGCTTCCCATCCAGTTTTCTTAAAAACTGGCAAACAGGGTCTTTTTTAGTCAGATTCCCAAGACTAAGTCGATCATGTTCTTTATGAAAATGGGGCCATAAATCATGAATTGCACGATGCACATCTCCACTAGGATGCGTCTCAAGGGTTAATAGAAGATTATCTAAAGACCCCTTACACAGGCCATCCTTAATGAATTGTATTTTATCTTCACGGTTTATAGATATCATTCCTAAAGAACGACATGTTGCATTACAAGTCCATCTGGCACATCTATGACAGACTTTCATTCGTTTTGCACGACGTTTCTTTGCAAAAGTGCTTTTACCTGTTCCAGGCATGTATGAGATGAAAGAATTGGAGGACTCACCTAATAATCGGACCTTTGCTTTAATCAGCCAACTAATATCTTCAGGAATTCCATGATACATTAACAACCTCAATCTTGCACACCTAGCACGGTAAATTTTTGTAATCGCATTCTGAGGCAGAGCGGGAAAGTACTTTTTTAATTTTTCAAGAGTGGTGTCCATTTTCAAATGAGAATTGGAGAAGAGATTTAAAGAAGGGAGAAAGAGCAAAGAATTGCATAAATATACAGATATCAGTTATTATGGGAAACTGAAAGAACCGACTGAAGTCACGGAGTACCGTTATCCGCCATTTGACCGGGGTGAGAAAGACTAACAAAACAAAATTCACACAAAAAAGAAACACAAAACAATGTGAGAAAAACAAAATAATCAACCTTTATCTATAGGATCATTCAAACTAATGGATTCATTTTCACTAGGAAAATTATAAAGCTTTCAAACGATGTCCATTTCCCTTAGAAACATTATCATTCTTTGGATTCTCAATATCAAAGGCCTCATAAGGATACACATGTTTCTCAATAAATGGACCGCTCCATCTTAATCTTAGCTTTCCAGGAAATAAATGGAGTCGAGAATTATAAAGCAAAACTTTTTGACCAGTATCAACTTTTTGATAATTTTCACAAGTTTTGCAGAATGCATGTGTGTCCTTGAACATGGTGGGCCAATAAAATCCATTTTGTAAAATTTTTGCAGCTGTCTTTTTTGACGAGAAATGACTCTCACATGCTTTAGAATGATAAAGTTTAATGACATTACTTACGTCATTGTCAGGAATGCATCTTCAAAATATTTGATCAGGACAATATTCGAATAAGTAAGGGTCATCCCAATAAAATTTCTTCACTTCGTTCAAAAACTTACCTTTGTCTTCGGTACTCCAATAAGTTGGCAAATCTCTTGTAGCAAGAAAATTGATATTTTTAGCAAACCAAGGCATTGAACTAAGAGAAAGTAAGGATTCATCAGGAAAGTAATCATCGATTGGTGTGATGTCGGATGTCGAATCTGTTATCACTTTTGACAAAAGATCCGCATCAACATTTTCGGTGTCTTTTTCATCCGTGATTTCTTCCTGAGAATAAATCATTTGCAAATCTTCAGATTCATCCAATTCAATTTTACTCAAAGTAGATTCAAGTTGATCATAAACTAATTCTTCAATAGAATCTACTTCTTGTAAATCATTATCATCTCCAGGTTGCTTGCAAATGTTGAAAATATTCATCTCCAATGTCATGTTTCCAAAAGATAGCTTCATCAGTCCATTCCTACAATTAATCAACGCATTAGAAGTTGCAAGAAACGGACATCCTAAAATAACAGGAAATGAATTACATGCTTCAACAGGTTGTGTATCCAAGACAATAAAATCCACACGGTAAATGAATTTATCGACTTGTACTAACACATCTTCAATTATTCCTCTAGGCACTTTTACATATCTATCGGCAAGTAAAAGAGTTACAGAAGTTGGTTTTAACTCACCTAGATTGAGACTTTGAAAAACTGAATATGGAAGTAAATTCACACTAGCCCCAAGATCAAGTAAAGCTCTTTCAATTTTATGTTCTCCAATAAAGCATGAAATTGTAGGACAACCAGGGTCTTTATATTTCAAAGCATTATTGTTCTGAAGAATGGCACTTACTTGTTCGGCTAAAAAGGCTTTCAAAAATTTAGCATAAGAAGGAACCTGTTTAATAGCATCCAGCAAAGGTATATTGATCCTTACCTGTTTGAAGGTTTCAAAGATTTCAGAGTTGTGATTGACTTTCCTTTGTTTCGTCATGGCATGAGGAAATGGAAGTGTTGGCGGAGAATCAGTCTTTTCTTTGCAATGATCAGATTCAACCCCTTCCTTACCCCTGAGATTGACTCATCATCATTCTCACAAGGTTCAAGAATGGGTTTTTCAATAACTTTACCACTGCGAAGAGTGATGACTGATTTTACGTGATCCATGTGTTGGCTTCCCGAACTACTTGCATTCGCATTGTATTGCCCCTTGGGATTTTTTTGTGGTTGAGATGGAAACTTACCTTTCTCTTGAAAACTAAGAGCAGATGTCAATTTTGCAAGAGTATCTTTAAAATCTGTCATGCTTTGAGCAAGTTGAGTGTTGATCGTCTCTTACTTTTCAATGAATGCATGCAATGTTTCCTCAAGATTTCTTCTAGGAGGTGGGGCATAAGGAGGTGTATATCCATGAGAATTTTGGAAGTTATGGTGTGCTTGAAACGGTGGTTGTGAAGTTTGTGCATTATTGTTATCACTCTTCCAATTGAAATTTGGGTGATTTCTCCAACCGGGGTTGTATGTTTGCGAGTATGGGTTATGATTGGGCCTTTGGAAACTGTTTAGAGCATGGGCTTGTTCATGGAGACATTCCTTAAAAGAGGGCAAAGTTGGACAGTCATTGGTTGAATGTTCATTGGTTTCACAGATTTGACACACAATGTCTTGAACAGATTTTAGTTGACCACTCTTTTTTAATTCTAGTGCCTCGACTTTTCTAGCTAAAGATGCAATCTTGGCTTGGAGGTCATGATCTTCCCTAAGGTTGTACATACCTCCACTAGATGTATGAGATTAGGTTTTACTTGGTGCCTCATAAGTTCCTGTAGTGTCTCAATTTTGCGCATTTTCAGCTAGCAAGTCTAGGTATTCCATGGCTTCATTAGGGTCTTTATCCTTAAAAGTTCCATTGCACATCAATTCAACCATTTGCCTATCTCTAGGAGTTAACCCTTCATAAAAATGTGAAACCAATCTCCATGTTTCAAAACCATGATGGGGGCAAGTATTAAGCAAGTTTCGATACCTATCCCAACATTGGTAAAATGTTCTCCTGGTTTTTGAGTGAAAGTGATTATTTGTCTTTTGAAAGAGTTTGTTTTGTGAGATGGAAAAAACTTCTTTAAAAATTGTTGTTGCATTTCATCCCAAGCACGAATAGATCCAGGTCTCAAATTTTGTAGCCATGTTTTAGCTTTATCTTTTAGTGAAAAAGGAAAAAGTTTTAACCTAATGGTGTTCATGCTACAATTTGAGTCATTATAGGTGTTACAGACCTCCTCAAATTCCCTTAAATGCAAGTATGGATTTTCTAAATCTAAACCATGAAAAGAAGGTAAAAGTTGAATAATGTCTGGCTTAAAATTAAAATGAGATGCATCAGGAGGAAAAACTATGCATGAGGGTGCACTTGTTCTTGTGGGAGTCATGTGGTCTCTAAGTGTTCTCACTCGGTTATTCTCATTATTCTCATTATGAAGCGACTGATTATCTTCTTCGGCCATATTTTCTGAAAATGATGAGGATACCCTACAAAGTCTACCACTTAATGTACGTGACCACACTCTCATGCACGTGTAGGAAGAGAATAAAAGGAAGGAGAAAACAAAAGGAAAGGAAACAACACAAAAGAAACAAAGTTAAATACAAGAAAAGTAAAAAGAGAAAATGAAATAAATACTATAATTTGTACAAGAATTTACCTCCCCAGCAACGGCGCCAAAAACTTGACACGACCAAAAGATTGATGTCTTCTCCCAAGTGCAGGAGTGTCGAAGTAATAAATAACCCGGCAAGACCGGGGTCGAACCACAGGGAGGTTAATTGTATAAATTATAAATAACAATAACAACAACAACAACAATAGTAATAATAAAGAGAGCTTTGAGATGGAAGATCAATATGAGAATTAAACAATGATAAAAACAGATGTCAAGGTTAGAGGATCCACTAATGGTATTTCAAACAAGTATAGTATAAACTCTTTTTATTACTCAACTGGAAACCACACACAAAGGAGGTTCCAATCGGATTATAAATTGTTAACATGATTACATTAGTTATCTTATTCGAATAATGCTAATACTTGTAAATGTTGTCAGGCATTCATGATTATAACTTATGTTAACAACAAATCAAGTTCCTTTCATAGCACAGGTGTCGGTTATACCATACAGTATGAGCTATGAAAGTGCCAAGTATTTGTTGTACCAAGTGTTATACAACATAAATCTAGATTAACCATTTAACAAGCAAAGTATTAAAAGTGAACAAGATAACAAATATAAAGCATGTTAGTATTCAACATTAAGGTCCATGTTAAGTTTATATTATACTTATTCTTACATCATTAGTGTACCCTTTTCACCTTGACATAATTAACTTAGCAACACATAATGAAAGAAAGAAACATAAATAAACAATGAAAGGAAATGAAAAGCATAAGTAAGAAATTAATATAAGCAAAACTTAAGCATTACAAAATATAAAGAGAGAGCAAGAGCATGATCTTGATCTGAACACCAAGATGCCTAAATACATGGCAAATGCCTCCTTTTATAGGCCAAAATTCGGAACTATTGATTTGTTGACTAATTGATGAATGGGTGGCCACATCTTGACTTGGTGACAATTCTTATCTTCTTGTCTGCCAACAACGTCATTGATAACGTCATAATTTGAACAGACTTCAATCATGAAAGTTCTAGTAAATTGTCTCATCTTTCCAGGGTAAATATTTGAGATCATTTGGACTTCTAGAACTCGAGATATGGGCTGAACACTGAATAGTGTCTGGGCTGCAGGACAGATTCGGACTTCTTCGTTGTTGCTACAATTTGGACTTGAAAACAACCTTTTTAAATCTTGGGCTCCTCATGAAAGTTGTAGGCCTATGTCTTACCTTTCCATCAATATAAAATGGACCTAAATCCGAGATCTACAGCTCCAGATATGACCCAATTACCGAACAATGTTCCAGTTTGGACTGCACTAACATCTCTTTTCTAAGTTTGGCCATCTCTTTGTCCTTTCAATTTCAGTACTTCAACTCATCAATCAATTCTTTCATTTATGTGATAGGCCTGCATTTAAGATGAACATTTACCATAAATTAAAGGTATCTTATATTATTAGATATGTTATTATAAAACATGCTTTAGTTAAAGAGTTATTGATACTTCAAGTGCAAAATGATGATATAAAACCTTGATAAAAATGTACTTTTAAGTACTAATCATGTACTGTTAAGCATGCTAAACCATATAGATTGTAATGGCTGAATGATAGTGGTGAAGTGAAAGTGACTAAACAGGTTGTGGTTCCATTTTCGATTGGGAAATATGTTGATGAAGTTCTGTGCGACGTGGTACCAATGCAAGCAAGTCACATCTTGTTGGGGAGACCATGGCAATATGATAGGAAGGCAATTCATGATGGGGTTAAAAATAGGTATACCATTGTAAAAGATGGTAAAACCATCACTCTTGTACCTCTTACACCCAAACAGGTGTATGATGATCAAATAAAGCTAAAAAGTGAGCATGAGGCAATGGAGAGAGAAAATCAAGGTGAGGAACAAAGGGAGAGAAGACCATCAGGTTTGGCTAGAACTCAAACCACTACAACTCATTCGGCCACCCATCCAAACACAAACAAATTATCAGCCAACACTCCAAACAAATCAAACCATTCGACCACAACTCAAAAACACCCAAATCTGGCCGAGAGTGGAGGTAAGACAAGAGGAGTGAAGAAAGTCAGTAAGGGTGATGAGAATTGTGTGGAAAAAGTAAAGAAACAACCCAATTTTTATGCTAGAGAGGGTGAGTTCAGATCTGCATTTTTCACTAACAACCAGTGATTTTACTTGTGTACAAAGAGGCTTACTTTAATACTAATGATCTTGATCATATTGTGCCTAGTGTTGCTATTGCTTTGTTGCAGGAGTTTGATGATGTGTTCCCCGACGATACTCCTAGCGAATTACCACCATTGAGGGGGATAGAGCATCAAATTGATTTCGTACCTGGAGCTTCAATTCCTAACCGACCAGCCTATAGAAGCAATCCCGAGGAGACGAAAGAGCTTCAAAGGCAAGTTGATAAGCTGATGGAAAAGGGCTACATTCATGAGAGTATGAGCCCGTGTGCTGTACCCGTGCTACTTGTGCCTAAGAAGGATGGAACATGGAGGATGTGTGCTGATTGCCGAGCCATCAACCACATAACAGTAAAGTATAGACACCCCATTCCTAAGCTTGATGACATGTTAGATGAGTTACATGGATCATGTATTTTCTCTAAAATCGACTTGAAAAGTGGGTACCATCAAATTAGAATGAAAGAAGGTGATAAGTGGAAAACAGCATTTAAGACTAAGCATGGTTTGTATGAATGGTTAGTAATGCCGTTTGGACTTACAAATGCACCTAGTACGTTTATGCGTTTAATGAATCATGTGTTGCGTGCATTCATAGGCAAGTTTGTGGTTGTGTATTTTGATGACATTCTGATCTATAGCAAGAACTTAACTGAGCATCTTGATCATTTGCGTAATGTACTTAGTGTGTTGCGTAGTGAGAAAGTGTATGCTAATCTTAAAAAGTGTGCCTTTTGCATGGAGAAAATTGTGTTTCTTGTCTATGTTGTAACTGCACAGGGTATCGAGATGGATGAGGAGAAAGTTAAGGCCATCCGGGATTGGCCTACACCCAAATCGGTAAGTGAGGGAAGGAGTTTTCATGGGTTAGCTAGTTTTTATAGGCGTTTTGTGAAAGATTTCAGTACAATAGCTGCACCCTTGAATGAAGTTGTTAAAAAGTCAATTGGGTTTAAATGGGGGGAGGAACAAGAATTGGCTTTTATTCTTTTGAAAGATAAATTATGTTCTGCACCTGTTTTGGCTTTACCTGACTTTACGAAAGCATTTGAAATAGAATGTGATGCATCTGGAATGGGAATAGGTGCTGTTTTGATGCAGGATCGGAGACCTATTGCATATTTTAGTGAGAAGTTAAGTGGAGCGACCTTGAACTATCCCACTTACGACAAAAAACTCTATGCATTGGTAAGAGCACTTGATGGCAACATTACTTGTGGCCAAAAGAGTTTGTAATCCATTCGGATCATGAGTTTTTGAAACATCTGAAAGGACAAGGTAAGTTGAATAGGAGGCATGCAAAATGGGTTAAATTCATTGAAACTTTTCCTTACGTAATCAAGTATAAGCAAGGCAAAGAGAACATCGTAGCTGATGCACTTTCGCGCAGGTATGTTTTTTTTTGGTAAGTTGACGTATGTATTAAAAGAAGAAGATACAAACATTATAAGGGGCATACCCCAGATTTACAATGATAACAGAAACATAAAACAACAGATGGCTACAGGCTAGCCACCGACCGTAAAACTGAAACCTCACTAGATTCGTTAGGGAAACCAATACAACCAGCTAACTAACAGATTAAGAATCTATGGTATTCACCCTCCAAGCTCGTTGGATCCTTGTGTTTTCATTTGTTGGTACGACATTCCTCATCAAATCAAGCTTATCACGAATGATACATTCGATTTGATTAAGGACCAAATTCGGAGTTCTAGACATTCCAGCAAAGATCCTTGCATTCCGTTCTTGCCATACATGATACACTGTAGCTGCAAAACTCAGTTTACGAGAAAAATTGACGAAACTCTTGCCATGCCAAGAGACAGTGGCCCATCGAATCCATTCATCCCAGCCTTTTGTCATTCTTGGAATGTCGCATCTGTCACAAACATCCCACCAGATCGCTTTAGTATAGGAGCATTCAAAGAACAAGTGGTTGTGATCCTCATTGTTGCGGAGACAGAGTGAGCATCTATTGGGACCATGTATACCAAACCGATGAAGTTTATCTTGAGTTGTGAGTTTCTGTTGGACAGCCATCCATAGAAGAAATGAATGTCTTGGAACAGCATTCTTGAACCACACAATGTCATGCCATTCAACCATCTGACGATGACGTCTTAGTTGTTCCCAAGCTACTTTGACCGAGAATCTGTGATTTGGCGAGTCCAACCAAACTATCTCATCCTTTTGCCCCATCTTAGGATTAGAATTGGAAGGAATAGCTTCTATAATGGGGTGCCAGCCAATAGCTTGGGTGGTAGGCGTTTTCCATTCTGAGTTCTGAATTAGCACATTCACCTTCGCGTTCTTGGCCATACCTGAATCATAGATGAATCTTTCCCCGTAAGAATCCGCGAGTGGGCTGTGAGGATGCCAATTATCAAACCATAGAGAGGTTGTCATTCCATCTCCTATGATGTACTTCATCTTCGGCCATGCTAAGGATCTGAGCTTTAGAATCTTTCCCCAAGCCCAAGAGCAATTTTGTGGCGTCTTGATTGTCCAGAAATTCCTACCTCGCAACAGATTGGATCTGATCCAAGTAGACCATATTGAGCCATCTGAGTCATTGCACAGGTTCCAAATGTGTTTCAACAAAGCAATCTTGTTCCAGGTATGTTCTTTTACACACAATGAATACTAGATTGCTAGGCTTTGAATATGTGAAGGAATTGTATGATAATGATTCTGACTTTGCCGAGATTTATAATGCATGTGGACATTCGGCTTTTGGTAAGTTTTATTTGATGGATGGTTATTTGTTCAAAGAGAATAGATTGTGTGTTCCTGCTAGTTCTTTGCGTGAATTGCTTGTTCGTGAAGCACATGGGGGTGGTTTAATGGGTCACTTTGGGGTTGCGAAAACCTTGGATGTATTGCATGAGCATTTTTATTGGCCAAAGATGAAAAGAGATGTGCAACGAATTTGTGAACAGTGCATTGCTTGTAGAAAGGCAAAATCTAGAGTACAACCGCATGGGCTATATACACCATCACCTGTACCTATTGAACCTTGGGTAGATATCTCTATGGACTTTGTTTTAGGTTTACCTAGGTCAAAGAAAGGTAGAGACTCTATTTTTGTTGTGGTTGATAGGTTTTCTAAAATGGTGCATTTCATTGCATGCAATAAAACGGATGATGCATCTCATATCGCAGACTTGTTTTTTAGGGAGACTGTACGTTTGCATGGCATTCCTAAGAGTATAGTGTCAGATCGTGATGTTAAGTTCCTTAGCTACTTTTGGAAGACCTTATGGGGAAAGTTGGGAACTAAACTCTTATTTTCGACAACATTTTATCCTCAAACAGATGGACAAACTGAGGTAGTGAATAGAACATTATCCCAACTTTTGCGTGCTATAATTCAAAAGAATTTAAAGAGTTGGGAAGAATGTTTGCCTTTTGTTGAGTTTGCTTATAATAGAACTGTGCATTCGACCACTGGTTTTTCTCCATTTGAAATTGTTTATGGTTTTAATCCACTAACTCTTATGGACTTAATTCCTTTGCCTTTTGAAGAAAAAGTAAGTTTAGATGGTGAAAAAAAGGCAAAGATGGTGAGACAACTCCATGAGAGAGTTCGACTGCAGATAGAGAAAAAGAACAGACTTTACGCTTCTAAAGCAAATAAAGGACGTAAACTCGTTGTTTTCCAACCCGGTGATTGGGTTTGGGTGCACATGCGTAAGGAACGATTTCCTAACCAAAGAAAATCAAAATTACAGCCTCGTGGTGATGGTCCATTTCAGGTTTTAGAGAGAATCAATGACAACGCATACAAAATTGACCTTCCAGGTGAGTATGGTGTTAGTGCTACCTTTAATGTTGCTGATCTTACGTTGTTTGACACAGATTTTGATTTGAGGTCGAATCCTTTCGAGGAGAGAGGAGATGATGTGGACCAGCCCAGAAACACCAGCAAGGACCCATTACATGTTCCAAATTGTCCAATGACTCGGTCCAAGACAAAGGCATTGAAAGAGGCATTGAATGCATTGGTTTTGAATGTTTCAACCAAGTCAGAATTGAAAGGTCCATTAGAGTATCAAGAGGAGACCCTAGTACATCTTATCCATGTGCAAGAGGGGTCTAACATAACCTTATTTGGGCCATGAGGTAAGGACAACAAAGGAAACAAAAGAATCCTTCTACGACTTGGAAACAACATGGGTGGCTACCTTTTCCTTTTGTTTCTAGGATTAAGGGGCTGCATGGAAGGCTATAAATAAGCCTTGAATCAGTTCTATAATATTTTACTTCCTTCTCTTCTTCTCATGACAGAACATGGATTTAATATTATGGGCTTTGTTTTATTTTGTTAGCTACAGCTCAAGGCTTGTTTGGGCTTAATTAATACTTTGTTTTCAGTTAGGATCCAAGGTTTGTTTTGGATTAAGTTATGGGCGTCTCAGTTTAGGGTTTTGGGTCAGTTTTAAGTGGACCTCATTTAAGTCCACATAAGGGGTCCATTAGGGTTAACTTTTCAAGAACTATTTAAACTCATGTAAGCCAAAATTTCGGCAGCTTGGATGATAATTACTTCTGAATTTTTCAGTTTTAACGTGTGAGAGTGATTCTTGCATTCTTCAGTTCTTGAACGAACTGAATCTGACTTATCGAAGATTAACTGGCTTCGTGGCGTCATTCTACTCAATCCAATAGTGTTGGTGCCTTGGGGCAGGTTTCCATTGTGTCACACTCCTATCAGACCTATTTCGGCTTTCCGGGATCAGATCTCAATCTTGATTGTAGCTAACCAAAAAAAAACCCATAAATCTAAGTCTTGTTCTATCTTGAGAAGAAAAGAAGAAAATAAAACATTGTAGGTCTGATACAAGACTTATTTATAGCCTATAATGCTACCCAATAATCCTAGGAATTAAAAGAGAAGTTGCTGCCCTTTTGGTTTCCAAGTTAGAATAAGATTTTGATCTCATTCTTGTATTTATCCTTCTTTTGGAAGGAAAACGATGTTGTCTTTAATACTCCCCTTTGCTCCCACAAGTGTTTCCATGGATTCATTTGTTTCCTTTACTGTGTTTTCCCCTCACCTGACAAGAAAAATAAAATAAAAATAATAAATCTTAATATTTAAAGGAAATAATTAATGTTCATACACATAATAGAAAATCCAAAACTAGTTAGGAATCCACAAAACACATGAAAACATTACAGAACAAAGGTGGCCGAAACTGATACAAAATTGGCAGACTTATTGTCAAAACTTCATGGCCCAAATAAAGGTGGATTGGGTCCCTCTTGCACATGGATTATATGTATTAATACCTCCTCTTGATGCTTCAAAGGATCCCAAAGTTCAGCCTTGGACGAGACATGCACAACCATTCCATTCAATGCCTTCACTTTAGACCCTATGATGGGCCCATTTGGAACGTGTAATGGGTCCTTAGTGTTCGTAGGCACCACATCACACACTAAATGTAACATCCCCCATTCTGGAATAAAGACAACAATCTCATGTCAACCGAAAAACAGAGTAATTGAATTTTTTTTCTATATATATTCATGGTGTTCGTATTAAAGTCTACCGAAATTTCAACGGAGTCTCCCCTATACCGGAAGGTCCCAAGTTATCGACATTTAACCTGTTTACACTTCTAATAACCCGCATCTCCTAACTCAATCCTGACCCAATCATCTTAGGTCTCAATCCCATAAACATCATCATGCATATCAACCACAATATTTATGATATACATTATATAACAAATATCATTATGGATGGAAAAAAATAAAAACACACATACATAAAACATGGTTATATGAACTACAGAGTTAAGTTCATTTAAATCAAGTTTAAACATTAATTATACAAATTAAGTTATATAAACATTTTCATGTTTATAAAATACAAGGGTATACTCCCTAGAACCTAGATTACAGGAAGTGAACAGAAGCCCTAAAACAAAATACATATTATTAAAACATGAATATCACAATAAATATAACAACACAAATATCTAACAATTTAAAAAGGGCAACATGCATTCATATTTTGTTCACTTCTCCCTTCTGGTTTTCATTAGAATCTCTTTCTTGTTCAACTACTAAAAACCGTTTCCCCTCCCATTATCAACCTTCATTTCCAGATTTTATAAGACATGATTATTTCTGCTTAACACATTACCGATACCACTTTTACTGGTATCATCATCATCACCCCCATAGGAGTCGATGCAAAGTGATCCCCTTACCCAGGATCCTAAGATACACTAAATGTATGATAGCCAATACATGGTGATCCCCTTACCCGGGATCCTAACATACACTAAATGTGTATGCTAGTCCAAACATGGCGATCCCCTTATCCAGGATCATAATATACACTAAATATATGCTAGTTCACGCCCCAAATCACACTTCTCATATTTCCTTTGTCAGCGATAATTTCATCACTTGACAATTCACACAACAACCTTTCACCTTGAATGCACATACATTCAGAATACTATCCAAAATATCAACATCATTACGCAAACTTTCCTCCTTTAATCTAATATCCAACATTTGGTAATTCACATTTCATATTTCACATTGGTAACATATTAAATCATGGAATTTAACTAGAAAGTATAGGTGCGATTCACCTACCTGCAATAGAAGCTCTACTCGTGCTCCCCTGCTGCTGCTGTTGCACCACGCCTGTGGTCCCTCCTGCAAATCACAAGTTTATCTCATAAATTTTCCTCACTCAAGGATATGTTTTATAATAACCATATCAACAGCCAATAAGTCTTTCTTTTAGTCATTTCTTAATATTTTACATTTTTTTTTCTCATTACACCTATTAATATTGTCATTCTTTGTCCAAACATAGTTATAATTCCTTTCTTTATATTTGAATTGTTACTGTTTAGACATTAGACTGTTACTGTCCAACCATTACTGTCTTGACATTGAACTATTACTATCCGACCTCTCGTCAGATTTTTATAGAACTCCGTTTCAAGCGAGATCGGTCTCGTTGGAAAGCTAAGACACGAGGCTACAAGTTCTTTGAGGAAGGAGAACCCAGTTCTTCCTCTAAGATAGTCAAAATTGCTTATCAACAAACCAGACCTACTGCCCTATAACCTGATCCTAATTCCTTCATCCTCCAACCTGAAATCTCTCTGAAAGTCAAGAGATGAAACTGTCCAGATTCATCAACCTTTCCATTTACACACAACACAACACATGAAGTTATTTAATTTTAGCAACTAATAATTTTTCCTCAATTCAAGTCTAAGAACCCTAATCTATAATTCAACATCCAGGCATTAATTTATAATCGACTTTGAAACGACTTATAAGACCATATCTAGAACACCTTACCCGGTAAGAATCAAGTTTTCGATCTTCAACTCCCTCCTTTTCTTTCTAATGACAGCCGACCCTCCTCTCTTCTCTTCTTGTTCAAATATTTTGTTAATCCCTTGCCCATAAGTGTTTATTCTACCTATAACCCTTAATCTTGGATGGGTTCTTGAAATTTTGGTGTTTCTCTCTTGATTTGCAAAAATGGATACAAAAAACTCCTTTTCTTTCCTTACGATTGCTGCAGATTTTTGGTGAGAAGAGGAGTATTTATGCTCTATAATTATTCTTATTTGCATTTAGGCCCCATTTTTTTTAAGTGTATTATTTTCCCCCCACGCCTTTTTTTTCTTCTTCTTATAATTAAGTTATACCTCTTTTCTTTTCTTATAATTTCACCCCACAACTTTTAGTTTAGTTTATTTTTTTTAATTTAATCCAGCCATGATTTCTTTCTCGGGGTTTACACTAACCAAATATGCATTTCCACACTTGGAGTTTTCACTTTGAGTTAAAAAAAATTACACCTCGAATAATTTTGTTGAAACCCATCCTCTAAACTAAAACTGTGGTATTGATGATCATCAACCTTATTCCATCTTAAAAACTAAATTCTTAATGGCTTCATGCACTTGGGCTTGCCACATAACGGTGCAGATGCTAACATTTTACATATTATCACAATTCATAAAAATTAATAACACATTGAAAATTATTCATTTAGGATTAAAAAATGACCCTTAAGGGCTACTAGAATTGGTCAGAAGCTACTAGAAGTGACTTGGTTATTGGTGATGCATGGGAATCATGTGTTGGAAGTGTTAGGCCTATGAAGGTGTTTTGTTGACAAGCACGTATGTCTCCTATACGCTTAAAGCCTAGCAAAAGAAGGAACAAAATCATGATGATTTTTATAGGTTGTTTGATTCATTTATTAGATTAAAGATTGTTGTTGTGTTGTCAGAAACAATTTTGGAAGATGAACGATGTTGTTGATTGAAGATTAGAGAAAGCTATGTGTTGGCTATTATGTTGTCATGGTTACCATGTTGATGGTTGGTTTCATGGTAGATTAGTGGTTGGTTAGAGGAGATGTTGTTGTGGTAGTGATTTGGTGAAAGCGTTGCTTAGTATAGCAATCATGGGGTATTGTAGTGTGGTTTTTTCATAAAGTTTAGGGTGTTATTTTAGTTTGAGTGATGGAGGAAAGATGAGGTAGTGGTTGATGATTTATGGGTTGTTTAGATAGAGATGGTGGACCACGAGTGAGTTACATTGGAGTGGTTATTGTTGCATCGCATAATTCTGACATGAAAACATGAAAAAAAAAGGCTATCAACTATGGTTTCTTTATTGAGGATTGATTTTTTCAAATGGGAGTTTTTTATATCTTTTTTCTCTATAAGGCATTTCTATACATGTTTTTTTTTTTTCAAATTTATAACGCTGGGCTTCCATCAAAACTATAAAAATTGAAAGCATTTATATTTTTTCCTTTCTAGAATGAAGATCTCTAATTGGAAAAATTTGTGGTTAGATTTTTTATTCTCTTGAATGTGTAGAATCTCTTCCAATAATTTTTCCAGCTTTACTTGGATCTTTAATTTATGAAAGATAATCTTATTTAGTATTTTGCTTTTGTTTATATGGTCTTCCATTATATTACTTGATCTTTCATTATTTACTTCCCTCTTCCTTGCTCATCATTTCACTCCCTGATTTTTTCTTTTTTTATTCCTTTTCTATTATTATATTATCTTATATTTATATTTTATCTTAAATTATAAGAACTTACATGAAATTAATAAATTTTTCAAAAAAAACCATGAAATGAATGTAAATTGGCTAAATTGCCTTGAAAAGACAATTTTTTTAAAATAAAAAATCATTTTTTAAAAAAATACATTGGAAAATTGGAGTAAAAAGCGGGTTATGAAAACTACCCTCTCTTTACAATATTTACAATATAGTAAGTTTTAAAAGAAAAGAAAAAAAACCTAAGGATTTTTGTTTGAAATTAAAAACAAACCATGTGAAAGAAATTTACCATTGTTTTGTGGGTTTAAATGTCATTTGCTTGAAAGAAAATTGCTATTTGATAAAAAAATAAAATTTTACTATCATTGAAGGGATTCATTTAAAAGAAAATGCTATTTGAAAGAAAATTATTATCAGATTGATAGGATTTACTTGAAATATAAATTCTTTTCAAAAAGAAAATTGTCATCAAACTGAAAGGCCTCACTTAAAAGGAAAAGGCTATTTGAAAGGAAATTGTCATCAGATTGGAAGGCTTTACTAGAAATATTTGAAATAAAATTGACATCATATTAATGGGCTTACCTTTAAATAAAAATGTCATTTGAAGAAAATTTATCATCGGATTGAAAGGCTTAACTTTGAAATAAAAATTCTATATGGAAGAAAATTTTCTATTTAAAAGTTCCATTATTGTTAATGGGCTTAAAATAAAAATGATAGGCTTCAAAATGATCCAATTGAGAGGTGACCAACCTTAATTAGTTGAAGCAACATAAGTTGGGAATTTCAAGAATTTATAAAAGAAGACTTGAGATGACTTTAATTTTTCCTCTATATGATATCTCCGAAGTTGAGGGATAAACAAAATTTACACATTTTGAAAGCCTATCTTTCTCTCTCTTTTTTTTTTTTTTATGTAATTTGTATCTTTGAAGATATGTAGTTTTAGAAGTGTCAAAAACCAGCCATTGACTTGCTTTAATTGTTTAAGTGACTCAAATACCTCCTTCAATGCTCACTACGAGTTTGTCTTCCTATGTTTTCAACTTTCAATCACTAAGTAAGCATGGCTCATCTATCATTTTAGCTCAACGTACATCAACTTTGCTTGTCATGGCAGAGTAATTATTTATCCTCACTTTGCATCATCACCATGAAGAATTTGTCACCTTAGTTTTCTATGGATCTCATCAAATTATCGTTTATGTAAAACTCCAAGCTTTTTTTATAAACAGAGTAATACGATATAAATAATGGTTCCTTTGAAGTGTCTAAAAAAGAGAGAAAGAAGATCAAAATTCTTAAGGAAAAGGAGATGAGGGTCGAATTTGAGAGATGAAAAATAGAATAAGGAACAAAATGAATTTAAAGAAAGTTAGGGATTTAAAAAAAATAGTAACGACCTCTCTTGAAAAACAGAGGAATCGTCACTTTAAGTTAAAAGAAAAAGGGAAGGGAAGGGAAAACTTTTAGGTAGCTTCTTAATCTTGAGAGAGAGAGAGAGAGAGAGCACATCAAAAAGGAAAATAAGAGAACACAAAGAGAGATTAGCAATAAACAAACATTGGTTAAGCAAGAATTCAAGGGAAACAAAAGAGAATTCAAGAAAATTAAAGGAAAACAAGAAAAAAATAGAGAATAAGGAAAATCAATCAACATTGAAGAAAGTGATTTTTTTATACAAGATTCATTCGTAAGGTGTCTTGACATCTTTATGCACTTAGTTTTCTTAATCTTGAAGAGAAAGGGAAAATCCCTAATTTATTCTATATAAAAATAGGGTTCATATGAATTGGGAAAAAATATTGATTTAGTGGAGATTTCATGAAATGATGTTGTAATAAAAAGTAATTAGAAGAATCTAACAAGAGATTTAAGAGAAATCTAAAGGTAGAAACCCTAATTAGGTTCGGCTAATTAGGGGGAATATTTGTGTAATCCTTGTTTTAAAGTATGCATGGTTATGATGGTATAAACTTCAAAAGGTGATAAAATTATGTTATGTCTGAAAACTAGAAGGAAAGATGAGTTTCTTGAATTCTTGAATGTTAGAATTTGTTGTAATTGAGTGTGTTTCCTTAAAGAATTCATCTTTTGGTGTGTCATGTATGTAACTTGTATGGTGTATGGTTTGATCTTGAAAGGAAAAACTCAATTTTGCAAGGGTAAAGGTTTCGACTAGAGAAAGAGAGAAGAAGGGAAATTTTCTAGAGGCAAAAATGGACTAGCCTTTTTGAGAAACTATGAGGGTAGCAAGACCCTTGGCATTAGTTCAGTCCGTAATTTGCACTTTGCTCCCCCTACTATGACGGATGGTCGTGTGACAGTAGCTCCTCCACTTGATGTGTTTGAAGATGGCTGCGAATTTTGGAAATCCACCCTAGTTGGTCATTTTGTGGGGCAGAAATTACTGTATCCCGTGGTTAATTCTATTGCCAAAAGAATATGGAGCTCCTACGGTCTATCAGAAGTTTTGTCTTCGGATAACGGTTTTTTCATCTTCAATTTTGATTCTGTTGATCATGCCACTAATGTGCTGGAAAGAGCCCCATGGCACATGGCCAACAGGCCTTTGGTGCTTAAACGTTGGCAGCCGAACATGCAATTTTTGAAAGATGATTTGGCCAGAGTTCCGGTATGGGTTTGGCTGTATAATGTCCCTCTCGAGTATTGGACTATTAAGGGGTTGAGCTGTGTAGCGAGTGCTATTGGAGTCCCCCTTCATGCGGATCATACGACATTGTTGCGTAAAAGGCTTAGTTACGCAAGAGTTTGCGTTGAGATAGATGCTTCGAAGACGTTGGTTAAGGAATATGATCTTCGCTGTCCAAATGGGTTATTCATAACAATTTCAGCTGAGTACGAATGGATACCGTCGAAGTGCAGTAATTGCAATGTCTTTGGACACACCACAGCGCTATGTGCTACTAATAACATTGATAATCTTAAAGTGGTGGCAGAGGGTAAAAGGAATCTAAGAGCTATGAACTCTAAATCTACGGATAACAAGCAGAATCAGTTTCAGTGGCAGGTAGTTGGTAAACGAAACAAGGGTTCTGTGAGTGGGGAGAATGCCCCCTTGGCATCTAAAGTGGGTAATTGTAATGAGAATGGTTGTTCAACATCTGGTATACATATGTCTGATTGTAAGATGATTGATCATGCGGCATCAGATGTGCACAATGCTGCTTGTCATGAAGATGAAAATCCTTCCTCTCCTCTTGTCTTGAAGAGTTTACGAGAAGACATGAAACAGGAGCAAGGGGCTGCAAGTACTGCTTTAGATCAAGATATGGACGCAATGGGAGGTGATACAGATGGGGAACAAACCGATAAGGAGTCAACATCAACGATCCTGACAACCCCTCAAACCCTGAATTCCACCGAAAGGGAAACTGTTAATCAGTTAGCTATTAAGGCTAGAGACTCTCTAGAGAAAAAAGAAAAAGGGTTCAAAAGCCTCTTCAAAGAAGCATAAGAAATCTGGCTCCTCTCAAAGAGGCACGTCAAGGTAATCTTTGTGTTGCTGTTTTTACTCCTCTCTATTTTCCTATGATTATTGGATGTTGGAATATTAGAGGTTTGAATGATCCTATAAAGCATTCAGAATTGCGTCGGCTCATCCATCAAGAGAGGATAGCTCTTTTTGGTCTGGTTGAAACTCGAGTTAAAGACAAGAATAAAGATAATGTTTCTCAACTTCTTCTGCGTTCTTGGTCCTTCTTGTATAATTATGATTTCTCTTGTCGTGGGCGTATTTGGGTTTGTTGGAATGCTGATACGGTGAAGGTGGATGTTTTTGGAATGTCAGACCAGGCTATTCATGTTTCTGTCACTATATTAGCTACCAATATCAGTTTCAATACTTCAATTATTTATGGAGACAATAATGCTTCCTTACGTGAGGCATTATGGTATGATATTGTGAGTCGTAGTGATGGATGGGAGTCAACCCCGTGGATTCTTATGGGTGATTTTAATGCTATCCGCAACCAGTCGGACAGGTTAGGAGGGTCTACTACGTGGGCTGGTACTATGGACAGATTGGATACATGTATTCGAGAAGCGAAAGTAGATGATCTTCGGTATTCAGGTATGCATTATACTTGGTCGAACCAATGTCCTGAGAATCTGATTATGCGGAAACTAGATAGAGTGCTTGTCAATGAGAAGTGGAATCTGAACTTTCCATTATCGGAAGCGAGATTTTTGCCTTCGGGTATGTCAGACCATTCTCCTATGGTGGTAAAGGTTATTGGCAATGATCAGAACATAAAGAAACCATTCAGATTCTTCGATATGTGGATGGATCATGACGAGTTCATGCCCTTGGTGAAGAAGGTATGGGATCAGAATTCGGGGGGTTGTCCAATGTATCAGCTGTGTTGCAAACTAAGAAAGCTAAAGCAGGAATTGAAACTTTTCAATATGGCTCACTTCTCCAACATTTCAGATAGAGTGAAAGATGCAAAAAACGAAATGGATAACGCTCAACAGGCTCTGCATACAGCGCATGAGAATCTAATTTTGTGCATGCGAGAAAGGGATGCTGTTCATAAATACGCTTCTACCGTCAGGGCTGAAGAGAGTTTTTTCAAACAGAAGGCAAGGATACAATGGCTTAGCTTAGGGGATCAGAATACTAGCTACTTTCACAAATCAGTAAATGGAAGACAGAATAGAAATAAGCTTCTATCACTTACAAGGGAGGATGGAGAGGTTGTCGAAGGACACGAGGCAGTCAAATCAGAAGTAATTGCATACTTCCATCGTGTGTTAGGAGTTGATCAGATGCCTAGGGTTCTGAACGAGGAAGTGGTGGAATCGGCAATTAACTTGAAACTGTCTTCAACGCAACAGCATGTACTCGCACAAGATGTAACAAGGGAGGAGATTAAGCATGCTATGTTTAGTTTGAAGAACAACAAAGCCCCTGGTCCGGATGGCTTTAACGCAGGTTTCTTCAAAAGAATGTGGCACATAGTTGGGGAAGATGTAATCAACGCTGTTAGATCCTTCTTTCAAACTCGTGGAATGCTTAAAGAAATGAATGCTACATCCATTTCCCTTATTCCTAAAGTTGCTAATCCTACAAGGTTGACAGATTTTCGTCCTATATCTTGCTGCAATACAGTGTACAAATGCATCGCTAAGATTCTAGCTGGGAGAATCAAAGTTGTTTTGCCATCCTTAGTTGGTCCATATCAGACTGCTTTTATCTCAGGATGGAGAATCAGTGATAACATTCTTTTGTCTCAGGAACTAATAAAAGGCTATCATAAATCTACGGGACCTGCTCGTTGTGCTATGAAAGTTGATCTGATGAAGGCTTATGACTCGGTGCGGTGGGATTTCGTTGACGCTATGTTAATAAAAATGGGATTCCCTAGAACAGTCATTGATTGGATCATGGTTTGTGTTACATCATGTCAATTCTCTATCAACGTCAATGGTGAGCTTGCAGGTTACTTTCAAGGGGGAAGAGGGCTGAGATAAGGGGATCCATTGTCCCCATATTTGTTTGTCCTATGTATGGAAATCCTGTCGGGGCTATTCTGCAAGATGAGTGCCAACCAAGAATTCAAGTTCCACTGGAGATGCAAGAAGGACAAAATTTCTCATCTTTGTTTTGCTGATGACTTGATGATTTTTAGCAACGGGGATGTAAACTCAATTCGTATGATCAGAACTGTGCTCACAAAGTTTCAAGATCTATCAGGTCTGTATCCAAATCCAAACAAAAGTGACATCTTCTTGAGCGGTGTGTTAAATGCTGAGAGGGAACAAATTATTCATATTCTTGGGTTTAGAGAGGGGGAGCTCCCTATGAAATATTTGGGAGTACCTCTTCTCTCGTCTAGACTAAAGGCTATTTATTGTAAGGGTCTCGTGGATCGAATCACCTCTAAAGTTTGGCATTGGACTTGTAGAACACTCTCGTATGCAGGACGGGTACAACTGATTAATTCAGTCTTATTTTCCATACAGGTCTATTGGGCGTCTCTCTTTCTCTTACCTGGGCAAGTAATTAAAAATGTGGAGCAAATTATGAAATCCTTTCTTTGGTCAGGTTCAAATATGAGAACTACTGGGGCTAAAGTGGCTTGGGATCAGGTATGTCTTCCAAAAAAGGAGGGGGGGCTAGGAATAAAAAGCATAACAGAATGGAACAAGATTGCTTTGTTGAAACACATTTGGAACCTGTGCAATGACTTAGATGGCTCAATATGGTCTACTTGGATCAGATCCAATCTGTTGCGAGGTAGGAATTTCTGGACAATCAAGACGCCACAGAATTGCTCTTGGGCTTGGGGAAAGATTCTAAAGCTCAGATCCTTAGCATGGCCGAAGATGAAGTACATCATAGGAGATGGAATGACAACCTCTCTATGGTTTGATAATTGGCATCCTCACAGCCCCCTCGCGGATTCTTACGGGGAAAGATTCATCTATGATTCAGGTATGGCCAAGAACGCGAAGGTGAATGTGCTAATTCAGAACTCAGAATGGAAAGCTCCTACCACCCAAGCTATTGGCTGGCACCCCATTATAGAAGCTATTCCTTCCAATTCTAATCCTAAGATGGGGCAAAGGGATGAGATAGTTTGGTTGGATTCGCCAAATCACAGATTCTCGGTCAAAGTAGCTTGGGAACAACTAAGACGTCATCGTCAGATGGTTGAATGGCATGACATTGTGTGGTTCAAGAATGCTGTTCCAAGACATTCATTTCTTCTATGGATGGCTGTCCAACAGAAACTCACAACTCAAGATAAACTTCATCGGTTTGGTATACATGGTCCCAATAGATGCTCACTCTGTCTCCGCAACAATGAGGATCACAACCACTTGTTCTTTGAATGCTCCTATACTAAAGCGATCTGGTGGGATGTTTGTGACAGATGCGACATTCCAAGAATGACAAAAGGCTGGGATGAATGGATTCGATGGGCCACTGTCTCTTGGCATGGCAAGAGTTTCGTCAATTTTTCTCGTAAACTGAGTTTTGCAGCTACAGTGTATCATGTATGGCAAGAACGGAATGCAAGGATCTTTGCTGGAATGTCTAGAACTCCGAATTTGGTCCTTAATCAAATCGAATGTATCATTCGTGATAAGCTTGATTTGATGAGGAATGTCGTACCAACAAATGAAAACACAAGGATCCAACGAGCTTGGAGGGTGAATACCATAGATTCTTAATCTGTTAGTTAGCTAGTTGTATTGGTTTCCCTAACGAATCTAGTGAGGTTTCAGTTTTACGGTCGGTGGCTAGCCTGTAGCCATCTGTTGTTTTATGTTTCTGTTATCATTGTAAATCTGGGGTATGCCCCTTATAATGTTTGTATCTTCTTCTTTTAATACATACGTCAACTTACCAAAAAAAAAAACATTCAGACCGTTTTTTAAAATAGTTAGACTGTCTTAACTATTGTTTGATGGTAGCCTGATTTTGTGTTTTTGGTCCTTTCATGGTTTTCTTTTATTCTTTTGGGTTGTTTAAGGAATATGTGTGATTATTATTATGCATGAAATAAGCTTACATGATAGTGTTGCTTATATTAGAATGTTAAGAGTTGGAATCTTTAAGTTTAATGTGTGACAATGTAAGAGTACATGTATTCCTGAGTAACAAGTACTCAAGTTGTTAAAATAATATTGAGAAATACATTCTTAATATTTAAAGAGTGATTTTAATGTATGACTTTATGTGATCCAATAGAGGCATCGGCTACGGAACCCAAGATAAGCAGAACAGGACCAGTGAGAGGAATAGATAGGGGCTTGTCACCTCATTCTCTTAATTTACAATAATTTATATAAGTTTTTATTTCATTATTAAGAATAATGATTTGTACATATCTGTTGTGGAATGATAAAGATGCATGATGTCTTGATATTAAGATTAGTTTTAGAGTTGTGTGCATGAAGCCAACCATATCAGTGAGGCTTAGATTAAAAAGTTGTTATTTATAAAGGTATAAGACATTTGAGTTGTGGTATGAAAAGCCAACCCCATAAGTAAGTAGGTCTTAGCTTGAGAACCTTGAATTAAAGAAAACAAGTACACATGATTTAAGTGTATAATAGTGAGCCACATGAGTGGGGCTCTAAGGTCAAGGTCTTTTAGAAGGCACATTGAATGCAATCTTAGGGTTGGGAATCAGTTACAAGAATAGGGATCCAAATTTATTAACATCAAGTCGGCCATGAGAAAATAGGGACTTGATCATTAAGTTAATGACCACAAGTGTGGGGTAGTGGTTAATTTATAGTTAGCCGCATGAGTAGAGACTAGGAAGGTCTTGGACATACATCTTCGGCATGGAAGCTAATTAAAACAAAGGATTGGTTGTTGTTGATATTAATGAACCTCTCAAAGAGATTTATGAAGGGTTGGAATGATGACCTTTATTTTTATGTTTACCCTTTTGGGTATCATCGTGTGGAAACCATCATTTTGAATCCAATGATATATGAAAAAGTTAGCCTAGAGATTTGAGGCTTATGTTGAAGTAAAATGTTATAATTAATGTAGTACTTTTCACTAATTGTTGGTAAAGAAGATGTTTATGATAATGGATATAAAAATGAAATTTATTGAAATTGTAAAAGTAAATTTAATATATGCATGATTTGTTAATGTAATGATGTGATGATATAATTTTTATTCTAAAATATTAGTATACTTACTTTTTATATGTTTTTCATGTGCTTCTCAAACTAACATGATAAACTATTTAGTTGTAGGATTTTATCAATTTTTATTTAGCTATAGGATTTCCACATTTTATGATATTCATGTTAGAACTCTTGAGAGAATGTGTAATAAACATAACTGCTAAATCTTTAAGGATTATTATTTTATTATGTTAAAGCTATAATAATGATGATGGATTCATTCTTTTCATTATTAATATGAGATTGTGATTTTACTATTTTAAGTTATTCAATTGTAGAATTGTATTATGTGACTGTTAGATTTGGAAATATTTGTGGATGGTTATGGATAATGTTATCGGGTGGGTATGAATATACCCGAGGTTATGATAACAAAAAAAATCCACTATTCTTTTATATTTTATTATTTGTTATCTTATGAGGGCATACAGAAATTATATGGCGTCGGGGAAGGGGGGGCGCTGCAGTTTATCTATTATCATCGCACTTGGTATATTTGAAATGAATTGCCCACCCTTAGTTGATCAATCTATAGGTTCATCTTTCATAATGGTTTTTATAAGACACACATGCGTCATCATCATTCTTGCAAAGGACTTTGCAATTTTGGTTAAGACAACATTTTTTATGAAATCATGTTTCTTGTTTTAGGACTAACCCGTGAGTTTTAATGATTGTAATGTAAGTTCAATTATTGAAAATAAAATCTTTGAGATGTAAATTTTAAAGTATTTTCATCAAATTGACATTTAGATTTCTTTGGTTAAAAGTCCAAAACATGTCATTCAAGTGTCATGTAATTTTTGGATTTCTTTTTTCTTAGTGTATGATGAATAGGTATTGGTTAGATTGTGAAAAAGAACATTTAACCCAAACGTTTTGCTTTGAATGACTCAAATTGATTCTCTAACAAATAAACACTACTTTATGAAGGAAATATTGGATTCCAAAAGGAGAGTTTTAGATTACTTAAAAGGCAAGGCTGATGCGAACCTCGTGATCACATGCAACCCGCAATCAAGATTGAGATTTGATCCTGGAAAGCCAAAATAGGTTTGATAGGAGTGTGACACAATGAAAACCTGCCCCAAGGCACCAACATTATTGGAATGAGTAGAATGATGCCACGAAGCCAGTTAATCTTCGATAAGTCAAATTCAGTTCGTTCAAGAACTGAAAAAATGCAAGAATCACTCTCACACGTTAAAACTGAAAAATTCAGAAGTAATAATCATCAAAGGCTGCCAAAATTTAGGTTATATGTTTAAATAGTTCTTAAAAGTAACCCTAATAGATCTACCTTTGTGGGCTGAACTGATTCACATACAAAACTGACCTAAAAACCCTAACCTGTAAAGGCCATAACCTGATCCAAACAAACCTTGGATCCTAGCTCAAAACAAAGTTCTAATTAAGCCAAAACATGAAAGAAAATAATAAAAATAACTGATTTGTCATTAAATACCACCAGCCTTCTTTCCTTGTGTAGTTAATGAATAAGGAATCCTTATAAGAAAAGGATTCTTAAACATTAATGAATCCTTGCCACACTTGGAGATTATATTGCAGCTCATTAAAGATCCTTATGGAACTAGGAAATTCCCAAAACAAACTCCCATATCCTTGTAGGAAAAGGATCCTTGCCAAATAGAAGTCCACAAGTCAAAAGGAAGTAAATAACAGAATTTGTATAGCATGTTCTGACCTATATCGCAAGTCCTTTTCAAAAGTGGATTCACCTGAAAATATACCCCAACATAGGCAAATACCTCTGGAATCTTCTGTTAAAGTTTCAGTTCGATCCAACGGTTGGATTTGATGTTATGCTCAATAGTGTAAAACTGAACGGTAGAAACTTTTACGCCAAAATCTGAATCTCAGCTTGCTTGGGTCGTATCACAAGGCTGAACTTATCAAAGGCACCTTGATTTTTATCGTGTTTATTTTTCCTATATATTGGTGAAAACTCATGATTACATGTCATGAAAAAGTATATCGATGTGGTGATGCAAACCTCGTGATCACACAACTCACAATCAAGATTGAGATCTACTCCCAGAAAGCCGAAATAGGTCTGATAGGAGTGTGACACAATGGAAACCTGTCCCAAGGCACCAACACTATTAGAATGAGTAGAATGACGCCACGAAGCCAGTTCATCTTCGATAAGTCAAATTCAGTTCCTTACACGTTAAAACTAAAAAATTCAGAAGTAATAATCATCAAAGGCTGCTGAAATTTTGGTTACATGATTTTAAATAGTTCTTGAAAAATTAACCCTAATGGACCCCTTATGTGGACTTAGATGAGGTCCACTCAAAACTGACCCAAAACCCTAAACTGAAAAGCCCATAACTTAATCCAAACAAGCCTTGGATCCTAGTTGAAAACAAAGTATTAAATAAACCCTAGCAAGCCTTGGGTTGTAGCTAACAAAATAAAATAAAGCCCTAATATTAAATCCATGTTTTGCCATGAGAAGAAGAGAAGGAAGTAAAATATTACAGAACTTATTCATGGCTTATTTATAGCCTTCCATGCAGCCCCTTAATCCTAAAAACAAAAGGAAAAGGTAGCCACCCATGTTGTTTCCAAGTTGTAGTAGGATTCTTTTGTTTTCTTTGCTGTCCTCACCTCATGGCCCAAATAAGGTTGTATTGGACCCCTCTTGCACATGGATAAGATGTACTAGGGTCTCCTCTTGATACTCTAGTGGACCTTTCAATTCTAACTTGGTTGAATCAAAACCAATGCATTCAATGCCTTTGTCTTGGATCGAGTCATTGGACCATTTGGAACATGTAATGGGTTCTTACTGGTGTTTCTAGGCTGATCCACATCATCCCCTCTTTCCTCGAAATGATTCGACCTCGTCAAAATCTGTGTCAAACAACGTAAGATCAGCAACATTAAAGGTAGCACTAACACCATATTCACCTGGAAGGTCAATTTTGTATGCGTTGTCATCTCGATACCTTTTGCAGTTACAACATAGCCAAGAAACACAATTTTCTCCATGCAAAAGGCACACTTTTTAAGATTAGCATACAGTTTCTCACTACACAACACACTAAGTACATTACGCAAATGATCAAGATGCTCAATTAAGTTCTTGCTAGAGATCAGAATGTCATCAAAATACACAACCACAAACTTGCCTATGAATGCACGCAACACATGATTCATTAAACACATAAACATACTAAGTGGATTTGTAAGTCCAAACAGCATAACTAACCATTCATACAAACCATGCTTTATCTTAAATGTTGTTTTCCACTCATCACCTTCTTTCATCCTAATTTGATGGTACCCACTTTTCAAGTCAATTTTAGAGAAAATATAGGATCCATGTAACTCATCTAACATGTCATCAAGCCTAGGAATGGGGTGTCTATACTTTACCATTATGTTGTTGATGACTAGCTTATCAACACACATCCTCCACGTTCCATCCTTTCTAGGCAAAAGTAGCATGGGCACATCACACGGCCTCATACTCTCACGAATGTACTCCTTTTCCATCAGCTCATCAACTTGCATTTGAAGCTCCTTCGTCTCCTCGTGATCACGTGGTCACACAACCCACAATCAAGATTGAGATCTAATCCTGAAAAGCCAAAATAGGTTTGATAGGAGTGTGACACAATGAAAACCTGCCCTAAGGCACCTACACTATTAGAATGAGTAGAATGATGCCACGAAGCCAGTTAATCTTCGATAAGTCAGATTCAGTTCGTTCAAGAACTGAAGAATGCAAGAATCACTCTCACACGTTAAAACTAAAAAATTCAGAAGTAATAATCATCAAAGGCTGTCGAAATTTTGGTTACATGAGTTTAAATAGTTCTTGAAAAATTAACCCTAATGAACCCTTTATGTGGACTTATATGAGGTCCACTCAAAACTGACCCAAAACCCTAAACTGAAAAGCCCATAACATAATTCAAACAAACCTTGAATCCTAGCTGAAAACAAAGTATTAAATAAACCCAAGCAAGCCTTGGGCTATAGCTAACAAAATAAAATAAAGCCCCTAATATTAAATCCATGTTCTGCCATAAGAAGAAGAGAATGAAGTAAAATATTACAGAACTGATTCAAGGCTTATTTATAGCCTTCCATGCAGCCCCTTAATCCTAAAAACGAAAGGAAAAGGTAGACCCATGTTGTTTCTAGAACTGATTCAAGGCTTATTCATAACCTTGCATGCAACCCCTTATTGAATATCTCTTGATTTCAAAAAAATAATGAGACCAAGAAAACCTATGCATTATTAAAAGGAGTAGTATAATCCCAAAACACATGAAAAATAAGGTTTCAATGAATCCATAAAGTTAGGTAACAAAAATGATTTGACAATGCTATACTCATTAGCTTCCTCTGCCAAGCATTCATGTACCAGTAACATTCATCCTAGCTGATCTTTTACAATATCAATCATGGATTAACATAGAAGGACCATTATGACTAGACTATAATCCAAACATAGCTAGTTTTTCCTATTGAAGGGATTTAAAAAGTCATCATACCAATTTTCTTCAATTATTCAACCTTTTTTATCCTTACAATGTTAAGAATTAACAAAGTCTTGACTTCATGGTGGAATTCATCACAATTATCAATATCATGTCCCCAATTATGATGAAAGTCATAAAAATCTCGAGCATGATATTGGTTGAACTTAACATAACCTACTAATGCGAACCTTTTGAACACGTGGTCAAGCAACCCACACACAAAGATACCAATTCCTGGAAAGCCAAGTAAATCAAGTTTGATAGGAGTGTGACACAAAGATAACTTGTACCTAGGCACCAGCACTATTGGAAACGGAAACCCCCACCCAACGAATATTGATTCGCGAACGAGAAGTATAAGGATGACGCCACAAAGTTAGTTGTTCTTTAATAAGTCGTTTTTCAGTTCTTTAGAGAACCATGGAAGGGAGATTATCTCACCAACACACACACACACACACACACACACAAAGTGCGGCAAACAAGAAGTTTTATTAATCTGAATTGTCTAACTTACATGTCTGGTTATGCCTTTATTTATACTAACTCTAGACTTAAATAAACCCTAATGGACCCCCCTTAGATGGACTTATATGAAGCCTACTTACAATTAATCCAAATAAGTAATAATAACCCAAAAACTAAGAAGAAAATAATAAAAATCCAAAAATTACTATCCTAAATATGCTAGAATCAGATTTATCATCATTAAGAAGTCCCAAATAGACCAGAAAATCTGATATAAAGGTAGAATTAATTTTGAAGTCTTCTTACCTTGTTGTAGCTAGGATGGATAAGGAATCTTTAAAAAAAAAAGATTATGAAACATTTATGAATCCTTACAACACTTGAAAACTATGTTGCAGCCTATTATAGATCTTTGTAGAACTAGGAGATTCCCAAAACAAGCTGCCACATCTTTATAGGAAAAGGATCCTTGCCAAATAGGAAGTCCATAAGTCAAAACGAATTAAATAACAAAATTTATACAGTCTGTTCTAACTTATATCACATGTTCTTCCTGAACTCCAATTGATTTGAAACTTTACCCTACCTCTGAAAGTTTTTGATGCGAACCTCATGATCACGTGGTCACGCAACCCATATGCAAAAACATCAATTCCCGGAAAGCCACGTAAATCAGGTTTGATAGGAGTGTGACACAAAGATAACTTGTACTTTGGCACCAGCACTATTGGAAACGGAAAACCCCCACCCAACGAATATTGATTCGCGAACGAGAAGTATAAAGATGACGCCACGAAGACAATTGTTCTTCGATAAGTCGTTTTTCAGTTCTTTAGAGAACCGTGGAAGGGAGATTATCTCACCAACACACACACACACACACACACACACACACACACACAAAGTGCGGCAAAAAAGAATTATTAATCTGAATTGTCTAACCTTATATGTCTGGTTATGCCCTTATTTATAGTGACTCCAAACTAAAATAAACCCTAATGGACCCCTTATGTGGACTTATATGATCCCCATTTACAATTAAACCCAAAAAATATAAATAAACCCTAAACTAAGAAGAAAATAATAATAACAATAATAAATCCGAATTTACTATCCTAAATATAATAGGATCAGAATTGTTGCCCTTTAGAAGTCCCATATAAGCTAGGAGAATCAAATATGAAGGTAGAATTAATTCTAAAATTGTCTTTCCTTTTTTTTATAGCTAGGATGAATAAGGAATCCTTCTAAGAAAAGGATTCTAGAACATTTATGAATCCTTGCCACACTTGGAAACAATGTTGTAACCCATTAAAGATCTTTGTAGAAATAGGAGATTCCCAAAATAAGCTGCCACATCCTTTTAGGAAAATAATCCTAGCCAAATAGGAAGTCCACAAGTCAAAAGGAAGTAAATAACAAAATTCGTACAGCCTCTGTTGACCCGTGTTTCGATGCCTTCCCAAACTCCGATTGACCTGAAATTTTAAGCCAAGGTAGGAAACCATGTCAGGAGACTCTACGTAAAAGTTCAGCTTGATCCAACGGTCGAATTGAGAATTATGAATATTTCTATAAAATAGGATAGTTGCACATTTTACGTCAAAATCTGAATTTGACCTTTCCTGAATCGTATCAGTTCTTGGTTTTGGATTTCTTCAATCAAGTTCTAATTTCTCATCAAACTTCAATATTTATGCAATTAAGCCCCTGATTTGACCAAATTGACTATTTAAAATTGCAATTCGACCCTTAGAATTTATTTTCTTCCAATTAAAGCCTAAATGGACTTCAAAAACTTCTATTTGAGTCCTTAAACATCTAATTTTAAATTTTTCTCCTTAAATTGAATTTTCCTCGCCAGTAGAGCCTTTATCAGCTAAAAACATGTTATCAAATTTTCTAATCTTGTGTATTTTGATCTTCTTCAACCAATCTTTAACAATTTTCTAGATATTTTCCATATTCTTCCTACTAATATATATATTATTTTTTCCCATTTTTTTTTGTATTTTTTATATTTATGTGGGATCCCAAAATGGGCAACAATGGAGAAAAAGCTTATGGAGCAAAGATTTATCAAGTGTAGGCGTAATAAGTTTATAAAGACAAACAAATTGTTCTCAAAACTTTAGCTCAGTTGACCTAAAACTCTATCCTCACAGCAATCCCCTTCAACTAGTACTTTGATTCAACTATTTCTATCGGGATATCAATTCTGTCATTTTGGCAACGTTTTCTTTCAGCTCAGTTGACCTGAAATCCCAAAACTAGCGATCCTTTTTAATCTAGAACGTTTTACATCCTAGTTAACCTAAAATTCCAATACGACGATCCTCTTTAACTTGAACCAAAATCTCTATTTTTATCTTGGTTAACTTGAAATCCCAATCTAGTATTCCCCTTTTACTATAACTAAAATCTTCGTCTACAGTTTGGTTAACCTGAAATCTCAATCTAGCATCTCCCTTTAACCAAAAGAAACCGAAGGGATTTCATATATTTTGATGAGGTGTTATGGAAAAAGAAAAGGAGGATTTAAAAGGAGATGTGGTATCAAAGGGTGAGAAATAAAGAGATTAGTGATCTTTAATGGGCTGCAATATAGTTTCCAAGTGTGGCAAGGATTCATAAATATTTCAAAATCCTTTTCTTAGAAGGATTCCTTACTCATCCTAGCTATAACAAGGAAAGAAGACTTCAGAATTAATCCTACCTTCAGATCAGATTTCCTAGTCTATTTGAGACTTTTTAATGGTGACAAATCTAATTCTAGCATATTTATGATAGTAATTTTCGGATTTTTTTTATTTTTTTTATTTTCTTCTTAGTGTTTGGGTCAATTGTAAGTAGGCATCATATAAGTCCACCTAAGGGGGTTCCATTAAGGTTTATTTAAGTTTAGAGTTAGTATAAATAAAGGCATAACCAGACATGTAAGTTAGACAGTTCAGATTAATAAAACTTTTTTTTTGTCGCACTTTATGTGTGTGTGCCTAAGGGGGGTCCATTAGGGTTTATTTAAGTCTACAGTTAGTATAAATAAAGGCATAACCAGACATGTAAGTTAGACAGTTCAGATTAATAAAACTTTTTGTTTGCCGCACTTTGTGTGTGTGTGTGTGTGTGTGTGTTAGTGAGATAATCTCCCTTCTATGGTTCTCTAAAGAACTAAAAAAAATAACTTATCGAAGAACAACTGGTTTTGTGGCGTCATCCTTATACTTCTCTTTTGTGAATCAATATTCGTTGGGTGAGGGTTGTCGTTTTCAATAGTGATGGTGCCTAGATATGAGTTATCTTTATGTCAAACTCCTATCAAACCTGATTTACTTGGCTTTTTAGAAATTGATTTTTTTGCTTGTGGTTTGCTTAATCGCGTGTTCAAGAGGTTTGCATCATTGAAGTTTCTTAACTACTTTTGGAAAACTTTATGGGGAAAGTTAGGAACAAGGCTTTTTATTTTCAACAACTTATCATTCACAAACAAGTGTACAAACTAAGGTAGTGAATAAGACTTTATCACAATTGTTGCGTGTTGTAATTCAAAAGAATTTGCAAAGTTAGGAAGAATGTTTGCCTTTTTGTTGAGTTTGCTTATAATAGAATGCATTTTACCACTGAATTTTCTCTTTTTGAAGTTGTTTATAGGTTTAATTCTCTTACTCCTATGAACTTGATTCCTTTGCCTATTGAAAAAATGGTAAGTTTAGATGGTGAAAAGAAGGCAAAGATGGTCTAACAAATGCATGAGAAGGTTTAGTTTCAGATTGAGAAGAAAAACAAGTTGTAGGCCTCCTAAGGTATTAAAGAGCGTAAATAGGTTGTTTTTCAACTAGGTGATTGGGTTTGGATGTACATGCGTAAGGAACAATTTCCTAACCAAAGGAAATCAAAATTACAACCTCGTGGTGATGGTTCATTTCATGTTTTAGAGAGGATCAATGACAACACATACAAAATTGATCTTTCAGGTGAGTATGGTATTAGTGCTACCTTTATTGTTGTTGATCTTACTTTGTTTGACAAGGTTTTGAGGAGAAAGGGGATAATGTGGATCAACTCACAAACACCAGCAAAGACCCATTACATGTTCCAAATGGGCCACTGACTTGGTCTAAGACAAAAGCATTGAAAAAGACATTGAATGCATTGGTTTTGAAGGTTTCGACCAAGTCAGATTTGAAGGGTCCAGTGGAGCATCAACAGGAGACCTTAGTGCATCTTATTCATGTGCAAGAAGGGCCCAATCCAACCTTACTTGGGTCATGAGGTGAGGAGAAATCACAACAAAGAAAACAAAAGAATTCAGATAAGGGGCTTTTTAGTTTTGGGTTTTTGGGTCAATTTTTTAAGTGGGTCAAATTAGTCTACTAGGGTAGATCCATTAGAGTTATATTTTCATAAGTATTTAAACCCTTGTAAATCCTTAAGATGGGACTTTTTTATCAATAAAAATTCAGAATGGTTTTTTTAAATTTGTGTGAGAGTGATTCTTGCATTCTTCAGTTCTTGAACGAACTAAATTTGACTTATAAAAGATTAAATGGCTCCGTGGCGTCATTAGACTTCATTCTAATAGAATCGGTGCCTTGAGACAGGTTTCCATTGTGACACTCCTATCACACCTATCAGATCTCAATCTTGATTATAGGTTGCGTGATCATGAGGTTCGCGTCATTCTTGTTTTGAAGAAGCAAGTAATCAACCTTTATGTGTTTTATCTTGTTGCATTAGCATCTAAGTGCTTCCGTGCAAGATTCTTCCTTATGTCCATCCTTCTTAAAGTTTGAGAGTTTTCTATTCCCTTGTTTTTTTTTTTAGAAAGTTTTGGAATTGTCTTGGTGATAAATGCAATGTCCTCCTTAACTTCATAATCATCATCATCATCATCATTTTCTTTTTCTTTATCATCTTCTTTTTCTTCATCTTTAACATGATGCATGGTTTGAATGTCAAGTTCTTCTTTGGCTTTTCTTCTAGTTCTTGCTTTTCCATGGTGATCTCATGTGTCATCAATGAACCGATGAGTTCTTCCAATGGAAGTTTGATGAAGTCTTTGGCTTCTCAAATTACTATCACCTTTGCTTTCCAAGTCTTTAGTAAGGGCCTAAGAATTTTGCTCATGATATCGACATTAGTATAAGTCCTACCAAGAGCATCCAAACTATTAGTTAAAATTGTCATTTTAGTACCTTCATGTGTTATTTCTAAAGTACGCCATATATCCCTAGCATTTTTATCATGTGATCCTATTAAACTCACTTCTACTTAATGCACAATATAAAGAAGGAATAGCTTCTACAATGGGGTGCCAGCCAATAGCTTGAGTGGTAGGAATTCTCCATTCTAAGTTATTAATCACCACATTGACCCTCACGTTCTTTTCCATACCTGAATCATAGATGAATCTTTCACCGTAAGAATCCGCGAGCGGGCCGTGAGGGTGCCAATTGTCAAACCATAGAGAGGTTGTCATGTCATCTCCTATGATGTACTTCATCTTCGGCCATGCTAAGGATCTGAGCTTTAGAATCTTTCCCCAAGCCCAAGAGAAATTCTCTGGCGTCTTGATTGTCCAGAAATTCCTACCTTGCAACAGATTGAATCTGATCCATGTAGACCAGATTGAGCCATCTGAGTCATTGCACAGGTTCCAAATGTGTTTCAACAAAGCAATCTTGTTCCATTCTTTTATCCCTTTTATTCCTAGCCCCCCCTCCTTTTTTGGAATACATACCTGATCCCAAGCCACTTTAGCCCCAATAGTTCTCATATCTGAACCTGAGCAAAGAAAGGATCTCATAATTTGCTCCATATTTTTTATTACTTGCCCAGGTAAGAGGAAGAGAGATGCTCAATAGACCTGAATGAAAAATAAAACTGAATTAATCAGCTGTACTTGTCTTGCGTATGAGAGTGTTCTACAAGTCCAATGTTGAACTTTAGAGGTGATTCGATCCACGAGACCCTACAATAAACAGCCTGTAGTCTGGACGAGATAAGGGGCACTCCCAAATATTTCATAGGAAGCTCCCCCTCTTTAAACCCAAGAATATGAATAATTTGTTCCCTCTCAACATTTAACGGACCGCTCAAGAAGATGTCACTTTTGTTTGGATTTGGATATAGACTTGATAGATCCTGAAACTCTGTGAGCACAGTTCTGATCATACGAATTGAGTTTACATCCCCTTTGCTAAAAATCATAAAGTCGTTTGCAAAACAAAGATGAGAAATTTTGTCCTTCTTGCATCTCTAGTGGAACTTGAAGTTTGGATTGGAACTCATCTTGCAGAACAGCCCCGAAAGGATTTCCATACATAGGAAAAACACATATGGAGATAGCAGATCACCTTGTCTCAGCCCTCTCCCCCCTGAAAGTAACCTGCAAGCTCACCATTGACGTTGATAGAGAATTGACATGATGTAATGCAAACCATGATCCAATCAATGACTGTTCTAGGGAATCCTATTTTTATTAACGTAGCTTCAATGAAATCCCACCGAACTGAGTCATAAGCCTTCATCAGATATACTTTCATAGCACAACGAGCAGGTCCCATAGATTTATGATAGCCTTTCATTAGTTCCTGAGACAAAAGAATGTTGTCGCTGATTCTCCGTCCAGAGATTAAAGCAGTCTGATACGGACCTAATAAGGATGGCAAAACAGCTTCGATTCTCCCAGCTAGAATCTTAGCAATGCATTTGTAAACTGTATTGCAGCAAGATATAGGATTTGTGAGAGAAGCTTATTTCTATTCTGTCTTCCATTTACTGATTTGTGAAAGCAGCTAGTATTCTGATCCCCCAAGCTAAGCCATTGTATCCTTGCCTTCTGTTTGAAAAAACTCTCTTCCGCCCTGACGGTAGAAGCGTAGTTACGTACAGCATCCCTTTCTCGCATACACAAAGTTGGATTCTCATGCGCTGTATGTAGAGCCTGTTAAGCCTTATCCATTTTGTCTTTTGCATCTTTTGACTCTATCTGAAATGTTGGAGAAGTGAGTCATATTAAAAAGTTTCAATTCCTGCTTTAGCTTTCTTAGTTTGCAAAACAGCTGATACATTGGACAACCCCCTGAATTCTTCTTCACCAAGGGCATGAACTCGTCATGATCCATCCACATATCGAAGAATCTGAATGGTTTCTTTATGTTCTGATCATTGCCAGTAACCTTTACCACCATGGGAGAATGGTCTGACATACCAGAAGGCAAAAATCTCGCTTCCGACAATGGGAAGTTCAGATTCCACTTCTCATTCACAACAAGCACTCTATCTAGTTTTCACATAATCAGATTCTCAGGACATTGGTTCGTCAAAGTATTGCATACCTGAATACCGAAGATCATCCACTTTTGCTTCTCGAATATATGTTTCCAATCTGTCCATATGACCAGCCCACGTAGTAGACCCTCCTAACCTGTCTGATTGGTTGTGGATAGCATTAAAGTTGCCCATAAGAATCCATGGGGTTGACTCCCATCCATCACTACGACTCACTATATCATACCATAATGCCTCACGTAAGGAAGCATTATTGATGCGAACCTCGTGATCACGTGGTCACGCAACCCACAATCAAGATTGAGATCTGATCTCGGAAAATCAAAATAGGTCTGATAAGAGTGTGACACAATATGATGATAGTATAATGGCAGGAACGAAATCAACAGAAACAAAACAAATTTTGAAAGACAACACCAAACAAACCCGTTACAACAAGACAAAACCCGTTTCTGGAACCTAAAGTCACAATCCAAATGACCTCGAGTTATAGTATTAGGATACCAAGAAAACAACAAATATCAGTTTATAGGTCCTTATATATGTCTAGGTACCCAAACCCCATGTATGATTAGTTTGCGGTAAAATTGAACCTACAATTAAAACTTCATGCAAACAATATCAAAATAAGACCAAATTTTATGTGTTGCGATATCACCCTGACTAGATAAATATATGGATTTTCAATTGATTCTGAGGTGATTTGCTTATGGTTCACTAAGAATAGTGTTTCTGCGGCAGAATTGAACCTCGAATTAAAACCTCAAGCAAATGATTCAAAATAAGCCCAAATTTGACATACAATGCGATATCACACCCAATAAATAGAATATGAAGTTTCAATTGATTCTAAGGTGGTTTGCTTATGGTTCACTAAGAGTAGTGTTTCTTTGGCATAATTGAACCTTGAATTAAAACCTCAAGCAAATATTATCAGAATAAGCCCAAATTTGACATGTCATGCGATAGCACTCCCAATAGACTGAATATAAAGTTTCAATTGATTCCGAGGTGTTTTGCTTATGGTTCACCAAGAGTTGTGTTTCTGCGGCAAAAATTGAATGATCCTTCAACTAAAAAACCTAAAGGAACACTAAAAAAACGAAAATAACAGAAGGATATGACCTTGTTTCGAAGCCTAGCTCTGATACCAACTAATGCGAACCTCGTGATCACGTGGTCACGCAACCCACAATCAAGATTGAGATCTAATCCCGGAAAGCCGAAATAGGTCTGATAGGAGTGTGACACAATGGAAACCTGCCCCAAGGCACCAACATTATTGGATTGAGTAGAATGACGCCACGAAGCCAGTTAATCTTCGATAAGTCAGATTCAGTTCGTTCAAGAACTGAAGAATGAAAGAATCACTCTCACACGTTAAAACTGAAAAATTTAGAAGTAATTATCATCAAAGCTGCCGAAATTTTGGCTTACATGAGTTTAAATAGTTCTTGAAAAATTAACCTTAATGGACCCCTTATGTGGACTTATATGAGGTCCACTCAAACTGACCCAAAACCCTAAACTGAAAAGCCCATAACTTAATCCAAACAAGCCTTGGATCCTAATTGAAAACAAAGTATTAAGTAAGCCCAAACAAGCCTTGGGCTGTACCTAACAAAATAAAATAATAAAAATAACTAATTTGTCATTAAATACCACAGCCCTTCTTTCCTTGTGTAGCTAGGATGAATAAGGAATTCTTATAAGAAAAGGATTCTGAAACATTAAAGATCCTTATAGAACTAAGGAATTCCCATAACCAGCTACCACATCCTTGTAGGAAAAAAATCCTAACCAAATAGGAAGTCCACAAGTCAAATGGAAGTAAATAACAAAATTCGTACATCCTCTTTTGACCAGTATTGTGGTGCCTTCCCGAACTCTGATTAACCTGAAATCTTAACCGATAGTAGCACAACATGTCTGGAGAGTCCACAAAAATTTTAGCTCGATCCAACGATCGGATTGAGAATTATAACTGTTGCCGTAAACCTAAACTGTTGCGCTTTTACGCCAAAATTCGAATCTGACCTTACTTGGGTCGTATCACAAGGCTGAACCGTATCATTCCATGTCTCATTATGCCTTTATTTATACTAACTCTAGAGTTAAATAAACCCTAATGGACCCCCCCTTAGATGGACTTATATGAAGCCCGCTTACAATTGACCCAAATAAGTAATAATAACCCAAAAACTAAGAAGAAAATAATAAAAAATAATAAAACTCCAAAAATTACCATCCTAAATATGCTAGAATCAGATTTGTCACCCTTAAGAAGTCCCAAATAAACTAGGAAATCTGATCTGAAGCTATAATTAATTCTGAAGTCTTTTTTCCTTGTTGTAGCTTGGATGAATAAGGAATCCTTGTAAGAAAAGGATTTTGAAACATTAATGAATCCTTGCCGCACTCGGAAAACTATATTGCAGCCCATTAAATATCCTTGTAGAATTAGGATATTCCGAAAACAAGCTGCCACATCCTTTTAGAAAAAGAATCCTAGCCAAATAAAAAGTTCACAAGTCAAAAGGAAGTAAATAACAAAATTCATACAGCCTCTGTTGACCAAGATTGTGATGCCTTCCCGAACGATTGATCTGAAATTTTAACCCAATGTAGGCCAACATGTCAGGAGACTCCACATAACATTTCAGCCCGATCCAACGGTCGGATTGAGAATTATGACTGTTGCTGTAAAACTGGATAGTTGCACATTTTACGTCAAAATCCGAATTTGACCTTGTTTGGATCGTATCATTCCCTCTCTCTTTAAGATAATTCATCCTCGAATCACCAATAAGATGAATGGACAATTCCTTAGCCTTGTTTTGAAGTCTTTGGAGTTCTTTTCTTGCCAACAATCGTCGCCAACAACTTTTGATGAAAGTAGCAGTTGTTCTATTTTGTATATCGTCATTGCAACATTTTTTTCTCCTCTCTTTCTAAAGCTCGCTGGGCATTGACTGCTGTGGTTAACACATCAAGTTCTTGCTTCATCTCCCCTAGAATACGAGATAGACTCTTGGATTCTTTTTTTAGAACACTAATCTCTTTATTTCTCTCTCTTTGATACCACCTCTCCTTTTGAATCCTCATTTTCTTTTGCCCATAACACCTCATCAAAATACATGAAATCCCTTCGATTTTTAGGCTGTTGAAAACCTTCCCGATGGCCTATGGTCTCATCCTTAAAACCACCATCACCAATATCATCAACGTCCTCCTCAAAATCCTCATAATCAGCCCTCCTTGGCCTTTCAGCCCCACTGCCATTATTTGATTTCGGTTCAACCCCAACCTTTCTCACGTCTTGGTTACATGTTCCAGCGACGTTGCCATGTTTTCCCACCTTCTCAAGTTAGTCACACATGTTCCCCATCATGAAATTTATTCTTTCCATCATCTTCATCATGGCTTGCATTTGGAATTTAAGTTCTACATCAGGAGGGGGTGGTTTGTTGTTTTGATCTGACATTATAGTACCTACAAAAATTAGTTAGTGGTAAAAGAAAATCCTCACATCACTCGTGTTTCGCTCAAACACTCTTAATATCCTCACACACTCACACCTCTCGTCTCACCTTCTTGCGGTTCTTGTGAAACTCAAACTAACACAAAATAGAACCAACTTAGCACCATAATCCAAATATGTAAAAACCAGAAAACAAGCAAAAACTAAACTGCGATGATAGTCTCGCGAGTAGCAAGCGAATCTATCCAAAATACGAACAAAATTGAAGACTCAAATAAAAGCAAAAATGAAATATGCAAAAATGATGAAACAACACCCAAATATGTTGGAAATATATAGTGCAAGAAATGAAAATAGAAGAAAGAAAGCGAATTTCAAAAGTTGACACAAAACATAATCGTTTACAACGAGTTAAGTCTGAATCTGGAACCTAAAGTAAATGATGTCCAACTGAGCTAAAATTTCACATATAGTGCGGTATTAACCCAAATAGACAGAATATAAATTTTGAGCAATTTACGATAAGGTTTTGATATATTGACACAAAGACGTTATGAATCAGACTTGATTAGACCCGAAATTGAAAGCTAAAGAAAACGATATCCAATTGACTCGAAAATTAATATGTCGTGCGATTAGGACCCCATAAATAAAAGTATGAAATTTGAGCTAATTCAGACTTTATTTGATCAATTTTTTTCTTGTTTAGTTTTTTGGGGCAGAAACCAATAAACGTCTTTTTAAACTATATCTTTTTATGCTACTGATATATTTTGGACAGTAATAGAATGAAAAAAAAATATTTTTTTCTTGATATGCTGCAAAATCAAGAAGAAGAAGAAATTAGATACTAAGGAATTTTTTTGCGGAAATAACAAGAACGAAAATTTCAGAATGATATAACCTGATTAATGGATCCAAGTTCTGATACTACATGATGTGAACCTCGTGATCACGCAAAGACATAAATTCCCTGAAAGCCAAGTAAATCAGGTTTGATAGGAGTGTGACATAAAGATAACTTGTACCTAGGCATCAGCACTATTGGAAACGGAAAACCCCCACCCAACGAATATTGATTCCCGAACAAAAGTATAAGGATGACGCCACGAAGACAGTTGTTCTTTGATAAGTCATTTTTTAGTTCTTTAGAGAACCATAGAAGGGAGATTATCTCATTAACACACACACACAAAGTGCGGCAAACAAGAAGTTTTATTAATCTGAATTGTCTAACTTACATGTCTGGTTATTCCTTTATTTATACTAACTCTAGACTTAAATAAACCCTAATGGACCCCCCCTAGGTGTTATATGAATCTAACTTACAATTGACCCAAATAAGTAAAAATAACCCAAAGACTAAGAAGAAAATAAAAAAAAACAAATAAAATCTGAAAATTAGCATCCTAAATATACTAGAATCAGATTTGTCACCCTTAAGAAGTCCAAAATAAACTAGGAAATCAGATCTGAGGGTAGAATTAATTATGAAGTCTTCTTTCCTTGTTGTAGCCAGGATGAATATGGAATCCTTGTAAGAAAAAGATTTTGGAACATTAATGAATCCTTGCCACACTTGAAAAATTATATTGCAGCCCATTAAAAATCTTTGTAGAATTATGATATTCTCAAAACAAGCTGCCACATCTTTTTAGAAAAAGAATTCTAGCCAAATAGGAAGTCCACAAGTCAAAAGAAAGTAAATAAGAAAATTTATACAACCTCTGTTGACCCATATTGTGATGCCTTCTCGAACTTTGATTGACCTGAAATTTTAACCCAAGGTAGGACAACATGTCAGGAGACTCCACGTACAATTTCAGACCGATCCAACGGTTGGATTGAGAATTATGACTATTACCATAAAACTAGATAGTTACACATTTTACATCAAAATCTGAATTTGACCTTGCCTGGATCGTATCAAAAGGATTGATAAATAATTTGATATAATCTAAGATAAACGATTATATGAATTCAACAAGGTTAATATGTTAAAACTAAAATTCTGCATGAATTGGTTGACCATTTAGAATGACTAAATGAATTGGTTGACCACTTATTCATTGGAGATGAAAACCTAGGAATTATGCAAGAACCGGTTGATTGATTGGCTTGACCAATATGAACCGGTCAATCGTTTAAGTCGTAAATGCGATTATAACAGCTTTAAACAACTATTTTTTATTAGAAACATATATATTGATTATCTAATTGCAAAATTAGTGGGGGATTTTGAATATATATCATATACAAGATATTCTAAGAGTAAATACACTTCAAAATCATCAATCCTTAATTATATTCTAATAAGTGCTATTAAACCTTCATAATCTAGAACTAGAGTATTCAATTCCATTCTCGTAACACTTAAACGCCTTCAAATAATATAAATGCTATCTTTTTTTTTTTAAGATATAGAGATATTAGACTTTTTAATTGTATTATTCATTTTTTTTAGAGAATTAGTTGTGATAACATATCACTCTTGTAAGCATGTGAGAGTTAGGTAAACACTCTTAGTATTAGTGAGTTAATACTAGGTAAAAACTCTTAGAGTTAGGTATAAACCATACTTAGGTAAAATCTTGAAGATGGCATATCTTCAAGTGGGAAAAATCTTGGGAATATTTTCAAGTGGTGAAAAATATATTGAAGGGGAATATCTTCAAGTGGTGAAAAAATCTTGGTATGGGTTCATCAAGTGGTTATTGTACTTTGTACTCTGAACTTGGACAAGTGAAGGAATGCAATATCACATACGATTTGGTACTTGAGGTGTGATGTATGCTCGTCGAACTACATTAAAAACAAGTTTGCAAATTATCTCCCTCATCTCTTTACTTTAAGCACTCTAATTATATTGTTGGTTATTGTGTTTATCTGAAATAATTTACATTATTTATCAATATTGGTGATACACCTAATTCACCCCCTTCTTAGGTGTTATAGTTGTCTTAATCCTTGAACAACAAACCTATATTGAGATGCCTTCTTGAAATCCTATTAACATACAACAACTTTTGGCTTGTATTGAGATGCCTTCTTGAAATCCTATTAACATAAAATTTTAACCCGATGTAAAACAAGACATCTAGAAATTTCTAGTAAAATCTTTACTTGATCTAAAGGTCGAATTGAGAATAATGCTTGTTAGCATAAAATTACACATTGGAAAATATTAAGCTAAAAACCAAATCTGTTTGTCCCACGCTTACATAGATCGTATCATTCTCCCTCTCTTTAAAAGGATTCATCCTTGAATCACCAATAGAAATAATGATAAAATCTAAAACAATAATAACACCCACTTCACTAGCATATTGTTTAAGCCTTCATAACTTTTTTTTTTTTGCCAAGTTTTGCCTCTAACAACATTGTATGAATATAACAACTTCTCTCACTTTTTTTTTCATCCTTTTGATTTTGATATGAAGCTTCCAAATCATTAAATATTTTTTTTTACAAATAGCATTGTAATTTTCATGTGCTCCTTTACTAGGCTCATATATGCCCTCTTACCATTAGTCTTTGAAGCTTGGAACTTCATTTTCTCTTGCCTACTAGCATTAGAGATCCTTTGGTATTATTCATTTTGTAATTTAGCATCTCCTTTATTTGTTCGCTCAAGACACTCATCAAATCTCATATTCATCATTTCAAGTTGTTACATGGCTCGTAACATAAAAGCTTGATTTTCCCTCTCCTTCACGTGTTTACACTCGGTAAGATGTCGCTTAACTCGTATTTCACTCAAATTTGGGTTTTCAAGATAACACGCTCACTTTTTTGCCTTTTACCTCTCATACTCACCTTCTCAGTTTGTTAAGTAACTAATATGAAAGAAATAACAACTTAATAACATCAACCTCAGGTTTTTAGACTCAAGAATCAGGAAATAACAAAAACAACCAACAAAAATGAAATACAAATACAAAAATGATGACATAACAAATCAAATATGAATACGAATCTGAATGAAAATGAAAATGAAAATGAAAAAAAGAATGCAGAAGAGAGCTAGCATTCTATACATAGCAATCCCTCTCAATGTAAATTATCATTGAAGGCTTTTAATTGAACGATTTGTGGTTTGCGACAACCCAACCTTTAAAGAATTATTCAAAGCTAAAAAAAAATCAGATCTTCAGGTAATAAATCTCCAAGTAAATTTAGATCTGTCTAACGAGATCTTACAGACTCGAATAATTTTGTTTTATTGTTTTCACTGCGTGTATGATATTCAGGAACCCAACAATGGTATTAGAGCCTTCATTAGAATATTTAGGGTTGTTTGATTGCATGTTTTATTGTTATTGGTTTCAATTAGGAATTACGTTTATGTGTGAAATAATTTTTTTCCAAAAAAGACAATTTTTTCTCATTATTTTTTAAATCAAACAAATAGAAATTGTTTCAAGCCTCGGTTGCTATTCTAGCCATGGCTAACTGGAGCTTGGGTGATTCAGCCGGAATCTAGAATTCCAGCTGGATTTCGATCAATCTATTTTAAAAAAAGGTTTTGTTGGCTGTGCACCACCAGCAGTGGCTGGCACTACTGGCGCGTGGTCAGTGCCTAACGCACAGGTCAGGTTGCCATTGGCTGCTACCCCCACCATAGTGCGCCATCATGTCTGGCGATGTTGCCTTCTAGCATGAGCTGCCTCACACTGGAGGCGATGGATTAAGCCATCAAGCACGAGGCGTTGTGTCACACTCAGCGACAACCTTTGTTGCCGCTATTAACATGGCCACCAGCGCAAGGAAGCAGCCTCACACTGGAGGTGACGTTGCGCGAGGGTTGATCATCACGCCACTACAAACCCAGCGACAACCTTTGCTACCTCTGGTAAGATGGACGCTAGCGATGGGCAATGTGCCTATTACCGGTATATGCAAAGAGAAGGGGCAGAATATAATTCTGCCCCTCAACCTAGTTTAGGGTTTTTGAAGGGTAGAATTACGATTTTTCCATACAACTTATATCTAATTACTTTTAGGTTTATTTTGAGCTAAAATTATAATTTTAGCCTTCCATATATAAAATAATGATTTTATATTAAAATTGAAACCCTAAATTAAATTAATTTTAGAATTAATTTTCCTAATAGGATTAGAAATGAATTAAATTGTTTAATTAATTTTTTAAGTTTTATGATATCTTAATAGGATTAGAATTTATTTAATTAAATGATTTAAATAAATAATATTTAGAAATAATAGTTTTTCTAAAATAATGAGTTTTTTAAGCTAGAAAATTTTATTTAATTAATCCTAAAATAGATTAGCATATTAATAAGAATTTTAATATGATTAATTTTCTTATTAAATTTTGAAAAATGTTATCATGGAATTTATGTTAAATAAAATTTGTTTTGTTTTGAGAAATTATCAAATTGGATCTCATTGAATGTTTCTAAGTGTTAGAAATATTATTTTGTAGTAGCATATAGAGCCAATAATTAGAATTGAAGCACACAATGTAATTTATTATGATATTAAAATGTTTTTATGCATGATGAATGATTGTGAACATTAAAGACCAATGTAATTGTATTTTTATTTGATGGTTGAATGGTTATAATTTTTATTAACTAGGGCTTGTGAGTTCTACTTTATCTCTATTTTTCTTCTGGATTGTAAAATGTTTTCTCATCTAATTCTTCTTGAATGTAACTTGAGATTTCTTAATTAATTACGAAGATTTGCAGCAGCTACCTAGGATTTGAACATCTAATTCCCTCAATAGCTCGATGAATTTATCTTAGATATGTCCATAATTATCCAATTAGAATGACATGCTAGGGGTGTGTGTTTTTATATAAATTATTATGTATGAAATATATATCTGTTAAGTCATGTTTTGAATAACACCTGTTTAATTATTAAACCCCTCATTAAAATATTGTGTACAAGTTGAGAACATGAAAAGCTACCTTCTAATTTTATATGTGTAAAAAAAGAGTTTTATTCATGGATAAGTTGTTGAGTCACTTAATGTTACTGTTAATTGAATATGTTTAATGCTATAAAATTGGGTTCCATTTAAGTAACGTATATGATGTGGATGAGTTACTCATGATCATACAAGGTTTGAGACATGAGTTAGGCGAAACATATAAGATATGTTTAGACAAAAAATTATCACCTAACTTATCTAGGAGTCATGTAGAGATATGATTGATAAACTATATTATCTACCTAATTTAATTTATTTTGATTAGTTGAGTCACTCAAGTTTGGATAAATTAAATGGGATCTTAGCCCACTAGGAGAATTTAAGTGAGATTTTCCGAATTAATATGGAGGACTAATAATTTGCATGAAAATAATGGGAGACCAAATTAGGATGAAAGACCTTGTCTAAATTTGGGATTTAAATATGTATGCATGAAACTAATACTCTATATCTTTATATAAATAGGTTGGTAGATCAAAATGAGTAGTAACATATCCCTACGAAGCATATTTGATGCTAACAAACTGACGGGACCAAATTTCTTTGATTGCCATCGAAATGTGAGAATTGTTCTCAAACAAGAAAAGAGGTTGTATGTTCTTGAAAAATCCAATTTCAAATGCCCCTGCTGAGGATGTTGAAGAAGAAGTTAGGAATGAATATCAATGTCATGTTGATGATGATGAACATGCTACATGTGTGATGCTAACCATATGTCACCTGAACTTCAAAAGCAGCATGAGAATATGGATGCTCATACTATGCATATCTTAAAGAATTGTTTGATGAGGCTAGTAGAATTGAGAAGTATGAGACTTCTAAGGAATTGTTCCGCTGCAAGATGATAAAAAGTTCTTCAATGAACACCCATGTATTTAAAATGATTGATGATTGTGCATCAAAAGTATCATTAAGTCTTTTATTTTACATATGTATTTATTGTTTTTATTTGGGGTTTTTTATAATAATTGATGTGCTTTATAGTAATGAAGTTTCTTTTAATGTTTCGATAGGTTTTTGGAGCTTAAATGAATTATTTCAGAAAATTCAACGTTGGAATTCGGAACAAAGAATTGAAGAGAAATTTTGTTGAAGATTGAAGAAAATCTTGGTTCAAATAAGTGCTCCAAATTTTCCTCAAAAATCAATTCTATTCCAATTCTAGAAAAGAATATCATATGATCTATTTCAAGCCCAAACTTGCCTTATGTTGTGTGCAAACTTCAACCATCAAACACTCAAGGTTTTAATGTCAATCTTAGCCCAAATAATAGGTACATTTGTGTTGCGATGTCGCGGTCGCACAAATTAATTACCCTAGCTTAAAGCACACAAGATAGTATAGAGCAAGTAAGGGGTCGATCCCACGAGAAAGTTTCAAGTCAGATTTTTATGTTGTACGTTATGTAATTGGGGGGATTTGGTTTGTGATTATCTAAACTATGGCAGCAATTAAACTAGCAAACAAAATCAATTAAAACCGAAACTTATCAAGAAAACAAACCTTGGTCGCAAGCACACATCCACCAACGGAAATTAGAACCGATCATGGAAACGAAACATCAATTTATATTCTGAATATTTATCTCTTCTTAACATTGGTTAGTTAACGGATCCGCCGTATAACTAACCCTAACCATCAAACAACCACAGTGTCCGCACTAGTAATTTAATTTAAAGGCAGCCTTAAGAACTAGATAAGTTGATTAATCAAGAAAACATAACTGTCCGCAGTCTATGTTTGATTTGATTGAATGTTCTCCCTAAGATTAATAACGTAGATCTGCCACAATTATTAAACTCAGTTGCTTCACAAGTTCATATACCACAACTCCGGTTTTGATATCAAACTTAGCAATAGATTGTCTACAATAATAACTTAGAGTCCGCTCTAGCAATTAAAATAAACAATCATAGGAAAAATAAGCATAGGAGAACAAACATATTCATCATATAAATTGAAAAGAAAAGGTAAAATAAATCTCACAGTTCTTGAAATCCGAAGGTTTCCGTGTCCTTGCAATCAAGAAAAAGTGTTTAGCCTTGCATGTTTGTTGAACAACTAATCAAAAAGAAGGAAGAATGCATAATTTAGGGTTTCTAAGAGGAAGGGGGCATTTTTCTCTTCTTGGCTGGCCGCTGCCTCCTTCTCTCTTTCTTTTTATATGCTAAGAAACCCTAGTCTCTATTTTACAAAATAGTCCTTCCCTGAGTTGGCAGTTTACATTTAAGTACTTCAATAACTATTTTTCCTAAAAGGAGAAATAGCCTTGCATGAAATCTTCAAGCTCTAACTTAGAGGAGCTAAATTGCTGTTATAAAAACTTGGATGTCGGTTTAGATGCTTCGGAATGTAATTTGGACTTGTTTCTTCACGAAACCTGTTTGCTGGCAGAATTCAGTTGTCATCTTTGAAAAATCATATCGCCCTCATATGACATCTTTTTTGGCTGAACTTTGGAGCGTTGATAGGTCTTTAAGTCAGGAATCCACGAAAATTGAGTTTGCATTAATTGGACTTCTGTAGCTCCAGATATTAAATTTTGAATGGCCAAAGGTCAACACTGGCAGAATGCGAGATTTGACTTTGCAGGATGTGATTTCCATGATCTTTCTCTTTTTATTTTTCTTGCATTACATTTCCAGAAAGGTATGGATGTTAGATTTTTAGTGCCACTGGAATCACTTCATTTCGATCTCTAGAACTCACGCTCTGCACAAAACATTGACTGAACGTCAAATCTGCCTATTACCTCCAATTTACTCCCTTTTGCATCTTTCATCCAAAAGTGCCTTCAAAACATAAAACAAAGAATATCAAGGCATTTTATATATAAAACATGGACAAAACATTAGATAGATGTGGGTGAAACTATCAAATAATATGGTTACATCAAATACCCCCACACTTAGCTCTTGCTCGTCCTCGAGAAAGGATAAATAAAATTAAATTAAAAATAACTATGATCAATCTCTTAATCTCCCATCAATGTCCAAGAAGGATAAAGGGTATAAATTTCCATGAATTTATTTACATGCAAACTTCAAAACTCAATTAATCGTCGGGATTTAAATGAAATCTATGCCATGCCAAAGTGATAGGTCCTCTCATTGATATACACTCCAACACTAATGTGTTTAGGGCTTATGTGTTTAAATCTCTCAAATTCAATCAATGAATATGTTCTACCATAAGCTTGCTCTTCAATCTCATCTCCATTACTAACATATTTACAAGCAATGCATGAATCAAAAGGTCTTATTTTCCGGTTGTAATGGGGCTAAGGTTAAGGTGAGGTAAAAGAGAGTAAAAGAAAATGTTCAAACCAAAGAAAGTAGAGCATTCTGAAAAATGATATTTCAAACAAGATATTTCATCAAAGCACATAAATTTTCCATCTTTAATCACCAATGCTTAGCTTCTTTTGATTTCAAGCTTTTTCAACATAAAATCTTAAGAACATAAAGGAACACTTTTTTTTTTCTTTTTCTTTGTTCTTTTTTACTCTCTCTTTTTCTCTCTCTTTTTTTTTTTTACCTTTGGCAACTTTGCCCATCTTTTCATCAAGCATCACTTCTTCTTTCTTTTCACATAATTTCCAACCATAATTCCATGAGATATCATAAATATATGCTCTACTAATCCTTGGCCAAGGGAAAAGGAAAACATATAAAAAGTTAAGGCTTATACATGGATAAAGCAAAGAAAAGATAAACAAGCTCAAAAGGGGCTCACTAAGGATAATATGCTTTAGGTTGGCTTTTTGGCTCAAGTGGTTAAAATTCCTAATGCCTTTATCATCTTCATGTATATATGTAATGCGAATGTAATCTCAACAAGATATGAAGCAAGTTCTAGAGATACATATCATTGAAAGAATGCACAATCAAAGAATATAATGTTGAAGGCTCAAAAGCTTGCATTGGTATAACACTATAAAGTCAACATGGTATATTCTTAAAGTCAATCCCTAAACCAATTAAACCTTAAAATTTGCATGCATACTCCTTCATTTGATTTATATCTTCATCTATCTCAACTAATTCTCATACATAATACTCATATTCTCAAAAACCAATGGGAGTTCAAAAGATCAAACATAATTTGTTTTTTGAAAAATAACAAAGAAAACCAAAATTAGAAAACCAACATTCTCCCAATACCCCCACACTTAAAACACAACATTGTCCTCAATGTTGAAATAAAAGCAAAGGAATAGAAGAGAATGACAGAAAATAAATTAAAATGCGAAAAAATAAAGGATAAGGAAAAAGAAAGCAAATCTGATTTTTTTTTTGTGCTGGGTTGCCTCCCAGTAAGCGCTTTTGTTTTATGTCATTGGCTTGACATGTGGCATGCTCATTCTTCATAGATTGGTTCAGCTAACTCTACAGAAGCGGTGAGTTCTGCCGTCCAACCTTCATAAAAAGGTTTTAAACGATGCCAATTGACCTTGAGTACTTTGTTGGTTTCTAAACTTTTAATTTCAACTGCACCATAAGGAAAAACATTAGAAACAACAAAGGGTCCAATCCAACGAGAGCGCAATTTTCCAGGAAAAAGTTTCAAACGCGAATGATAAAGAAGGACTTTGTCTCCAACATGAAACTCCTTTCTTGTAAGCATTAGGTCATGAAGATTCTTAGTCTTTTCTTTGTAAATCCTTGCATTCTCGTAAGCATCATTTCGAATTTCTTCCAACTCTTGCAGTTGTAGTTTTCTTGCAATCCCAGCAGCATCATAATCCATGTTACATTGTTTAATGGCCCAAAAAGCTTTGTGTTCAAGCTCCACCGGTAGATGACATGCTTTCCCATAAATCATTCTATAAGGTGACATTCCTATAGGTGATTTATAAGCAGTCCGATAAGCCCAAAGTGCATCTCCAAGACGTAGACTCCAATCTCGCCGGTTAGGTTGCACTGTTTTCTCCAAAATGGACTTGATTTCTCGATTTGAAATTTCAGCTTGGCCATTCGTTTGAGGATGATATGCTGTGGAAGTTCGATGAGTCACATGATATTTGCGTAGCAATGCTTCCATGGAACGATTACAGAAATGAGTGCCACGATCACTAATGATAGCTTTAGGGATTCCAAACCTGTCAAATATGTGAGTCCTGACAAAATCTAAAACAACCTTAGTATCGTTAGTTCGTGTGGCTTTCGCCTCAATCCATTTGGACACATAATCAACAGCAAGAAGAATATAAAGATTGCCAAATGAAGAAGGAAATGGACCCATAAAGTCAATACCCCAAACATCAAAAATTTCACTTACAAGAATATTCGTTAAAGGCATTTGATTCTTATGAGTGATATTACCTGTTCTTTGGCATTTTTCACATGATTTGCAGAAGTGATATGCATCTTTAAAAATAGAAGGCCAATAGAAACCACTTTCAATTACCTTGTGGGCTGTTCTTTTTGCTCCAAAATGCCCACCACAAGAATGAGAATGACAAAAGGTGAGAATGGAATGAAATTCATCTTGTGGTACACACCTCCTAACTACTTGATCCACACAAAATTTCCAAAGGTAAGGATCGTCCCAAAAATAATATTTAGCATCAGCTCGTAACTTATCTTTTTGGGCTTTAGACAAACCTGGAGGGAATTCTTTGGTGACTAAATAGTTTACCAAATCAGCATACCATGGTCTTATAGAGGAATGCAACATATACAACTGCTCATCAGGGAATGTCTCTCTTATTGTTTCGATCTGTATATCCTCGGTCCTCAGTCGGCTCAAGTGATCAGCCACATGGTTTTCAGCACCTTTTTTGTCTTTGATCTCAAGATCGAATTCTTGTAAAAGCAAGATCCACCTAATCAGTCTTGGTTTGGACTCCTTCTTCTTCAAAAGATACCTGAGAGCTACATGGCCAGTAAAAACAATGACTTTTGTACCAAGTAGATATGACCTAAATTTTTCAAGAGCAAACACCACTGCAAAAAGTTCCTTTTCAGTTGTATGGTAATTGCATTGTGCTCCATCCAACATGCAAGAAGCATAGGCGATAACATGCAAATTCTTCCCAATTCTTTGCCCAAGCACAGCTCCTACCGCATAGTCACTCGCATCACACATTATCTCAAAAGGTTCATCCCAATTTGGTGGTTGGATGATAGGGGCAGATGTGACACGTCTCTTAAGCTCATCATGGGCATCTTTACATGCTTGATCAAACACAAAATCCACTTCTTTGGCTAATAGTTTGCACAAGGGTGCTGTAATCTTCAAGAAATCTTTGATAAAGCGTCGATAGAAACCTGCATGGCCTAGAAAAGAACAAACTTCCCTCACGCATGAGGGGTAAGGCAATGATGAAATAACATCTATCTTAGCTTTATCAACCTCTAATCCACGTGAAGACACAACATGCCCAAGAACTATTCCTTGTTCTACCATAAAATAACACTTTTCATAGTTCAAGACAAGGTTAGTTTCAATGCACCTTTTCAAGATTAAAGATAAATTTTCTAGACATTTATCAAAAGAATCACCATACACCGTGAAATCATCCATAAAAACCTCGATTATTCTTTCAACATAGTCAGAAAAAATACTCATCATGCATCTTTGAAAAGTTGCAGGAGCATTACAGAGACCAAAAGGCATTCTCTTATATGCATATGTACCAAATGGACATGTAAATGTAGTCTTTTCTTGATCCTCAGGATTAATAACAATCTGATTGTATCCACTATATCCATCAAGAAAGCAATAAAAAGACTTACCTGCTAGGCGTTCAAGCATTTGATCCATGAATGGTAATGGGAAATGATCTTTGCGTGTAGAAAGATTGAGCTTTCTGTAATCAACACACATTCTCCATCCACTCGAGATGCGAGTAGGAATGAGCTCATCATTTTTGTTTTTCACCAATGTGATTCCGGTCTTTTTGGGCACCACATGGATTGGCGTGACCCATTTACTGTCAGTGATAGGGTAAATGACTCCTGCATCTAACAGTTTTAAAATTTCAGCTTTCACTACCTCCATCATAGGCGGGTTCAACCTCCTTTGCATTTCCCTTGTTGGTTTTGCATTGTCCTCCAATAGTATATGCACACATTGAGGGACTAATGCCCTTGATGTCGGCTAAAGTCCATCCAATGGCCGTCTTGTGATCACACAACAACTTCACAAGTTTTTCCTCTTGCATACTTGTCAAACCTTTTGCTATGATAACGGGAAGTGTATTGTTGTCGCCAATGAATACATATTTCAAATTATCGGGCAAAGGTTTTAATTCTAACTCGGGGGCCTGTAAAATAGATGGCAAAAGCTTTTTATGTGAGAGTACTAAATCAACAAAGACATTACCATGGGGAACGGTTTGCAAAGCTTGTAAGGCCAATACTGATTCGTGCACGTTTTGGGGAACACACACGTGCCTCTCCATCTCTTCTATCTTGGTGAAATCATAGCCATAGCTCAAAGCTATGCTTAATCCGTCTTCGCAATCAAAATCACAAACTTGCTACACACACTTATCAATTTGGTCATAGCATGTGATAGAATAAACATTGCTATAAGGATATTTCATTGCATCATGAAAATTGAATTCAATTTTTTCATTTCCTACCTCCATAGACAAGGTATCCTTACCACAATCAATCTTTGCGTTGGCGGTTTTCAAGAATGGTCTCCCAAACAATATAGGAGTGCTGGTTGAAGAATCACAAGAATCATGTTCCATATCAAGAATATAAAAATCACATGGAATAACCAAACTATCAATCTTGACTAGGACATCTTCTATCACACCAAGTGGATAAACAAAACTACGATCCGCAAGTTGTATTACAATGCTAGTTTTATTCAAAGGCTCAAGACTAAGAGAATCATAAACATGTTTGGGCATAACACTAACGGATGCACCTAAATCGCATAAAGCTCTTTTAAAACTAGCATTACCAATAACACATGGGATAGTAAACGTACCTGGGTCTTTTTGTTTCAAAGACAGATTCTTTTGAACAACGGCAGATTCTTTCATAACCTTTCAGTTTGAAAGCTCTCTTAGTAGTACACAACTCCTTCAAGAATTTGGCATACTTAGGAATTTGCTTGATAGCATCAAGCAAAGGAATGTTGAGTTCTACTTTCTTGAAAACCTCTAAAATCTCTTTTTCTTTGTCTTCTTTCTTTGACCTAGAAGAACTCATAGGAAAGGGTGGAATTGTTTTAAAACTGGAATTAATTGAGTGAGGAGTTACCTTTGGAGTGTTGGTCTTTATTTCAGTTTGTGGAGGAGGAGGATGTTCCTTCTTTGTACTCAATTCAGTTTCTATCTCTTCTTCTTCCTCCATCTCAATTTGTTTCAACCTTTTCTCTTCAAGTTCTTTCCCACTTCGCAACATGATTGCACTAACATTCTCTTTTGGATTTAATGCTTGGGAGGGCAACTTTCCATTCATTTGTGCTTCCAATTTCCCTACACTTGAAGCTACTTGCCCCATTTGCTTTTCCAAGTTGTGAATACTTGACCTTGTTTCCTGTTGAAAAGACATGACATTTTGTTGCAAGGTAACAATATTAGAAGCCAAAGTTTTCATCATTTCACGAAGATCATCATTGGGTGACGACCCCATAACATTGGAGTTTGTGAATGGAGGAGGTTGTCTTGCTTGATAATTCTGTTGGGATTGAAATCCATGGGGATGGAACTGTCGGGTTTGATTGCCTTGTTGGGATGGGTTGACGTAGCGTAAGTTGGGATGATCTCTCCATCCGGGATTGTACGTGTTGGAAAAGGGATCATATTTACGCTGGGGCTGTCCGTTGAATCCATCAATTGCATGAGCTTGTTCAATGTAGTCTTCTTGCATTGTTGGGCACATATCCGAAGCATGTCCTTGTAAGGAGCATATGCTACAAACTTTCACCTGCTGCACATTTCCACAAGCCAAAGAACGCACAAGAGAAGTAAGATCATTAACTTTATTTTCAAGGTTAGAAATACTTACCTCATTTACTCGTTTGTTGGAGAAGTCTCCACGAGTGCCAAATTGTTTTGAGTTGGCTGCCATGTTTGAGATCAATTGGCGTGCAGCCTCGAGTGTCTTATCCACCAATGCGCCTCCACTTGCAGCATCAATGATTCTACGGTCAGTAGGCATCAATCCTTCATAGAAATATTGAATGAGCAGCTGATCGGGTATTTGATGATGAGGACATTGAATGCAGAGTTGCTCAAATCTTTCCCAATATTCGGAGAGTGTCTCTCCATGAGATTGCCGAATCCCACATATTTCTTTCCTTATGTTGGCAACTCGAGATGCTGGGAAATACTTCTCAAGGAAAATCTTCTTCATAGCATTCCAAGTTCCAATAGATCCTGGGAGAATTGAGAAAAGCCATGCCTTTGCTGCCCCCTTCAAAGAGAAAGGGAAAGCTTTCAACTTAACTTGTTCTTCATCAACTCCATTCGGTTTCATGCCAACACAAACCATATGGAACTCCTTGAGATGAGTATGAGGATCTTCTCCTGCAAGACCATTAAATGTTGGTAACAAATGTATAAAACCAGATTTGAGCTCAAAGTTTACATTATTGTCAATGTTTATGCACAATGGTTGATTTTCCACGTTAGGAGCAGCAAGCTCCTTGAGTGTTTGTTGTCGTGCAATAGCCATGGTGTTGAGGCGAGCTTCCTTTCTTAACCTACGTAAAGTGCTTTCTATTTCAAGATCAACCTGCACTTGAATTTGATTAGTAGAACGGGTCACAGGCATAAATTGCTAAGAAAACTCAAAAGAAAGTAACCACAAAAGAGATCGAAAACAATGCAAATTGTACGAAAATCCTACGGTAGAAAACTAAAACTGCATAACAACACTAGAAAACAGCGGAATTTGGCCTCAATAGGGTGGGGCTAGTGACTTATCACTATTCCTGTTCAGAACGTCGTTTCCCTTCAGGAAACAAAAGGCCGATACCTAATCCACCAAAAACTCTGTTTTGAACAGTACCGTGCCACAAGTGAACAGTACCGTCGCAAGCAAAAATTCTGTTTCTCTCTTTTCTTTTTTTTTTGAATCACAGCAAATAAAAATAACAGTACAAGCACAAGAATCAACTAAAATTACCTCCCCGGCAACGGCGCCAAAATTTGTTGCGATGTCGCGGTCGCACAAATTAATTACCCTAGCTTAAAGCACACAAGATAGTATAGAGCAAGCAAGGGGTCGATCCCACGAGAAAGTTTCAAGTCAGATTTTTATGTTGTACGTTATGTAATTGGGGGGATTTGGTTTGTGATTATCTAAACTATGGCAGCAATTAAACTAGCAAACAAAATCAATTAAAACCGAAACTTATCAAGAAAACAAACCTTGGTCGCAAGCACACATCCACCAACAGAAATTAGAACCGATCATGGAAACGAACCATCAATTTATATTCTGAATATTTATCTCTTCTTAACATTGGTTAGTTAACGGATCCGCCATATAACTAACCCTAACCATCAAACAACCACAGTGTCCGCACTAGTAATTTAATTTAAAGGCAGCCTTAAGAACTAGATAAGTTGATTAATCAAGAAAACATAACTGTCCGCAGTCTATGTTTGATTTGATTGAATGTTCTCCCTAAGATTAATAATGTAGATCCGCCACAATTATTAAACTCAGTTCCTTCACAAGTTCATATACCACAACTCCGGTTTTGATATCAAACTTAGCAATAGATTGTCTACAATAATAACTTAGAGTCCGCTCTAGCAATTAAAATAAACAATCATAGGAAAAATAAGCATAGGAGAACAAACATATTCATCATATAAATTGAAAAGAAAAGGTAAAATAAATCTCACAGTTCTTGAAATCCGAAGGTTTCCGTGTCCTTGCAATCAAGAAAAAGTGTTTAGCCTTGCATGTTTGTTGAACAACTAATCAAAAAGAAGGAAGAATGCATAATTTAGGGTTTCTAAGAGGAAGGGGGCGTTTTTCTCTTCTTGGCTGGCCGCTGCCTCCTTCTCTCTTTCTTTTTATATGCTAAGAAACCCTAGTCTCTATTTTACAAAATAGTCCTTCCCTGAGTTGGCAGTTTACATTTAAGTACTTCAATAACTATTTTTCCTAAAAGGAGAAATAGCCTTGCATGAAATCTTCAAGCTCTGACTTAGAGGAGCTAAATTGCTGATACAAAAACTTGGATGTCGGTTTAGATGCTTCGGAATGTAATTTGGACTTATTTCTTCACGAAACCTGTTTGCTGGCAGAATTCAGTTGTCATCTTTGAAAAATCATATCGCCCTCATATGACATCTTTTTTGGCTGAAATTTGGAGCGTTGATAGGTTTTTAAGTCAGGAATCCACGAAAATTGCGTTTGCATTAATTGGACTTCTGTAGCTCCAGATATTAAATTTTGAATGGCCAAAGGTCAACACTGGCAGAATGCGAGATTTGACTTTGCAGGATGTGATTTCCATGATCTTTCTCTTTTTATTTTTCTTGCATTACATTTCCAGAAAGGTATGGATGTTAGCTTTTTAGTGCCACTGGAATCACTTCATTTCGATCTCTAGAACTCACGCTCTGCACAAAACATTGACTGAACGTCAAATCTGCCAACTACCTCCAATTTACTCCCTTTTGCATCTTTCATCCAAAAGTGCCTTCAAAACATAAAACAAAGAATATCAAGGCATTTTATATATAAAACATGGACAAAACATTAGGTAGATGTGGGTGAAACTATCAAATAATATGGTTACATCAATTTGTATCCTTATTTGATGCTTAAATTCAGCCCCAAATCAGCCTCCAAATCAGCCCAATCACAATCCATGATCTTACATGTCCACACAACAAATAACATTTGATTTATTTTGGGTAATTCATTGATCCAAGAGGGCAAGCACATGGATGGAAAGCTGGAGGGGACATTGTCACATTACTTTGGGTCAAAAAGAAGAAAGAGACAGCTCACAAAGGAGGAAGAAAAACGTGCACCAAAGTGTTCTCCAAGCTGACCTGATTTGATTTTCTAGAATACCTTTCGGTGTTTGCCCATAACTTTTGACTCAGATGTCCAAATGAGCTGTTCTTTAATGATCTGGAAAGCTAACAGAATGACCTATAAATATGTCTCTAATAGCCATCTTCATAGGAGGCTTCTAAGAGGGTCGAATTGCTGTCCAAAGTTAGAGTCAGATTTGTGTCCGAATTTTTACTGAAATTGTGTTGTGTTCTTCTTTATAGATTTCGGTTCTTTAGCTTATAAAACTCATTATTCAGTTTGATTCAAGTTATTTCACGTTTATTAAAGTGTTATTATATATAATCATGGTTGGCTAATCTCCTTCTTGGATCCAAATCAAGGATGATGGTAGTTGAGGTGAGTTCTTTAAGATATGAATGAATCTTAATGTCTATTTTTTCATTTTCTTCATGAATGTTTTATTATTGCAAAGAAATTTTAGAAATCATTTAGGTAATGTTATAATCTTGAATTTTTATGCACAAACCTTAGTTTTGGTATAGAGATTGCTTGATTCAATGTCTTACTTAATATGAAAATACTTGTTCATTCTTAAGCAATAATCAATCTTCATCTTTTTAAACTTCATTGTAATATCTTCCGATCTAATATCACCATCGTTGATATTAGGTTGAGTTATCTTATATATGTTGAAGGAATCACCAATACATCACCATTAAAATTGATTTGGACCAAGACTTACCTTTTCTTGTCATTTAAAATCTATTTACACTCTTTCATCTTGGAAAACAAATCCATCAATCATTTTCAACCAAGTTATTGTTAATTTAATTTCTCTTGAGTTTTTTTTGTTACCTAGCTTAATTTCCAGATCTAGCTCTCTGTGGATATGACCTTGATCTTACCGAGTTAATTGCTACATCGTACACCCGTGCACTTGCGAGTTAAAACAAGCCGATCATAAAAAGCGATCAAGCAATTGACTATATTAAAAAATTAAGCCAATTGGGTTTAGTCATGGGAGGAGAATTAAGCCAATATTTCTGCACTTCTGCATTTCAGATCTTGAAATATGTAGCAGAAGAGCAGTTGCAGCAGATTGAATGGGTCTTCTTCCTGGGTCTCCTTATGGCAGTTATGGACATGAATGTTTCATTTACGTAACTTATAATGAACCTTTCTTTCTTTTTTTCTCTTCTTCATTCATGAACAAAGTTGAATCTTGTTGCATCTATTTATGATATAACCTTGTGTCTACTAGCTTAGGTTGCTTATTAGTTCTCCTTATAACTCTGTTTTCTCTAGTCTTTGTATGCTGCCATGATTGGGTCTTCGTGTTCTGTTGTGGAATTTGTCCTAATGGTTAGCTCTAATGTTGAACAACAAAAAGAAGTTAAGTCTGGACATAACTTAAAGTTAGAGCTCCAAGATATGATGCATAGTCATGGTATGAAGATTTCCAGTTTACTAATGTAAAGTTAGCTGATTTTGAAGGTAGCATAAAGAAAAACTCTACTGTACATCATAGGAGATGGCATGACAACCTCTCTATGGTTTGACAATTAGCATCCTCACAGCCCGCTCGCGAATTCTTACGGTGAAAGATTCATCTACGATTCAGGTATGGGAAATAACGCGAGGGTGAATTTTCTGATTAGTAACTCAGAATGGAGAATCCCTACCACTCAATCTATTGGCTGGCACCCCATTATAGAAGCTATTCCTTCCAATCCTAAGATGGGGCAGAAGGATGAGATTGTGTGGTTGGATTCACCAAATCACAGATTCTCGGTCAAAGTAGCTTGGGAGCAACTAAGATTTCATAATCAGGTTGTTGAATGGCATGACATTGTGTGGTTCAAGAATGTTGTTCCAAGACATTCCTTTCTTCTATGGGTGGCTGTCCAACAAAAGCTCACAACTCAGGATAGACTTCATTAGTTTGGAATACATGGTCCCAATCGATGCTCACTCTGTCTCCGCAACAATAAAGATCATAACCACCTATTCTTTGAATGCTCCTATACTAAAGTGATATGGTGGCATGTTTGTGACAGATGCGACATTCCAAGAATGACGAAAGGGTGGGAGGAATGGATTCGATGGGCAACTGTTACGTGGCATGGTAAAAGTTTCATTAATTTTTCTTGTAAATTGGGTTTCGCGGCTACAGTGTATTATATCTAGCAAGAACGGAATGCAAGGATATTTGCAGGAATGTCTAGAACTCCAAATTTGGTCTTTGATCAAATAGAATGTATCATTCGTGAAAAGCTTGATTTGATGAGGAATGCTCTCCCAACAGATGAAAACATAAGGATCCAAAGCGCTTGGAGGGTCAATAACATATAAATTGATATTTAGCTAGTTGTATTGGTATCCCTAACAAGTCTAGTTAAGTCGAGGTGTTTTGCTTTGTGGCTTCCTGTAGCCATTTGTTGTTTTATGTTTTCATGCACATTGTAAATCTGGGGTATGCCCCTTATAATCTTTGTATATTCTTCTTTTAATATATCTCTCAACTTACCAAAAAAGAAAAACTCTATTGTAGCTGATTGTAATGTTATTCAAGCCAATCTCTAGGCTTCTCAAAATGTTTCAGAAATGAATTATATGTTGGGTTCTAACGTTGATGGGTTGAAAGTAGGGCCCCAACAATTAGAACAAAAAAACCTTAGTCCCAACTTGAATTTTTAAAATGTTTTGAATGGTTCTGATGTTGATGACAATAAAGGTAGCAAGACCTTTGGTATGAATAAAGTCTGTAACTTGCACTTTTCTCCCTCTTTTATGGCTGATGGTTGTGTGACAATAGCTCCTCCACTTGATGTGTTCAAAGATGGTTGCCAACTTTGGCAATCCATCCTAGTCGGTCATTTTATGGGTCAATAGTTATTGTATCCTGTTGTTAATTATATTGCCAAAAGAATATGGGGCTCCTACGGTCTATCAGAAGTTGTATGGGCCAACACTTTTGATTTTGTTGATCATGCTACTAATGTTTTGGATAGAGCTCTATGGCACATGGCAAACAGACCTTTGGTGCTTAAACATTGGCAACCAAACATGCAATTTCTGAAAGATGATTTAGCCAGAGTTCCGGTATGGGTTAAGCTTTATAATGTTCCCCTTCATGCTGATCTTACTACAATGCTGCGTAAAAGGCTATGTGAGAGTTTGTGTTGAGATAAATGTTGGTTAAGGAATATGACCTAATCTGCCCAAATGGGTTATTCATAACAATTTCAGCTGATTATGAATGGATACCTTCCAAGTGCAGTAATTGTAATGTCTTTGGACATACCAAATCAATATGCTCTAAAAATAAAGCTGATAATTTTTCAGCGATGGTAGAGGATAAGAGGAAAATCTACGGATAATAAGCAGAATAAGTTTCAATGGCAAGTAGTTGTTAAATAGAATAAGGGTTTTGTGAGTGGTGAGAATGGTCGTTCGGCATCAGAAGTGCATAATTCTGATTGTAATGAAGATGGTTGTTTGACATCTGGTATGTGTAATTTTGATTGTAATGAGGATGGTCATTCATCATTTCGTGTGTGTAATGCTGGTTGTTATAAAGATGGAAATCCTACTTCTCCTCTTATTCTGAAGAGTTTACGAGGATATATAGTGTAAAAGAAGGGGGCTACATATACTGTCTTAGATCAAAGGTTTGTTGACTCCAATACAGCTTCTTGTACGATGATGAACTAGGTTCCTTTGGTCAATAGTAATGAGGTGAAAGTTGATATTGAAGTTAAGGGAGGTGATACAGGTGGGCAATGTATTGATCAAGAGTCTACGTTCCCGATCTTGGCAAGTCCTCAAACTCCGAATCCCACCAATGAGGAAAATGTTAATCAGGTAGCAAGTAAGGCTAGAGACTCTCTAGAGAAAAAGAAGAAGGGTTCTGCAGGCTCTTCAAAGAAAAATAAGAAATTAGGCTCCTCGTGGAGGGAAAAGTCGAGGTAATCTTTGTGTTGTTGTTTGTCTTCCTCTCTATTTTCTTATGATTATTCGATGTTGGAATGTTAGAGGTTTGAATGATCCTATAAATTTAGCATTTAGAATTGTGTCGTCTCATTCAGCAAGAGAGGGTGGCTCCTTTAGGTTTGGATGAAACTCAGATTAGAGATAGGAATATAGATAATGTTTCTCGACTTCTTCTTCGTAACTGGTCTTTCTTATATAATTATGATTTCTCTTGTCGTGGTCGTGTTTGGGTTTGTTGGAATGCTGATGTGGTGAAGGTGGATGTTTTGGCATGTCAGACCGAGTTATTCATGTTTGTGTCACTATATTAGGTACCGATATTTGCTTCAGTGCTTCAATCATTTACGGAGACAATAGTGTGTAAATGGTCTGATATAATTAATCGGAGTGATGGCTGAGAGTCCATCCCATGGATTCTTATGGGCAACTTTAATGCTATTCGAAACTAGTCAAACAAGCCCCTACTTCGTGGGTTGGTCATTATGGACAGATTCAAAACTTGTATTCAAAAAGCTAAAATGGATGATCTTTGGTATTCAGGTATGTACTATACTTGGACGAACCAATGTCTTGAGAATCTGATTATGCGGAAACTAGATATAATGCTTGTATTCAAGAAGTGGAGTTTGAACTTCCCATTATCGGAAGCTAGATTTTTTCCTTCTGGTGTGTTGGACCATTCTCCCATGATAGTAAAAGTTATTGGTGATGATCAACATCAAGAAACCATCCAAATTCTTCAATATATGGATGGATCATAGCGAGTTCATGCCTCTGGTGAAGAAAGTTTGGGATCAGAATTTGGGGGGGTTGTCCAATGTATCAGTTGTGTTGCAAACTCAGAAAGCCAAAGCAAGAATTGAAACTTTTTAATAGGGATCACTTCAACAACATCTAGATTTTTACCTTCTAGTGTGTCAGACCATTTAGAGATTATCATCACAGTTATTCGGGTTCAAATAGAGAGAGAGAGATAGAGAGAGAGAGAGAGAGAGTGGTGCTGTCGGAGCTACATCTACTCCGTCCACCGTTGGATTGTTCTCATTTCTGACTATGTTGTTCCTTCCAACCTTCTCTCAACATTGACCGAACGGATTTGTTATCCAATCAACGAGGTAAGAGATATTGATCTCGCAATATTTCTACTATTCTGCATTTTCAGTTCTGGAACTATGAAGAAGTGGTGAAGTTGCAGCATAGTGAATGGATTGTCATAGACATGAAGGCCTTTGCCATATGTGAAGATTAAATCACAGTTCTTTGGAAAAAGTTTCAATTTTTCTTGCTAGTTTCAGAGTGGTTTGTCGTAGCTTGATCGCCTTTGTTCACCGTTGGATCGTTACCATTTTTGAGTATGTTGTTCTTCGGAACCTACTCTACATCTTGACCGAACGGATCATTGTTATAATCAGTGTACTGGGAGATATTGGCCTCATAATTCTGTAATTCTCTCCTTCCTTCATGAACTATTCTGCATGTTGTTGTTTATGAGTTAGGTTGCTGTTGTTTATGAGTTAGGTTGCTGTTATTTCTGAGTTTAGGGTGCTTCTTGGACTCAGTTTATCTTCTTAGAATTTTGTTCTCTCTAGTATTTGTATGCTACCATAATGTCTCTATGTTCTTCTGTGGAAAATGTTCCAATGGTTAGCTCTAACATTGAACAACACAATCAAGTTAAGTCTGGACATACATTAAGATTAGAATTGCAAGATATGTTGAATAGCCATGGGATGAGGATTTCTCAATTTCAAGCTGATTCTAATGTTAGTACAGAGAACCACTCTACTGTCCAAGCTTCTAATGTTGTTCCAGAAATGAACCATGTGTTGGGTTCTAAAGTTGATGAGGTGAAGGTAGGGTCTCATCAACAAGAACAACTAAAACCTAGACCCAAATTGAATTTTTTAACTGCTTTGAAGGGTTCTGATGTTGATGACAATGAGGGTAGCAAGACCCTTGGCATTAGTTCAGTCCGTAATCTGCACTTTGCTCCCCCTACTACGACGGATGGTCGTGTGACAGTAGCTCCTCCACTTGATGTGTTTGAAGATGGCTGCGAATTTTGGAAATCCACCCTAGTTGGTCATTTTGTGGGGCAGAAATTACCGTATCCCGTGGTTAATTCTATTGCCAAAAGAATATGGAGCTCCTACGGTCTATCAGAAGTTTTGTCTTCGGATAACGGTTTCTTCATCTTCAATTTTGATTCTGTTGATCATGCCACTAATGTGCTGGAAAGAGCCCCATGGCACATGGCCAACAGGCCTTTGGTGCTTAAACGTTGGCAGCCGAACATGCAATTTTTGAAAGATGATTTGGCCAGAGTTCCGGTATGGGTTCGGCTGTATAATGTCCCTCTCGAGTATTGGACTATTAAGGGGTTGAGCTGTGTAGCGAGTGCTGTTGGAGTCCCCCTTCATGCGGATCATACGACATTGTTGCGTAAAAGGCTTAGTTACGCAAGAGTTTGCGTTGAGATAGATGCTTCGAAGACGTTGGTTAAGGAATATGATCTTCGCTGTCCAAATGGGTTATTCATAACAATTTCAGCTGAGTACGAATGGATACCGTCGAAGTGCAGTAATTGCAATGTCTTTGGACACACCACAACGCTATGTGCTACTAATAACATTGATAATCTTAAAGTGGTGGCAGAGGGTAAGAGGAATCTAGGAGCTATAAACTCTAAATCTGCGGATAACAAGCAGAATCAGTTTCAGTGGCAGGTAGTTGGTAAACGAAACAAGGGTTCTGTGAGTGGGGAGAATGCCCCCTTGGCATCTAAAGTGGGTAATTGTAATGAGAATGGTTGTTCAACATCTGGTATAAATATGTCTGATTGTAAGATGATTGATCATGCGGCATCAGATGTGCACAATGCTGCTTGTCATGAAGATGAAAATCCTTCCTCTCCTCTTGCCTTGAAGAGTTTACGAGAAGACATGAATCAGGAGCAAGGGGCTGCAAGTACTGCTTTAGATCAAGATATGGACACAATGAGAGGTGATACAGATGGGGAACAAACCGATAAGGAGTCAACATCAACGATCCTGACAACCCCTCAAACCCTGAATTCCACCGAAAGGGAAACTGTTAATCAGTTAGCTATTAAGGCTAGAGACTCTCTAGAGAAAAAGAAAAAGGGTTCAAAAACCTCTTCAAAGAAGCATAAGAAATCTGGCTCCTCTCCAGGAGGCACGTCAAGGTAATCTTTGTGTTGCTGTTTGTACTCCTCTCTATTTTTCTATGATTATTGGATGTTGGAATATTAGAGGTTTGAATGATCCTATAAAGCATTCAGAATTGCGTCGGCTCATCCATCAAGAGAGGATAGCTCTTTTTGGTCTGGTTGAAACTCGAGTTAAAGACAAGAATAAAGATAATGTTACTCAACTTCTTCTGCGTTCTTGGTCCTTCTTGTATAATTATGATTTCTCTTGTCGTGGGCGTATTTGGGTTTGTTGGAATGCTGATACGGTGAAGGTGGATGTTTTTGGAATGTCAGACCAGGCTATTCATGTTTCTGTCACTATATTAGCTACCAATATCAGTTTCAATACTTCAATTATTTATGGAGACAATAATGCTTCCTTACGTGAGGCATTATGGTCTGATATTGTGAGTCGTAGTGATGGATGGGAGTCAACCCCGTGGATTCTTATGGGTGATTTTAATGCTATCCGCAACCAGTCGGACAGGTTAGGAGGGTCTACTACGTGGGCTGGTACTATGGACAGATTGGATACATGTATTCGAGAAGCGAAAGTAGATGATCTTCGGTATTCAGGTATGCATTATACTTGGTCGAACCAATGTCCTGAGAATCTGATTATGCGGAAACTAGATAGAGTGCTTGTCAATGAGAAGTGGAATCTGAACTTTCCATTATCGGAAGCGAGATTTTTGCCTTCGGGTATGTCATACCATTCTCCTATGGTGGTAAAGGTTATTGGCAATGATCAGAACATAAAGAAACCATTCAGATTTTTCGATATGTGGATGGATCATGACGAGTTCATGCCCTTGGTGAAGAAGGTATGGGATCAGAATTCGGGGGGTTGTCCAATGTATCAGCTGTGTTGCAAACTAAGAAAGCTAAAGCAGGAATTGAAACTTTTCAATATGGCTCACTTCTCCAACATTTCAGATAGAGTGAAAGATGCAAAAAACGAAATGGATAAGGCTCAACAGGCTCTGCATACAGCGCATGCGAATCCAATTTTGTGCATGCGAGAAAGGGATGCTGTTCATAAATACGCTTCTACCGTCAGGGCTGAAGAGAGTTTTTTCAAACAGAAGGCAAGGATACAATGGCTTAGCTTGGGGGATCAGAATACTAGCTACTTTCACAAATCAGTAAATGGAAGACAGAATAGAAATAAGCTTCTATCACTTACAAGGGAGGATGGAGAGGTTGTCGAAGGACACGAGGCAGTCAAATCAGAAGTAATTGCATACTTCCATCGTGTGTTAGGAGTTGATCAGATGCCTAGGGTTCTGAACGAGGAAGTGATGGAATCGGCAATTAACTTGAAACTGTCTTCAACGCAACAGCATGTACTCGCACAAGATGTAACAAGGGAGGAGATTAAGCATGCTATGTTTAGTTTGAAGAACAACAAAGCCCCTGGTCCGGATGGCTTTAACGCAGGTTTCTTCAAAAGAATGTGGCACATAGTTGGGGAAGATGTAATCAACGCTGTTAGATCCTTCTTTCAGACTCGTAGAATGCTTAAAGAAATGAATGCTACATCCATTTCCCTTATTCCTAAAGTTGCTAATCCTACAAGGTTGACAGATTTTCGTCCTATATCTTGCTGCAATATAGTGTACAACTGCATCGCTAAGATTCTAGCTGGGAGAATCAAAGTTGTTTTGCCATCCTTAGTTGGTCCATATCAGACTGCTTTTATCTCAGGACGGAGAATCAGTGATAACATTCTTTTGTCTCAGGAACTAATGAAAGGCTATCATAAATCTACGGGACCTGCTCGTTGTGCTATGAAAGTTGATCTGATGAAGGCTTATGACTCGGTGCGGTGGGATTTCGTTGACGCTATGTTAATAAAAATGGGATTCCCTAGAACAGTCATTGATTGGATCATGGTTTGTGTTACATCATGTCAATTCTCTATCAACGTCAATGGTGAGCTTGCAAGTTACTTTCAAGGGGGAAGAGGGCTGAGACAAGGGGATCCATTGTCCCCATATTTGTTTGTCCTATGTATGGAAATCCTGTCGGGGCTATTCTGCAAGATGAGTGCCACCCAAGAATTCAAGTTCCACTGGAGATGCAACAAGGACAAAATTTCTCATCTTTGTTTTGCTGATGACTTGATGATTTTTAGCAACGGGGATGTAAACTCAATTCGTATGATCAGAACTGTGCTCACAAAGTTTCAAGATCTATCAGGTCTGTATCCAAATCCAAACAAAAGTGACATCTTCTTGAGCGGTGTGTTAAATGCTGAGAGGGAACAAATTATTCATATTCTTGGGTTTAGAGAGGGGGAGCTCCCTATGAAATATTTGGGAGTACCTCTTCTCTCGTCCAGACTAAAGGCTATTTATTGTAAGGGCCTCGTGGATCGAATCACCTCTAAAGTTCGACATTGGACTTGTAGAGCACTCTCGTATGCAGGACGGGTACAACTGATTAATTCAGTCTTATTTTCCATACAGGTCTATTGGGCATCTCTCTTTCTCTTACCTGGGCAAGTAATTAAAAATGTGGAGCAAATTATGAAATCCTTTCTTTGGTCAGGTTCAGATATGAGAACTACTGGGGCTAAAGTGGCTTGGGATCAGGTATGTCTTCCAAAAAAGGAGGGGGGGCTAGGAATAAAAAGGATAACAGAATGGAACAAGATTGCTTTGTTGAAACACATTTGGAACTTGTGCAATGACTCAGATGGCTCAATATGGTCTACTTGGATCAGATCCAATCTGTTGCGAGGTAGGAATTTCTGGACAATCAAGACGCCACAAAATTGCTCTTGGGCTTGGGGAAAGATTCTAAAGCTCAGATCCTTAGCATGGCCGAAGATGAAGTACATCATAGGAGATGGAATGACAACCTCTCTATGGTTTGATAATTGACATCCTCACAGCCCACTCGCGGATTCTTACGGGGAAAGATTCATCTATGATTCAGGTATGGCCAAGAACGCGAAGGTGAATGTGCTAATTCAGAACTCAGAATGGAAAACGCCTACCACCCAAGCTATTGGCTGGCACCCCATTATAGAAGCTATTCCTTCCAATTCTAATCCTAAGATGGGGCAAAAGGATGAGATAGTTTGGTTGGACTCGCCAAATCACAGATTCTCGGTCAAAGTAGCTTGGGAACATCTAAGACGTCATCGTCAGATGGTTGAATGGCATGACATTGTGTGGTTCAAGAATGCTGTTCCAAGACATTCATTTCTTCAATGGATGGCCGTCCAACAGAAACTCACAACTCAAGATAAACTTCATCGGTTTGGTATACATGGTCCCAATAGATGCTCACTCTGTCTCCGCAACAATGAGGATCACAACCACTTGTTCTTTGAATGCTCCTATACTAAAGCGATCTGGTGGGATGTTTGTGACAGATGCGACATTCCAAGAATGACAAAAGGCTGGGATGAATGGATTCGATGGGCCACTGTCTCTTGGCATGGCAAGAGTTTCGTCAATTTTTCTCGTAAACTGAGTTTTGCAGCTACAGTGTATCATGTATGGCAAGAACGGAATGCAAGGATCTTTGCTGGAATGTCTAGAACTCCGAATTTGGTCCTTAATCAAATTGAATGTATCATTCGTGATAAGCTTGATTTGATGAGGAATGTCGTACCAACAAATAAAAACACAAGGATCCAACGAGCTTGGAGGGTGAATACCATAGATTCTTAATCTGTTAGTTAGCTGGTTGTATTGGTTTCCCTAACGAATCTAGTGAGGTTTCAGTTTTACGGTCGGTGGCTAGCCTGTAGCCATCTGTTGTTTTATGTTTCTGTTATCATTGTAAATCTGGGGTATGCCCCTTATAATGTTTGTATCTTCTTCTTTTAATACATACGTCAACTTACCAAAAAAAAAAGTGTCAGACCATTCTCCCATGGTGGTAAAAGTTATTGGCGATGATCAAAACATCAAGAAACCATTCAAATTCTTCGATATATGGATGGATCATGACGAGTTCATGCCTCAAGTGAAGAAAGTTTGGGATCAGAATTTAGCAGGTTGTCCGATGTATCAGTTGTGTTGCAAACTCAAAAAGCTAAAACAAGAATTGAAACTTTTTAATAGGGATCACTTCTCCAACATTTCTAATAGAGTTAAAGATGCAAAAGATGAAATGTATAAGGCTTAACATGCTCTGCATATAGCGCATGGAGATTTGACTTTGTGCATGCGTGAAAAGGCTGTTGTACGTAACTACACTACTATCGTCAGGGCCCAAGAGAGTTTTTTCAAGCAGAAGGCAAGGATACATTGGTTTAGCATGGGAGACCAGATTCTAGCCGGTAGAATTAAAGTTGTTTTGCCATTCTTAGTAGTCCCGTATCAGGCCGCTTTTGTCTTTTGATGGAGAATCAGCGACACCATTCTTTTTTCTCAGGAATTAATGAAAGGTTATCAAAAAAATTAAAGGCATGTTTGATGCGCACCTCGTGATCACGTGGTCATGCAACCCACAATTAAGATTGAGATCTGATCCCGGAAAGCCGAAATAGGTCTGATAGGAGTGTGACACAATGGTAACCTGCCCCAAGGCACCAACACTATTGGATTGAGTAGAATGACGCTACGAAACTAGTTAATCTTCGATAAGTCAGATTCAGTTCGTTCAATAACTGAAAAATGCAAGAATCACTCTAACACATTAAAACTAAAAATTTCAAAAGTAATTATCATCAAAGCTGCTGAAATTTAGGTTACATGTGTTTAAATAGTTCTTAAAAGTAACCCTAATGGATCTACCCTTGTGGGATGAACTGACCCCCATACAAAACTGACCCAAAAACCCTAAACTGAAAAGCCCATAACCTGATCCAAACAAGCCTTGGATCCTAACTCAAAACAAAGTTTTATTTAAGCCCAACATAAAAGAAAATAATAAAAATAACTAATGTGTCATTAAATACCACTAGTGATGCGGATCAGCCCAACACCAAGCGTAATCATGCCAACGACCCATTGGAGGTGCCAATTGGGCCAATCACAAGAGCTAGGGCAAGGAAGATTAAAGAAGCATTGAATGGGCTTGTTCAGAACATATGGAGCAAAATGGACCTAGAGGGGCTTGAAACATTTAAGGAGCATGAAGGACTTTTAATTCATCTAGTTCAGGTCCAAGACTAGCCTTGTTAGGCTTGTTATTTTTCCTAATGCTACAAGGATAAAATACCACTAGTCGGCAATTTATTCTCCTAATTAAGTAAGGAAGTTGGCCATATCTTATTCCTAAAGAGGGGAGGACCATTTAATGTTTTTCCTAACTTAGGAAGGAAAGTAATTAAATCAGCAACAAAGGAGGGAATTTGTTTTCTTATTTGTCCAAGTTAAACAAGGAAATCCAAGCTAATCAAGGATATCAAAGGGGGGCAGCAACACAAATTTTTCAAATCAGATTTTTCCTAGTTTATTTAAGACTTCTTAAGGGTTACAAATCTGATTCTAGCATATTTAGCAAGATAATTTTTGGATTTTTATTATTTTCTTCTTAGTTTTTGGGTTATTATTACTTATTTGGGTCAATTGTAAGTGGGCTTCATATAAGCCCACCTAAGGGGGGTCCATTAGGGTTTCTTTAAGTTTAGAATCAGTATAAATAAAGGCATAACCAAACATGTAAGGTTACGTAAATTTCAGATCAATAAACTTCTTTGCTGCACTTATTGTGTGTTGGTGGGATAATCTCTCTTCCTTGGTTCTCTAAAGAACTGAAAATGACTTATCGAAGAACAACCGTCTTCGTGGCATTATCCTTATACTTCTCGTTCGCGAATCAATATTCGTTGGGTGGGGGTCTCCGTTTCCAATAGTGCTGGTGCCTAGGTACAAGTTATCTTTGTGTCACACTCCTATCAAACCTGACTTACTTGGCTTTCTGGGAATTGGTGTCTTTGGGTGTGGGTTGCGTGACCATGTGATCACGAGGTTCGTATTATTTGGTATCAGAGCTTGGCTCCATTAATCAAGTTATATCCTTCTGAAATTTTCATTTCTTGTTGTTTCCGCAAAAAATTCCTTAGTGTCCAATTTATTCTTCTCCTTGATTTTGCAGCATTTCATTCTATTATTGTTCAAAATATATCAGTAGCATCAAAAAAAAAAAGAGAAAAGAGAAAAACAAAAAAAAAATCGTTCAAAAAGACGTTTATTGGATTCTGCCGCAGAAAACTAAACAAGGGAAAATTGGATCAAATCAACTCAGAATCAGCTCAAATTTGAGAATCTGATTACTGGGGTCCTAATCGCACCACACATTGATCTTAGGGTCAATTGGATATCTTTTGCTTTGGGTTTCAAATTCGGGTCTGATTTATAATATTTTTGCGTCGGTATATCAAAACTTATCATAAATTGATCAAAATTTATATTCTGTCTAATTGGGTTGATATCGCACAATATCTGAAATTTTAACTCAATTGAACATCATTTACTTTAGGTTCCAGATTCGGACTTAACTCGTCGTAAACGAATCTGTTTTGCGTCAACTTTTGAAATTCGCTTTCTTTCTGTTGTTTTCGTTTCTTGCAGTTTATTTTCATCATATCCAACATATTTGGGTGTTGTTTCATTATTTTGCATATTTTTGTTTCTGTTTTTATTCGAGTCTTCAGTTTCGTTCATATTTCGGATAAACTCACTTGCTACTCGCAAGACTGTCATCGCAGTTTTGTTTTGCTTGTTTTTCTGGTTTTATTGCTTCTTGAGTCATATATATATATATATATATATATATATATATATATATATATATTTGGATTGCGTTGCCAAGTTGATTTTATTTGGTGTTGGTTTCAGTTTCGCAAGAACCACAAGAAGGTGAGACGAGAGGTGTGAGCATGTGAGGATATTAAGAGTGTTTGAGCGAAACACAAACGACGTGAGGATAATTTTTTTTTTTACCAGTAACCAATTTTTGCAGGTACTATCATGTCACATCAAAACAACACACCACCCCATCCCGAGGGGAAACTTATGTTCCAAATGCAAGCCATGATGCAGATGATGGAGAGGATGAATTTTGTGATGGGAAATGTGTGTGATAGACAAGGGATGGAGAAACGTGGTAACGAGGCTGGTACAAGCGCCCAAAATGGGAGGAAGCTTGGGCTGAACAGAAAGGAAACAATGGCAGTAGGGCTGATACGATCCAAGAAAGGTCATTCAGATTTTGACGCAAAAATGTGCAACTATCCAGTTTTACGGCAACATTCATAATTCTTAAGCCGACCGTTGGATTGAGCTGAAATTTTACGTGGAGTCTCCTGACATGTTTTCCTACCTAGGTTTACAATTTCAAGTCAATCGGAGTTCCAAAAGGCATCAAAACAAGGGTCAACAAAGACTGTACGAATTTTGTTATTTACTTCCTTTTGACTTGTGGACTTCCTATTTGGCTAGGATTCTTTTTCTAAAAGGATGTGACAGCTTATTTTGGGAATCTCCTAATTCTACAAAGATCTTTAGTGGGCTACAACATAGTTTCCAAGTGTGGCAAGGATTCATAATTATTTCATAATCCTTTTCTTACAAGGATTCAAAAGATTTCAAAATAAATTCTACCTTCAGATCAGATTTCCTAGTCTATTTGGAACTTCTTAATGGTGACAAATCTGATTCTGGCATATTTAGGATGGTAATTTTTGGATTTTTATTATTTTCTTCTTAGTCTTTGGGTTATTATTACTTATTTGGGTCAATTGTAAGAGGGCTTAATATAAGTCCACCTAAGGGGGGTCCATTAGGGTTTATTTAATTCTAGAGTTAGTATAAATAAAGGCATAACCAGACATGTAAGTAGACAATTCAGATTAATAAAACTTCTTGTTTGCCGCACTTTGTGTGTGTGTGTGTTGGTGAGATAATCTCCCTTCCATGGTTCTCTAAAGAACTGAAAAACGACTTATCGAAGAACAACTGTCTTCGTGGCGTCATCCTTATACTTCTCGTTTGCGAATCGAAAGGCCAAGGTGGGCAGATTATGAGGATTTTGAGGAGGTCGTTGATGATATTGGTGATAATGGTTTTGAGGATAAGGCCTTAGGCCATCGGGAAGGTTTTCGACAGCCTAGAAACCGAAGGGATTATGGGAATAGAACTAGGGGCCAATTTGGCCAAAGGGAAAATTTCAGTAGTGTTGGGGGACATGCTGATTTAGATGGTGATTTCAATGGAGAAAAAAGGTGGATTGGATTTTTTATTGCCATAACTATTCGGAGAAGAAAGTGAAATTTGTAGTCATCCAATTCATGGATTATGCACTGATTTGGTGGGATCAGAATGTTATTAGTAGGAGTGGAGAGAGGCCGGTAGCGTCGTAGGAGGAGATGAAAGTGTTGATGAGAAGGCAATTTGTGACTAACCACTATTATAGAGATTTGTATATGAAATTGCAGGGTTTGAATCAGGGTTCTAGGTCCGTGGATGAGTATTTCAAGGAGATGGAGATCGCTATGATTCGGGCCAATGTGATTGAGGATCGGGAAGCTACTATGGCTAGATTTCTAAATGGGCTGAATAGGGACATTGCGAATGTTGTAGAATTACAACATTGTGTGGAATTGGAGGACATGGTCCATATGGCAACGAAGGTGGAGAGGCAAATAAAGAGAAGGGGCAGTACATGTTTTCAAACCGATTCAGCTTCATCATCCTCAACATGGAGGCCGAATTTAAAGAGAGAGGGGGTTGTCCAACCAAAGCCTTATGCGAAGACCGAACCACCTAAGGCCAAAAAGGATACTCATACGGATGGGAAAGGTAAATCTGAATCTCAACCTACTCGTGATAGAGATATTAAATGCTTTAAGTGTTTAGGGAATGAGCACATTGCATCTCCGTGTCCCAACCGAAGAGTTATGCTTACAAGAGATGATGGGGAGGTTGAATCTGAAAGTGAAGAGATGCCACCTTTGGTGGATTGTAGTGATGAGGAGATTGCATATCCTGTTGAGGGGGAGGCCTTTGTTATAAGGCGTGCGCTGAACATGCAAATCAAAGAAGATGATGTAGATCAGCAACGGGAAAATATATTTCACACTCGATGTCACATCCAAAACAAGGTATGTAGCATGATAATTGATGGAGGTAGTTGTGCTAATGTTGCTAGTGATACCCTTGTGAAGAAATTGAATCTGAGTTGTATTAAGCATCTAGGCCTTATAGATTGCAATGGTTGAATGAATGTGGTGAAGTGAGGGTTACTAAGCAGGTTTTGATTGCGTTTGCTATTAGGAAGTATTCTAATGAGATTTTGTGTGATGTAGTCCCAATGCATGCTAGTCACTTACTTTTGGGGCGTCCATGGTAGTTTGATCGGAAAGCGATTCATGATGGGTTTAGAAATAGGTTTACTATTGTAAAGGATGGTAAAACCATCACTCTTGTACCTCTTTCTCCAAATCAAGTGTATGATGATCAAATGAAATTAAAAAAACAATGTGAGGATGGGAAGAGTGAAAATTCGCTTGAGGACAATGGTGAGAGAAAACCATCAGATTCGGCTAAACTTAAATCATTAATTAAACCGGTTGAGAGTGGAGGTAAAAACCGAGGAGTGAAGAAAGTAAGCTTGTGTGATGATAATAGTGTGGAAAAATTAAAGAAACAACCTAATTTTAATGCAAAAGGATCTCAAATCAGATCTGCATTTTTCACTAATAAGCCAATGATCTTACTTGTGTATAAGAAGGCTTATTTTAACACTAACGATCTTGATTATGCTATTCCTAGTGTGGCTGTTTCTTTGATGCAAGAGTTTGATGATGTATTCCCTGGAGACATCCCTAATGGATTGCCACCATTAAGGGGGATTGAACATCAAATTGACCTTGTGCCCAGAGCTTCGATTCCTAACCGTCAATAACATAACGGTAAAGTAGGAATAGCATAACGGTAAAGTATCAACATCCTTTTCCTCGGCTTGATGACATGATAGATGAGTCACATGGATCATGTATTTTCTCTAAGATTGACTTAAAAAGTGGGTACCATCAAATTAGGATGAAAGAGGGTGATGAGTGGAAAACTGCATTTAAGACTAAGCATGGTTTGTATGAATGGTTAGTCATGCCGTTTGGACTTACAAATGTGCCTAGAATGTTTATGCGTTTAATGAATCATGTATTGCGTGCGTTTATAGGTAAGTTTGTTGTTGTGTATTTTGATGACATTTTGATCTATAACAACTTAGATGAGCATCTTGATCATTTGCGTAATGTACTTAGTGTGTTGCGTAGTGAGCAATTATATGCTAATCTTAAGAAGTGTACCTTTTGCATGGAAAAAATTGTGTTTCTTGTCTATGTCGTAACTGCGCAGGGTATCGAGATGGCCGAGAAGAAAATTAAGGCCATCCAGGATTGGCCTACACCAAAATCGGTAAGTGAGGTAAGGAGTTTTCATGGACGCAAAGTTTTTATAGAAGGTTTGTGAAGGATTTTAGTACTATTGCATCACCTTTAACTGAAATTGTGAAAAAGTCTGTTTAATTCAAATGGAATGATGAACAGGATGAGGCTTTTAATTTGTTGAAAGATAAACTTTGTTCGGCGCCTATTTTAGCTTTGCCAGACTTTATGAGAGCTTTTAAAGTTGAATGTGATGCGTTAGGTATTGGTATAGGAGTTGTGTTAATGCAGGATAGGAGGCCTATTGCGTATTTCAGCGAAAAACTTAATGGGGCAGCCTTGAATTACCCTACATATGACAAGGAGCTCTATGCCTTGGTAAGAACTTTAGAGACGTGGCAACATTACTTGTGGCCCAAGGAGTTTGTGATACATTCTGATCATGAATCATTGAAGCACTTGAAAGGGCAAGGTAAGTTGAGTAGGAGACATGCTAAATGGGTTGAATTTATTGAAACCTTTCCGTATGTGATCAAGTATAAACAAGGGAAAGAAAACATTGTGGCTGATGCACCTTCGCGCAAGTATGTTCTTTTATCTACTTTGGATGCTAGATTTCTAGGAATTGAACACATAAAAGAATTGTACAAAGATGATAGTGATTTTGCTAATGTTTACAATGCTTGCGAAAGGGCTTTTGGAAAGTTTTATAGACTTGATGGATATTTGTTTAAAGAGAGTCGTTTGTGTGTTCCATTAAGTTCTATGCGTGAATTGCTTGTACGTGAAGCACATGGAGGCGGGTTGATAGGGCATTTTGGTGTTGTTAAGACTTTGGATGTGTTGCATGAGCATTTTTATTGGCCTAAAATGAAAAAAGATGTGCAACACATATGTGATAAATGCATAACTTGTAGGAAAGCAAAGTCTAGGACTCAACCACATGGCTCATATACCCCTTCGCCTGTACCGAAAGAACCATGGGTAGACATTTCGATGGACTTTGTCTTAGGTTTACCTAGGTCAAAATGGGGTAGAGATTCCATCTTTGTAGTTGTTGATAGGTTTTTTAAAGATGGCACACTTCATTCCATGTCATAAAACTGATGATGCAACTAACATTGCTGATTTGTTCTTTAGGGAGATAGTATGACTTCACGGGGTCCCTAAGAGCATTGTTTCTGATAGAGATGTTAAGTTCCTTAGCTATTTTTGGAAGGTGTTATGGGGAAAATTAGGTACTAAACTATTGTTTTCAACTACATGTCACCCCCAAACAGACGGATAAACCGAAGTAGTTAATAGGACCTTAACACAACTTTTGCGTGCTGTCATTCAAAAGAACTTAAAGAATTGGGAATATTGTTTGCCATTTATAGAGTTTGCATGTAATCTTAGTGTGCACTCTACTACTAAATTTTCACCATTTGAAATTGTGTATGGATTTAACCCTTTAACTCCAATGGATTTGATTCATTTACCTATTGATGAAAGGGTTAGTTTGGATGGTAATCGTAAAGCATAGGTGGTGAAAACTCTTCATAAGAGTGTGCAGCAACAGATTGAAAAAAGGAATTGTGTGTATGCGACCAAAGCCAATAAGGGGCGCAAACATGTTGTCTTTCAGGTCGGCGATTGGGTTTGGGTGCATATGCGCAAGGAGAGATTTATGGCCCATAGGAAATCAAAGCTACAACCACGAGGAGATGGGCCATTTCAGATCCTTGAGAGGATCAATGACAATGCTTATAAAGTTGATTTGCTAGGTGAGTATGGTGTTAGTGCTACCATTAATGTTTTTGATCTTACTCTATTTGATGTAGGTGATGATTTAAGGTCAAATCAAGCCAACGACCCATTGGAGGTGCCAATTGGGCCAATCACAAGAGCTAGGCTGAACCGTATCATTCCCTCCCTCTTCAAGAAGATTCGCCCTCGAATCTTGAATAGGATTAGTAGGGACTTTAGTAGCCTCTTGTTTAAGCCTTCGGAATTCCCTTATTGCTAACACCTTTCTCCAACAACACTATATAGTAGTGACCGACAAAAATTTCAAATAAGCACGCCGTACTAACCACTTGCGTACATACTTTTGAATGATAACCACAACGGCTCTCCTTCATCTTTCATTCTTTTGGCGTTGTACCTCTTTTTCCTATGAAGCTTGAAGATCATAGAATAATGATCTTATCAACACACTTATCAACTTCTCGTTCTAAAACTCCCAAACCATGGCTTAGTTTTTCGCATCGTTGATCTACAATCCTCCTCTTTCCCTCTCTCTTGGTGAATACATGACACAAATAGGGAAAAAAAACAAGAAGAAGACGAAGACAAGAATAGAGTTTATAACAGGAAGAACATTGATTTAGACTCGAGATTACAAATCTGACTTTTGTTTGGACCAGAACTGATCGAAAACAAACATATATGAAATTGATGAGAATGACTCAAACAACAACCAAATATCCCAAATATGATGATAATATACTGGAAGGAACAAAATCAACAGAAACAAAAGAAGTTTTGAAAGACGGAGACATGAAGAACAAGCAAACACTGAAAAACTTAAAGGAACACTAAAAAAACGAAAATAATAGAAGGATAAGACCTTGTTTCGGAGCCTAGCTCTGATACCAACTGATGCGAACCTCGTGATTACGTGGTCACACAACCCACAATCAAGATTGAGATCTGATCCCGGAAAGCCGAAATAGGTCTGATAAGAGTGTGACACAATGGAAACCTGCCCCAAGGCACCAACACTATTGGATTGAGTAGAATAACACCACGAAGCTAGTTAATCTTTGATAAGTCAGATTCAGTTCGTTCAAGAACTGAAAAATGCAAGAATCACTCTCACATGTTAAAACTAATGAACCGTGTCATTCCCTCCTTCTTCAAGAAGATTCACCCTCAAATCTTGAATATGATTAGTAACGACTTCATTAGCCTCTTGATTAAGCCTTCAGAATTCCCTTATTGCTAACACCTTTCTCCAACAACACTGTATGGAAGCAGTGACTGCCAAGAATTTCAAATAAGCCCGCTGTACTCACCACTTGCGTACATACTTTTGAATGATAACAACAACGACTCTCCTTCGTCTTTCAATTTTTTTGCACTGTACCTCCTTCGTCTTCTACACTTATCAACTTCTTGTTCGAAAACCCCCAAACCATGGCTTAGTTTTTCGCATCTTTGTGCTAGAATCCTCCTTCGTTCCCTCTCCCTTTCTGAATACATAACACAAATAGGAAAAATAGAAGAAGACGAAGACACAACTAGAATAGAGTTTACGACACGAAGAACACTAATTTAGACTCGAAATTACAGATTTGATTTTTGTTTGGACCAGAACTGATCGAAAACAAACAAATGTGAAATTGATGAGAATGAATCAAACAACAGACAAATATCCCAAATATGATGATAATATACTGGAAGGAACAAAATCAACAGAAACAAAACAAGTTTTGAAAGACAACGCAAAACAAACCCGTTACAGCAAGACAAAACCCGATTCTGGAACCTAAAGAAAACACAATCTAAATCACCTCAAATTTAATACATAGTATTAGGATACCAAGAAAACAATAAATCTCAGTTTATAGGTCGTTCTATTATGTTTAGGTACCCAAACCCTGTGTATGACCAGTTTGCGGCAAAATGAACCTCCAATTAAAACCTCAAGCAAACGATATCACAATAAGACCAAATTTTATAAATGTTGCGATCTCACCCTCAATAGACATAATATGGATTTTTAATTGATTCTGAGGTGATTTTCTTATGGTTCACTAAGAATAGTGTTTCTACAGCAGAATTGAACTCGAATTAAAACCTCAAGCAAACGTTATTAAAATAAGCCCAAATTTAATAAATGGTGTGATATCAGGCCCAGTAGACAGAATTTGAAGTTTCAATTGATTCCGAGGTGGTTTGCTTATTGTTCACCAAACTGTGTTTCTGGGCAAAATTGAATGATCCTTCAAATTTCAACTAATCCCTCTCTCTTTCTTTTTTTGTTCTTTTTAATATACTGATATGATTAGACAAAGTAACAAGATGAAATATAACCCCTTCTTGAGTGGTCTTTTAGATGCCAAGAGAGATCATATTATTCGTATTCTTGGGTTTAGAAAGGGGGAGCTTCCTATGAAGTATTTGGGAGTGCCTTTTATCTCATCAATGCTTAAGGATGTTTATTGTAAGAGCCTCGTGGATCGAATCACCTTTAAAGTTTGGCATTGGACTTGTAGAACACTCTCGTATGTAGGACAAGTACAACAAATTAACTCAGTTTTATTTTCCATTCAGGTCTATTGAACATCTCTCTTCCTTTTACCTAGGTAAGAAAATAAAAATGTTGAGCAAATTATGAGATCCTTTCTTTTGGTTGGGTTCAAATATGAGAACTACTAGGGCTAAAGTGGCTTGGGATCAGGTGTGTCTTCCAAAAAAGAAAGGGTGGGAGGGGCTAGGAATCAAAAGGATAACAAAATGGAACAAGATTGCTTTGTTGAAACACGTTTGGAATCTATGCAATGACTCGGATGGCTTAACTTGGTCTACTTGGATCAGATCCACTTTGTTGTGAGGTAGAAATTTCTGCAAAATCAAGGCACTGAAGAATTGCACTTGGGCTTGGGGAAGATCCTTAAGCTCATATCTTTAGCATGGCCTAAGATGAAGTACACCATAGGAGATGGAAAAGAAACTTCTCTATGGTTTGACAATTGGCATCCTTACAGCCCCCTCACAGATTTTTATGGTGAGAGATTCATCTACGATTCAGGTATGGGAAAGAACGCGATGGTGAATGTGCTTGTTAATAACTCAAAATGGAGAATTCCTACCACTGAAGCTATTGGTTAGTACCCCATTTGTAATAACCCGGCTTTTCAAGCCCAAAACAACAGTAATTTTTTTTGTACTTGACATACATCGTGTCGGTAATCGGCGAACTTGTTCCCTCACATCATCAAGATACAATCCATGCATCAACAACAATCAACATTTCATTTAAAAGTGAATCTTACATAAACACGTAATATTATGTTTGCATGATTAGAAGTTCACATTAAAAATGCATACATAGACATCAGTTTGCATTCCTATCCTACGTTTGAAGCATGACATTTGTAGTTCCTTCATGTACTTGGTATAAACAACTTGTAGTACATATAGATGCACCAATTCTTGCAATCAGCCATAATCTTAAATCCGGCTATCCTAAGGCATCATTTGCCGAGGTTAACCGTTCACTCACCCCAGCCATCCACTTCGGATGCCATCAGCCAAAGTTAATCAACCATTTGTCCCGGTCATCCATTCGGATGCCATTAGCCGAAGATAATCATTCATTTGTCCCGGTCATTCATTCGGATGCCATTAGCCGAAGCTAATCAACCATTTGTCAATATTTAAGCATTTGACAATCTAATATTTGTACTAACACAATACGATAACATTCATGATAAAGTATTTCATTATTCAATGTTATGAAAAAGGAAGGTGAAAGTCACCTACCTGCTCCACCTGTGGGTTGTTCTTGTCTTGACGATGGTCTAATCCCGACCGCACCACCTTATATCAATTGTCACAAATCAGTACATTTGTATCTTTGAATCACATCCGTCACCATACTTATTTCAAGAGTTCGTAACATTCAAGTGTTCCATATTTTACACCATCATACCATGAAATTATTACTAGCATTTAAGTCATTTATGCTCGGGAGGTCTATTGTAGAATTCGACAGCGAAAACTGGTTCCCTGCAGGCTGCCCAATTCGGCAGCGAAAACTGGTTCCCTGCAGGCTGCCCAATTCGGCAGCGAAAACTGTTTCGCTACTGGCGCCACAATTCCAGTAATGAATGCTACTTCGCTGCAGCCAACACGTTTTGCGGCAACGAATGCTACTTCGCTGCAGACAACTCAATTTCAGCAGCGAGTCACAAATTCCCTGCAAACAATACAACTTCGGCAGCGAATCACACTTTCGCTGTAGACCACACAATTCGGCAGCGAATGCTAATTCGTTGCAGTCAACTTAGTTTCGGTAGCGAATCACAAATTCGCTGCAAACAACACAATTCAGCAGCGAATGCTAATTCGTTGTAGACAACTTAACTTCAACAGCGAATCACAAATTCATTACAAAACACACATTTCGGCAGCGAATGCTAATTCTCTGCAGACAACTCAGTTTCGGCAGCGAATCACAAATTTGCTGCAAAACACACAATTCGCAGTGAATGTTAATTCGCTGCAGATGACTCAGTAATTCACTGTAGATGACTCAGTGATACGATCCAGGAAAGGTCAAATTCGGATTTTGATGTAAAACATGCAACTATCTAGTTTTACGGCAACAGTCATAATTCTTAATCCGATCGTTGGATCGAGCTGAAATTCATGGTTCTTCTAAAGCTTGTTGCGCATTGACTGCTACCGTTAACACATCAAGTTCTTGCTTCATCTCCCCTAGAATACGAGATAGACTATTGGATTCTTTTTTTAGAACACTAATCTCTTTATTTCTCCTTTTGAATCTGCCTTTTCTTTTGCCAAAGCACCTCATCAAAATATATGAAATCCCTTCGGTTTCTAGGCTGCCGAAAACCTTCCCAATAGCCTATGGTCTCATCCTTAAAACTGTCATCACCAATATCATCAATGTCCTCCTCATAATCAGCCCACCTTGGACTTTCGACCCCACTGCCATTGTTCGATTTCGGTTCAGCCCCAACCTTTCTCACGTCTTGGGTACATGTTCCAGCCACGTTTCCATGTTTTCCCACCTTCTCAAGTCTGTCACACACATTCCCTATCATGAAATTCATGCTTTCCATCATCTTCGTCATGGCTTGCATTTGGAATTGAAGTTCTAACATGATGGTACCTGCAAAAATTGGTTAGTGGAAAAAAAAATCCTCACATCGCTCGTGTTTTGCTCAAACACTCATAATATCCTCACATGCTCACACTCTCGTCTCACCTTCGTGCGATTCTTGCGAAACTGAAACCAACACCAAATATAACCAACTTGGCAGCGCAATCCAAATATAAATATATATAACTCAAGAAGCAATAAAACTAGAAAACAAGCAAAACAAAACTGCGATGATAATCTCGCAAGTAGCAAGCGAGTCTATCCGAAATATGAACGAAACTGAAGACTCGAATAAAAAGAGAAACAAAAATACGCAAAATGATGAAACAACACCCAAATATGTTGGATATGATGAAAATAAACTGCAAGAAATGAAAACAAAAGCAAGAAAGTGAATTTCCAAAGTTGACGCAAAACAGACTTGTTTCCGACGAGTTAAGCCCGAATCTGGAACCTAAAGTAAATGATGTCAAATTGAGTTAAAATTTAAGATATAGTGTGATATCAACCCAAATAGACAGAATATAAAGTTTCAGAAATTTACGACAAGGTTTGATATACTGACGCAAAAACGTTATGAATCAGACCTAATGAGACCCGAATTTGAAACCCAAAGCAAACGATATCCAATTGACCCTAAATTTGATATGTGGTGCGATTAGGATCCCAGTAATTAGAGTATCAAATTTGAGCTAATTCCAAGTTGATTTGATCCAATTTTCTCTTGTTTAGTTTTCTGCGGCAGAATCCAATAAACGTCTTTTTTGAACGAAATTTTTTTTTTGCTTTTCTCTTTTTTTGTTTTTGATGCTACTGATATATTTTGAACAATAACAGAATGAAATAACAATTTTTTTTTATATGCTGCAAATTCAAGGAGAAGAAGAAATTGGATACTAAGGAATTTTTTTTTGGCGGAATCAACAATAAACAAAAATTTTAGAAGGATATAACCTGATTAATGGAGCCAAGCTCTGATACCAAATGATGCCAACCTCATGATCACATGGTCACGCAACCCACACTCAAAGATATCGATTCCCGGAAAGCCAACTAAATCAGGTTTGATAGAAGTGTGACACAAAGATAACTTGTACCTAGGCACCAGCACTATTGGAAACGGAGACCCCCACCCAACGAATATTGATTCACGAACGAGAAGTATAAGGATGACGCTACGAAGATAGTTATTCTTCGATAAGTCGTTTTCAGTTCTTTAGAGAACCATGGAAGGGAGATTATCTCACCAACACACACACACACACACACAAAGTGCGGCAAACAAGAAGTTTTTATTAATCTGAATTGTCTAGCCATACATGTCTGCTTATGCCCTTATTTGTAGTTACTCCAAACTAAAATAAACCCTAATAGACCCCTTATGATGTATGATGTCCACTTACAATTAAACCCAAATAATATAAATAAACCCTAAACTAAAAGGAAAATAATAATAACAATAATAAATCTGAAATTAATATCCTAAATATGTTAGAATCAGATTTGTCACTATTAAGAAGTCCCAAATAAACTAGGAAATCTGATCTGAAGGTAGAATTTATTCTGAAGTCTTCTTTCCTTTTTGTAGCTAGGATGAATAAGGAATCCTTGTAAGAAAAGGATTCTTAAACATTTATGAATCCTTGCCACACATGGAAACTATGTTGCAGCCCATTAAAGATCTTTGGTGAATTAGGAGATTCCCAAATAAGCTGCCACATCCTTTTAAGAAAAGAATCCTAGCCAAATAGGAAGTCCACAAGTAAAAAAGGAAGTAAATAACAAAATTCGTACAGCCTCTGTTGACCCGTATTGCGATGCCATACCAAACTCCGATCAACTTGAAATTTTAACCCAAGGTAGGACAACATGTCAAGACACTTCACGTAAAATTTCAGCTCGATCCAACGATCGGATTGAGAATTATGATTGTTGCTGTAAAACTGAATAGTTGCACGTTTTACATCAAAATCTGAATTTGACCTTTCCTGAATCGTATCACATGCATTTTCAATTCCAGCATTTTCAATTCCATCACATAATATATCATCAAATCCCAGCAGTGTTACATGGTTTTAACATGAACAGATATGTAAATCCCGAGAAAAACCAAGGCTGGATTAAATTAAAGAAAATAAACTAAACTAAAAAGAAGTGGGGGTAAGAACCAATACACTTAAAGAAAATGGGGCCTAAATGCAAATAAGAATAATTATAGAGCATAAATACTCCTATTCTCACCAAAAACAGATCTGCAGCTACGTAAAGAAAGAAAAGAGGGAGTTTTTATATCTATTTTTAGAAATTAAGAGAGAAACACCAAAATTTCAAGAACCCATCCCAGATTGAGGGTTATAGGTAAAATAAACCCTGGTGGGAAAGGGATTAACAAGAAAAATTGAATAAAAAGAGAAGAGGGGAGGGTCGGCTGTCATTAGAAAGAAAAGGAGGGTTTGAAGCCTTGATTCGCATCAGGTAAGATATTCTAAACCTGGTCTTATGAGTCATTTCAAGTCGATTATGAATTGATGCCTGGATGTTAATTTATATATTGAGTTCTTAGACTTGAATTGAGGAAAAAAAAAGAAGTAAGAGTTGTTAAAGTAAAGAATTTCATGTGTTGTGTGTAAATGGAAATGTTGATGAATCTGGACAGTTTCGTCTCTTGACCTTCAAAGAGATTTTGGGTAGGAGAATGAAGGAATTAGGATCAAGTTCCTTCATAGAAATTGTAGTTTTAGATGTTTATTAATGAGCGATTTTGACTACCTTAGAGGCATAACTGGGTTCTTCCTAAACATAGAACTTGTAGCCTCATGTCTTACCTTTCCAACGCCATAAATTTCACCTGAATCGGAGTTCTATAACTCCAGATATAGTTAAAAATCTGAGGAGAGGTCAGACAGTAACAGTTCAAAAATGGACAGTAACAGTTGGACAGTAACAGTCCAAGCGTTTGTTAATGAGCGATTTTGACTACCTTAGAGGCAGAACTGGGTTCTTCCCAAAACATAGAACTTGTAGCCTCATGTCTAACCTTTCCAACGCCACATATTTCGCTTGAATCGGAGTTCTATAACTCCAGATATAGTTAAAACTCTGAGGAGAGGTCAGACAGTAACATTTCAAAAATGGACAGTAACAGTTGGACAGTAACAGTCCAAGCGTTTGTTAATGAGCGATTTTGACTACCTTAGAGGCAGAACTGGGTTCTTCCCAAAACATAGGACTTGTAGCCTCATGTCTTACCTTTCCAACGCCACAAATGTCGCTGGAATCGGAGTTCTATAACTCCAGATATAGTTAAAAATCTAAGGAGAGGTCATACAGTAACAGTTCAAAAACGAGGCAGTAATAGTTGGACAGTGAAAGTCCAAATATAAAGAAAGGAATGATAACTAGGATTGGACAAAGAACGACAGTAATAATGAGTGAGATGAGAAAAACATAAAGTACTAAGAAATGACTGAAAGAAAGACTTATTTGTTGTTGATATGGTTATTATAAAACATATCCTTGAGTGAGGAAAATTTATGAGATAAACCTGTGATTTGCAGGAGGGACCATAGACGTGGTGCAACATCAGCAGCAGGGGAGCACGAGTAGAGCTTTTATTGCAGGTAGGTGTTTCACACCTATGCTTCCTAGTTAAATTCCATGATTTAATATATTTTGATGTGAAATGTGAATTACTGAATGTATGTGTATTCAAGGTGAAAAGTTGTTATGTGAATTGCCAAGTGATGAAATTATCACTGAAAAAGGAAAATATTAGAAGTTTGATTTGAGGCATAAACTAGCATACATTGAGTGTATGTTAGGATCCCGGGTAAGGGGATCACCATGTATTGTCTAGCATACATTGAGTGTATGTTAGGATCCCGGGTAATGGGATCGTCACGAATGGACTAACATACATTTAGTGTATGTTAGGATCCCGGGTAAGGGGATCTCCACGTATTGGCTAACATACATTCAGTGTATATTAGGATCCCGGGTAAGGGGATCACCATGGAATGGCCAGCATACATTTAGTGTATGTTAGGATTCCGGGTAAAGGGATCGCCTTATATCGACTCCTATGGGGTGGTGATGACAATACCAGTGAAATTGATATCGGTAATGTGATAAGCAAAAGTAATCACGTTGATCTTATAAAATCTGGAATGAAGGTTGATAGTGGCAGAGGGAACGGTTATTAATAGTTTGAATAAGGAAGAGATTTTTAAATAAAAAAAAAACTAGAAGGGAGAAGTAAATGAAATATGAATGCATGTTACCCTGTTGAAATTATTAGATATTCATATTGTTATATTTATGGAAATATTCACCTTGCAATAATATGTATTTTGTTTCAGGATCATCGCATGCACGACAAGAGTAGATCCTAGCTTATGTTTCCTTTTTGAAGTCTAGGTTCTAGGGAGTATACCCTTGTATTTTGTAAACATGAAAATGGTTGTATAACTTAATTTGTATAATAAATGTTTAAACTTGATTGGATGAATTTAACGTTGTAGTTTATATAACCATATTTCATGTCTATGTATTTATATTTATTTAAATTATCCATCCATAATGATATTTTTGTTATATAATGCATATCATAAATATTATGGTTGATAGGTGTGAGTATAATTGTGGAATTGAAACCCAGGATGATTGGGTCGGGAATTAAGTTATGAGATGCGAACTGTTAGAAGTGTAAACAGGTTACATGTCGGTAACTTGGGACCTTCCGGTATAGGGGGGACTCTGTCGAAATTCTGGTAGATGTTAATACGAAGACCATGAATATGTATATATATATAAAAAAAATTAACTACTCTGTTTTTCTATTGACATGAGATTGTGGTTTTATCCCAGAAATGGGGGATGTTACAAGATACATGCATTCTCAATTCCAACACAATATATATCATCAAATCCCAGCAAGTTTCATGATTTTAACATGAACACACATGCATTTTCAATTCCAGCACATATCTGTCATCAAATCCTAGCAGAGTCACATGATTTTAACATGAACGCATGCATTTTCAATTCCAGCACACATCTGTCATCAAATCCCAGCACAGTCACATGATTTTAACATGAACACACATGCATTTTCAATTCCATCACACATCTGTCATCAAATCCCATCACATTCACATGATTTTAACATGAACACACACATGCATCTTCTTACACAATGCATTCTGGCCAGTCCCATTGTTGTGGTCGACCCTCTACCAAGTTTTATTCTTTCCATTTTATTCATTATCCTTAGTTAGATGCTCTGGAAATTGGTCTCATTTCGTCTTTGTTGCTTGTCCTTTTAGTTGTTTATAGTTTCCTTTACAATTAGCCTAGGGGGTTTAGGTCAATTTTTCTTAGGGATCCTTCATCATTTTCAGTTCTGGGTTTGAAGAACAAGGGGGCAAAAGGAGACTACATGACCCATACCTTTCAACTCTAAGTAGGTCTGGATAGTTTGGTAGTATTTCTCCTCCCTCTTTCTCATGTTTTTCCCCTTCTTCTTCCTCTCTCAGTTCTCTTTTTCTTTTTCTTTGTTTTCTGTCAGTTTCTTCCCACTCGTTCCAGCCCCCTTTCCTTCCCCCTAAGCAGCTGCTCAGCCTTCATTCACGATCTCAACTCTCTCTCACATGTTCAAGAGGTATACGAATATCCCCTATAATATTTTGTTTCCCTCATTTAACCTTTTCTTTTCCGCTTAGTTATCTTATGCTTAGTATCAGTATTTAGTCGAATTTGATTCTATTAGAATAGAAAAAAGCTATGGATACATTGTATCACAGCTAAATCTGTGAATAGTGACATAATCGCACCACTCCAATTTAGATTGGAAAAGAGGGGATAAAGTCAAATAGTCTTCTTACCAATATACATACTAAATATAGAAATGTGGTACAAGTAATTCTCCTAATTCGGTATAAAAAAAATATAAACAAAAGCAAAACAAAAGTTGTTTCGCAATTTTTTTTTATCATACAGAATTTCCAACAAAAATTTTGTTCTTTTTAAGAAATTAAGAAAAGATAAGAACTTGATGTTGATAAATTCGCAATCTAGAAATTCATTTCGGACAATTGAACCTTCTCAAACTGTTTCTTTTTAAGAACCAAAAAGATTTGTGCCAAAATAACGGATGCCAAGAAGAACAAAAGTCCTTGGACATGTAATGGGTCTTAAAGTACTATTTCTGCGTCTCCCTGACCAAATCCGCCCACATTAGGATTACTTGTTAATGGTTGATCGAGTTTGATGGATTCGCCTTCTGAAACAAGAAGTTCTGGTCCTGGGGGGATACTATCAATCACTTGACGCCCCTCTGGCGCATCTGTTATAGTTATTTCGTACCCCCCTTTTTCTTTTCGTATGATTTTGCTTACTATACCCGCTGCTGTAGCATTATAAACCGTATTGTTACTCTTGCTCCCGTCGGGATAAATCTGACCCCTTCCCCTGTTCCCGCCTACGTATATGGGATATTTTAAGAAGTGAGCATCCTTCTTAGCAGCAGGGTCCGGAGAAAGAATAGGAAAGGTGATTTCACTATATTTTTTACTAGGAACGGGACCTATAACAAGAATATTTTTTTTAGCGGGGCGATAACTCTGAAAAGAGAGATTACCTATCTTTTCTTTCATCTCTGGCGAAATACGATCAGGAGGGGCTAATTCAAACCCCTCAGGTAAAATAAGAACAACCCCCACATTCAAAGCTCCCTTTTTACCATTAGCAAGAACTTGTTTTAGTTGCATATCATAAGGAATTCGAACAACTGCTTCAAATACAATATCAGGAAGTACCGCTTGTGGAACCTCAATACCCACAGGCTTATTAGCTAAATGACAATTCGCGCATACAATACGACCAGTTGCTTCGCGCGGATTTTCATAACCCTGCTGTGCAAAAATGGGATATGCATTTGAAATGTATGCCCCAGTTATTATATATATCATGAGCGATACGGAAATGGAGCGAGTAATCTCTTCCTTTATCCAAGAGAGGGTCTTTCTAGTTTGCATGGTCCAGTCGTTGATCCAGAAAATTTCTACAATAAAATTAGGTAGGTCGCTAGGATAGTTCCCTATCCACGATGCTGCTAGTTACTGAAAATGTTTTACTAAAATACTAAAATATAGGAGGAATCCGAATCTCTTGGATGTATAGAAAAAATAGGTGTATAAAAAAAAGTAAGATTTTGAATATTTTATTTTACTTATGGACAAAATAACAAAATTCTAATTGGATCGGTGGATCATTTTTCAGTCATTCATTGAATGATAAATCACTATAAGTGACGGAGATACACGATTTAAATAACGGAAGATCCAATATTTAAAAATTGTATCGAAAATTACTGGAAAGGTGGAAACAAGTCCAGATATAATTTGATCATTATGAGCAAATCCAAAATCCTTGTAGAAAGAGCTAATCATTAGTTCCCAACCATGGGGTGAATGGAATCCTATACATAAGTCGGTTAATAAAAGAATAAAAAGGGCTTTTATCGTGTCGCTTAAGTTATATATGAATTCTTGAACCCAAGAATTAAGAATAAAAAGTTCTTCATTAACTAAAAAAGAATAACCACTTAGAATAACGAAAGAAATTATATTTGTCAAGAAGTGCAAAATCGTATCTATACGATCTGCGTTGTGCATCTTGATCAATTGGATCGTTTCTTTGTGGATTCCGATACGAAACTTTTGTAGATGTGTTTCGGGGTATTCCTTTATCATTTCATCCAACAGGAAGAGTTCCTCAAATTCTATTAATTTTTCTAATATACTCTTTTCTTGAATATCATTTAAAAAAGTTTTGGATTTACTAGTATTCCACCAATTAATAATCCAAGATCCCAGACTTTTATTAAATGAAAAAGAGACCCACCAGGGCAAAAATACTATAGACGTAAGATATAGAAGGGGAATGAATGCTTTTTTTTCCATTTTTTCGTCTATGAATTTTTAATGAATCCGCTTCATTCGTCAACTCTATACGATCTAATATTTCTATCAAGCATAAGTTCTATTCTAATATTAGATATTAGAATTTAGAATAGAAAGCTTTGAACCCGCGAATCTATTCCCTCTTTTTTATTTGTGAGTCAGTGGTTAGTCCTTGAATTTTGTGAATTTACATACACATAAAAAAAAGTTTGCGGACAAAAAAAAGTTTTGTTTTTGAATTTTTCCGTTTTCCGTATATATTCTGTATATATAATATACGTCTTCTTTGGTTCATCAGTATTATGAATAAATTTAAGTTAAGTTATGTTATAGAAAAAAAAAAGAGGATTTTTTGGCTTTTTACCTCCTGCTAAGAAAAGTGCTTCGGTTTATTTCAAAATAATTCAATTGGTACACGCAAAAAATAGGCCAATTCCGCTGTTTTTTGCTCAATTTCTCGTGGAGTCAAATTCTCATCAGTACGAGTCAAAGGAATGGCCCCCTGGCCTCTGATTTCCATATAAAAGACACGCCGAGCATAAAAACCCTATTTAACTTCTATTCTGATAGACTGAATATCTTTCATAAAGAGTCGTAGTAAGATGCGACGATTTTTTCCTGGAAATCCCCAACGAAAAATACACACTATTCCTTCTTTTCTATCGAATCGATCATAACCACTACCTACATTCCACGAAATTGTGCACCACAAATAAGAGCTAATAAACAGACCGACGAGCCCATAGAAAGACATCACGATCCCTTGTGGGAAAAAAAGGATTTGCTGAGACGGGAATAAAGATATCAAATTTCTGTCAAGATAACTGGAAATTCCAATCAATAAAAACCCCAATGAACCTAAAAAAAGTATAATGGCCCAGCAGAAATTACTTATTTTTCGAGACCCCGCTATAAGTTCTATCCATATATGTTCTGATCGCCAACTCATACTAGATCTAGTTGGATTTTATTGGAAGTGGGAGACCGGCCAAAATGAATTTTACTTTACGTTTTTTTGTTTTCGAAGGAACTTTCATCAACTTGCACTATTCTGATGTGAATCTTTCGAAGCAATTCGTTAGATCTAAAAGTAAAATAATAGGAGCCCCCTCATATGATCCCCTCATAGCTACATGGGCTTTGCATTTATTTCAGGCATCTGCCCCAATCGCGACTTATTTTCAACAAATAACTCGTTTACTCATATATCATATTTACGTTTACGCCTGCCCTTTCTTTTCTGTTTGAAAGAAGCCACAAGTTATACCATATTATACTGAATAGATATCTGTGTTATGATCCAAGTCTAAGTCTTGAAAAAAAAAATAGATGAAATTTGCCCCCATCAGATCTAAAAAATCTTGTTTTTTGAACATGAAGAGATAAAGAAGCCATTGCAATTGCCAGAAATACTAAGCCCACTAAAGGCACAAAAATAGAGGGTAAGTTGTTGAGAATTGTCATAGAATGGGCACCTCGATTTAATATTTGTACCTGTTATTTATTTATTGTTATATTAATCTTTTTACCTATTATCGCTATATTATATTGTTAGAAAGATATCTTAAATAGAAGGATCTCTTAAAATTATTAGAATTCCTATATAATTATACTAAGTATATCTAAGTGAGTATATATAAGAAAGTGCAAGGAATATTATTTTATGGTATTCCTGTGATCGGTTTAATAGGTATTTTCTTTTATGGCTCCTATTCCAGCTTGGGTTCATCCCTGAAGTAATAGGATGAACTGAGTTGTAGACATGAAAGCGTAAGAACTCAACGGCATCCCCGTCGAATCAGACAGAAAAAAGGGGGCGCTGCTGAGTTCTTAATAATCATAATACTTTATTCGTATAAATGACAAAATGAATTCCATTTTATGAATTACATTCTTCTGATATTTTAAATATTTCAAAAAATTCCATTACACTTTTTTTTGGGTGGTGCTTGTAAAAAATATTTTGTTTACCTTGGGAAATAAATGACAAAATGAGTTCTTTGCTGGTTTTGGTTTGAATTTTCATTGGGAAGAAGGTGGAAAAGAGAGACATGGAGCTGAACATGCAGCTGCTGCAGGTAGACTTTAGGAAGAGGAAGGGTCACCCTCTCTCTCTCTCTCTCTCTCTCTCTCTCTGCATTTATACTTCACATAAACTGAAGTGGGGTGTTTGGGGTTGGGTTAGAGGTGTTCTTGTTCGTGTTTTGGTGTGTCTAAAATCATTTTTACCTCTCCCTCCCAGCTCCTTAAGATAGTCCAATTTGTTTCTCTAACTTTTAATAACACTGCGTCGCTGCCGATTTTTGAATCGGCAGCGACGATGGAGTCATCAATTATATATATATATATATATATATATATATATATATATATATATATATATATATATATAATTGGGTGTTTACACCATTATAGATGCTATTCCTTTTAATTTTAATCTTATAATAGGGAAGAGGGACGAGATTGTTTTGTTGGATTCGTCAAATCAGAGATTCTCGATCAAAGTAGCTTGGGAGCAACTCAGAATCCATAATCAGATGGTTGAATGGCATGGCATTATGTGGTTCAAGAACGTATTTCAAGACATTCTTTTCTTCTATGACTGGCTGTTTAACAAAAGCTCATAACTCGATAAATTACATTGGTTTGGTCTTTATAGTCCCAACTGGTGCTCACTCTGTCTCTTTAACAATGAAGATCACAACCACTTATTCTTTGAATGCTCTTATTCTAAAGTGATATGGTGGGATGCTTGTGATAGATGCGACATTTATAAAATGAGGAAAAGCTAGGATGAATGGATTGGATGGGTTACTGTCACTTGGAATGGTTAAACTTTCAAAAACTTTTCTTGCAAGCTAGGTTTCGCAGCTACGGTGTATTGTGTTTGGCAAGAATGGAATGCAAGGATCTTTGTAGGTATGTCTACAAATTCGAATTTGATCTTTGATCAAATCGAAGGGATCATTCGCGACAAGCTCGATGTGATGAGAAACATTCCAGCAACAGATAAAAACATTAAGATCCAAAGAGCTTGGAAGGTGAATAACGTAGAGTCTTAAACTGATGTTTGGTTAATTTTATTATTGTCTCTAGCTGGTCTAGCTAGGTTTTGGTTTTCTATTTTGTGGCCATTTGTTGTTTTTAAGCTTTTGTTTTACATTGTAAATCTAGGGTATGCCCCTTATAATATTTGTACCTTCTTTTCTTTTTATACATATGTCAACTTATCAAAAACAAAAAGGGTTTAGTCATTTACCATGAGTTAAGTGTTGACTTGGTCTTACAGTCATTACCCTAAAGTTTTTCGCAATTCATTATGAACAAGTTGGTTAGTACATTACCAGAATTGCTTAATATGCTTAAGCCTATTGAAGGGGCTCTTAAGAAGGAAAAGAGCCTAGTTCTTCTAGTTTAGTCTTTTAGAATGTCTAAGAAGATGATAAGAAAAATAAAGGTGTTGTCTTTAAAGCAAACAAACCTAATAGGGGATCAAGAAAGACAATGGCACTTGTCATCATATTGGCAAGGAAGGATATTAAAGGAGGAATTTCAAGGAATACCTTGCAACCCTTAAGGCAAAGAAGCTTAATGAATCTTCTATTTTTGGTATGTTTATAATTGAAAACTATCTTACTACTTTGCATTGTAGTTTTTGGGTATTGGATACAGAATGTGGTTTCACATTTGCAATTACAAATATAAACTAAAGAAAAGTAGAAGATTAGTTGAAGGCAAAATGAACCTACAACTCAGTAATGAAACAAAGGTTGTTGCATTAGCTGTAGGAACTAGTTTTTTTTTTTTTGATCAAATGTAAGAAATTTTATAAATAAAAAAACATAGTTGGAGACAATTAGCTGTAGGAACTAGTTATTTTGTTTTGCCTAGCGGGTGAATACTAGAACTTTATAATTGTTATTTTGTTCTAGTATTTTAAAACATTGTTTCCATTTATTTAGTATTAAATGGGTTTAAATCTATTATTGAGGACAAATGATATTCTTTTATAATAATGATATTTTCATGGATCCGATAATTATACAAATAGTTTGTATATACTTGAATTTATTATGATCATGTTCAATATAAACTGCAATAAAATTAAAATATAGATTGGGTCGAGGTGGTTAATATTTGACCAAATATTTTAAGGATTATCTAAAAGAGAATGAGATTATTTACACCTCTTAGAACACTACATTTAGATATTCCCAAGGTTAAAATATTGGATGTTTAGCCTAAACCTTAAGAAACATAAAATCTTTATAGATTTGGTAGGACATAACATATATCAATGAGATAAAGACCTCTCATGAAAGTTGTGAATGATATGTTGCTTATAATTGATGAGCTTACCAATTACTTGGAAGTAATATATAATATTTATTCCAAGAAATGATTTGAAGTATGGACTTTATGTACTTGGTTGATTCACCTGAAGGGATAAAACTCAATGGATCTAAATGGGTCTTTAGGAGAAAGACTAACATGAAAGGCAATGTACAAATGTCAATGCAAGCTTTAAGGATAGGAATATCCAATTTTGATGGTAAATAAAAAAATTGATTTCATCAAAAATATGAATAAACCTTGTGTTCACAAAAGGTTAGTAGGAGTGATGTTATTTTTCTAATATTATATACAAATCACATATTATTGTTAAGAAATGATATATGTTTTGAAGGCACTTTTGGATGAAAGATGTAAAAAGAAGTAACTTGGAGGTAATTGACAGATTTGACCTTCAGTCGATGTTTTGTGCAGAGCATGAGCTCTAGAGGTCAAAATGAAGTGATTCTAATGGCATTAAATGCTAACATCCATACCTTTCTAGACATCGAAGGCACTAAAATAAAATAAGAAAGAGCATGGAAATCGCAGCCTTCAAAGTTAAATCTCGTAATCTGTCAGTGTTGACCTTCGGCCATTCCGACTTGAATATCTTGAGCTATAAAAGTCCATTTGATGCAAACTCAATGTTTTTGGATTTCTGACTCAAAGCCCTATCAACGCTCAAAATTTCAGCCATAAAAGATGTCATATGAGAGGGAGATATGATTCTTCAAAGATGACAACTAAATTCTGCTAGCAAACATGTTTCATAAAGAAACGGGTCCAAATTACGTTCCGAAGCATCTAAACTGATATCCAAGTTTTTATTTCAGCAATTTATCTCCTCTAAGTCAAAGCTTGAAGAATTCATGCAATGTTATTTCTCTTTTTCAGGAAAATAGTTATTAAAGTACTTAAATGTAAACTATCTACTTAAGGGAGAACTATTTTATAAAATAGAGACTAGGGTTTCATAGGATATAAAAAGAATTAGAGAAGACAAAAGAGAGCAGCTAGCCAAGAAGAGAAAACACCCCTTCCTCTAAGAAACCCAAAATCATGTTTTCTTTTTTCTTTTTTATTAGTTGTTCAACAAACATGCAAGGCTAAACTCTTTTTTTTAGTTGCAAGGACACTGAAAACCTCCAAAATTCAAGAACTGTGAGATTTATTTTACTTTTTTTTTCATTTTATATGATGAATATGTTTGTTCTCCTATGCTTATTTTTTCTATGATTGTTTATTTTAATTGATAAAGCGGACTCTAAGTTATTATTGTCAACAATTTATTGCTAAGTTTGATATCAAAACTGGAGTTGTGGTATATGAACTTGTGAAGCAACTGAGTTTAATAATTGTGGCAGATCTACGTTATTAATCTTGGGAGAACATTCAATCAAATCAAATATAGACTACGGACAATTATGTTTCCTTGATTAATCAACTTATCTAGTTCTTAAGGCTGCCATTGAATTAAATTATTAGTGCGGACAATGTGATTGTTTGATGGTTATGGTTAGTTATACGGCGGATTCGTTAACTAACTATTGTTAAGAAGAGATAAATATTTAGAATATAAATTAATGTTTCGGTTCCATGATCAGTTCTGATTTCCGTAGGTGGATGTGTGCTTGCGACCAAGGTTTGTTCTATTGATAATTTTCTGATTTTATTTAATTTTTCTTGATAGTTTTCTGTTTTCTTTTGCTTTAGCCTATATAACGTCCAAACCCCCCCAAATTGCATATCATCTAGCATAAAAATCAGACTTGAACCTTCCTCGTGTGATCGGCCCCTTGTTTGCTTTATACTATTTTGTGTGTTGTGTTTTAAGCTAGGATAATTAATTTGTGCAACCACGACATCGCAACATAAGGTTGGAAAAATAGTGAATATCAGTCAATATATGTTTTATTCTAAATGATAGTGCTTTAAGTTGGAAGATTTTCAAACAAGAGAGCACAACTAATTCTACAATTAAATAAGAGTACATTTCTACGTTTGAGAAAATAAAGAGGTTATTTTGATTAAAAAGTTCATCAATGAACTAAGTTAGTTCATAGTATTATTGATCTAGTTGCCCTTTATTGTTGTTACTACCTAACTTTTGACTCATGTTTTTGATAGACTTTTAGAAAAAATAAAAAATAGCAAAAAAACAATGAAAACCCCAAAAAATGTATTTTTGATATATTTGCATCGTTTTAAGCATTTTCAAGGTCATCTCAGAAGAATTTAAATTTTCAAAGGTATTTTGAACGCGTTCAACTTTTAACGTGTAAATTTTACAACCACCGATTTTTCTTATTGAGTCGATGTTAGTATTGTTTGTTTTTAAAATAAATTCAAAATACAAAAAAAAGTTGAGGGACCAATGTTGATTATGGCCAAGCTACACTTCTCCTATAAATACCATGCTACAGTAAAACACCGAGGGGGGGAGAAAAATTTACAGGCATGGGGGCGGAGAAAATTTAATGGGAGGAGGGGAGGAAAATTAACATGAAAAACCCTAAAACCCAACAAAAAATGGGTCTTCTTTGCAAGCCGCCACCCCCCTCCCTTTATTAAAAAACCAGAGCACCCATTTTCTCCAGGGGACGGGCCGCTCACTTCCCCTCTGCCAAAAACGAGCAATCACCATTCCCCCCATTTCCTCTCAAGTCCTAGCCAAAGCTTTCCCCTCTTTCCCTGTTGAGGTCGGTCGGCCCCCCTCCCTTCCAAAAACCAGAGAAGTCGCCGCTCACTTCCCCTCTGTCAAAAACAGAGGCCGGCCGCCCCTCCCATCTCCTGTTGGTCTCTCCATCTTCTTAGGAGAGGAAAGAACCAACCAGACCGCCCCCTCTGCACACAAACCTTCCCCTTCCCTTAGCTGGTTCTCTCTCAAACAGCCGCTCACCTAAACCAAAACTGGTTCTCCCTCTCACAGTCGTCACTGCCTCTTCCCTCAGGAGAACTTTCCCTTTATCTCCCTGTAGATTGGCCTCCACAGAAGCCAACCACCGCCTCCAGCAGCAGCCAACACGTGGCTGCGCCCACAGACCCGTAGTTGTTCCCCGCGCCCAGGAAACACTTCCTTCTCCCCCACGACGAGACCTTCAAGCATTGGCAGATCCGTCCACTGCCACGGCCAGATCTGCCACTAGCAGGAAGAAAGAAAGCCGAGAAGAAGAAAGAAGATAGAGGTTCACAGATCTAAAAACGGAAAAATCCAAGAGCAGATCTGGACTAAAACAGACCTGTTTGTTGCGTTTTTTAGTGTTTTGTAGGTCAACGCCGGCGAGGAAAGTGAAGAGGGGAGGAAGCCGTTTCGGATCTCCCCTGCCGCCGGTCTTTTTGCGGCGGCACGTGGACACGCTCCGCCACTGCTCCACAGTTCCTGGACTTTTTAGGGACCTGTTTTTTGTAATTTTTACATGTTTGAATATGTATTTAAATTTCTGTTAAATGTTTTTTAGTTTATGTTATGTTGTAAACATTGTAGCAGAAAAACATAGTAAAAAGTGATGTGTAAGTGTGTGTTTGTATTTTTATTTATTTATGTTATTAAATGATAAAATCAAAAAGACAAAGAATTAAGTGTTTAATTTGAATATGATTAAATATCTCAAGGACATAAAATCATGTTGTATTTTCCATGAAAATGTAAGAACATGTTTCTACATATATTCTGGGATTTAATAACTGATTTATTAAAGCCTTAGAATTTGATTAATATTTCAAATTTTCAAATTACATCAAACCATAAAGCAGCTTACCTTAGGTAGGGTGCGCTAGGGGTTCTAATATTTTCCCTAGCCACAACCAGCCCCTTACCCTCGAATCTCTGACAACGACCAGTAAATCCGGGTTTCCTAGTAACCCTCAATCAAATACTAAGTGGTGACTCCCAAGAACCAATCAAGCAAACATAACGAAAAATCACCACAAACGCCGCGCGGGGGACGTGCGACAGAATGACGACTCCACTGGGGACGGTACTGTTTTTGACATTATCGGACTAAGCTTTGTGTTTTGATGTGTTCAAGTTTTGTTTTGTGTGTTTTGTTTTGTTTTATGTTTTATTCATGCATTGTATAGATTCTCTCATGCATCACATGTTTTAATTTTTGAAAACATACACAAGCTTCAGGTTAGGTGGGGGACTAGTAGCTTACCTTATGACTTTTAGTCAAGGTTGAAGTTTGTGTAAACCCCAACTCTTCGTTGAGTGTTTAGACTGGTAATGGTTGGTACACGTACCTTCTCAGTGCCTACTGAGCCCCCATATCGCCTTTACGAGGGTGATCACTGGGACAACAGGAGACCCTTTTAGAGACCAAGTAGTAAACCTATCATTTGTCTCACTTAAAAAGATTAGAACCTTCCTTTAGGATGTATGCTTCGTTTTGCATCTGAGCAAGCCCTTCTTGAAGCATCTTGAATTCAGGACTTATGGGGGGATATAATGGTCATTATTCAAGAAATTTCTATTGTAGAGTTTGAGCAAGAATAAAAATTCTTGTTTCATCATGCAAGAGTTATGACCATATGTCCCCCTTGAAGGGTCAGTTCATCATATAGATTACATGTCATACATTTATCATGCATGTACCGGGATGAAAAATAGGTTCCCCCATCTAAGGTTTACTATACTGGACTGAAAAGGATGGATGATAAAGAAAGGAGTCAGAGAGAGGCTCATTGTCAAAAGGAAGTTGAGAGCATCAAGGTGAAGTAGATAGACTCAGATCTGCTTGAACAAGTGTTGAGCATCAAATGGAAAGGGAATGTCTGCACAGTCTTATGTCTGAACAACAATGCCTTCAGTCATCAACTAATGACAACCTTTATTTTTGTTCAGTTGCACTGTTAATTGTTTATCGCCTCCACATCTTCCAATGGCACCAAATAATTGCTAGCCTTTTGTGCATGGTGCATTGGCCTTCTTTGAAATCACCCCCACTGTGAGCTCAATTCCAGTTCAGCAGCACAAGACATTGTGAAGATCGCCGAAAGCATTGAACAAGTAATGGATATGGGAAAGATTAAAGGTTCTACCATGAATTCCAGAACAAAGAAGAGAGTTGAATCAGAAGATGACTCTGAAGGTGGGAAACCTTAGTTATGTGGTCTAGCTAGGTCTTGCTATGCTTATGCTACTCAAATGTCTTTGCCAAGATTGACATCCCTCTGCCACTCGAGTTTGTCGACTAGCATCTGTTAGATTCCAGACTTGTTGCCCCGACTTTGACAAATTGCATGCAACCACCGTGGTATAATTCAGACGAGATGTGAATATCATGGTGGGTTCCTGGGCCATTTTAGTTGAACAGATGCAAGAGTTTCAAGAATCGAGCTAAGTTTGTAAAAGATGATGTCATCGATCATTTTGTCACCAGAACATCCTCAGAATGACAAGTGATTAGAATTGCTTGGCAAAACACATATATTGCCAGAGAAGTTGATCTAAGAAGGGGTTAAACTGTTAATCATTTTGTTATGGAGTTTTGTCATTCTGCGTTTTGTTTTGGGGTCACATCTTATCCTTGAATGAAACATGTCTTCTCTTTGTCTTCTTATTGTTTTGAAATCAAGAGATGCTTCTTTCAAAGGGTATTTTGATAAAATATTTTTTTATCAAACTCCTACATGCAAAATTAAAAAGTGTTTTGATTACAGAAAGGACTCGATGTTTGTTAAAATTGCATAAGGTGACCAAACAATTTTGAACTCATACCTAAAACTGAACCATACATCATATAGCTAAGTTTTAGCAGTATGCATAATGACATGTAGTGGATTCAATAGTTATGGACTCGTGAATCATGATTCTTACAAGTCCAAATCATTACACGAGATGAGGTCAAAATTTATCGGTTCTAACCGACCTGGCTTGAAATGAGAAAAGGCCATTTTTGTTATCCCTTCACTTTCTAAAGATTATATCCCTTGTGCTCCCCATTTGAGCCTAATAGAATATTTCTTTTCAAAAAAACCCTGACTAGAATCACACCCCACACTAGGGGCAAATGAGAGATATTTTAAAGACACTAATAGCATTAATGGATAAAAGAAAGGTTTAGAACAAAAGTCTAATGATTGAGAAAGGGCTAGAAGAACAAAAGCCATAGATTGAGGGCCATCCAAGAAAACTTTGAGGAAGGCTATGTAAAAGCAAAAAAAAAAAAGGAGTGGAATGGAAGGAGAATGCCTATCAATTCTAAGAGGGGCAAAAGAGGTTTCAATTGAAGAAAGACACAGTAAATGCCAAAAGTAAAACAAAAAATCAAGCTTCATATCTTTTGGTGTGTCTAGGATAAAGCCTCTAATGTCTTAAAAAAAATTTAGATTGATTATTCATCAAAGGAAAGGTTGGATTTGCATTATGAGCTATGTTAAGAGAATTCTGATCTTTAAGATTAACAAGGTTATATGTCACTTTCTCTATAATGACAACAAGAGAAAAAGAGTTGATGAATAGTTAATGTTGATCCTAGGTCTTTGAAACCCTCAAACACCTTTTGAGCTTGTGAAATCCCTTCTTTCATAGCTATGAACCATAGCCTGCATTATGTGCTTTTCAAATCCCTTTTTGATCAAGTAAGCAATTTGAACCGATAAATGGCACTCTCAAAACTTGAAGAGCTTTTCCATAAGAGTCGTGGCTTCATGGATTAAGCTACTGGTTATTATACATGCTGATAAAATAAGTGCTAAAAAAGAAAACAATCTTTCTTGATGAATCCTCAAGTTTGGACTTGAGCCTTTTGTTTTCCTTGAAATTCACAAAAGGTCACCTTATTCATAGACCATCAAATGATATACCTAAAATTAAAGATTAAAACCGACATAAAGAACCATGAAAAAAGTCATTTTAATCTTACAACGGGTCATTTCTGTTTTCAAAATGAAAGACAATCAAAGGACTGCATTGAATAGCATGTGTTGGATCTTTGATCGAAAAAGCTTGAATTTCAAAAATATTTTTAAACTGACATCTCTCTGATTTCATTTCAACAATTAGACTTGAATAGACATGATCTTTGAAATATGAGATTTGATTTCAGAACAAGAAAGATTGTCAAATAAGAACAATATCGATCAAATTTGCAAAATCCTTGACAAAAATGACATCAACATTTCTCGACACTCCTTGAAAAGTTGACCACTTGGGGGCAATACAGTGGAACCTGAGAAGGAAAGTATTCAGATTAGCTGGGGGCAAAGAAAGATGATCAAATGATGAATCAATGAACGAACACATTCAGATCATATTGGGGTAATGTTGTTCAAAGACAGTTCATGATTTAGTGAACCTCAGCAGCAATTGATGAGCAACGCTGCACTTGAAGGATATTTTCATATCTTTATCTTGGTTTATCATCTCCAACATTGCTATGACTTTTGAATGATGTTATCGCATAGTTGCATTTGAATGAATGTTGGAAGGATGCACCCACCAAGATTGACCGTGGTACCATTTGTTTTGAAACCCAAAGGTGCACTTCACCGCATGAATATGGGTGATGAACATCATTGATAATGCCAACTCATTTCTTTGCATAAGCTGATTTGACAAGCTAAGAAGAACTTATTAAGAAAGAACATTGAGCATACAACGATAAGCCTTTTACTGCAAAGTATGAGATCCATGTTTGGATGACTTGGCAGTTTCCAAGAAGGTTGATGATAACATATACTTGAAAAGTATTGTTTCAACTGGAGGCAAGTTTATGATTGGTTGACAATCTTGATGGGTGTTGGCATGATGCACACAATCAATTAGAGGATAATTCTCAGAAGAATCCAAAAGAGAAAATCCTTCATGATGAATCAAGCAACACCACACTTGGGGGCATTGTCAAGCTTGATAAACAACGAGAGCAGTAACTGTCGAAGATCGCTTAAGATAGGCACTGCATTTACAACTAAGTGATGGCTAGCACATGAATGAGCCAATACATCGAAAGAACAAAGAAGGCTTTGGAATGCAAACAAAGGCACCCTATGACGATGGAGCATCAAAGAGGGGGGACCTATATTTCAAATCAGGTAAGGATGCATGCATGTCATCTAACCTCAAAGCATTGCACATACTTGTGATTTGTTACAGAAAGATCCTTAATGAAGTCCAGCAAGATTGTGCACAAAGAAAGAATCATTGAGTTGATGATAATAAAGAATCGGTTTAGATCCTGGAACGAGAAGAGAATGAGATGAACCCTGCCAGTAGGAGAATCTCAAAGAAACGAGGAGATTAACCCTATCATCAAGAGGAGTCTTCAAGTCAACCTTGCAATCAGGAAGCGCCAAGTTTGTCAGCCTTATCCTGTCAAGACTTTTCCAGCCAAGTCTTTTTGCCAGGTAAGTCACATTCTATCATTTGGGTAGATCACCCATTATAATGAGATCGCCTTTTGTTTTCCATATAGGTAGGTCACCCATAACAATGAGACCACCTTTCACCTTGCATCTGGGTAGGTCACCCATAACAATGAGACCACCTTTCATCTTTCATTTGGGTAGGTCACCCATAACAGGTCACCCATAACAATGAGACCACTTTCCACTTTTCATCTGGGTAGGTCACCCATCATAATGAGACCATCATTTTTTCTGGGTAGGTCACCCATCATAATAAGACCATCATCTTGCATCTGAGTAGGTCACCTGTCATAATGAGACCATCCTTTTCAATCTGGGTAGGTCACCCATCATAATGAGACCATCTTTTTTGGGTAGGTCACCCATCATAATGAGACCACACACACATCTTTGTATTGGTTCTGGTTAAAGGAGATTGTTAGATGGGATCTCAAGTTAACTTAACTACACACAAAGTTTAGCTTTGGTTAAAGGGAATCGCTAGATGGGATTTCAGGTTGACCGAGCTACACACCAATTTTGGTTTTGGTTAAAGGAGATCGCCAGATGGGATCTCAGGTTAACCCGATCAAAAGGGTAGGTCGCCCGTAAAGGTAGACCAGCGTGAGTATGTGTTGGCAGGTCGCTCGTGAAAGTAGACCAGTATGAGTGTGTGGGCAGGTCGCCCTTGAAAGTAGACCACAATGAGTATGTGTGGGCAGGTCGCCTGTTAAAATAGACCAGTATGAGTATGTGTGGGCTGGTCGCCCCTGAAAATAGACCACAATGAGTATGTGTGGGCAGGTTGCCTTTTAAAATAGACCAGTGTGAGTGTGTGGACAGGTCGCCCTTGATAATAGACCACATTTCTTCAAAAAGCGCAGGTCATCCAAGATAATGAGACAATTTTCTTTTAAAAAGTGAAGTTCTTGGCTGAGTGGATCACTCAGTAAGCCAGGAAGACCTTTTGTTTTCTTTACAAGCTTACTATACAAAACATTGAAGAATTTTTGCTTCGTAAGCATTGTAAAGAGGGGGCATCTGTTGCTATCCAACTTTTGACCCATGTTTTTGATAAATTTTCAGAAAAAATAAAAAAAATAGCAAAAAAAACAATGAAAACCCTAAAAAATGTATTTTTGATATATTTGCATCGTTTTCAGCATTTTCAACGTCATCTCAGAAGAATTTAAATTTTCAAAGGTATTTTCAACGCGTTCAACTTTTAACGTGTAAATTTTACAACCACTGATTTTTCTTATTGAGTCGACGTTGGTATTGTACCGAGGGGGGATTTACAGGCATGGGGGCGGAGAAAATTTAATGGGAGGAGGGGAGGAAAATTAACATGAAAAACCCTAAAACCCAAAGAACGCCATAAAAAATCGGTCTTCTTTGCAAGCCGCCGCCCCCCTCCCTTTATCAAAAAACCAGAGCCCCCATTTTCTCCAGGGGACGGGTCGCTCTCTTCCCCTCTGCCAAAAACGAGCCATCACCGTTCCCCCCATTTCCTCTCAAGTCCCAACCAAAGCTTTCCCCTCTTTCCCTGTTGAGGCCGGTTGGCCCCCCCTCCCTTTCAAAAACCAGAGAAGCCGCCGCTCACTTCCCCTCTGTCAAAAACAGAGGCCGACCGCCCCACCCATCTCCTGTTGGTTTCTCCATCTTCTTGGGAGAGGAAAGAACCAACCAGACCGTCCCCCTCTACACACAGACCGTCCCCTTCCCTTACCTGGTTCTCTCTCAAACAGCCCCTCTAAACCAAAACCGGTTCTCCCTCTCACAGCCATCATTGCCTCTTCCCTCAGGAGAACTTTCCCTTCATCTCCCCGTAGATTGGCCTCCACAGAAGCCAACCACCGCCTCCAGCAGCAGCCAACACGCGGCGGCGCCCATAGACCCGCAGTTGTTCCCCGCGCCCAGGAAACACTTCCTTCTCCCCCACGACGAGACCTTCAAGCATTGGCAGATCCGTCCACTGCCACGACCACGACCACGGCCAGATCTGCCACCAGTAGGAAGAAAGCAAGATGAGAATAAGAAAGAAGACAGAGGTTCACAGGTTTAAAAAGGGAGAAATCCGAGAGCAGATCTGGACTAAAACAGACCTGCTTGTTGCGCTTTTGAGTGTTTTGCAGGTCAACGTCGGCGAGGAAAGTGAAGAAGGGAGGAAGCCGTTTTGGATCTCCTCTACCGCCGGCCCGTGAATCCATGTGCCGTAAGTGGCAGCTGCGCGTGGAGGTGACGCTCCGCCACTGCTCCACAGTTCTTGGACTTTTTAGGGACCTGTTTTTTGTAATTTTTACATGTTTGAATATGTATTTTAATTTATGTTAAATGTTTTTTAATTTATGTTATGTTGTAAACATTGTAACAGAAAAACATAGTAAAAAGTGATGTGTAAGTGTGTGTTTGTATTTTTATTTATTTATGTTATTAAATTATAAAATCAAAAATACAAAAAGAATTAAGTGTTTAATTTAAATATGATTAAATATCTCAAGGAAAAATAAAATCATGTTGTATTTTCCATGAAAATGTAAGAACATGTTGCTACATATATTCTGGGATTTAATAACTGATTTATTAAAGCCTTAGAATTTGATTAATATTTCAAATTTTCAAATCACATCAAACCGTAAAGCAGCTTACCTTAGGTAGGGTGCGCTAGGGGTGCTAATACCTTCCCTAGCCACAACCAGTCCCTTACCCTCGAATCTCTAACAACGACCAGTAAATCTAGGTTTTCTAGTAACCCTAAATCAAATACTAGGTGGCGACTCCCAAGAACCAATAAAGCAAACATAACCAAAAATCGCCACAGACATCGCGCGGGGGACGTGCGACAATTGTGATAACAATGAAACCATTGCAAAAACAAATGAATCAAGGTCTCATTAATGATCCAAATAAGTACTTAGAAAATTCTATTTGATTTAATAAATCAATGAACTGAAAGATGTAAAGATAGAGTGAGTACCCATTATAGACAATATAGAAGATCCTCTTACTAAATCAATATCCGAAGCATTAATGTTATATGGAGCAATATGATATTAGATACATAAGCGATTGACTTTGGTGCAGGTGAGAGATTGCTAGTTTAATATGTCCTACTAATCGGTTGGTTACATATGACATAATTATATTCATGTAAATACATATTTATTATTAATAAATGTTTAATTTATCTTTAATATTTATATAATATTAGATTAATGAATTTAATATTTAATTTATAAATCTAGAGTAAAAATAAAATCCATGGAACAAAAATATTTTGCAAACGAAATTATAAAGTTGTTATAATTATGAGATTTCTATTGCATCAAAGCATTGTTCGTAAAATGTTCCTAGTCGATGCTCTCTTAAATACTGGATATTTATTAGAGTCATAAAAACTAATATAATTATATTCTTTCCTTGATGAAAGGAAGTTGTTGTTCTTATAAGCTGAGGTATATGAGATACCTAGAACTAATATGTAGATGCTTGTCATAAGACATGAACACTAAATTGACCCGCATGAGAATTTCATATGGAGAGATCACCTATATCTATGGAAAGACTCACATAATGGTTGTGTAAGTGATCATTAAACTTGAGATCAATAAGTTATCTTATATAGAGAATGTTATACTTTGATCCTGTTACATGTTATCTTAATCGAGGTAACGAAGGGAAAGACATTAAGTATATCATGAACTATATAAAGATACTTAAGTGATTAAGATATGATTTATCACTTTAGGTGAATTGGGGAAAATGTTTTATATGCTCTCAAATAGTATTGACTAAGAAATCCTTGGCCAATGTGGAATGAGATTTAAAAAGAGTTTCAAATATTATTCAAACGATCAATAACTATTATGTAGAGAACAAATATTATTTAACATGGCAGACATACTTCATGCTTTAATGTTAAATCAAAATATTATTAATGAAAGGATATTAATTACACTTAGAAGCCGGTCACTGAAAGCTTAAATCAAATCAAACCACTAATAACTTTTCTAATATTTGGGGGATGACACGTTGCTAGACGATATACCTAATTTTTAAATATAAATTAATCAAATTTTGAATTAATAATAAATTAAATTTTTAATTTATTTAATTCTATTTAATTAGAATTATAATTTATATTTAGACCAACATATTAGGAACCTAATGTGTTACACATATTAAGAACCATTAGTCATAAATCAAATTATGATGACTTAATTAAGTATGACTTAATTAAAATATATTTTAGAAATTAAGGATTGTAATATAATTAATACATGGATTGTATTTCTAAACCTAGAAAATAAAAAAAGGGTCTTGATTGAGTTAATTTCTTTACTTGTCTTGAATTAATATATGGATATTATTCTAGGGGCAAATTGATATTTTATCAATTTATAGGGTTTTCCATATTTCCCTATAAATAGTAAGCTATGCCTCTTATTTTTAAAGGTTGTTGTTTATTAGAAAGAGAAATTACGTAAGTCACAAAATAGAGAGCTAGCACTTTAAGTATAACAATCCTTCTCTCTTAAATAGGGATTTAAGAGATTTCTCACTAGTGGTTCGTGTGGATTACCATTTGAGGCCGGATAATTGGATGACTTGTGGTTTGCGACAACCCAGCCTTTAAAGAATTATTTAAAGCTAGAGAAGATCGGATCTTCAGGTAATAAATCCTTAAACAACTCCAGATTTGTCTAACAGGATTATAGGCACTCCCGAATAGTTTTTTTTTTCCACTCGTGTATGATATTTGGAAACCCATCACCAAGTCGACTAAATAACCAACAATTTGGCTAATCATTTTGAATTCCTCTTGTTTTCACCTCATTTCATTGTAAACCAAAAAATCTTTTATAAAAAAAAACACTCCACCACCCATCAAATGTAAAAAGGTGAATCAACTCACCTTAGTTTTATAAAAAAGCAATCTCTAATTCAATTTTTTAACACTCAAAACACAGCTTCTAAGACAAAACAAAACCAAAGGAAATGTAGATTTCAACAACTAAGCCAACAACATCAGCTCTTAGATAACATGATGTAAATTTCATTAATGAAAGGGAATTTTAATAACAACAACAACTATCAAGAAAAAACTAGCTTCATATCTCTAACCCATCAATGTTTCATAAATTTAACAAAAACCTAGATAAAGAAAACAACCAAAGAATTTTAGAGATCTATAAAATCTCGCAAAACTTAATTTTAGTAATCCATTCAATAGCAACAACGTATGTATAATCAACAGTCTATAAAATTTTGCAAGGAAAATGGAAGGTCAAAGGTAATGTTAGAGAAGTTAGAGATCTCTCAGGCTGAGTTGGCGAGTGCTCCAATACGTAACCAGGAGGTTGATTTTTTGTTTATTTAAAGGGTTGATGATTTTTTGAAAAACAAATTAATGCATAAAACACATCATCTGTTGTGGGAATGATGCATTGTTCGCGAGGACAAACAACGCATTGTTTGCTATGATAAAAGACATATTATCCACCTCTTCAAACATTTCAGTTATCACAATGATTGTTTTTTGCATAGAAAATTCATTTTTTCACCCATTTTGATATAAAAAGTACCTAATGAACACTCCTAGAACAAAAACAATCAGTTTAACAACCCAAAAAATCTCAAAAAGATCCAAAAATATAAAATCAAACCAAGAAAAATATTTCTCTCTCCATCTCAATCTATTTTTCTAGGTAGATGGAGGTTCAAAACAACCACCATCAAACTTCCGTCATCGAATAGAACTCGTTTACACCAATAACAAAGAGTTTTGTTGTCTAAAAGTGAATAAAATGATTATTTTCTCTCTCATTGCTGGAATCCGATGACTTTCTCTTATCTCTCTCAAATCCAGAGACTAAAAAATAAATTTTTGTACCAAAATTTAAATTGAAAAACTATAGGGATATTGAAGGAAGACAATAAAAAGTAATAGGATGAAAAGTAACTTTTTCCTCAAATTTTAGATCGGCAATGAGATTTATCCATGCATTATACTTTGGTCCTTTTTCATTCAATTTTTTTCCCGCTAATAATTTTTTTTAAAAAAATAGATATAGAAGGACACAATTAAAAAAAATTGAAGATGAAAAAAAGATTGTGATAAAATGATAATCCTAGGCATTTTAGTACCTAGACAGGTTCCTGTACTACGCTGTGAGTGTGCATTATTTTTCTAGTAAAATATTTAGGTGTCGTAAGCATGTTTTAAAAAAGAAGAGAAATTTAATAACTCGGGTTATAGTCCTAACTAACTAAATAAGTTCAATTTATTTGAATCATATGAAGAAAAAAAAAGAGACGCAACGATTGCAAACGAGAAAATATATATATGAAAAAGCAATCATGATAAAAAATGGTTATTTTCTCTCTCATCGCTGGAATCCAATGACTTTCTCTTATCTCTCTCAAATCTAGAGATTGAAAAATAAACTTTTGTACCGAAATTCAAATTGAAAAACTATAGGGGTATTGAAGGAAGACAATGAAAAGTAATAGGATGAAAAGTAACTTTTTCCCCAAATTTTAGATCGACAATGAGATTTATCCATGCTTTATACTTTGGTCCTCTTTCATTCAATTTTTTTCTCGCTAATAATTTTTTTTCAAAAATTAGTTATAGAAGGATGCAATTAAAAAAATGAAGATGAAAAAAGAATGTGCTAAAATGATAATCCTAGGCATTTTAGTATATGTTACTAGACAGGTGTCTATGCTACGCTGCGGTGTGCATTATTTTTCTAATAAAATATTTAGGTGTCGTAAGCATGTTTTAAAAAAAGAACAGAAATTCAATAACTCGGGTTATAGTCCCTACTAACTAAATAAGTTGGATTTATTTGAATCATATGAAGAAAAAAAGAGACGCAACAATAGCAAACGAGAAAATATATATATGAAAAAGCAATCATGATATAAAATGATTACTTTCTCTCTCATCGCTGGAATCCGATAACTTTCTCATATCTCTCTCAAATCCAGAGACTGAAAAATAAACTATTGTACTGAAATTCAAATTGAAAAACTATAGGGATATTGAAGGAAGACAATGAAAAGTAAATTTTTCACTAAATTTTAAATTGGCAATGAGATTTATTCATGCTTTATACTTTGGTCCTCTTTCATTCAATTTTTTTCTCGCTAACAATTGTTTTTCAAAAATTAGATATAGAAGACGCAATTAAAAAAAATTAAGATGAAAAAAAAATGTGCTAAAATGATAATCCTAGGCATTTTAGTATATGTTACTAGACAAGTGCCTATGTTATGCTACGAGTCTGCATTATTTTTCTAGTGAAATATTTAGGTGTTGTAAGCATGTTTAAAAAAAAAAAAAAGAAGAGATTCAATAACTCGGGTTATATTCCCCAACTAACTAAATAAGTTAGATTTATTTAAATCATAGGAAATAAAAGACCTAACGATAGCAAACCAGAAAATTTATATATGAAACAGATTGAATAAAGTAAAAGGAAAAAAAAAATACTATGCAAGACAACACATATTATATATATAATTACAAATGAATCATAATAACCTCTTAAAAAATTAAACACACCCACTATAATTAAAAAATATATGTTATTTAAAAAAGGATAAATAAGCCGAAAAATCACATAGAAAAGGAATTAATTAAAACATAAATTTAAAAATTATTTAAAAAAATACATAGAAAAAATATATTCATAAAAATTGAAAATTAGAAAAAAAACACAAAAGAAAAAGGCTAGGCGTTATGGGACGTGTAAACCAAGCCAGGTGATTGGCCTACTAAGAAAGGCTCGCACGCGGGCTTGCAAGTTTAGGCCCCCACACAACGGACTTTATGTTTTTTTTTTTAAGTTAATGGGTCATCCAACCAATTCTTTGACAAAAAAAAAAGAGATGAGGCGTTGTCTATTTTGTTAGATGACGCATCGTTTATAATTCCCCAGTTTTCGACCACTTTGGTTTACTCAAAACATCTAGGAAATACCCTTAAAACCTTATTAAACCAACCCATGACCTCTAAAAACATAAAAACATCCACCCCAAAACCCATAATCAACTCAAAACAAAAACTATTCCCGATCTCAAATTGTTTTTAAACACTTTTAAGGTAAAAAAAAACACCTACTCTTAACTCTTTTCATCATACGAAACTATTAGACGCAAAAATCGACTATTTTAATGGTCGAAATCATCTCCAACATAAACTCTCTCTGTACACCAGAATTCAGCAACTCCATCTCTCTCTTACACAAAAAAAACTAAAAAAAAAAAGGAAAATAAAGGTTGATATCAATATTAAAATTTTAAAAATAAGAGGATCGATTATCTAATAGCTAAAAAAAATAAAGAATTAAAATGTATTTTTCAAACAAATTCTAAAGCCGCCACTTATTTTACATGTCCTTTTCACTTCAGTTCTTTATCTTTTAATTCAACTCTCTTTCTTAGAAAAATATGTAATTGGGTGCTAATTTAAGTTTAAAATGGCTCAATTATACAAATAAAAGTTTGAGAGTCAAATTAAAGTTTTTTTAAAAATTCACTATTGAAATCCATGAAGATACGTTAAATGATGAATAGTAAATATCTATATAAAATCTTATATCTCTTTTAGTTTAAATTATAATTATAAGAATCTTTTTGGTTGACTTTTCTTCTGCATAATAAATTTTTATAAAAGTTAGATATGGAATGATGTAAATGAGAAAAAAAATTAGATTGGAAAAAGAACGGCTATATTTTTTAAAAAGGGTAAACTATTTCATAGTAAAAAATATGTTGGTATTAGCTTTTATTGTTGTTTTCTATAATTTTAATAATATAATATAATAAAGATGAAGATAGAATAAGATAGTGATGATGAGATGAAACCCTAGCTTCTCTCTCCTCCTCTAAACCCTCCCGTTCCCTGTTGCCACAATTTTGGCGTCTGGATCTGGTGCACTCAGCAAGAGAGAGAGAGAAAGGTAATTGAAAAAAATGACGACAACGGCCCTGGACATGTCTCTAGACGACATAATAGAAAACAACAGGAAGTCGTCGAATTCTCGAGGCAGACCTCGTTCTTCTGGCGGCCCTGGTCCTTCCCGTCGGTTCTCCAATCGCGCGGGAAACATAACAACGCCCTATTCCAAGGTTACCATCTCACGCATTCTTTGGATTGATTGATTGAACTAATCATAAAAAAAAATATGCACATGCTTAACTATTTTGATTCGAAACTGCTACAGCCCCAGGTCCAAGCTCCAGAGACGTCATGGCAGCACGACATGTTCACGGATAATCCTGTTTCTGCTTCTGCATATCCTGCTCGTGCTTCTTCCATTGAGACTGGGACTAAACTCTATATTTCCAACTTAGATTTCGGTGTTTCTACTGAAGACATCAAGGTCAGTCCTTTTTCTTTTTATTTTGTTTCTTAATTTGCAAATGTATTCGACCCATGAAAAGTAATCGAGTTACTTTAATTTTGTACTGATAAGTACAGGAGCTTTTCTCGGAGATTGGTGACCTTAAACGATATTCAGTCCATTATGATAGGAGTGGAAGATCAGAGGTAATCAATCAGTTCATCTACTTTCATAATCTGGAAATTATTTGTGTCCCTCGTGATTACGAAAAAGAAAGGTAATTTCTCGCAGGGAACGGCGGAGATAGTCTTTGCACGGCGGGAAGATGCTGTCTCTGCTGTCAAGAGATACAATAATGTTCAACTGGATGGAAAGCCAATGAAGATTGAGATTGTGGGAACAAATATTGCCACTCGGCCTGCTGTCCCTCCATCCACTAATGGCATGTATAGGAATCAAAATATTGCTGCTCCTAGAAGGTTAGCATTTTAAGTTGTTCCATGACTTACATGCTGTACAATTTCTCTAGTTTAGCCTTTGTGATGGGGTGGTACTGGTCCGTGGTTTGGTCCGTTTTCTGTTATGCATGATTGGAGTTTCTCATCACTTTCGTCATACCTTTGCTGTATTGAATGCATTAATTTGTTCTGAACTTTGCATGTGTTTGTAATATCAGTTTCCAGCAATGGTCATTTATGTTTGTCTGTGTGTGAGTCTGTGTCCCAATTGGCAAACCCTGTGCCCCATTGTTTTGAACTACTGAATTGTGTTTGTGAGTGCTTGTGTATTATCATATTTCATTTTATTTTTTTGCATTTGAATTATGTTTGATTTTCTATAATGCAGTAGTAGCCAAGGAAGGGGTGGTACCACGGGACGGCCTCGGGGTGGTGGGCATGGAGTTAGAAGGGGTGGTCGTGGAAGGGGTAGAGGTCGTGGTGAAAAGATATCTGCAGAAGATCTAGATGCTGATTTAGAAAAGTACCATTCAGAAGCTATGCAAGAAAACTGATGGCATTGCCAAGTTCTTGCTCATTTTGCTCGTTTAAGTTTTTTCCTGGAATAGCACCTTGCATTATGATGCTTCGAATTAAAGTACATGTACTTTACCACTATGCTTCTGTTTTATAGAAGGAAACACAGTCCCAAGTGAGTGCTTGAATTTACTTTTGAAGACATGGGCTTCTTCGACTGTTTGTTGGTTCCTGAATTTCAACTTTGTACTTGGGTTAATGGGCAGCTATTTGATGTACTATATTATTCCCTTCTTTCTTCTATCTAAATACTCCCATTCTCATTGATAGTATCTCTCTGTTCTTTGAAGACCTGAAATGGGTACTGTTATGAGTTGAAGAAAGAGTATGCCGGCTGCAGTTGATTGATGTAGATTTTCTTCATGATCGTCAATCAGTTCACCATGGGCCTGCTTCTGCTCATGGAGCTGGTGAGTCCACATAATTTCAAACCTAGCACTCGGGATTTTTGGTACCTACATCTTTATATGATTGATTAAGTCATAGACGGTCATGTAGTTAGATGAAATCTGTCTGTCTTGCTCTTCCTTGGAATGCTAGCTTGCTAATTATGCCTTGACCACTTGACATTTGTTGTGGATTTATGCTGACTCGCTTGCGTTATTATCTGTTCACAGCATTTGATGTGATTCCTTTTAAGATATGTTAATATTAGATTTAATAGTTTGAAACTTGATTAAATAAAAACTTGTTAAATTAAAGTAATACATAATGATTATTTTCACTTTATGCCTACAAATAGACACGAACAAGTAGTATAAGATCATAGTAAAATTAGATTAATTCTTTGAAGAGTTTGCAAGTTTACTCAAGAATTTAATATAAGAATCGCCAAATCATGAAAGATAATAAGAATGCCGAATTGTTTTTTTAAAAAATCTATTTTTAAAAAGGTTTCTACAAGAGTTTTTATATTATAAAAAATCCTAAATTTAATAAGATGTCTAATTAATATGGATAAACCTAATACATAATAATAATAATCCAATGAACTTAAATTTAAATAAAAAATTTAATATCTCTAAAAAATCTAATAATAATTAAAAGATAAATAAAATAATAGCGTAATTAATATAAATAAGACTAAAGTTGTTTTTGTAATTTGTTAACAGAATCGAAGCTTAGCTTCAAACACATGGTTTTCTATTGTCTTAATGAATTAGAAAATGTGTCATATATTGCTGGAAAGTTATGGCTGTCTACTTTTCAATGTAACTAAAATCACATTAAAATTCTTTTTGTAGCTCCAATTATGACCAAAATAATAGCGAAATGTCAAAATTTACATATTTGATTTTTTTTTTCAATCTTTTTGTAATATTTGAATACTCACCTACAAGCTCTTCTTGAATATGAATTAAATTAATCGAGGCTTGTACTTTATTATTTAATATTTTTTTAAAGTCCATCTTAGCCTATTTGTTTTGAAAAAGTCTATTTAAAACCTTTTGAATCTCTTAGCTCTAAGTCTTGTCACAGAACCAATTAGAACTTCTAACGAATCTGTTGGTGTTGCTTGAATTGTATCATTTGTTCTTTCATTGAGAGGATTCATCCTCGAATTATCTTCTCCACAAAATAAAGAGATCAAAAAAATATTGAATGTAACATTAATACCATACTTACCTGATAGATCCACTTTATAAGCATTGTCATTAATCCTCTTTATGATCTGAAAAAGTCCTTCTCCCCGTGTCATCAATTTTGATCTCTTTTGTTCAAGAAACCTTTCTTTTCTCGTATGTACCCAAACCTAATTTCCTGGTTCAAACCTTACTAATTTGTGTTCTCTATTAGCCTTGAATGTATATTGCTCTTTTTTTTTCCTATTTTTTTATCGTGTTTTTTTTTATTACTATCAAGATTAATCCTTTCATCAAGAAGTAAAGGAATCAAATTTAATGGTGTTAAAGGATTAAAACCATAAATAATCTCAAATGGTTAATAATTAGTAGTAGAATGCACATTACGATTACATACAAATTCAATAAATGACAAACAATTTTCTTAATTTTTAATATTCTTTTGAATGACAACTCTTAATAATTAAGTTAAAGTCTTGTTTACTACTTCGGTTTAACCATTTGTTTATGGATGACAAATAGTAGAAAATAAAAATTTAATTCCTAACTTACCTCACAAAATCTTTCAAAAATAGTTCGAATACTTAACATCTCGATTAGACACAATGCTCATTGGAACGATCGAACTACCTCCTTCAAGAAAAGATCTACTATATTCATTACATCATCAGTTTTATAGTAAGATATAAAATGTCTCATCTTAGAAAATCTATCTACAACAACAAATATGAAGTCTCTTCCTTTCCTTAACCTAGTTAAACCTAAAATAAAGTCTATAGAAATATCAACACAAGATTCCTTAGGAACATGTAAAGGTCTATATAACCAATGAGGCATCAATTTAGACTTAGCTTGTTTACATGTTATGCACCTATCACAAATTTTGTGTACATCTCTTTTCATGTTAGGTCAATAAAAATATTCATGTAAATCTTTTAAAATCTTAGTAATCTCAAAGTAATTAATGATGCAACCATATAATTCGATAGTTTTACCCACATTTACCTAGTATTTTGCCTATGTTTTATATATAAAATGCCTTGATGTTATTTGTTTTATGTTTTGAAGGCACTTTTGGATGAAAGATTAAAAAAAATAAATTAGAGATAATTGGTAGATTTGACCTCCAATCGAGGTTTTGTGCAGAGCTTGGGCTCTAAAGGTCAAAATAAAGTGATTCCAGTGGTATTAGAAAGCTAACATCCATACCTTTCTATACATATATGACAAGAAAAATAAAAAAGAGAAAGCATGGAAATCACAGCCTTGAAAGACAAATCTCGCATTTTTCAAGTGTTGACCTTCGGCCATTCCGACTTGAATATCTTAAGCTACAAAAGTCCATTAGCTACAAACTCAATTTTTTTGAATTTTTGACTCGAAGATCTATCAGCCTACCAAATGTTAGTAGACAAAGAGCTCATATGAGAGAGATATGATTTTTCTAAGATGACACATGAATTATGTCAGCAAGCAGGTTTTGTGAAGAAACAAGTCCAAAGTACTTCTCAAAGCATCCAAACCGACATCCAAGTCTTTATTTTGGCAATTTACCTCCTCTAAGTCAAAAGTCAAAGCTTGAAAATTTTATGCAAGGCTATTTTTTCTTTTTTAAGAAAATAGTTATTGAAATATTTAAATGTAAATTGTCTACTTAGAAAAGAACTATTTTGTAGAAAAGGGATTGGAGTTTCCTATTAAATAAAAAGAAAGAGAGAAAGGAATGGGGGAGGCTAGAAAAGAGAAGAAATACACACCTTTTCCTCTAAAAACCCGAAATCATACATCCTTCTTTCTTTTTTATTAGTTTTTCAATAGACATGCAAGGTTAAGGTCTTTTTCTTGGTTGCAAGGACACAGAAACCTTCGGATTTCAAGAACTGTGATACTTATTTTACCTTTTCTTTTCAGTTTATATGATGAATATGTTTGTTTTCCTACACTAATTTCCTATGATTGTTTATTTTGATTGCTAGAGCGGACTCTAAGTTATTATTGTAAATAATCTATTGCTAAGTTTACTATCCAAATCGGAGTTGTGATATATAAACTTGTGAAGCAACTGAGCTTAATAATCATGGCGGATCTATGTTATTAATCTTAAGAAAAACATTCGATCAAATCAAACATGGACTGCAGACAGTTATCTTGTCTAGATTAATTAACTTATCTCGTTCTTAAGGCTGTCATTGAATTAAGGAAGGGAGATTATCCCACCAACACACAACAAGTGCAACAAAAGAAGTTTATTGATCCGAAAATTGCACCCTTATATGTTTGGTTATGCATTTATTTATATTGACTCTAGACTGAAACAAACCCTAGTGAACCCCTTATGTGGACTTATATGAGGCCCATTTACAATTAAACTCAAATAATATAAATAAAACCTTAAACTAAGAAGAAAATAATAATAACAATAATAAATATCAATTTAATATCCTAATATGATAGGATCAGATTTGTCACCCAAAAAATCTGATCTGAAGGTAGAATTAATTCTGAAGTTTTCTTTCCTTGTTGTAGCTAGGATGAATAAGAAATCCTTGTAAGAAAAGGATTCTAAAACATTTATGAATCCTTACCATGCTTGGAAACTATGTTGCAGCCCATTAAAGATCCTTGTAGAGCTAGAAGATTCCCAAAACAAGCTGCCACATCCTTGTATCATTAGGAAAAACAAGCCTAATAAGGCTGTTATGGGGCTGGACACATCAGTCCCTTGTTCCACATGAATTGGGTTCTTCTTGGACTTTAATTAAATTAATTAGAGGCTGTCTTTCATGCTCCTTAGACCTAGGTCCATCTTGCTCCATATATTCTGTACAAGCCCATTCAATGCTTCTTTAAGCTTCTTTGCCTTAGCTCTTGTAATTGGCCCAATTAGCACCTTTAATCAATCGTTGACATGATTATGCTTGGTGTTAGGCTGATCCTCATCATTACCCTCCCAAGTATTGAATCCAAAAGAGAATGTTAGTGTGATCACGCTGTGAAGTGGGAAAGAACATTAAAGAGCAAAGGTCGAAACAAATTGAGATGGAGGAAGAAAAGGAGATAGAAACTGAATTGAGTATAAAGAAGAAACATCGTACTTCTTCATAAACTAAAACAATGACCAATGCTCCAAGGTAAGTCCTAACTCAATGAATTCCAGTTTTAAGAAAATTCCCCCTTTTCCGTTGAGTTCTTCTAGTTCGATGAAAGAGGACAAAGAAAAAGAGATTTTAGAGGTTTTCAAGATAGTGAAACTCAACATTCCTTTGATTGATGTTATCAAGCAAATTCTCAAGTATGCCAAATTCTTGAAGGAGTTGTGTACTACCAAGAGAGCTTACAAGCTAAAAGGCTACGAAACAGTAAGTATGGGTGAAGTTATATATGTTGTTATTCAAAAGAATCTGCCTTTGAAGCAAAAGGACTCATGTGCATTTACTATCCCATGTGTTATTGGTAATGTAGTTTTAAAAGGGCCTTATGCGATTTAGGTGCATCCATAAGTGTTATGCCTAAACATGTTTATGATTCTCTTAGTCTTGAGCCTTTGATTAAAACTAGTACTGTAATACAACTTGTGGATCATAGTTTTGTTTCTCCACTTGGTGTGATAGAAGATTGATAGTTTAGTTATTCCATGCGACTTTTTATATTCTTGATATGGAACGTGAGTCTTGTGATTCTTCCTCGAACAACAACACTCATATATTGTTGGAAGACCATTCTTGAAAACTGCTAATACGAAAATTGATTGTGGTAAGGATACTTTATTTATGGAAGCAGGAGATGAAAAAATTGAATTTAATTTTCATGATACAATGAAATATCCTTTCAATAATGTTTATTCTATCACATGTTATGATCAAATTGATAAGTATGTGCAGCAAGTTTTTGATTTTGATTGCGAGGATGGATTAAGCGTGACTTTGAGCTATGGTTGTTATTTTACCGAGATAGAAGAGATGGAGAAGCACATTTATGTTCCCCAAAACGTTCAAGAATTAGCCTTGGCTTTGCAAACCATCCCCCATGGTAATGTCTTTGTTGATTTAGTACTTTCACATAAAAAGCTTTTGCCATCTATTTTATAGGCACCCAAGATAGAATTGAAACATTTCCCTGATAATTTAAAGTATGTATTCATTGGCGACAACAATACACTTCATGTTATCATAGCAAAAGGTTTGACAAGTGCGCAAGAGGAAAAACTTGTGAAGTTGTTGTGTGAGCACAAAACGACAACTGAATGGACTTTAGCCGACATCAAGGGCATTAGTCCCTCGAGGTGTATGCATCACATATTATTGGAGGACAATGCGAAACCAACAAGGGAAATGCAAAGGAGGTTGAACCCGTCTATGATGGAGGTAGTGAAAGCTGAAATTTTAAAATTATTAGATGCAGGAGTCATTTACTCCATCACGAACAGTAAATGGATGGCGCCAATCCATGTGGTGCCCAAAAAGACTGGAATCACATTGGTAAAGAACAAAAATGATGAACTCATTTCTACTCGCATCTCGAGTGGTTGGAGAATGTGTGTTGATTATAGAAAGCTTAATCTTTCTACACGCAAAAATCATTTCCCATTACCATTCATGGACCAAATGCTTGAGCGTTGACACAACCAAAATATTGATGTCTTCTCCCAAGTGTAGGAGTGTCGAAGGAATAAATAACCCGGCAAGACCGGGGTCGAACCACATGGAGGTTAACTATATAAATTATAAATAATAATAATAATAATAATAATAATAATAATAATAAGTTGAAGAGAGCTTTGAGATGTGATATTGATATAAGGATTAAACAATGATAAAAGCAATTGTCAAGGTTAGAGGATCCACTAATGGTATTTCAAACAAGTATAGTATAAACTCTTATTACTCAACTGGAAACCACACACAAAGAAGGTTCCAATTGGATTATAAATTGTTAACATGATTACATTAGTTATCTTATTCGAATAATACTAATACTTGTAAATGTTGTTAGGTATTCATGGTTATAACTTATGTTAACAACAAATCAAGTTCCTTTCATAGCACGTGTCGGTTATACCATACAGTTTAGGCTATGAAAGTGCCAAGTATTTGTTGTACCAAGGTTATACAACATAAATCTAGATTAACCATTTAACAAGCCAAGTATTAAGAGCGAATAAGATAACAAATACAAAACATGTTAGTATCAAACATTAAAGTCCATGTTGAGTTTATACTATACTTATTCTTACACCATTAGTGTAACCTTTTCACCTTCACATAATAAACTTAGCTAAATATAATGAAAGAGAGAAACATAAATAAGATATAAATTAACTAAGTAAAGGAAAGGAAATGAAATGAAAAGCATAAACAAGAGATTAATATAAACAAAACTTAAGCATTATAAAAATATAAAGAAAGAGCAAGAACATGATCTTGATCTGAAAACCAAGATGCCTAAATACATGGCAAATGCCTCCTTTTATAGGCTAAAATTTGGAACTATTGATTTGATGACTAATTATTGAGTGGGTGGCCACATCTTGACTTGGTAACAATCCTTATCTTCTTGTCTGAACAAAACGTCATTGCTAACGTCAGAATTTGAACATATTGTCCTCATGAAAGTTCTAGGAAATTGTCTCAGCTTTCCAACAAAAAAAGAATCAATGCATTTGGACTTTTAGAACTCGAGATATGGGTTGAACACTGAATAGTGTCTGGGCTGCAGGACATATTCCGACTTCTCTGTTGTTGCTAAGATTTGGACTTTCAAATAGCAGAATTGAGTCTTTCACTCCCCCATGAATGTTTTAGGCCTATTTTTTTTAGCTTTGTAGTCATATAAACCAAATTGAAATCCAAGTTCTACAGCTTCAAATATGACCCAATGACTGAACAGTGTTCCAGTTTGGACTAAACCAGCATCTCTTTTCTAAGCTTAACCCTCTCTTTGTCTTCTCAATTTCAGTAGTTAAACTCATCAATCAATCCTTTGATTTATGTGATAGACCTGCATTTAAGATGAACATTTACCATAAATTAAAGGTATTTTATAGTATCAGACTTGTTATTATAAAACATGCTTTAGTTAAGGAGTTATTGATGCTTTAAGTGCAAAATAATGATATAAATCCTTGATAAAAATGCACTTTTAAGTACTAATCACACCCCCCCAACCAACTTATTACTAGTCCTTAGTAATCAAAGCGTTAAAATAGAAAAACAACTTGCAAGTTCAACAAAGTAAGGCATTCATCATTCAACTTCCATCAATCTATCCAAGTAAACAAACTCTCATTAAATTTATATATCTGCTTCATACTTCTTAAACAAGATATTAATAAACCTTCCTTTTGTGCTCAATATATGAACACATAGTTATGGGGCTTTACTTGGAAGAAAACAAAATTTTTGTTCTAATGTTTAAGGTTAACTTCCTTGGGTTGGGATCATTATCTTTTTTTTCTTTCCTTTTCTTTTTCTTAAAACACAATGCATCTTTAACCTATGTAACGAACTTTTGGCTAATGACTCCCAGACCAGTTAGTCTTAGGGCATTAGGTGTTGAGACACCCCTACAACCTTAGTAACTCAGGTTGCAGATTCTAATATGTAGATAGTGCAATGTTTGATTCCCTTAAGCTTTTCTCCTTAACCCATGTAACAAACGTTAGGCTAATAGCTCCCAAGTCAGTTAACTTTAGGGTATTAGGTGTTAAAACACCCCTTCGGGCTTAATTACTTAGGTTAGGGAGGCTACGAAACCAAACTTATCTACGTTTTTATTATCATCAATTTTTTTTAATTTTTTGTTTTGCAAATTATATACTATCCATTTCCCTTAGTTGTTACCTTTAACAAAAGAACATAAATAATATAATAATCCAATGTGGAACCCACAATCATATGTTAAAGTGTGTGTGTGAAAATGAAGGTTTAAAAATACTTGTTAAATGAGTATATGAGCAGAATCAAGTAATAACAATGCGAGAGTTTGTAAACCTGAATATTTCAAGAAGTATTCTGATAGACCTTGATAAGAATATTTACTAAGATGCATCTCAAGAGTCAATAAAATTCCTCCTTACTCTGCCATCCTAATAACAGTTTTGTCAAATGGTTTTAATAATAGCAAAAACAGTTAGTAAGTTGGTTTTTTTTTTAATGTCAACTACTACCCTCCCCCCAACCAGAATGAGACATTGTTCTCAATGTCATAAGGTAGAAAAATAGAGTATAGAAGACATCACCTGAAACAACGAACACTGACAAACCTGAAACACACTTAAACAAATATAAGAAATAACAAAACAAAATAATATGCTATTAATAAAACCAAAAGACACAAGGATTCACAAACGAAAGCTCAAATCCAATCTAAGCTTTTTACGGCTTTCCTTAGTTGACCAATTTATACGACTCATGGAGGGATCAATTACAGAGATGAAAGATTGTAGTTGGTCAATCAATTGTTCAGCAGTAGCAGCAGAGACTATGATTTGTCGTACCGAAGATGTTAGAAATTCCTGTTCCACAACTTGGTCAAAAAAAGACAACAAATTATCATAAAAAACCATTAACATTTAACAGACCTATGGGTTTATGGTGAATGTGCAGTTGGGCCCAAGAGGAAATATGAAATATCTCTTCCAATATGCCCAGACCACTTGGTAAAGCAATGAAGGCATCAGCATGGTTAAACATTGCATTCAGTTGATCAGACATTGTGGGGACCTGTAGTTCCTCTCCAATTGTTTTGCCAATGATGTCCCCTTTTGCTAAAGCTTTGGGGACGACCCCCAAAGCTTGACTGCCTCCTAAAAATGCAGCTATTGACACACCCCCCATTAACCCAAGGCTGCCTTCCCCCATACACTGAATGAATCTTTCTCTCAACTAGTACCTGACCAAGATGATTTGCTGATTCTAAAAACTCTTTTTCTTTCTCAGGACTGGATCCACCAAAAACACAAATATTTCTTATGTGATGACTTAAGGAACCTGCCATTTCTACACACTTCTATATCTGTTGAATGTATGGGTTGAGTAGAAATGAAGGGAAGGAAGAGAAGATTTTATATATGAGAAATTGAAAATGCAATCATACCACCTATATGTAAGCCGGCTGGAGTCTCTCTCTCTCTTTATTTATTTTGAAAAAGCATGTGTATGTACATGTAGTTATGATTGTGGCTCACATCTTCCCTTGGTTTTACGTCCAAGAACGGCTTAAACGCCCTCTATGGGTCGGGGATAGGCTTCCATGCAGTTTTCTTAAAAACTAGCAAACATGGTCTTTTTTAGTTAGATTCTCAAGACTAAGTCGAGCATGTTCTTTATGGAATTGTGGCCATAAATCATGAATTGCACGATACACATCTCCAATATGATGTGTCTCAAGAGTCAATAGAAGATTATCTAAAGATCCCTTACTCAAGCCATCCTTAATGAATTGTATTTTATCTTCACGGTTTACAGACACCATTCCTAAAGAATGACATGTTGCATTACAAGTCCATCTGACACATCTGTGACAGACTTTCAATCGTTTTGCACGACGTTTCTTTGAAAAAGTGCTTTTACTTGTCCCATGCATGTATGAAATGAAAGAATTAGAGGACTCACCTGATAATCGGACCTTTGCTTCAATTAGCCAGCGAATATCTTCAGGAATTCCATGATTCATTAACAACTTCAATCTTGCACGCCTAGCACAGTAAATTTTTGCAATCGCATTTGGAGGCGAAGCAGGAAAATACTTTTTCAATTTTTCAAGAGTGGTATCCATTTTCAAATGAGAATTGGAGAAGAGATTCAAAGAAGGGAGAAAGAGCAAAGAATTGCACAAATATATATACAGATATTAGTTATTATGGGAAACTGAAAGAACTAACTTAAGTCACGGAGTACCGTTATCCGTCATTTGACCGGGGTGAGAGAGACTAGCAAAACAAAAGTTGCACCAAAACGGAACACAAAACAATGTGAGAAAAAGAATCAATCTTTATATACAGGATCACTCAATTCAATAGAGTCATTTTCAACTGAAAAATTGTCAAAGTAAACTTTCAAACGATGTCCATTTACCTTGAAAACATTGCTATTTTTTGGATTCTCGATATCACAGGCCCCATATGGATACACATGCTTTATGAATTCTTGAATTTTCATGTGCATCATTTTTTATTTCCTCAATCTCATTTATTTGTAATTTTCGCAACTGACTAACATCATCAAGGTTAGAATTGAAAGCTTTAATAGCCCAATAAGCTTTATGTTCAAGTTCCACAGGCAAGTGACAAGGTTTTCCATAGACTAGTCTATAAGGTGACATACCTAATGATGTTTTATAAGCAGTTCGATAAGCCCAAAGTGCATCATTAAGGCTTAAAGACCAGTCTTTGCTATTAGGGTTCACTGTTTTCTCCAAGATCTGTTTGATCTCCCTATTAGCAAGCTCTACTTGTCCACTTGTCTGAGGGTGATAAGGAGTGGCAACTTTATGTGTGATTCCATATTTCTTCATTAAAGACTCAAATGACTTGTTATAGAAATGTGTTCCACCACACTTATCATGGCTCGAGGGATTCCAAATCGACTCAAAATATTTTCTTTCAAAAACTTTATCACTGTTTTGTGGTCATTATTTCGACTTGGAATTGCCTCTATCCATTTTGAAACATAATCTACTGCGACTAATATGTACAAGAAATCAAATGATAGAGGAAATGGACCCATGAAATCTATACCCCAACAGTCAAAGATCTCAATGACAAGAATAGGATTTAAAGGCATCATGTGATGTTTTGAAATAGATCCCAAATTTGACAATTTTCACAAGTCTTGCAGAATGCATGTGAGTCCTTAAACATGGTAGGCTAGTAAAATCCACTTTGTAAGATTTTTGCAGTGGTCTTTCTTGATGAGAAATGACCCCTAGATGCCTCAAAATGACAAAATTTAATGACATTACTTACCTCATTGTCAGGAATGCATCTTCGAAATATTTGATCAGGACAATATTTGAATAAATAAGGGTCATCCCAATAAAAGTTCTTCACTTTGTTCAAGAACTTTTTTTTTTGTCTTGGGTACTCCAATGAGCTGTCAATTGTCCTGAAACAAGAAAATTAACAATATTAGCAAACCAAGGCATTGTAGAGATAGAAAATAAAGATTCATCAGGAAAGTAGTCATCGATTGGTGTGATGTCAGATCTCGAATCTGTTGTCAATCTTGACAAATGATTTGCGACAACATTTTCGGTGCCTTTCTTGTCTTTGATTGTGATATCAAATTCTTGAAGTAACAAAATACACCGCACCAATCTAGCCTTAGAATCTTTCTTAGAAAAAAGATATTTTAATGCTGCATGATCACTAAAAACAACAACAGGTGAGCCAACAAGATAAAACCTGAATTTTTAAAATGTAAATACTACTGCAAGTAATTTTTTTCAGTGGTGGTGTAATTCATTTGAGCACTATTTAAAGTTTTACTTGCATAGTAAATTACATAAGGTTTCTTATCTTTTCTTTGTCCCAAGACAGCACCCACGACATAATCACTAGCGTCACACATTATTTCAAAAGGTAATGAGCAACCAAGAGGTTGAATGACAGGAGCAGAAGTAAGCAAGTTTTAAGTTTAACAAAGACTTCTTCACAATGTTCAGTCCATTCAAAAATATTATCCTTTGTTAGAAGGTTACTCAATGGCTTAGATATTACACTAAAATCTTTGATGAACCTTCTATAAAAACCAGCATGTCCTAAGAATGATCTAACATCTTTAATAGATTTTGGTGTTGGCAAGTTAGCAATTAACTCGATTTTAGATTTGTCAACCTCAATTCCTTTCGATGAAACAATGTGACCAAGTACAATGCTATTTGTTACCATTAAGTGACATTTTTCCCAATTCAGTACAAGATTCTTCTCTTCACACCTGCTCAAAACCTTTTCTAAGTTAGTCAAACAATCATTAAATGAATCACCAAAAACAGAAAAATCATCCATAAAAATCTCAAGAAAACGTTCAACCATATCACTGAATATGCTAAGCATGTATCTTTGAAACGTGGCTGGTGCATTACATAATCCGAAAGGCATCCTTCGATATGCAAAAGTATCAAATGGACATGTGAAAGTAGTCTTCTCTTGATCTTCCAATGCAAGTTTAATTTGGTTGTAACCTAAATAGCCATCTAGAAAACAATAAAATTCATGACCTGCAACTCTTTCTAGGATTTAATCCATGAAAGGTAAAGGAAAATGATCTTTTCTAGTCATTGAATTAAGTTTACTATAGTCAATGCATATGCGCCAACCAGTAATAGTCTTAGTTGGAATTAACTCATTTTTCTCATTGTTATCATAGGTCCAGACTTCTTGGGAAGGACTTACCCATTTGCTGTCAGAAATATGATAAATGATTCTATTATCTAGAAGCTTGGTGACTTCATTTTTCACTACTTCTTTTATATTAGGATTAAGCCTTCGTTGCATTTCTTTAGAGGTTTTAGCATTTTCCTCCAAATAAATCATGTCTGTGCAAATCAAAGGACTAATTCTTTTTATGTCAGCTATGGTCCATCCTAATGCATTTTTGTGCAGTTTCAGAGTTTGTAATAACTTACCTAATGTGATCACTTGGTTACGCAACTCACACGCAAAAACACCAATTCCCGAAAAAGCCAAGTAAATCAGGTTTGATAAGAGTGTGACACAAAGATAACTTGTACCTAGGCACCAGCACTATTGGAAACGGAAACCCCCACCCTACAAATATTGATTCACAAACGTGACGTATAAGGATGACGCCACGAAGCCAGTTGTTCTTCGATAAGTCATTCTGAGTTCTTTAGAGAACCATGGAAGGGAGATTATCTCACCAACACACACACACACACACACACAAAATACGACAAACAAGAAGTTTTATTAATCTGAATTGTCTAACTTACATATCTGGTTATGCCTTTATTTATACTAACTCTAGACTTGAATAAACCCTAATGATCCCCCCTTAGGTGGACTTATATGACGCCCACTTACAATTGACCCAAATAAGTAATAGTAACCCAATGACTAAGAAAAAAACAATAAAAATCCAAAAATTATCATCCTAAATATGCTAGAATCAGATTTGTCACCCTTAAGAAGTCTCAAATAAACTAGGGAATCTGATCTGAAGCTAGAATTAATTCTGAAGTCTTTTTTCCTTGTTGTAGCTAGGATGAATAAGGAATCCTGGTAAGAAAAGGATTTTGAAACATTAATGAATCCTTGCCACACTTGGAAAACTATATTGCAGCACATTAAATATCCTTGTAGAATTAGGATATTCCCAAAACAAGCTGCCACATCCTTTTAGGAAAAGAATCCTAGCCAAATAGGAAGTCCACAAGTCAAAAGGAAGTAAATAACAAAATTCATACAGCCTCTGTTGACCAGTATTGTGATGCCTTCCAAAAATCTGATTGACTTGAAATTTTAAGTCAAGGTAGGCCAACATGTCAGGAGACTCCACGTAAAATTTCGGCCCGATCCAACGGTCGGATTGAAAATTATAACTGTTGCCGTAAAACTGGATAGTTGCACATTTTACGTCAAAATCTGAATTTGACATTGCCTGAATCGTATCATTACCTTCTTGATGTGCATTAAGTTTGGAAGAGATTATTACCAGAAAAGTTTCATTTTCTCCCAAAAATGAGTTTGAGATTGAATGGTAATGGCTTCAAATCAGGTTTTGGTGGTTGAACACTTGAATGTATGGACTCAATTGATCGTGGTGGGAATTCCTCAATTTTTGGTCTCCAACTATTTGCCTTTGATTCTTCATGAAAATAAATCATTTGCAAATCGTCAGATTCATCAATCTCAGTTTCATTGGAAGTGGTTTGAAATTGATCATGAACTCATTTTTCATTAAAGTGCACTTCTTGTAAATCATTATCATCTCCAGGTTGCTTGCAAATGTTGAAAATATTCATCTCCAATGTCATGTTTTCAAATGATAGTTTCATCAGTCCATTCCTACAATTAATCAATGCATTAGAAGTTGCAAGAAACGGACGTCCTAAAATAACAGGAAATGAATTACATGCTTTAACAAGTTATGTATCCAAGACAATAAAATCCACAGGGTAAATGAATTTATCAACTTGTACTAACACATCCTCAACTATTTCTCTAGACACTTTTACAGATCTATCAGCAAGTAAGACAGTTACAGAAGTTGGTTTTAACTCACCTAGATTGAGACTCTGAAAAACTGAATATGGAAGTAAATTCACACTAGCTCCAAGATCAAGTAAAGCTCTTTCAATTTTATGTTCTCCAATAAAGCAAGAAATTATAGGACAACCCTTCTTTATATTTCAAAGCATTATTGTTCTAAAGAATGGCACTTACTTGTTCGGCTAAAAAGACTTTCTTTTTCACATTCAGTTTTCTCTTCACACTGCACAGATCTTTCAAAAATTTAGCATAAGAAGGTGCCTGTTTAATAGCGTCCAACAAAGATATATTGATCCTTACCTGCTTGAAAGTTTCAAAGATTTCAGAGTTGTGATTGACTTTTCTTTGTTTGGTCATGGCATGAGGAAATGGAAGTGCTGGCGGGAAATAAGTCTTTTCTTTGCAATGTTCAGATTCAATCCCTTCCTTAATCTCAGAGATTAACTCATCGTCTTTCTCACAAGGTTCAAGAATGAGTTTTTCAATAACCTTACCACTGCGAAGAGTGATGACAGATTTGGCTTGATCCATGTGTAGGCTTTCGGAACTACTTGCATTTGCATTGTATTGCCCCTTTGGATTTTGCTGTGGTTGAGATGAAAACTTACCTTTCTCTTGAAAACTGATCTTTAAAATCTGTCATGCTTTGAGCAAGATGAGTGTTGATTGTCTCTTGCTTATCAATGAATGCATGCAATGTTTCCTCAAGATTTCTTCTAGGAGGTGGAGCATAAAGAGATGCATATTCATGAGAATTTTGGAAATTATGATGTGCTTGAAACGGTGGCTTTGAAGTTTATGCTCACTCTTCCAACTAAAATTTGGGTGATTTCTCCAACCAGGGTTATACGTTTGTGAGTATGGGTTATGATTGGGCCTTTGGAAACTGTTTAAATCATGGGCTTGTTCATGGAGACATTCCTTAAAAGAAGGCAAGTTGGACAGTCATTGGTTGAGTGTTCATTGGTTTCACAGATTTGACACACAATGTCTTGAGCAGATTTTAATTGACTACTCTTTTTCAATTCTAGTGCTTCGACTTTTCTAGTTAAAGATGCAAACTTGGCTTGGAGGTCATGATCTCCCCTAAGATTGTGCTTTCCTCCACTAGATATATGAGATTGAGTTTTACTTGGTGCCTCATAAGTCTGTAGTGTTTCAATTTTGAGCATTTTCAGCTAGCAAGTCTAGGCACTCCATTGCTTCATTAGGGTCTTTATCTTCAAAAGTTCCATTGCACATTAATTCAACCATTTGCCTATCTCTAGGTGTTAACCCTTCATAAAAATGTGAAACCAATCTCCATGTTTCAAAACCATGATGAGGGCAAGTATTTAAGCAAGTCTCGATACCTATCCCAACATTGGTAAAATGTTTCTCCTGGTTTTTGAGTGAAAGTGATGATTTGTCTTTTGAAAGAGTTCGTTTTGTGAGACGGAAAAAACTTCTTTAAAAATTGTTGTTGCATTTCATCCCAAGCACGAATGGATCCTGGTCTCAAATTTTGTAGCCATGAAGCTTTATCTTTTAATGAAAAAAGAAAAAACTTTAATCTGATGGTGTTCATGCTACAATTTGAGTCATTATAGGTGTTACAGACCTCCTCAAACTCCCTTAAATGCAAATATGAATTTTTTAAATCTAAGTCATGAAAAGAAGGTAAAAGTTGAATATTGTCTGGCTTAAAATTAAAATGAGATGCATCAAGAGGGAAAACTATGCACGAGGGTGCACTTGTTCTTGTGGGATTCATGTGGTCTCTAAGTGTTCTAACTCGGTTATTCTCATTATTCTCATTATGAAGCGACTGGTTATCTTCTTCAGCCATATTTTCTGAAAATGATGAGGATACCCTACAAAGTCTACCACTTAATGTACGTGACCAAACTCTCATGCATGTGTAGGAAGAGAATAAAAGGAAGAAAAGAAAAGAAAAGGAAACAAAACAAAAGAAATAAAAGTTAGATAAAATGAAAAGTGAAAAGAGAAAATAAAATAAATATTATAATTTATACAAGAATTTATCTCCCCGACAACGGCGCCAAAAACTTGACACGATCAAAAGATTGATGTCTTCTCCCAAGTGTAAAAGTGTTGAAGTAATAAATAACCCAGCAAGACCGGGGTCGAACCACAGGGAGGTTAACTTTAAGATGTGATATTGATATAAGGATTAAACAATGATAAAAACAAGTATACTATAAACTCTTATTACTCAATTGGAAACCACACACAAAGGAGATTCCAATCGGATTATAAATTGTTAACATGATTACATTAGTTATCTTATTCGAATAATGCTAATACTTGTAAATGTTGTCAGGTATTCATGATTATAACTTATGTTAACAATAAATCAAGTTCCTTTCATAACACAAATATCGGTTATACCATACGGTTTGGGCTATGAAAGTGCCAAGTATTTGTTGTAACAAGGTTATACAACATAAATCTAGATTAAACATTTAACAAGCAAAGTATTAAGAGTAAATAAGATAACAAATACAAAAAATGGTAGTATCAAACATTAAAGTCCATGTTGAGTTTATACTATACTTATTCTTACACCATTAATGTAACCTTTTCACCTTGACATAATAAACTTAGCTAAACATAATGAAAGAGAGAAACACGAGCGACGTGATGATATTTTTTTTTCCCACTAACTAATTTTTTGCAGGTACTATCATGTCAGATCAAAACAACACATCAATCGGAGTTCGGGAAGGCATCCCAATACAGGTCAATATTGGTTGTACGAATTTTGTTTTTTACTTCCTTTTGACTTGTGGACTTCCTATTTGTCTAGGATTCTTTTTCTAAAAGGATGTGGCAGATTGTTTTGGGAATCTCCTAGCTCTCTACAAGGATTTTTAATGGGCTACAACAAGGAAAGAACACTTCAGAATTAATCTTACCTTCATATCAAATTTCCTAGTCTATTTGGGACTTCTTAATGGTAAAAATCTGATTCTAACATATTTAGAATGCTAATTTTTGGATTTTTATTATTTATATTATTTTCGTCTTAGTATTTGGGTTATTATTATTTATTTGGGTCAATTGTAAGTGGGCCTCATATAAGTCCACCTGGGGGGGTCCATTAGGGTTTATTTAAGTCTAGAGTTAGTATAAATAAAGGCATAACTAGACATGTAAGTTAGACAATTCAGATTAATAAAACTTCTTGTTTGCCACACTTTGTGTGTGTGTGTGTGTTGGTGAGATATCCTCCCTTCCATGGTTCTCTAAAGAACTGAAAAACAACTTATCGAAGAACAACTGTCTTCATGGCGTCACCCTTATACTTCTCGTTTACGAATCAATTTTCGTTTGGTTTTCCGTTTTCAATAGTGCTGGTGCCTAGGTACAAGTTATCTTTAGGTCACACTCCTATCAAATCTGATTTACTTGGCTTTCCGGGAATTGGTGTCTTTGCGTGTGGGTTGTGTGACCACGTGATCACGAGGTTCGCATCACTTGGAGCATGTCTTCCATTGTGATAAGCTTATCCTAATTCTAGCAAACTTGGGTTAGATAGATCTTGTATTCGTGAATTCCATTCAATTCCACTAGGGTTCGCATCAATTGGTATTAGAGCAGATTTAATCACAGGTTATATCCTTCAATTTGTGTCTTTTGTTTCTGGATTTTTTTCTCTCTTGATTAGTTTTGACCACATATATTAAAAAATTAGGGTTCTTGCCGCAATATAAACATAAAAAAAAGGTGTGTTCTTGAATTTTTCTTCTTGATTGCCAAATTGGTATGAAAAAAAAGACTTGATCTTGAAAAATTTGATTGTTGCCACGAAAAAAAATCAACATTCTAGAGTTTGGCCGAGAGCTAGGGAAAGAAAATTGGTCATTGGGAATTTGTGTTGCTCTTTATTTATATTTTTTTCAGGTTCTATCATTGCTTGATTTAATTTTCAGTTTGGATAGTAAATCTCTTTAGTATTATTGCTTCCATTCAGTTTATTTCGCATCTTTAAATTGTCATATTACTCGCACAAATATGCATTGCTACTTGTGAATTTGTTATCGTAGTTTTGTTTTGTTAGTTTCGTAAATTTCTTGCGTGTTGAGTCTATATCAACTTTATAAATTCACTGTGTAATTGGTTGCTTTTCTGAATTGTTCCTAAGTGATTTCAAGAACTAAAGAATGGCAATTTGAGTGGGAAAAGGTGTAGGGAGCATATTAGAGTGAAAAACCTATACATTTGTGTGAAACACGAGTGTGTGAGGTTTCATGCAGGTTTGATGGGAGTGTGACACAAAGATAACTTGTACCTAGGCACCACCACTATCGAAAACGAAAAACCCCCACCCAACGAATATTGATTCGCGAACGAGAAGTATAAGGATGACACCACGAAGATAGTTGTTCTTCGATAAGTCGTTTTTTAGTTCTTTAGAGAACCATGGAAGGGAGATTATCTCACTAACACACACACACACACACAAAGTGCGGCAAACAAGAAGTTTTATTAATCTGAATTGTCTAACTTGCATGTCTCGTTATGCCTTTATTTATACTAACTTTAGACTTAAATAAACCCTAATGGACCCCCCTTAGGTGGACTTATATGAAGCCCACTTACAATTGACCCAAGTAAGTAATAATAACCCAAAGACTAAGAAGAAAATAATAAAAAACAATAAAAATCCAAAAATTACCATCCTAAATATGCTAGAATCAGATTTGTCACCCTTAAGAAGTCCTAAATAAACTAGGGAATCTGATCTGAAGCTAGAATTATCTGAAGTTTTCTTTCCTTGTTGTAGCGAGGATGAATAAGAAATCCTTGTAAGAAAAGGATTTTGAAACATTAATGAATCCTTACCACTTAGAAAACTATATTGCAGCCCATTAAAGATCCTTGTAGAAGTAGGATATTCCCAAAACAAGTTGCCACATCCTTTTAGGAAAAGAATCCTAGCCAAATAGGAAGTCCACAAGTCAAAAGGAAGTAAATAATAAAATTCGCATAGCCTCTGTTGACCAGAACGTGATGCCTTCCCCAACTCCGTTTGACCTGCAATTTTAACCCAAGGTAGGACAACATGTCAGGAGACTCTACATAAAATTGTAGCCCGATCCAACGGTCAGATTGAGAATTATGATTGTTCCGTAAAACTGGATAGTTACACATTTTACGTCAAAATCTGAATTTGACCTTGCTTGGATTGTATCATGGACAGTTGAAAAGAAAGGGTAGTACACGATCTGGAGCTTATTCGGGGTCTTCTTTAGGTTGGAAGATGAATTATAGGAGAGAGGGTAGTGCGTCATCGAAGCCCTTGGTGACTTATAAAGTTGCCGAACCTACCTCTATGAAGAAGCAGGTTTTGGCTAATGATAAAAAACTTAAGGGAGAAGTCCAACTGAAGCGTAATAGTGATATAAAGTGTTTCAAGTGTCAGGGATTGGGACACTATGCATCAGAGTGTGCAAATCGTCTAGTTATGATTCTAAGGGATGATGAAGAGATTGTGTCCACTAGTGAGGAGTCTGATTATGATGACATGCCACCACTTGAGGATGCTAGTGATTTAGAGTATGTTGTTGGTGATGAAGTTTTGGTGATTGGTCGCTCAGTGTTCAGACTAAGGAGGATGATGTGGAGCAACAAAGGGAGAACATCTTCCATACTATCTGCCTAATCAACGATAAGGTATGTAGTATGATCATTGATAGTGGTAGTTGTACTAATATTGCTAGTGTTACTTTGGTTAAAAAGTTGGGATTGAATACCATAAAACATGAGAGGCCTTATCAGCTTCAATGGTTGAATGAATGTGGTGTTGTTAGGGTTAACAGACAGGTGATGATTTCTTTTTCAGTAGGCAAGCATAAGGATGAAGTGTTATGTGATGTTGTGCCTATGCATGCTACTCATCTGTTACTAGGGAGGCCCTGGCAATTTGATAAAAAAGCCAAGCATGATGGGTTTAAGAAAATGTATTCATTAGAGAAAGATAGAATTTATACACTTGCCCCACTAACACCAAAGCAAGTGTATGAAGATCAAATTCAGTTGAAGAAAAGCTATGAGGAGGAGCACTCAGCTTTGGCCAAAGTGGAAGAACAAGTCGAACAACATAGTGAGAATGTGAGCAAGAGTGAAAATAAAGTGAGCCATGAGTTGAAAATAAAAGGGGACAAAGTTTTGGCCCTTAGGAAATTAGGGGAGGGTCACAACCAAAAAAAATAAATAGAAGGGAGGCCGAGAGTGGAGAGAAAAAAGAAAGGGTGAGAAAAGAAGAGTGTAGAAAAAGTGGTGAAAAACCTAAATTTTTTTTGCAAAATCTAGTGATCTTAAACATGCTTATCTTTCTGAATTGCCAATGATTTTACTTGTGTATAAGGAGCCATACTTTAACTTTGATAATTTGGGTTCTTGTGTTACTAATGTTGTTAAAGTTATTATACATGAATTTGATGATATCTTTCCAGAAGAGATTCCTAGTGGCTTGCGGATTAGGGGAATTGAACATCAAATCGACTTTGTTCCATGAGCATTTATACCAAATAGGCCGACATAGAGGAGTAATCCCAAAAAGTCTAAAGAACTCCAATAGCAATTAGAGGAGTTGATGTTGAAAGTATACATTCATGAGAGCATGAGTCGTTGTGCAGTTCTCGTGTTTCTTGTCCCAAAGAAAGACAAGACTTGGTGAATGTGTGTCAATTGCAGATCTATCAATAACATCATTGTAAAGTATCGACATCCTATTCCTAGAATAGATGATAAGTTGGATGAATTGCATGGTTCTAAAATGTTTTCGAAGATTGATTTAAAAAATGGTTATCATCAAATTAGGATGAATGAAGAGGATGAATGGAAAACTGCTTTTAAAACTAAATATGGTTTGTATGAGTGGTTGGTTATGCCTTTTGGACTTACTAATGCACCTAGTACTTTTATGAGATTGATTAATCATGTTTTGAGTGCTTTCATTGGTAAGTTTGTAGTTGTCTACTTTGATGATATTTTGATTTATAGTAAGGAGTATGATGAGCATATGGATCATTTGAGACAAGTTCTTGATGTGCTTAGAAAAGAGTCCTTATATGCTAATTTGAAAAGGTATGACTTTTGCATAGAATTATTTTTCTTGGATATGTTGTCAGTGCAAAAGGTATAGAGATGGATGAGGCTAAGGTTTTAAGGCTATTCAAGAATGGCCTACACCAAAATCAAAAACAGAAGTTAGAAGTTTTCTCGGTTTGACTAGTTTCTATAGGAGGTTTGTTAAAGACTTTAGTATGATAGCCTTTTCATTGACTGAAATCATTAAGAAAATCGTGGGGTGAAGAATAAGAAAGCGCATTTAGCTTGTTAAAATCAAAGTTAATTTCAGCACTATTAATAAAAATTTTGAGATTGAATGTGATGCTTCAGGAATAGGTATTAGAGTTGTTCTAATGCAAGAGAAACGACCCATTACTTATTTTGGTGAGAAACTCAATGGTGCAGCTCTTAACTATCCCACTTATGACAAGGCGTTGTATGCGATAATGAGAGCATTGGAGACTTGGCATCATTATCTATGGCCCCGAGAGTTTATTATACATACCGATCACCAGTAATCAAAACATTTGAAGGGTCAAGGTAAGCTAAATAGGCGACATGCCAAGTGGATTGAGTTTATTAAAACTTTCCCATATCTGATTAAGTACAAGTAAGGTCAGGAAAATATGGTTGCAGATGCTTTATTGCAAAGGTATGTTCTTCTTAATACTCTAAATACTAAATTGTTAGGATTTGAGTATATTAAAGAATTGTCTCTTGATGATAATGATTTTGGTTCTATATATGATAAGTGCAAAGTTTCGGCCAATGATAGGTTTTTTAGGCATGATGAATTTTTATTTAAGGAAAATAAATTATGTGTGCCTAATTATTCTATGCGTGAACTGCTTGTAAGGGAAGTTCATAGGGGTGGTTTAATGGGGCATTTTGGAATTGCTAAGACTGTGGATGTTTTACGTAAACACTTTTATTGGCCTAACATGAAAAGAGATGTGCAAAGAATTTGTGATAGGTGCATAACATCTAAGTATAGAGTAATGCCTCATGGGTTATACATCCCTTTACCTGTTCCTAAGGAACCTTGGGTTGATGTTTCTATGGGTTTTATTTTGGGTCTACCTAGGTTTAGGAAAGAAAGAGACTCTATATTTGTTGTTGTGGATAGATTTTCTAAGATAGCACATTTCATTGCTTGCCATTAAACTAATAATGCAACAAATTTAGCTGACCAATTCTTTAGAGAGGTCATTCGGCTACATGGTGTTCCTGGGAGCATTGTGCTAGATCGATATGTTAAGTTTTTAAGTTACTTTTGGAAGGTTTTGTGGGGTAAGTTAGGGACTAAGCTTTTATATTCTACTAGTCATCCACAAACAGATAGCCAAACTAAAGTTGTTAACTGAACTTTAACTCCGTTGTTAAGGGCTATCATTCAAAAGAATCTTAAAAATTGGGAAAACTATTTGCCATTTATTGAATTTGCATATAATCGTAGTGATCTACTACTAATTATTCACCATTTGAAATTGTTTAAGGGTTTAATTCTTTGACACTATTAGATTTGATTCCTTTACCTATGGATGAAAGGGTTGGTCTTGATGATACTCAAAAAGCACAGGTGGTGAAGGATTTACATGCAAAGATTCAGCAACAAATAGAGAAAAAAATGAACAATATGCACACAAGGCTAATAGAGGAAGGAAATTGGTGAGGTTTGAACCAGGTGATTGGGTTTGGGTGCATATAAGGAAGGAAAACTTCCTTGAACAAAGGAGATCAAAGTTGATGCCTCGAGGAGATGGTCCCTTTCAGATCATAGTATTGAATAATGATAATGCCTACAAAGTGGATATACCAGGTGAGTATGGTGTTAGTGATTTATTCAATGTCGCTGATCTTTCTTTGTTTGATGTAGGTGATGATTCAAGGTCAAATCCTTTTGAGGAGAGAGGGGATGATGCGATCCAAGCACCAAAGGATCCATTAGAGGTTCTGGTTGGTCCAGTTACAAGGCTTAGAGCTAAGAGGTTCAAAGAAGCTTTAAATGGACTTTTTCAAGATACGTGGGCTAAGGTGAACTTCAAGAGGATATTGAATAATGAGGAGCAAGCCATGATTAATCTGATTCATGTTCAAGAGGGGCTTGTTGGTGAAACCAAGACCATTACACAAGGATTGAGAGTAGAAGATTAGTTTCAGTCACTTTCACCTTTCGCTACCTGTTTTATCATAACTGGAGCTACAGATCGAATTTTGACGCAATTCTAGTTGTTCTGGAAACTAGACTTCCTTACCTTTCCAACGGTATATGGCACGTCTTCTAATTCTTTGAGACGAGAGAGAACCATCAATTTAAAGTTGGGCTTTGCTACTGCCAGATATAATGTGGAAGTAACCAAACTTGTCTTATTAAATTAGTTGGGCTATTAAACTTTCTTTATTTTGTGAGGAAATACTTGGTTGGGTTTCAAAGATGGCACACTTCATTCAATGTCATAAAACTGATGATGCAACTAACATTGTTGATTTGTTCTTTAGGGAGATAGTACGACTTCACGAGGTCCCTAAGAGCATTGTTTCTGATAGAGATGTTAAGTTCCTAAGCTATTTTTGGAAGGTGTTATAGGGAAAATTGGGTACTAAATTGTTGTTTTCAACTACTTGTCACCCCCAAACAGATGGACAAACTGAAGAAGTTAATAGGACCTTAACACAACTTCTGCGTGCTGTCATTCAAAAGAACTTAAAGAATTGGGAAGATTGTTTGCCATTTTATAGAGTTTGCATATAATCGTAGTGTGCACTTTACTACTGAATTTTCACCATTTGAAATTGTGTATGGAATTAACCCTTTAACTCCAATGGATTTGATTCCTTTGCCTATTGATGAAAGTGTTAGTTTGGATGGTAATCGTAAAGCACAGGTGGTGAAAACTCTTCATGAGAGTGTGCGGCAACATATTGAAAAGAGGAATCGTGTGTATCCAACCAAAGCCAATAAGGGGCGCAAACATGTTGTCTTTCAGCCTGGCGATTGGGTTTCGGTGCATATGCGCAAGGAGAGATTTCCGGCCCATAGGAAATCAAAGCTACAACCAAGAGAAGATGGGTCATTTCAGATCCTTGAGAGGATCAATGACAATGCTTATAAAATTGATTTGCCAGGTGAGTATGGTGTTAGTGCTACCTTTAATATTTCTGATCTTACTCTGTTTGATGTAGGTGATGATTCGAGATCAAATCCTTTTGAAGAGAGAGGGGATGATGTGGATCAGCCCAACACCAAGTGTAATCATGCCAACGACCCATTGGAGTTGCCAATTGGGCCAATCACAAGAGCTAGGGCATATAAGCTTAAAAAAGCATTGAATGGGCTTGTTCAGAACATATGGAGCAAAATGGACCTAGAGGGGCTTGGGACATTTAAGGAGCCTGAAGGACAGCCTTTAATTCATCTAGTTCAGGTCCAAGAATAGCCCAATTCATGTGGAACAAGGGGTTGATGTGTCCGGCCCAATACTAGCCTTGTTAGGCTTGTTATTTTTCCTAATGCTACAAAGATAAAAAGTCAGCAATTTATTCTCCTAATTAAGTAAGGAAGTTGGCCATATCTTATTCCTAAAGAGGGGAGGACTATTTAATGTTTTTTCTAACTTAGGAAGGAAAGTAATTAAATCAGCAACAAAGGAGGAAATTTGTTTTCTTATTTGTCCAAGTTAAACAAGGAAATCCAAGCTAATCAAGGACATCAAAGGGGGGTAGCAATACAAATTTTCCAAATCAAATTTTTCCTAGTTTATTTAAGACTTCTTAAGGGTGACAAATCTGATTCTAGCATATTTAGCATGATAATTTTTGGATTTTTATTATTTTTATTATTTTCTTCTTAGTTTTTGGGTTATTATTACTTATTTGAGTCAATTATAAGTGGGCTTCATATAAGTCCACCTAAGGGGGGTCCATTAAGGTTTCTTTAAGTCTAGAATCAGTATAAATAAAGGCATAACCAAACATGTAAGGTTACATAATTTTTAGATCAATAAACTTCTTTGATGCACTTATTGTGTGTTGGTGGGATAATATCCCTTCCTTGGTTCTCTAAAGAACTGAAAACGACTTGTCGAAGAACAACTATCTTCGTGGTGTCATCCTTATACTTCTCGTTCGTGAATCAATATTCGTTGGGTGGGGGGTCTCCATTTCCAACAGTGATGGTGCCTAGGTACAAGTTATCTTTGTGTCACACTCCTATCAAACCTGATTTACTTGGCTTTCCAGGAATTGGTGTCTTTGCGTGTGGGTTGTGTGACCATGTGATCACGAGGTTCGCATCAGATACTCTTGTGAAGAAATTGAAACTGAGTTGTCTTAAGCATCCGAGGCCTTATAGATTGCAATGATTGAATGAATGTGGTGAAGTGAAGGTTATATCCTTCTGAAATTTTCGTTTCTTGTTGTTTCCGCAAAAATTCCTTAGTGTCTAATTTCTTCTTCTCCTTGATTTTGCAGCATATCAAAAAAATTAAAAAAAATTAGTTATTTCATTCTATTATTGTTCAAAATATATCAGTAGCATCAAAAACAAAAAAAAATCGTTCAAAAAGACGTTTATGCCGCAGAAAACTAAACAAGGGAAAAATGGATCAAATCAACTCAGAATTAGCTCAAATTTGAGAATCTGATTACTGGGGTCCTAATCGCAACACATATTGATTTTAGGGTCAATTCGATATCTTTTGCTTTAGGTTTCAAATTCGGGTCTAATTCATAACGTTTTTGCGTCAGTATATCAAACCTTATCATAAATTGATCAAAATTTATATTCTATCTATTTGGGTTGATATCGCAATATATCTGAAATTTTAACTCAATTGGACATCATTTACTTTGGGTTTCAGATTCGGACTTAACTCGTCGTAAACGAGTCTGTTTTGCGTCAACTTTTGAAATTCGCTTTCTTTCTGTTGTTTTCATTTCTTGCAGTTTATTTTCATCATATCCAACATATTTGGGTGTTGTTTCATCATTTTGTATATTTTTGTTTCTGTTTTTATTCGAGTTTTCAGTTTCGTTCATATTTCGGATAGACTCGCTTGCTACTCGCGAGACTATCATCGCAGTTTTGTTTTGCTTGTTTTCTGGTTTTATTGCTTCTTGAGTCGTATATATATATATGAAGGTGGAGAAGGGGCAGTACACGATGTCTATGGACCATGTCCTCCAATTCCACACAATGTTGTAATTTTACAACATTCGCAATGTCCCTATTCAACCCATTTAGAAATCTAGCCATAGTAGCTTCCCGATCCTCAATCACATTGGCACGAATCATGGCGATCTCCATCTCCTTGAAATACTCATCCACAGACCTAGAACCCTGATTCAAACACTGCAATTTCATATACAAATCTCTATAATAGTGGTTAGGCACAAATCACCTTCTCATCAACACTTTCATCTCCTCTCACGACGCTACCGGCCTCTCTCCACTCCTCCTTCTACTAATAACATTCTGATCCCACCAAATCAGTGCATAATCCATGAATTCGATGATACCAATTTCACTTTCTTCGACTCCGAATAGTTATAGCAATAAAAAATCCAATCCACCTTTTTCTCCCACTCCAAATATGACTCAGGATCGTTTTTACCTTGAAAAGAAGGTATTTTCAGTTTTGACTTGTGAACTTCCTATTTGGCTAGGATTCTTTTCCTAAAAGGATGTGGCAGCTTGTTTTGGAAATATCCTAATTCTACAAGGATCTTTATTGGGCTGCAATATAATTTTCTAAGTGTGGCAAGGATTCAAAATCCTTTTCTTACAAGGATTCCTTATTCATCGTAGCTACAACAAGGGACGAAGACTTCAGAATTAATTCTACATTCAGATCAAATTTTCCTAGTTTATTTGGGACTTCTTAAGGGTGACAAATCTAATTCTAGCATATTTAGGATGATAATTTTCGGATTTTATTTGTTTTTTTTATTATTTTCTTCTTAGTCTTTAGGTTATTATTACTTATTTGGGTCAATTGTAAGTGGCCTTCATATAAGTCCACCTAATGGGGGTCCATTAGGGTTTCTTTAAGTCTAGAGTTAGTATAAATAAAGGCATAACCAGACATGCAAGTTAGACAATTCAGATTAATAAAACTTCTTGTTCGCAAATCGATATTAATTGGTGGGGGTTTCTGTTTCCCATAGTGCGCCTAGGTAGAAGTTATTTGTGTGTCACACTTCTATCAAACCCGATTTACTTGGCTTTCCAGGAATTGGTGTCTGTGCGTGTGGGTTACATGACCACGTGATCACGAGGTTTGCATAATGTGGTATAAGAGCTTGGCTCCATTAATCAGGTTATATCCTTCTAAAATTTTCGTTCTTGTTGTTTCCACAAAATTTCCTTAATGTCCAATTTCTAGTTCTCCTTGATTTTGCAGCATATAAAAAATTATAAAAATAAATTTTTTAATTCAATCTGTTACTGTCCAAAATATATCAGTAGCATAAAAAAAGAGAAAAGAAAAAAAATCGTTCAAAAAAGATGTTTATTGGTTTCTGCCGTAGAAAACTAAACAAGGGAAAATTGGATCGAAACAACTCAGAATTTGCTCAACACTGATACTCTAATTTCTGGGCTCCTAATTGCTCCATATTGCTCCATATATTAATTTTGGGCTCAATTGGATAATATTTGCTTTGGTTTTCAATTTCGGGTCTAATTAGTTGTGATTCATAACGTTTTTGCGTCAGTATACCAAACCTTATCGTAAATTGCTCAAACTTCATATTCTGTCTATTGGGGTTGATATCGCACTACATGTGAAATGTTAGCTCAATTAGACATCATTTACTTTAGGTTTTAGAAACAAGTATGTTTTGTGTCACCTTTTGAAATTCACTTTCTTTCTTTTGTTTTCATTTCTTGCAGTATATTTCCAACATATTTGGGTGTTGTTTCATCATTTTTGCATATTTCATTTCTGTTTTTATTTGAGTCTTCAGTTTTGTTTGTATTTTGGATAGATTCGCTTGCTACTCGCGAGACTATAATCGCAGTTTCGTTTTTGCTTGTTTTCTAGTTTTTATTGATTCTTGAGTCATATATACATATTTATTCGAGTCTTCTAGTTTTTATTACGATGCTAAGTTGGTTCTATTTTGTGTTAGTTTAAGTTCCGCAAGAAGGTGATACGAGAGGTGTGAGCATGTGAGGATATTAAGAGTGTTTGAGTGAAACACGAGCAATGTGAGGATTTTTTTTGTTACCACTAACCAATTTTTGTAGATACTATCATGTCAGATCAAAACAACACATCGCCTCCTCCCAATGTAGAACTTAAATTCCAAATGCAAGCCATGACGAAGATGATGGAAATAAATTTCGTGATGGGAAACATGTGTGACAGACTTGAGAAGGTTGTTGGAAAACATGGTAACATGGCTGGAACATGTACCCAAGATATGAGAAAGGTTGGGGCTGAACCAAAATCAAAACATGGGAGTGGGGTTGAAAGGCCAAAATGGGCTGATTATGAGGATTTTGAGGAGGACATTAATGATATTGGTGATGGTGGTTTTAAGGATAAGATTGGCTATCGGGAAGGTTTTCAGCAGCCTAGAAATCGAAGGGATTTCATGTATTTTGATAAGGTGTTATGGAAAAAGAAAAGTAGGATTCAAAATGAGAGGTGGTATCAAAGGGAGACAAATAAAGAGATTAGTGTTCTAAAAAAAGAATCCAAGAGTCTATCTCGTATTCTAGGGGAGATGAAGCAAGAACTTGATGTGTTAACGACAGCAGTCAATGCCCAGCAAGCTTCAGTTTGAGAGGAGAAAAACTGATGCAATGATGATATATGAAATAGAACAGCTGCTACTTTCATCCAAAGTCGTTGGCGATGATTGTTGGCAAGAAAAGAACTCCAAAGACTTTCAAAAAGAGGCTAAGTGATGCAAACCTCGTGATCACGTGGTCACGCAACCCACATTCAAGATTGAGATCTGATCCTAGAAAGCCAAAATATGTATGATAGGAGTGTGACACAATTGAAACTTGCCCCAAGGCACCAACACTATTGGATTGAGTAGAATAACGCCAGGAAGCTAGTTAATCTTCGATAAGTCAGATTCAGTTCGTTCAAGAACTAAAGAATGCAAGAATCACTCTCACACGTTAAAACTGAAAAATTCAGAAGTAATTATCATCAAAGCTGCCAAAATTTTGGCTTACATGAGTTTAAATAGTTCTTGAAAAGTTAACCCTGTCCCCCTTATGTGGACTTAAATGAGGTCCACTCAAAACTGACCCAAAACCCTAAACTGAAAGCCCATAACTTAATCCAAACAAGCCTTGGATCCTAACTGAAAACAAAGTATTAATTAAGCCCAAACAAGCCTTGGGCTGTAGCTAACAAAATAAAACAAAGCCCATTATATTAAATCCATGTTTTGTCATGAGAAGAAGAGAAGGAAGTAAAATATTACAGAATTGATTCAAGGCTTATTTATAACCTTCCATGCAGCCCTTTAATCCTAGAAACAAAAGGAAAAGGTAGCCACCCATGTTGTTTCCAAGTTGTAGAAGGATTCTTTTATTTCCTTTGCTATCCTCACCTTATGGCCCAAATAAGGTTGTGTTGGACCCCTCTTGCACATGGATAAGATGTACTAGGGTCTCCTCTTGATACTCTAATGTACGTTTCAATTCTGACTTGATTGAAACATTCAAAACCAATGCATTCAATGTCTCTTTCAATGCCTTTGTCTTGGACCGAGTCATTGGACCATTTGGAACATGTAATGGGTCCTTGCTGGTGTTTCTAGGCTGGTCCACATCATCCCCTATCTCCTCGAAAGGATTCGACCTAGAATCAAAATCTGTGTCAAACAACGTAAGATCAACAACATTAAAGGTAGCACTAACACCATACTCACCTGGAAGGTCAATTTTGTATGCGTTGTCATTGATTCTCTCTAAAACCTGAAATGGACCATCACCAAGAGGCTGTAATTTTGATTTTCTTTGGTTAGGAAATCGTTCCTTATGCATGTGCACCCAAACCCAATCAACAGGTTGGAAAACAACCAGTTTACGTCTTTTATTTGCTTTAGAAGTGTAAAGTCTGTTCTTTTTCTGTATTTGCAGTCGAACTCCCTCATGGAGTTGTCTCACCATCTTTGCCTTCTTTTCACCATCTAAACTTACCTTTTCTTCAAAAGGAAAAGGAATTAAGTCCATAGGAATCAGTGGATTAAAACCATAAACAATTTCAAATGGAGAAAAACCAGTGGTCGAATGCATAGTTCTATTATAAGCAAACTCAACAAAAGGCAAACATTCTTCTCAGCTCTTTAAATTCTTTTGAATTATAGCACACAAAAGTTGGGATAATGTTCTATTCACTACCTCAGTTTGTCTATCTGTTTGAGGATGACATGTTGTCGAAAATAAGAGTTTAGTTCCCAACTTTCCCCATAAGGTATTCCAAAAGTAGCTAAGGAACTTAACATCACGATCTGACACTATACTCTTAGGAATGCCATGCAAACGTACAGTCTCCCCAAAAAACAAGTCTGCGATATATACATATTTTGATTGCGGTGCTAAGTTGGTTTTATTTGGTGTTGGTTTCAATTCTGCAAGAACCCCAAGAAGGTGAGACGAGAGGTGTGAGGATATTAAGAGTGTTTGAGCGAAACACGAGCGATGTGAGGATATTTCTTTTTACCACTAACCAATTTTTACAGGTACTATCATGTCAGATCAAAACAACACACCACCCCATCCTGAAGGAGAACTTAAGTTCCAAATGCAAGCCATGACGCAGATGATGGAGAGGATGAATTTTGTGATGGGGAATGTGTGTGACAGACTTGATAGGGTGGAGAAACGTGGTAACGAGGCTGGTACAAGCACCCAAGATGTGAGGAAGCTTGGGGTTGAACCAAAAGCAAATAGTGGCACTAGGGCCGAAGCCAAGGTGGGTTGATTATGAGGATTTTGAGGAGGCCGTTGATGATATTGGTGATTGTTGGTTTTGAGGATGAGGCCACAGGCCATCAGGAAGGTTTTCGGCAACCTAGAAACCAAAAGGATTTTGGGAATAGAACTAGGGGCCAATTCGGCCAAAGGGAAAATTTCCGTAGTGTTTGGGGACATGCAGATTTAGATGGTGATTTGGATGCTATCAAACTGAAAATACCTCATTTTCAAGGTAAAAACGATCCCGAGGCATATTTGGCATGGGAGAAAAAGGTGGATTGGATTTTTTATTGCCATAACTATTCGGAGGCGAAGAAAGTAAAATTGGTAGTCATCGAATTTACAGATTATGGACTGATTTGGTGGGATCAGAATGTGATCAGTAGAAGGAGTGGAGAGAGGCCGGTAGCGTCTTGGAAGGAGATGAAAGTCATGAGAAGGCAATTTATGCCTAACCACTATTATAGAGATTTGTATAAATTGTGCACTCCACTACTGAATTTTCACCATTTGAAATTGTGTATGGATTTAACCCTTTAACTCCAATGGATTTGATTCCTTTACTTGTTGATGAAAGGGTTAGTTTGGATGGTAATCGTAAAGCACAGGTGGTGAAAACACTTCATGAGAGTGTGCAGCAACAGATTGAAAAGAGGAATCTTGTGTTTGCGACCAAAGCCAATAAGGGGCGCAAACATGTTGTCTTTCAGCTCAACGATTGGGTTTGGGTGCATATGCGCAAGGAGAGATTTCTAGCTCATAGGAAATCAAAGCTACAACCACGAGGAGATGGGCCATTTCAGATCCTTGAGAGGATCAATAACAATGCTTATAAAGTTGATTTGCCAGGTGAGTATGGTGTTAGTGCTACCTTTAATGTTTCTGATCTTACTCTGTTTGATGTAGGTGATGATTCGAGGTTGAATCCTTTTGAAGAGAGAGGGGATGATGCGGATCAGCCCAACACCAAGCGTAATCATGCCAACGACCCATTGGAGGTGACAATTGGGCCAATCACAAGAGCTAGGGCAAAGAAGCTTAAAGAAGCATTGAATGGGCTTGTTCAGAACATATGGAGCAAAATGGACCTAGAGGGGCTTGGGACAATTAAGGAGCATGAAGGAAAGCCTTTAATTCATCTAGTTCAGGTCCAAGAAAAGCCCAATTCGTGTGGAACAAGGGGTTGATGTTATCCGGCCCAATACCAGCCTTGTTAGGCTTATTTTTTTCCTAATACTACAAGGATAAAAAGTCAGCAATTTATTCTCCTAATTAGCTAAGGAAGTTGGCCATATCTTATTCCTAAAGAGGGGAGGACTATTTAATGTTTTTCCTAACTTAGGAAGGTAAGTAATTAAATTAGCAACAAATGAGGAAATTTGTTTTCTTATTTGTCCAAGGTAAATAAGGAAATCCAAGCTATTCAAGGACATCAAAGGGGGGCAGCAACACAAATTTTTCAAATCAGATTTTTCTTAGTTTATTTAAGACTTCTTAAGAGTGACAAATCTGATTCTAGCATATTTAGGATGATAATTTTTGGATTTTTATTATTTTCTTCTTAGTTTTTGGGTTATTATTACTTATTTGGGTCAATTGTAAGTGGGCTTCATATAAGTCCACATAAGGGGGGGTCCATTAGGGTTTCTTTAAGTCTAGAATCAGTATAAATAAAGGCATAACCAAACATGTAAGGTTACACAATTTTCAGATCAATAAACTTCTTTGCTGCACTTATTGCGTGTTGGTGGGATAATCTCCCTTTCTTGGTTCTCTAAAGGACTGAAAACGACTTATCGAAGAACAACCATCTTCGTGGCGTCATCCTTATACTTCTTGTTCGCGAATCAATATTCGTTGGGTGGGGGTTTTCCGTTTCCAATAGTGCCTAGGTACAAGTTATCTTTGTGTCACGCTCCTATCAAACCTGATTTACTTGGCTTTCCGGGAATTAGTGCCTTTGAGTGTGGGTTGCGTGATCACGCAACCTACAATCAAGATTGAGATCTGATCCCGGAAAGCCGAAATAGATTTGATAGGAGTGTGACATAATGAAAACCTGCCCCAAGGCACCAATACTATTGGAATGAGTAGAATGACGCGTGAAGTTAGTTAATCTTTGATAGGTCAGATTAAGTTCATTTAAGAATTGAAAAATGCAAGAATCACTCTCACATGTTAAAACTAAAAAATTCAAAAGAATAATCATCAAAAGCTGCCGAAATTTAGGTTAAATGTGTTTAAATAGTTCTTAAAAGTAACCCTAATGGATCTACCCTTGTGGGCTGAACTGACCCAAAAACCGTAAACTGTAAAGCCTATAACCTGATCAAAACAAGCATTGGATCCTAGCTCAAAACAAAGTCCTAATTAAGCCAAAACATGAAAGAAAATAATAAAAATAACTGATTTGTCATTAAATACCACCAGCCCTTCTTTCCTTGTGTGGCTAGGATGGATAAGGAATCCTTATAAGAAAAGTATTTTGAAACATTAATGAATCATTGCCACACTTGAAGATTATATTGCAGCTCATTAAAGATCCTTGTGGGAGTAGGAAATTCCGAAAACAAACTCCCACATCCTTGTAGGAAAAGGATCCTTGCAGGAAAAGGATCCTTGCCAAATAGAAAGATGATATGGACCAGCCCAGAAACACCAGCAAGGACCCATTACATGTTCTAAATGGTCCAATGACTCGGTCCAAGACGAAGGCATTAAAAGAGGCATTGAATGCATTGGTTTTGAATGTTTCAACCAAGTCAGAATTGAAAGGTCCATTAGAGTATCAAGAGTCCCTAGTACATCTTATCCATGTGCAAAAGGACCATCCAACCTTATTTGAGCCATGAGGTGAGGACAACAAAGGAAACAAAAGAATCGTACTATAACTAGGAAACAACATGGGTGGCTACCTTTTCCTTTTGTTTCTAGGATTAAGGGGCTACATGGAAGGTTATAAATAAGCCTTGAATCAGTTTTGTAATATTTTACTTCCTTCTCTTCTTCTCATGACATGGATTTAATATTAGGGGCTTTATTTTATTTTGTTAGCTACAACCCAAGGCTTTTTTTTTTTTGGTAAGTTGACGTATGTATTAAAAGAGGAAGATACAAACATTATAAGGGGCATACCCCAGATTTACAATGATAACAGAAACATAAAACAACAGATGGCTACAGGCTAGCCATCGACCATAAAACTGAAACCTCACTAGATTCGTTAGGGAAACCAATACAACAAGCTAACTAACAAATTAAGAATCTGTGGTATTCACCCTCCAAGCTCGTTGGATCCTTTTGTTTTCATTTGTTGGTACGGCATTCCTCATCAAATCAAGCTTATCACGAATGATACATTCGATTTGATTAAAGACCAAATTCGAAGTTCTAGACAGTCCAGCAAAGATCCTTGCATTCTATTCTTGCCATACATGATACACTGTAGCTGCAAAACTCAGTTTACGAGAAAAATTGACGAAACTCTTGCAATGCCAAGATACAGTGGCCCATCGAATCCATTCATCCCAGCCTTTTGTCATTCTTGGAATGTCGCATCTGTCACAAACATCCCACCAGATCGCTTTAGTATAGGAGCATTCAAAGAACAAGTGGTTGTGATCCTCATTGTTGCGGAGACAGAGTGAGCATCTATTGGGACCATGTATACCAAACCGATGAAGTTTATCTTGAGTTATGAGTTTCTGTTGGACAACCATCCATAGAAGAAATGAATGTCTTGGAACAGCATTCTTGAACCACACAATGTCATGCCATTCAACCATCTGACGATGACATCTTAGTTGTTCCCAAGCTACTTTGACCGAGAATCTGTGATTTGGCGAATCCAACCAAACTATCTCATCCTTTTGCCCCATCTTAGGATTAGAATTGGAAGGAATAACTTCTATAATGGGGTGCCAGCCAATAGCTTGGGTGGTAGGAGTTTTCCATTCTGAGTTCTGAATTAGCACATTCACCTTCGCGTTCTTGGCCATACCTGAATCATAGATGAATCTTTCCCCGTAAGAATCCGCGAGTGGGCTGTGAGGATGCCAATTATCAAACCATAGAGAGGTTGTCATTCCATCTCCTATGATGTACTTCATCTTCGGCCATGCTAAGGATCTGAGCTTTAGAATCTTTCCCCAAGCCCAAGAGCAATTCTGTGGCGTCTTGATTGTCCAGAAATTCCTACCTCGCAACAGATTGGATCTGATCCAAGTAGACCATATTGAGCCATCTGAGTCATTGCACAGGTTCCAAATGTGTTTCAACAAAGCAATCTTGTTCCATTCTGTTATCCTTTTTATTCCTAGCCCCCCCTCTTTTTTGGAAGACATACCTGATCCCAAACCACTTTAGCCCCAGTAGTTCTCATATCTGAACCTGACCAAAGAAAGGATTTCATAATTTGCTCCACATTTTTAATTACTTGCCCAGGTAAGAGAAAGAGAGATGCCCAATAGACCTGTATGGAAAATAAGACTGAATTAATCAGTTGTACCCGTCCTGCATACGAGAGTGTTCTACAAGTCCAATGTCGAACTTTAGAGGTGATTCGATCCACGAGGCCCTTACAATAAATAGCCTTTAGTCTAGACGAGAGAAGAGGTACTCCCAAATATTTCATAGGGAGCTCCCCCTCTCTAAACCCAAGAATATGAATAATTTGTTCCCTCTCAGCATTTAACACACCGCTCAAGAAGATGTCACTTTTGTTTGGATTTGGATACAGACCTGATAGATCTTGAAACTTTGTGAGCACAGTTCTGATCATACGAATTGAGTTTACATCCCCGTTGCTAAAAATCATCAAGTCATCAGCAAAACAAAGATGAGAAATTTTGTCCTTCTTGCATCTCCAGTGGAACTTGAATTCTTGGTTGGCACTCATCTTGTAGAATAGCCCCGAAAGGATTTCCATACATAGGACAAACAAATATGGGGACAATGGGATTCCCTAGAACAGTCATTGATTGGATCATGGTTTGTGTTACATCATGTCAATTCTCTATCAACGTCAATGGTGAGCTTGCAGGTTACTTTCAAGGGGGAAGAGGGCTGCGACAAGGGGATCCATTGTCCCCATATTTGTTTGTCCTGTGTATGGAAATCCTGTCGGGGCTATTCTGCAAGATGAGTGCCAACCAAGAATTCAAGTTCCACTGGAGATGCAAGAAGGACAAAATTTCTCATCTTTGTTTTGCTGATGACTTGATGATTTTTAGCAACGGGGATGTAAACTCAATTCGTATGATCAGAACTGTGCTCACAAAGTTTCAAGATCTATCAGGTCTGTATCCAAATCCAAACAAAAGTGACATCTTCTTGAGCGGTGTGTTAAATGCTGAGAGGGAACAAATTATTCATATTCTTGGGTTTAGAGAGGGGGAGCTCCCTATGAAATATTTGGGAGTACCTCTTCTCTCGTCCAGACTAAAGGCTATTTATTGTAAGGGCCTCGTGGATCGAATCACCTCTAAAGTTCGACATTGGACCTGTAGAGCACTCTCGTATGCAGGACGGGTACAACTGATTAATTCAGTCTTATTTTCCATACAGGTCTATTGGGCATCTCTCTTTCTCTTACCTGGGCAAGTAATTAAAAATGTGGAGCAAATTATGAAATCCTTTCTTTGGTCAGGTTCAGATATGAGAACTACTGGGGCTAAAGTGGCTTGGGATCAGGTTTGTCTTCCAAAAAAGGAGGGGGGGCTAGGAATAAAAAGCATAACAGAATGGAACAAGATTGCTTTGTTGAAACACATTTGGAACCTGTGCAATGACTCAGATGGCTCAATATGGTCTACTTGGATCAGATCCAATCTGTTGCGAGGTAGGAATTTCTGGACAATCAAGACGCCACAGAATTGCTCTTGGGCTTGGGGAAAGATTCTAAAGCTCAGATCCTTAGCATGGCCGAAGATGAAGTACATCATAGGAGATGGAATGACAACCTCTCTATGGTTTGATAATTGGCATCCTCACAGCCCACTCGCGGATTCTTACGGGGAAAGATTCATCTATGATTCAGGTATGGCCAAGAACGCGAAGGTGAATGTGCTAATTCAGAACTCAGAATGGAAAACTCCTACCACCCAAGCTATTGGCTGGCACCCCATTATAGAAGCTATTCCTTCCAATTCTAATCCTAAGATGGGGCAAAAGGATGAGATAGTTTGGTTGGACTCGCCAAATCACAGATTCTCGGTCAAAGTAGCTTGGGAACAACTAAGACGTCATCGTCAGATGGTTGAATGGCATGACATTGTGTGGTTCAAGAATGCTGTTCCAAGACATTCATTTCTTCTATGGATGGCCGTCCAACAGAAACTCACAACTCAAGATAAACTTCATCGGTTTGGTATACATGGTCCTAATAGATGCTCACTCTGTCTCCGCAACAATGAGGATCACAACCACTTGTTCTTTGAATGCTCCTATACTAAAGCGATCTGGTGGGATGTTTGTGACAGATGCGACATTCCAAGAATGACAAAAGGCTGGGATGAATGGATTCGATGGGCCACTGTCTCTTGGCATGGCAAGAGTTTCGTCAACTTTTCTCGTAAACTGAGTTTTGCAGCTACAGTGTATTATGTATGGCAAGAACGGAATGCAAGGATCTTTGCTGGAATGTCTAGAACTCCGAATTTGGTCCTTAATCAAATCGAATGTATCATTCGTGATAAGCTTGATTTGATGAGGAATGTCGTACCAACAAATGAAAACACAAGGATCCAACGAGCTTGGAGGGTGAATACCATAGATTCTTAATCTGTTAGTTAGCTGGTTGTATTGGTTTCCCTAACGAATCTAGTGAGGTTTTAGTTTTACGGTCGGTGGCTAGCCTGTAGCCATCTGTTGTTTTATGTTTCTGTTATCATTGTAAATCTGGGGTATGCCCCTTATAATGTTTGTATCTTCTTCTTTTAATACATACGTCAACTTACCAAAAAAAAAATATGGGGACAATGGATCCCCTTGTCTCAGCCCTCTTCCCCCTTGAAAGTAACCTGCAAGCTCACCATTGACGTTGATAGAGAATTGACATGATGTAACACAAACCATGATCCAATCAATGATTGTTCTAGGGAATCCCATTTTTATTAACATAGCGTCAACGAAATCCCACCTCACCGAGTCATAAGCCTTCATCAGATCAACTTTCATAGCACCAAGTCAAGGCTTGTTTGGGCTTAATTAATACTTTGTTTTCAATTAGGATCGTTTGGATTAAGTTATGGGCTTTTTATTTTAGGGTTTTGGATCAGTTTTGAGTGGACCTCATATAAGTCCACATAGGGGGTCCATTAGGGTTAATTTTTCAAGAACTATTTAAACTCGTGTAAGCCAAAAGTTTGGCAGCTTTGATGATAATTACTTCTGAATTTTTCAATTTTAACGTATGAGAGTGATTCTTGCGTTCTTCAGTTCTTGAACGAACTAAATCTGACTTATCGAAAATTAACTGGAATGTCTAGAATGACAAAAGGCTGGGATGAATGGATTCGATGGGCCACTGTCACTTGGCATGGCAAGAGTTTCATCAATTTTTCTCGTAAACTAAGTTTCGCAGCTACAGTGTATCATGTATGGCAAGAACGGAATGCAAGGATTTTTGCTGGAATGTCTAGAACTTCGAATTTGGTCTTTAATCAAATCGAATGTATCATTTGCGATAAGCTTGATTTGATGAGGAACATCCTACCAACAAATGAAAACAAAAGGATCCAAAGAGCTTGGAGGGTTAATAACATGGTTTCTTAATTTGATAGTTAGCTGGTTGTATTGGTTCCCTAACAAATCTAGTGAGGTCTCAGTTTTTTGTTCGGTGGCTAGCCTATAGCCATTTGTTGTTTTATGTTTCTGTTCTCATTGTAAATCTGTGGTATGACCCTTATAATCTTTGTATCTTCTTCTTTTAATACATACGTCAACTTACCAAAAAAAAAGACTTATCGAAAATTAACTGGCTTCGTGACGTCATTCTACTTAATCCAATAGTGTTGGTGCCTTGGGGCAGGTTTCCATTGTGTCACTCCTATCAGATCTATTTTGGCTTTCCGGGATCAGATCTCAATCTTGATTGTGGGTTGCGTGACCACATGATCACAAGGTTCACATCAGAAGTCCACAAGTTAAAAGGAAGTAAATAACATAATTCGTATAGCATGTTCTGACCTATATCTCAAGTCCTTTCCAAACGTGGATTCACTTGAAAATGTACCCCAAAATAGACGAATACCTCTGGAATCTTCTCATAAAGTTTCAGATCGATCCAACGGTTGGATTTGAAGTTATGCTCAATAGCGTAAAACTAAACGGTAGAAACTCTTACGCCAAAATCCGAATCTTACATTGCTTGAGTCGTATCACAAGGCTGAACCGTATCATTCCCTCCCTCTTCAAGAAGATTTACCCTAGAATCTTGAATAGGATTAGTAGCGACTTCATCAGCCTTTTGTTTAAGCCTTCAATATTCTCTTATTGCTAACACCTTTCTCCAACAACACTGTATGGAAGTAGTGACTGCCAAGAATTTCAAATAAGCATGTCGTACTAGCCACTTGCGTATATACTTCTCAATGATAACAACATCAACTTTCCTTCGTCTTTCATTTTTTAAGCACTATACCTCCTTTTCCCATGAAGTTTGAAGATCATAGAATAATGTTCTACACTTATCAACTTCTTGTTCGAAAACCCCCAAACCATGGCTTAGTTTTTCGCATCTTTGAGCTAGAATCCTCCTTCGTTCCCTCCCCCTTGCTGAATACATGACACAATTAGGGAAAATAGAAGAAGACGAAGACACAACAAGAATAGAGTTTACAACATGAAGAACACTGATTTGGAATCAAAATTACAAATCTGACTTTTGTTCGGACTAGAACTTATTGAAAACAAACAAATATGAAATTGATGAGAATGACTCAAACAACAGCAAAACATCCCAAATATGATGATAATATACTGGAAGAAACAAAATCAACAGAAATAAAACAAGTTTTGAAAGACAATGCAAAACAAACCCGTTACAGCAAGACAAAACCCGATTCTGGAACCTAAAAAAAAGCAATCCAAATGACCTTGAATTTAATATATAGTATTAGGATACCAAGAAAACAACAAATCTCAGTTTATAGGTTGTTCTATTATGTCTAGGTACCCAAACCCCGTGTATGATCAGTTTGCGGCAAAATTGAACCTCAAATTAAAACCTCAAGCAAACGATATCAAAATAAGACCAAATTTTATACATGTTGCGATCTGACCCTAAATAGACATAATATGGATTTTCAATTGATTCTGAGGTGCTTTTCTTATGGTTCACTAAGAATAGTGTTTCTATGGTAGAATTAAACTCAAATTAAAACCTTAAGAAAACAACATTTAAATAAGAATATATTGTGCAATATAACCCCCGGTAGACAGAATATGAAGTTCAAATTGATTCTAAGGTGGTTTTCTTATGGTTCACTAAGAGTAGTGTTTCTGCGGCCGAATTGAATCTCGAATTAAAACCTCAAGCAAAAGATATCAAAATAAGCCCCAATTTGATATATGATGCGATCTTACCCCCAATAAACGGAATATGAAGTTTCAATTGATTCAGATGTGGTTTCTTTATGGTTCACCAAGAGTTGTATTTCTGCGGCAAAAATTTAATGATCCTTCAAAATTCAACTAATCCCACTCTCTTTCTTTTTTTTCTTTTTAATATACTCATATAATTAGAGACACAGTAACAAGATGAAATATAACCTTTTTTTTTGTTTTTTGCTTAGAAGACACAGACATAAAGAACAATAAGATGGACAAAAACACTGAAAAACTTAAAGGAACACTAAACAAATAAAAATAGTAGAAGGATATGACCTTGTTTCCGAGCCTAGATCTGATACCAACTGATGCGAACCTCATGATCACGTGGTCACGCAACCCACAATCAAGATTGCGATCTGATCCCGGAAAGCCGAAATAGGTTTGATAGGAATGTGACACAATGGAAACCTGCCCTAAGGCACCAACACTATTGGAATGAGTAGAATGATGCCATGAAGCTAGTTAATCTTCGATAAGTCAGATTCAATTCATTTTGTTTTTGGTAAGTTGACGTATGTATTAAAAGAAGAAGATACAAAAATTATAAGGGGCATACCCTAGATTTACAATGAGAACATAAATGTAAAACAACAGATAGCTACAAGCTAGCCACCGAACAGACAACAGAGAACAACTAGATTCGTTAGGGAAACCAAAACAACCAGCTAAATATCAAATTAAGAATCTATGTTATTGACCCTCCAAGCTCTTTGGATCCTTTTGTTTTCATCTGTTGGTAAAACATTCCTCATCAAATCAAGCTTATCGCCAATGATACATTCGATTTGATCAAAGACCAAATTCGAAGTTCTAGACATTCCTGCAAAGATCCTTGCATTCCGTTCTTGCCAGATATGATACACTGTAGCTGCGAAACTTAGTTTACGAGAAAAATTGATGAAACTTTTGCCATGCCAATTGACAGTGGTCCATCGAATCCATTCATCCCAACCTTTTGTCATTCTTGGAATGTCGCATCTATCACAAACATCCCACCAGATTGCTTTAGTATAGGAGCATTCAAAGAACAAGTGGTTGTGATCTTCATTATTGCGGAGACAGAGTGAGCATCTATTTAGGCCATGTATACCAAACCGATGAAGTCTATCTTGAGTTGTGAGTTTCTGTTGGACAACCATCCATAGAAGAAACGAATGTCTAAGAACAGCATTCTTGAACCACACAATGAATTCTTAATTGCTCCCAAGCTACTTTGACCGAGAATCTGTAGCGAATCCGACCAAACAATCTCATCCTTTTGCCCTATCTTAGGATTAGAATTGGAAGGAATAGCTTCTACAATGGGGTGCCAGCCAATAACTTGGGTGGCAGATTCAGTTCATTCAAGAATTGAAGAATTAAAAAATCACTCTCACATGTTAAAACTGAAAAATTCAGAAGTAATAATCATCAAAAGCTGCCGAAATTTAGGTTAAATGTGATTAAATAGTTCTTAAAAGTAACCCTAATGGATCTACCCTTATGGGCTGAACTGACCCACTTACAAAACTAACCCAAAAACCCTAAATTGTAAAGCCCATAACCTGATCAAAACAAGCCTTGGATCCTAGCTCAAAATAAAGTTCTAATTAAGCCAAAACATGAAAGAAAATAATAAAAATAACTAATTTGTCATTAAATATCACCAGCCCTTCTTTCCTTGTGTAGCTAGAATGGATAAGGAATTCTTATAAAAAAAAGGATTCTGAAACATTAATGAATCCTTGCCACACTTGGAGATTATACTGCAGCTCATTAAAGATCCTTGTGGAACTAGGAAATTCCCAAAATAATCTCCCACATCCTTGTAGAAAAAGGATCATTGCCAAATAGGAAGTCCACAAGTCAAAAGGAAGTAAATAACATAATTCGTATAGCCTGTTCTGACCTATATCGCAAGTCCTGTCCGAACATGGATTCACTTGAAAATGTACTCCAACATAGAAAATATCTCTGGAATCTTCTGGTAAAGTTTCAGCCCGATCCAACGGTTGGATTTGAAGTTATGCTCAATAGCGTAAAACTAAATGGTAGAAACTCTTACGCCAAAATCCGAATTAGACCTTGCTTGGGTCGTATCATAAGGCTGAACCGTATCAAGTTCATGATTTGAATGTATTACAAACTCCAAGCCCCTAATGTTGCCACGTCTCTAAAGTTCTTACTAAGGCATAAAGCTCCTTGTCATATGTAAGGTAATTCAATGCTGCCCCCATTAAGTTTCTCACTGAAATATGCAATGGGCTCATATCCTGCATTAACCCAACTCAGACCTATACCTGAAGTATCATATTCAATTTTAAAAGCTTTTGTAAAGTCTATCGAACAAAGTTTATCTTTCAATAAATAAAAAGCTTTATCCTGTTAATCATTCCGTTTAAATCCAACAAGCTTTTTCATAATTTCAGTTAAAAGTGCTGCAATAGTATTAAAGTCCTTCACAAACCTTCTATAAAAGCTAGCAAGTCCATGAAAACTCCCTTACCTTGGTCACATACTTAGGTGTAGGCCAATCCCAAATGGCCTTAACCTTCTCTTCATTCATCCCAATTTTATCCATGTAAAAGGTACACTTATTGAGATTAACATACAATTTCTAATCACACAATAGACTAAGTACAGTACTCAAATGATCAAGATGCTCATTCAAGTTCTTGCTATAAATTAGGATGTCATCAAGGTACACAATCACAAACATACCAATAAATGCACGCAAAACATGATTCATCAATCTCATAAACATTCTAGGTGCATTTGTAAGCCCAAACGACATGACTAACCATTCATACAAACCATGTTTAGTCTTAAGTGTTGTTTTTCATTCATCATCTTCTCTCATCTTAATCTAATGGTACCTATATTTTAATTTAGAGAAAATACATGCTCCATACAACTCATCCAACATGTCATCAAGCCTAAGGATAGGATGTTTATACTTTACTATTATATTATTGTAGACGTGATAGTCAACACACATCCTCAGGATTGCTTCTATAAGTTGGACAGTTAGGAATTGAAGCCCCAGGCACAAGGTCAATCTGATGTTCAATTCCCCTCAATGGTGGTAATTTACTAGGGGTGTTATGAGGGAATACATCTTCAAATTCTTGCAACAAAGAAACAGCCACACTAGGAATAACAAAATCAAGGTTGTTCGTGTTAAAATAAGCCTCCTTATACACAAGTAAGATCATTAGTTTAAGCTTCTTTGCATAAAAATCAGGTGGTTTCTTTAATTTTTTGACACTATAATCATCACAGAAGCTTGCCTTCTTCACCCCTCAGGTTTTATCTCCACTCTCAACTGGTTTAATTAATGATTTAGATTTAATCGAATCTGATGGTCTTCTCTCACCACTGTCCTCATGTGAATTTTCACTCTTCCCATCCTCACAATCCCCTTTTAATTTCATTTCATCATCATACACTTGTTTTGGAGAAAGAGGTACAAAAGTGATGGTTTTACCATCTTTTACAATAGTGAACATATTTCTAAACCCATCATGAATCACCTTCCGATCGAATTGTCATGGACACCCCAAAAGTAGGTGACTACCATATATTAGGACTACATCACACATAACCTCATCAGAATACTTCCTAATAGCAAACACAATTGACACATGCATAGTAACCTTCACTCACCACATTCATTCAACCATTGCAATCTTGCCTAGGATGCTTAATACAACTCAGATTCAATTTTCTCACAAGAGTATCATAAGCTACATTAGCACAACTACCTCCATCAATTATCATGCTACATACCTTGTTTTGGATGTAGCATCGAGTGTGAAATATGTTTTCTGTTGCTGATCGACATCATCTTCTTTGATTTGGATGTTCAGCGCAAACCTTATAACCAAGGCCTCCCCTTCAAGGAAATTTCATTCATTATTTTACCTATTATTTAGAAGAACATTTATCAATTAAGGAAAACGTTTACTAGTCAACAAAAGATGCTAGGGGGCTACCAGATCTGATTTCCTAAACTAGGAAGGATTAATTAATGATTTCCTAGATTTAATACGATCCAAGTAAGGTCAGATTTGAATTTTAATGTAAAATTTCCTACCATCCAGTTTGATGCTATTGAGCATAACTCCAAATTAAATTGTTGGATTGAGTTGGAACTTTACCAGAAAATTTAAGAGGTATGTTTCTATGATAGGGTACAAATTCAGGTGCATCAAAGTTTGAAAAGGACTTGCAATATAGGTTAGAATAGGCTGCAAGAATTTTGTTATTTACTTCTTTTTTACTTATGGACTTCCTATTTAACAAAGATCATTTTCCTACAAGGATGTGGGAGCTTGTTTTGAGAATTTTATAGTTCCACAAGGATCTTTAATGGGATACAACATTATTTTCAAGTGTGGAAATGATTCATTAATGTTTTAGAATCCTTTTCTTATAAGGATTACTTATTCATCCTAGCTAAACTAGAAAAGGAGGCTGGTGGTATTTAATGACAAATTAATTATTATTATTATTATTTTCTTTCATGTTTTGGCTTAATTTAAACTTTGTTTTCAGCTAGGATCCAAAGCTTGTTTGGATTAGAGTTTGGGCTTACTAGTAAAAATTTTGGGTCAGTTTTTGTATGTGGATAAAAAACTGAAGCCCACAAGGGTAGATCCAATAGGATTAATTTTTTAGAACTATTTAAATACTTGTAAGCCTAAATTTCAGCAACCATCGATGAATATTACTTCTGAATTTTTCAGTTTTAACGTGTGAGTGATTCTTACATTCTTCAGTTCTTGAACGAGCTGAATCTGACTTATAGAAGACTATCTGCCTTCGTGGTGTCATTCTACTTCATTCCAATACTTTTGGTGCCTTGAGGTAGGTTTCCATTGTGTCAAGCTCCTATCAGACCTATTTCAGCTTTCCAGGATCAGATCTCAATATTGATTGTGGGTTGCAGACCACGTGATCACAAGATTCACATCAGTTGGTATCAGAACTAGGCTTTGAAATCAGGTTATATCCTTCTTGTTTTCGTTATCTATTTGTTTCGCGTCAGTTTCTTTTCGTATGTCTTCTTTTTTGTTTTGGGTCAGTATTTGTTTTCTTTCTTGTGTTTATTCTTGTTATTCTGTGGTTTTTTGTGTTCTAATTAGAGGAAAAAATGAAAAAGAAAAAGAAAGCAATCAGAAAATGCTATTTGGGTTTAGACAGGTTTCTAACACATCTTGAGACTATCATCACAGTTTTGTTTTTGCTTGTTTTCTGGTTTTTAATGATTTTTGAATCAATCACACACACACACACACACACATATATATTGATGCGAACCTCGTGATCACATGGTCATGCAACCCACACGCAAAGACACCAATTCCCAGAAAGCCAAGTAAATCAGGTTTGATAGGAGTGTGACACAAAGATAACTTGTACCTAGGCACCAGCACTCTTGAAAACGGAGACCCCCACCCAACGAATATTGATTCGCGAACGAGAAGTATAAGGATGACGCCACAAAGACAGTTATTCTTCGATAAGTCGTTTTCAGTTCTTTAGAGAACCAAGAAAGATTATCCCACCAACACACAATAAGTGCAGCAAAGAAGTTAATTAATCTAAAAATTGCGTAACCTTACATGTTTGGTTATGCCTTTATTTATACTGATTCTAGACTTAAAGAAACCCTAATAGACCCCCCTTAGGTGGACTTATATGAAGCCCACTTACAATTGACCCAAATAAGTAATAATAACCCAAAAGCTAAGAAGAAAATAATAAAAATCCGAAAATTATCATGCTAAATATGCTAGAATCAGATTTGTCACCCTTAAGAAGTCTTAAATAAACTAGGAAAAATCTGATTTGGAAAATTTGTGTTGCTGCCCCCCCTTTGATGTCCTTGATTAGCTTGGATTTCCTTGTTTAACTTAGACAAATAAGAAAACAAATTTTCTTCTTTGTTGCTGATTTAATTACTTTCCTTCCTAAGTTAGGAGAAGTATTAAATAGTTCTCCCCTCTTTAGGAATAAGATATGGCCAATATCTCTATCACGATTAGGTGATTTAGATTTACCTTTCCTATCCATATGAGTATCCTTTTTGGCCATAGGTGGTTCGACCTTCGCATAAGGCTTTGGTTGGACAGCCCCCTCTCTCTTCAACTTCAGCCTCCATGTTGAGGATGATGAAGCCGAATTGGTCTAAAAACATGTACTACCCCTTCTCTTTATTTGCCTCTCCACCTTTATTGCCATATTGACCATGTCCTCCAATTCTACACAATGTTGTAATTCTACAACATTTGCAATGTCCCTATTCAGCCCATATAGAAATCTAGCCATAGTAGCTTCCCAATCCTCAATCACATTGGCCCGAATCATGGCGATCTTCATCTCCTTGAAATACTCATCCACGGACCTAGAACCCTGATTCAAACCCTGCAATTTCAGATACAAATCTCTATAATAGTGGTTAGGCACAAATCGCCGTCTCATCAACACTTTCATCTCCTCTCACGACGCTATCGGCTTCTCTCCACTCCTCCTTCTACTAATAACATTTTGATCCCATCAAATCAGTACATAATCCATGAATTCGATGACTACCAATTTCACTTTCTTCGCCTCCGAATAGTTATGGCAATGAAAAATCCAATCCACCTTTTTCTCTCACTCCACATATGCCTCGGGATTTTTTTTACCTTGAAAAGAAGGTATTTTCAGTTTGATAGCATCCAAATCACCATCTAAATCAGCATGTCCCCCAACACTACATAAATTTTCCCTTTGGCTAAATTAGCCCTTAGTTCTATTCCCATAATCCCTTCGGTTTCTAGCTGCCGAAAACCTTCCCGATGGCCAATGGCCTCATCCTCAAAACCACCATCACAAATATCATCAACGGCCGCCTCAAAATCCTCATAATCAGCCCACCTTAGCCTTTCGGCCCTAATGACACTGTTTGCTTTCGGTTCAGCCCCAAGCTTCCTCCCATTTTAGGTGCTTGTACCAGCCTCGTTACCACGTTTCTCCACCCTATCAAGCCTGTCACAGACATTTCCCATCACAAAATTCATCCTCTCCATCATCTGCGTCATCGCTTGCATTTGGAACGTAAGTTCTCCCTCGGGATGGGGTGGTATGTTGTTTTGATCTGACATGATACTAACCTACAAAAATTGGTTAGTGGTAAAAAAAAAATTATCCTCACGTCGCTCGTGTTTCGCTCAAACACTCTTAATATCCTCACACGCTCACACCTCTCGTCTCACCTTCTTGTGGTTCTTGCAAAACTGAAACCAACACCAAATAAAACCAACTCGGTAGCGCAATCCAAATATATATATATACCAGAAAAACAAGCAAAACAAAACTGCGATGATAGTCTCGCGAATAGCAAGCGAGTCTATCTGAAATATAAACGAAACTGAAGACTCGAATAAAAACAGAAAAAAAAATATGCAAAATGATGAAACAACACCCAATATATGTTGGATATGATGAAAATAAACTGCAAGAAATGAAAACAACAGAAAGAAAGCGAATTTCAAAAGTTGACGCAAAACAGAATGGTTTACGATGAGTTAAGTCCGAATCTGGAATCTAAATAAATGATGTCCAATTGAGTTAAAATTTTAGATATAGTGAGATATCAACCCAAATAGACAGAATATAAATTTTGATCAATTTATGATAAGGTTTGATATACTGACGCAAAAACATTATGAATCAGACCCGAATTTGAAACCCAAAGCAAAAGATATCCAATTGACCCTAAAATAAAAATTTCGTGCGATTAAGACCCCAGTAATCAGATTCTCAAATTTGAGCTAATTCTGAGTTGATTTGATCCAATTTTCCCTTGTTTAGTTTTTTGCGGCAGAATCCAATAAACGTCTTTTTGAACGATTTTTTTTTTGCTTTTCTCTTTTCTCTTTTTTTTTTGTTTTTAATGCTACTGATATATTTTGAAAAATAATAGAATGAAATAGCTATTTTTTTTATTTTTTTGATATGCTGCAAAATCAAGGAGAAGAAGAAATTGGACACTAAGGAATTTTTGCGGAAACAACAAGAAACAAAAATTTCAGAAGGATATAACCTGATTAATGGAGCCAAGCTCTGATACCAAATGATGCGAACCTCATGATCACATGGTCACGCAACCCATACGCAAAGACACCAATTCTCGGAAAGCCAAGTAAATCAGGTTTGATAGGAGTGTGACACAAAGATAACTTGTACCTAGGCACCAGCACTATTGAAAACGGAGACCCCCACCCAAAAAATATTGATTCGCGAATGAGAAGTACAAGGATGATGCCACGAAGACAGTTGCTCTTCGATAAGTCGTTTTAAGTTTATTAGAGAACCAAGGAAGGAGATTATCCCACCAACACTCAATAAGTGCAGCAAAGAAGTTTTTTGATCTGAAAATTGCGTAACCTTACATGTTTGGTTATGCCTTTATTTATACTGATTCTAGACTTAAAGAAACCCTAATGGACCCCCCTTAGGTGGACTTATATGAAGCCCACTTACAATTGACCCAAAGAAGTAATAATAACCCAAAAGCTAAGAAGAAATTAATAAAAATTCGAAAATTATCATGCTAAATATGCTAGAATCAGATTTGTCACCCTTAAGAAGTCTTAAATAAACTAGGAAAAATCTGATTTGGAAAATTTGTGTTGCTGCCCCCCCTTTGATCTCCTTGATTAACTTGGATTTCCTTGTTTAACTTGGACAAATAAGAAATCAAATTTCCTCCGTTGTTGCTGATTTAATTACTTTCCTTCCTAAGTTAGGAAAAGCATTAAATAGTTCTCCCCTCTTTAGGAATAAGATATGGCCAACTTACTTACTTAATTAGGAGAATAAATTGCTGATTTGTTTTTATCCTTGTAGCATTAGGAAAAATAACAAGCCTAACAAAGCTGGTATTGGGTCGGACACATCAACCCCTTGTTCCACACGAATTGGGCTCTTCTTGGACCTGAACTAAATGAATTAAAGGTTTTCCTTCATGCTCCTTAAATGTCCCAAGCCCCTCAGGTCCATTTTGCTCCTATTCAATGCTTCTTTAATCTTCTTTGCCCTAGCTCTTGTGATTGGCCCAAGTGGCACCTCTAATGGGTCGTTGGCATGATTACGCTTGGTGTTGGGCTGATCCGCATCATATATATTTGGATTGTGCTGTTAAGTTGGTTCTATTTAGTGTTGGTTTGAGTTCCGTAAGAACAGCAAGAAGATGAGACGAGAGGTGTGAGCGTGTGAGGATATTAAGAGTGTTTGAGCAAAACACGAGCGATGTGATGATTTTTTTTACCACTAACTAATTTTTGCAGGTACTATCATGTTAGATCAAAACAACACACCACCCCCTCCTGATGTAGAACTTAAATCCCAAATGCAAGCCATGACGAAGATGATGGAAAGAATGAATTTCGTGATAGGGAACATGTGTGACAGATTTGAGAAGGTGGGGAAACATGGTAACATGGTTGGAACATGTACCCAAGACATGAGAAAGGTTGGGGCTAAACCAAAATCAAACAATGGCAGTGGGGCTAAAAGGCCAAGCTAGGCTGATTATGAGTATATTGAGGAGGATGTTGATGATATTGGTGATGATGGTTTTAAGAATGAGATCATAGGCTATCATGAAGGTTTTTGGTAGCCTAGAAACTGAAGAGATTTCATGTATTTTGATGAGGTGTTATGGCAAAAGAAAAGGAGGATTCAAAACGAGAGAAATAAAGAGATTAGTGTTCTAAAAACAGAATTCAAGAGTCTATCCTGTATTATAAGGGAGATGAAGCAAGAACTTGATGTGTTTACGGTAGCAGTCAATGCCCAGCAAGCTTTAGAAAGAGAGGAGAAAAATGCTACAATGATGATATACGAAATAGAGCGGCTACTACTTTCATCCAAAGTTATGGCAAAACAAGTTGTCATATCCTTGTAGGAAAAGGATCCTTGCCAAATAGGAAGTTCAATAGTTAAAAGGAAGTAAATAACAAAATTCATACAGTCTCTGTTGGCTCGTATTGTGATGCCTTCCCAAACTCCGATTGTTGGCAAGAAAAGAACTCTAAAAGCTTCAAAAAGAGGCTAAGGAATTGTCCATTCAACTTTTTGGTGATTTGAGGACGAATCATCTTGAAGAGAGAGGGAATGATACGATCCAGGCAAAGTCAAATTCGGATTCTAACATAAAATGCACAATTGTCCAGTTTTACAGCAATTGTCATATTTCTCAATCTGACCGTTGGATCGGTCTGAAATTTTACGTGAAATCTCCTTACATATTTTCCTACCTAAGGTTAAACTTGCAGGTCAATCGGAGTTTGGGAAGGCATCACAATACGAGCCAACAGAGACTGTATGAATTTTGTTATTTACTTCCTTTTAACTATTGAACTTCCTATTTAGCAAGGATCCTTTTCCTACAAGGATATGACAACTTGTTTTGGGAATCTCCTAGCTCTAATGGGTGGCAATGATTCATAAATGTTTCAAAATCCTTTTCTTACAATGATTCCTTATTCATCCTAGCTACAACAAGGAAAGAAGACTTCAGAATTAATTCTACATTCAAATCAGATTTCCTAGTTTATTTTGGACTTCTTAAGGGTGACAAATTTGATTCTAGTATATTTAGGATAGTTATTTTTGGATTTTTATTATTTTATTCTTAGTGTTTCGGTTATTATTACCTATTTGGGTTAATCGTAAGTGGGCCTCATATAAGTCCACATAAGAGGGGTCCATTAGGGTTTCTTTAAGTCTAGAGTCAGTATAAATAAAGGCATAACCAAACATGTAAGGTTACACAATTTTCAGATCAATAAACGTTTTTGTCATACTTGTTGTGTGTTGGTGGGATAATCTCCCTTTCTTAGTGAGAAAGAACTGAAAATGACTTATCGAAGAACAACTGGCTTCGTGGCGTCATCCTTATACTTCTCGTTTCCAATATTCATTGGGTTGGGGTTTTTCGTTTCCAATAGTACTAGTGCCTAGGTATAAGTTATCTTTGTGTCATACTCCTATCAAACCTGATTTACTTGGCTTTCCTGGAATTGGTATCTTTGCTTGTGGGTTGCGTGACCACGTGATCACGAGGTTCGCATCACATCTATTTCACGGCAATATATCAAAACATATCATAATTAACTAAAAATTGATATTCTGGTTTTTTAGTATGAAATCACACCAAATATCAAGTTGCACGTTATTTGGACATCATTGGGCCTAGGTTCTAAATTGGGTTTTAAAGTGGTTGTTTTGCGTCCATATATCAATTGAACTTGGAATCAGCTCAAAACTTATATTCTGTTTTTTGGGGTCCTAATCAGAAATTATATTAAATTTTATGTCATTTAGATATCATTTTCTTTAGGTTCTAGAATCAAATTTTCTCTTGTCGTAACGGGTCTGTTTTACGTTAGCTTTCAAAACTTGTTTTGTTTCTGTTGATTTCATTCCTGCCAATATATTATCATCATATTTGGGATATTTTGGCTGTTGTTTGAGTCATTTTCATCACTTTCACATATGTTTGTTTTCGAGCAGTTATGGTCCAAACAAAAGTAAGATTTGCAATTTCGACTCTAAATTAGTGTTCTTCCTGTCGTAAAATCTATTCTTGTTGTGTCTTTGTCTTCTTCTTCATGTTTTTTTTCTTCTATTTGTGTCATGTATTCAGCAAAGGAGAGGGAACATAGGAGGATTCTAACTCAAGGATGCAAAAAACAAAGCCATGGTTTGGGCGTTTTAGAATGAGAAGTTGATAAGTGTAGAAGATTATTCTATGATCTTCAAGCTTCATGGAAAAAGAATGAAAGACGAAGGAGGGTTGTTGTGGTTATCATTCAAAAATGGTTAGTACGACATGCTTATTTGAAATTCTTAACAGTCACTACTTCCATATAGTGTTGTTGTATAAAGGTGTTAGCAATAAGGGAATTTCAAAAGTTTAAACAAGAGACTAATGAAGTCGCTACTAATCCTATTCAAGATTCGAGGGCGAATCTCATTGAAGAGATAGGGAATGATACGGTTCAGGTTTAGCCTTGGATTCCTTATAGTAAGCATGTAGTTATGTGTTTGAAATTGGTTGTTGATAGAGTTTAAGTATATGGTTCAGCTTTGGGTTTTTCATGTTGGATCTCTACCTAGGGATGCATTCGGTCATATTAAGGTTTTATGGATGATGGGTTCGGCCCAATTCTTTTGGTGGGTAATTCGGCCAGATCAGGACAGACTATGCATAAAATGTTTTTGGGTAGCAAAGAAAGTTTATTTGAAGTGTATTTTGGGTCTAGTTTGGTCCCTATTAATGAATATAAGTTTGGGCCACAAGGGGTTCAAAGTTGACTTGGGTTAGTTAAGATGTTAGGATTAAGTCAAATTTATTTGGGGTTGATTTTCTAATTCTATAAGGACTTAAATGAGCAACATATTCTCCTAAAATTCAAGAAAATTTCGTTAATTATTTTACCTATTATTTAGGAGAGTATTTATCAACAAAAGAGGAAGTTTTCTAGTCAACAAAGGATGCTAGGGGGGCTACCATATCTGATTTCCTAAACTAGAAAGAATTAATTAATAATTCTCCAGTCTAGGAAGGAAACTAATTGACAGATATAAAAGAGAGAGATTGATGCGATCCAACCATCAAATGATCCATCGGAGGTTCCAGTTGGTACAGTTACTAGGCTTAGGGCTAAGAAGTTCAAAGAAGCTTTCAATGGACTTCTTCAAGATACATAGGCTAAGGTGGACTTCAAAAGGATTTGTAATAATAAAGAGCAAGCCTTGATTAATTTGATTCATGTTCAAAAGTTACTTAATTAATGATTTTCGTATCTATCTTAGAAAATCTCACCAACTTTCATCCCCTGTTGGCTTTGTTTGCATATTGTTCGTTCTTCTTTTTGAATCTTCCTTTGCTCGTCTCCAGGTGTAGGCGTTGTGATCGAGTTGGTTATATTCTTGTTGCCTTAGGGCAAGTCTTTCATTGTGATAAGCTCATTCAAGTCTCAACAAACTTAGCTTAGATTGATCTTGGGGTCGCGAATTCCATTAAATTCCGCTAGGGTTCCCATCAGTGATAAGTTTTTTTTATGCTGAAAAGCAGAACACGATGAATTTTTAAAATAAACTTGTGTTTTGCGTGATGCAACACATTACCTTCACTGGGACAAAGATCAAATATGATTTATCAAGGTATAACTGACCTTGTGGCGTCATTCTACTTTATTCTAATAGTGTTAGTGCCTTAAGACAGGTTTCCATTGTGTCACACTTCTCAAACCTGATTCTCGACTTTCTTAGAGAAGTATCATATTCATTGGGGGTTGCTTGACCATATGACCAAGAGGTTCCCATCATATTTTATTTCCTTCTTGATGCGAACCTCGTGATCACGTGGTCACGCAACCCACATGCAAAGACATGAATTCCTGGAAAGCCAAGTAAATCAAGTTTGATAGGAGTGTGACACAAAGATAACTTTTACCTAGGCACCAGCACTATTGAAAACGGAAAAACCCCACCCAACAAATATTGATTCCCAGAAGTATAAGGATGACACCATGAAGCCAGTTGTTCTTCGATAAGTCATTTTTTAGTTCTTTAAAGAATAAAGGAAGGGAGATTATCCCACCAACACACAACAAGTGCGACAAACAAGAAGTTTTATTAATATGAATTGTGTACCCTTACATGTTTGGTTATGCCTTTTTTTATATTAACTCTAGACTTAAAGAAACCCTAATGGACCCCCCCTTAGGTGGACTTATATGAAGCCCACTTACAATTGACCCAAATAAGTAATAATAACCCAAAGAATAAGAAGAAAATAATAAAAAGAATAAAAACCCAAAAATTACCATCCTAAATAGGCTAGAATCAGATTTGTCACCCTTTAGAAGTCGTAAATAAACTAGGAAAAATCTGATTTGGAAAATTTGTGTTGCAGCCCCCTTTGATGTCCTTGATTAGCTTGGATTTCTTTGTTTAACTTGGACAAATAAGAAAATAAATTTCTCTTTTGTTGCTGATTTAATTACTTTTCTTCCTAGGTTAGGAAAAGCATTAAATAATCCTCTCCTCTTTAGGAACAAGATATGGCCAACTTCCTTAATTAATTAGAAGAATAAATTGCTGACATTTTATCCTTATAGTATAAGGAAAAAACAAGCCTAACAAGGCTGGTATGGGGCCAGACACATCAGCCCCTTGTTCCACCCAAATTGGGCTCTTCTTGGACCTGAATTAGATGAATTAAAGGTTATCCTTCATGGTCCTTAAATGTCCAAAGCCCCTTTAGGTCCATCTTACTACATATGTTCTGAACAAGCTCATTCAATGCTTCTTCGCCCTAGCTCTTATAATTGGCCCAATTAACACCTTTAATGGGTTGTTGGCATAATTACGCTTGGTGTTGGGTTGATTCTCATCACTTCTCTTCTTCTCATGGTAGAACATGAAGTTAATATTATGTGATACAAACTTCTTGAACACTTGGTCAAGCAACCCACACGCTAAGACTCTAATTCTCAGAAAGCCATGTAAATCAGGTTTTATAGGAGTGTGACACAAACATAACTTGTACCTAAGCACCAGCACTATTGGAAATGAAAACCCCCACCTAATGAATATTGATTCGCGAACGAGAAGTACAAGGACGACGCCACAAAGTCAGTTGTTCTTTGATAAGTTATTTTTCAGTTCTTTAGAGAACCAAGGGAGATTATCCCACCAACACACAACAAGTGCAACAAAAGAAGTTTTTTGATTTGAAAATTGTGTAACCCTTACATGTCTGGTTATGCATTTATTTATATTGACTTTAGACTAAAACAAACCCTAATGAACCACTTATGTGGGTTTATATGAGACCCACTTACAAATAAACCCAAATTATATCAATAAAACCCTAAACTAAGAAGAAAATAATAATAACAATAATAAATTTGAATTTAATATCCTAAATATGATATGATCAAATTTGCTGCCCTATAGAAGTCTCATATAAGCTAGGATAAATCTTATTTGGAAAATTTATGTTGCCGCCCCCTTTAGGTCCTTGATTAGCTTGAATTTCCTTGTTTAACTTGGACAAATAAAAAAACAACTTTCCCCCTTTGTTGTTGCTTTAATTACTTCTCTTCCTAGGCTAGGAAAATCATTAAATAATCCTTCTCTATTTAGGAATCAGATCTGCCGAAACGTCCTTGATTGTTTAGGAGAATAAATTGTTGACTTTTTATCCTTGTATCATTAGGAAAAACAAGCCTAACAAGGCTGGTATGGGGCCGAACACATCAGCCCCTTCTTCTACATGAATTGGGCTCTTCTTGGACCTGAATTAGATGAATTAGAGGTTGTCCTTCATGCTCCTTAGATGTCCCAAGCTCTTCTAGGTCCATCTTGCTTCATATGTTTTGTACAAGCACATTCAATGCTTCTTTAAACTTCTTTGCCCTAGCTCTTGTAATTGACCCAAATCGGGCTCTTCTTTCCCCTTTCTTTCCAAAAGGATTCGACCTCAAATCATCACATACATCAAACAGAGTAAGATCAGAAACATGAAAAAGTAGCACTAAAACCATACTCACCTCGCAAATCAACTTTATAAGCATTGTCATTGATCCTCTCAAGGATGTGAAATGGTCCATCTCCTCGTGGTTGTAGCTTTGATTTCCTATGGGCTGTAAATCTCTCATTGCACATATACAACCAAACCCAATCGACGGGCTGAATGACAACATGCTTGCGCCCCTTATTGGCTTTGGTCCTATACACACGGTTTCTCTTTTCAATATATTGCCGCACAATCTCATGAAGTGTATTCACCACCTGTGCTTTACGATTACCATCAAAACTAACCCTTTCATCAACAGGCAAAGGAATCAACTCCAGGGGGAGTTAAGGGGTTAAATCCATACACAATTTCAAATGGTTAAAATTTAGTAGTAGAATGCACAATACGATTATATACGAACTCTATAAATGACAAACAATCTTCCCAATTCTTTTAAGTTCTTTTGAATGACAACACACAAAAGTTGTGTTAAGGTTCTATTAACTAACTACTTCGGGTTGTCTATCTGTTTGGGGGTGACAAGTAGTTGAAAATAATAATATAGTACCCAATTTTTCCCATAACATCTTCCAAAAATTGCTAAGGAACTTAACATCTCTATCAGAAATAATGCTCTTAAGGACCCCGTAAAGCCGTACTATCTCGCTAAAGAACAAATTAGGAATGTTAGTTGCATCATCGGTTTTATGACATGGAATGAAGTGTGCCATCTTTGAAAACCTATCAACAACTACAAAAATTGAATCCCTACCCCGTTTTGACCTAGATAAACCTAAGACGAAGTCCATTGAAATGTCTACCCATGGTTCAAGCAAAGGGGTATACAAGCCATGTGGTTGAGTCCTAGACTTTGCTTCCTACAAGTTATGCATTTACCATATATGCGTGATAAATGCTTATGAAACACATCCAAAGTCTTAACAACACCAAAATGCCCCAACAACTTGCCCCTGTATGCTTCACGTACAAGTAATTCATGCATAGAACTTAATGAAACATATACACGACTCTCTTTAAACAAATATCCATCAAGTCAATAGAACTTCCTAAAAGCTGAAGTTTTGCAAGCATTGTAAACATTAGCAAAATCACTATCATCCTTGTAAAATTCTTTTATAGATAAAAGAACATACTTGCGCAAAAATGCATTAGCCACAATGTTTTCTTTTCCTTGCTTTATACTTGATCACATATGAAAAGGTTTCAATAAACACCTTGGGCCACAAACTCCTTGGGCCAAGACATAGAGCTCCTTTAAGGTAATTCAAGGCTACACCATTAAGTTTTTCGCTGAAATACGCAATGGGCTTCATATCTTGATTTAACACAACTTCTATACCTATACTTGAAGAATCACTTCAAAAGCTCTTGGAAAGTTTGACAAAGCTAAAACAGGCGCCGAACAAAGTTTATCTTTCAACAAATTAAAAGCCTTATCTTGTTTATCATTCCATTTAAATCCAACAGACTTTTTCATGAAAACAATAGTACTAAAATCCTTCACAAACCTTATATAAAAACTAGCAAATCCATGAAAACTCCTTACCTCACTTAACGATCTTGGTGTAGGCCAATCTCGGATGGCCTTAACTTTCTCCTCATCCATCTCGATACCCTATGCAGTTACGACATACAAAAGGTACACTTCTTAAGATTAGCATATAATTGCTCACTTCTCAATACACTAAGTACGTTACGCAAACAATCATGATGCTCATTTAAGTTTTTACTATAGATCAAAATGTCATCAAAATACACAACAACTTACCTATAAACACACGCGATACATGATTCATTAAAAGCATAAACGTATTAGGCGCATTTATAAGTTTAAACAACATGACTAACCATTCATACAACCCATGCTTAGTCTTAAATACAGTTTTCCACTCATCAGCTTCTTTCATCCTAATCTGATGGTACCAACTCCTTAAGTCAATTTTAGAGAAAGTACATGATCCATGTAACTCATCTAGCATGTCATCAACCCTAGGAATAGGATGTTGCCACTTTACTGTTATGTTATTGATGACACGAGAGTCAACACACATCCTCCATGTTCCATCCTTTTTAGGCACAAGTAACACTGGCATGAAATAAGGTGATACGATCCGGGCAACGAAAAAACAATCAGATTCGAATTCTGACATAAATGCAAAATTATTTAGTTTTACGACAACAGTCATAATTCTCAATCCGACTGTTGGATAGGGTTAAAATGTTACGTGGAGTCTCGTGACGTGTTTTTCTACCTTGGGTTAAACTTTCAGGTAAATCAGAATTCGAGAACATACCGCAATACTGGTCAACAGAGGCTGTATGAATTTTTTTTTTAATTCCTTTTGACTTGTGGACTTCCTATTTAGCTAGGATTGTTATCTTAAAAGGATGTGGCAGCTTGTTTTGGAAATCTCCTAGTTCTACAAAGATCTTTAATGGGCTGCAACATAGTTTCCAAGTGTGGCAATGATTCATAAATGTTTCAAAATTCTTTTCTTACAAGGATTCTTTATTCATCCTAGCTACAACAAGTAAAGAAGACTTCAGAATTAATTCTACCTTCATATCAGATTTCCTAGTCTATTTAGGACTTCTTAATAGTGACAAATCTGATTCTAGCATATTTAGGATAGTAATTTTTGGATTTTTATTATGTTCTTCTTAATCTTTGGGTTATTATTACTTATCTGAGTCAATTGTAAGTGGGTCTCATATAAGTCCACCTAAGGGGGGTCCATTAGGGTTTATGCAAGTCTAGAGTTAGTATAAATAAAGGCATAACCATACATGTAAGTAAGACAATTCAGATTAATAAAACTTCTTGTTTGCCCCACTTTGTGTGTGTGTTGGTGAGATAATCTCCTTTCCTTGGTTCTATAAAGAACTGAAAAATGACTTATCGAAGAACAACTAGCTTTGTGGCGTCATCCTTATACTTCTCGTTCGCGAATCAATATTCATCGGGTGGGAGTTTTCGTTTCCAATAGTGATGGTGCCTAGGTACAAGTTATCTTTGTGTCACACTACTATCAAACATTTACTTGGCTTTCCAGGAATTGATATTTTTACGTGTAAGTTGAGAGATCACGTGATCATAAAGTTCACATAATTTGGTATCAGAGCTTGGCTCCATTAATTAGGTTATTATCCTTTTGAAAAAAAAAATTTCCTTGTTGTTTCCGTAAAATTCCTTAGTGTCCAATTTCTTCTTCTCCTTGATTTTGCAGCAGATAAAAAAATATTTTTGTTATTTTGTTCTATTACTGTCCAAAATATATTAGTAGCATAAAAAAATAAAAGAAAAAAGAAAAGAAAAAACAAATCGTTCCAAAAGATGTTTATTGGTTTATGCCGCAAAAAACTAAGCAAGGGATAAATGGATCAAATCAATTCGGAATTAGTTCAAATTTGATACTCTGATTACTGGGGTTAATTGGATATCATTTGCTTTAGTTTTCAATTTCGGGTCTAATCAGGTTTCATTCATAACGTTTTTGCATCAGTATATCAAACCTTATCGTAAATTGCTTGAATTTTATATTCTGTCTATTTGGGTTGAAATCACACTATTACTGAAATTTTAGCTGAATTGGACATCATTTACTTTAGGTTCTAGATTCGGACTTAACTCATCGTAAACGAGTCTATTTTATGTCAACTTTTGAAATTCGTTTTCTTTCTGTTTTTTTTCATTTCTTGTAGTATATTTTCAACATATCCAACATAAATAGATGTTGTTTCATCATTTTGGATATTTCATTTATGTTTTTTATTCGAGTCTTCAGTTTCATTCTTATTTTGGATAGATTCGCCTGCTACTCGCGAGACTATAATCGCAGTTTTGTTTTGCTTATTTTCTTGTTTTTATTGCTTCTTGAGTCATATTTACATATTTGGATTGCGCTGCTAAGTTGGTTCTATTTGGTGCTGGTTTCAGTTCCGCAAGGGTGAGACGAGAGGTGTGAGCGCGTGAGGATATTAAGAGTGTTTGAGTGAAACACGAGCGATGTGAGGATTTTGTTTTTACCACTAACCAATTTGTGCAGGTTATGTCAGATCAAGGACCTTAAGTCATGATGTAGATGATGCAGATGATGGAGAGGATGAATTTTGTGATGGGGAATGTGTGTGACAGACTTGATAGGGTGGAGAAATGTGGTAATAAGGCTGGTACAAGCACACAAGACGTGAGGAAGGTTGGGGCTGAACCGAAAGCAAATAGTGGCAGTAGGACCGATATGTCAAGGTGGGCTAATCGGAGGGGATTCAATATGAGTATGGAAGAGAAACGGAGGTTACGAGTTTCAAATAGTTATGCACATAATGCTTTTATGATGTTAGATAAAGAGCGCGAGGCTAAACGACTTGAAAAAGTTTATAAAGAAACAAATAAAGAACGTGAAGAATGGAGAACTTCAATTCAACGCCAAAGAGATAACAAACGAAAGAGGACAACAATGGTTATCATTCAAAAATATACATGCAAGCAGATGAGAAGACATGCTTATTTGAAATTTTTATCAACAACTATATTCATACAATGTTGTTACAGGCAATTGCGTGCAAGAAAAGAACTCTAATGGATGAAACAAGAGGATAAGGAATTGTCCATCAAACCTGTTGGTAATTCGAGGATGAATCATCTTGAAGAGAGAGGGAATGATACGATTCGGGCAACGAAAAAACAATCAAATTCGGATTTTGACGTAAAGTGCGCAACTGTCCAGTTTTACGACAACAATCATAATTCTCAATCCAACCTTTGGATCATATTGAAATTTTACGTGGAGTGTCCTTACATGTTGTCCTACCTTGAGTTAAAATGTCAGATCAATCGGAGTTCGAGAAGGCACCACAATACTGGTCAACAGAGGCTGTATGAATTTTGTTATTTATTTCCTTTTGACTTGTGAGGATTCTTTTCTTGAAAGGATGTGACAGCTTATTTTGGGAATCTCCTAGTTCTATAAAGATTTTTAATTGGCTGCAATATAGTTTTCAAGTGTGGCAAGGATTCATAAATGTTTCAGAATCCTTTTCTTACAAGGATTCATTATTCATCCTAGCTATAACAAGGAAAGAAGACTTTAGAATTAATTCTACTTTCATATTAGATTTCCTAGTCTATTTGGGATTTCTTAATGGTGACAAATCTGATTCTAGCACATTTAGTATAGTAATTTTTGAATTTTTATTATTTTCTTCTTAGTCTTTGGGTTATTATTACTTATTTGGGTCAATTGTAAGTGGGCCTCATAAAAGTCCACCTAAGGGGGGTCCATTAGGGTTTATTTAAGTCTAGAGTTAGTATAAATAAAGACATAACCAGACATGTAAGTTAGACAATTCAGATTAATAAAACTTCTTGTTTGCCCCACTTTGTGTGTGTGTTGGTGAGATTATCTCACTAAATAAAGACATAAAACTTCTTCCTTAGTTCTATAAGGAACTGAAAAACAACTTATTGAAGAACAACTGGTTTTTTGGCGTCATCCTTATACTTCTCGTTCGCGAATCAATATTCTTCGGGTGGGGGTTTTCGTTTCCAATAGTGCTGGTGCCTAGGTACAAGTTATCTTTGTGTCACACTCCTATCAAACCTGATTTATTTAGCTTTCCGGGGGTGTCTTTGCGTGTGGGTTACGTGACCACGTGACCACGAGGTTCCCATCACAAGGGCTCATAGTCTCTCAAATGTACCCCTTCATCATTAACTCATCTACTTGCCTTTGAAGCTCCTTCGTCTCCTTGGGGTTGCTTCTATAGGCTGGACGGTTAGGAATCGAATCTCTAGGTACAAGGTCAATCTGATGTTAAATTCCCCTTGATGGTGGCAATCCACTAGGGATGTCTTTAGAGAATACATCATCAAACTCCTGCAACAAAGAAACAACCATTCTAGGAATAACAGAATCAAGATCGTTAGTGTTAAAATAAGTCTCCTTATATATAAGTAAGATCATCGGCTTGTTAGTGAAAAATGCAAATGTGATTTGAGCTCCTTTGCATAAAATTTAGGTTGTTTCTTTAATTTTTCCACACTATTATCATCACACAAGTATATTTTCTTCACTCCTTGGGTTCTACCTCCCACTCTTAACCACTTTAATTAATGATTTAGGTTTAGCCAAATCTGATGGTCTTCTGAATTTAGGTTCTGAATCATTGCAATCTCCATCTCCTTGAAATACTCATCCACGGACCTAAAACCCTGACTCAAACCCTGCAATTTCATATACAAATCTCTATAATAGTGGTTAGGCACAAATTGTCGTCTCATCAACACTTTCATCTTCTCCCACGATGCTATCGGCCTCTCCACTCCTTCTCCTACTAATCACATTCTGATCCCACTAAATCAGTGCATAATCTATCAACTCAGTGACTACCAATTTTACCTTCTTCGCCTCCAAAAAGTTATGGCAATAAAAAAAATCCAATCCACCATTTTCTCCCACTCCAAATACATTTTGGGATCATTTTTACCTTGAAAAGAAGGTATTTTCAGTTTGATAGCATCCAAATCACCATCGAAATCATCATGCCCCCCAAACACTACAGAAATTTCCCCTTTGGTTGAATTGACCCCTAGTTCCATTCCCAAAATCCCTTTGGTTTCTAGGATGCTGAAAACCTTCTCGATGGCCTATGCTCTGATCCTTAAAACCACCATCACCAATATCATGAACGTCCCCCTCAAAATCCTCACAATCAGCCCACCTTGCCTTTTCAGCCCTACTGCTACTGTTTGCTTTCGATTTAGCCCCAACCTTCCTCACATCTTGGGTGCTTGTACCAGCCTAGTTACCATGTTTCTCCACCCTATCAAGTATGTCACACACATTCCCTGATACGATCCAGGAAAGGTCAAATTCAGATTTTGACGTAAAATGTGCAACTATCCAGTTTTACGGCAACAATCATAATTCTCAATTCGACCGTTGGATCGAGCTGAAAGTTTACGTGGAGTCTTCTGACATGTTTTCCTACCTTGTTTTAAAAGTTCAAGTGAATCGAAGTTCGGAAAGGTATCGAAACACGGGTCAACAGAGGCTGTACGAATTTTGTTATTTACTTCCTTTGGACTTGTGGACTTCCTATATGGCTAGGATTCTTTTCCTAAAAGATCAAGATCAAAATTTTACATGATTTTCCGGATGCCCTTTTCCATATAGTGGATGTGGAATCGATACTCGGTGAGGAGGAGGTCTGGTCGCGGCAGGCTAGAGTAACGGTTCGAAGTGGCCATAACTTTTGATCCCACCGTTGTATCGCGATCAAAATTTTACCTAAGTTTCAGAAGGCATTTTTCCATATAGTGGAAGTGGCATCGATACTCGATGACGAGGAGATCTGGTCGCCCCAGGCTAGAGTAACGGCTCGTAAATGCCAAAACTATTGATCCGACCATTAGATATGGATCTAAATTTTACAGGAGTCTCTGGATGCCCTTTTCCATATAGTGGATGTGGAATCGATACTCGGTGAGGAGGAGGTCTGGTCGCGGCAGGCTAGAGTAACGGTTCGAAGTGGCCATAACTTTTGATCCCACCGTTGCATCGCGATCAAAATTTTACCTAAGTTTCAGAAGGCATTTTTCCATATAGTGGATGTGGAATCGATACTCGATGACGAGGAGATCTGGTCGCGCTAGGCTAGAGTAACGGTTCGTAAATGCAAAAACTATTGATCCGACCGTTAGATATGGATCTAAATTTTACAGGAGTTTCTGGATGCCCTTTTCCATATAGTGGATGTGGAATCGATACTCGGTGAGGAGGAGGTCTGGTCGCGGAAGGCTAGAGTAACGGTTCGAAGTGGCCATAACTTTTGATCCCACCGTTGTATCGCGATCAAAATTTTACCTAAGTTTCAGAAGGCATTTTTCCATATAGTGGATGTGGAATCGATACTCGTTGATGGGGAGCTCTGGTCGTGCTAGGCTAGAGTAACGGTTCATAAAGGCAATAACATTTGATCCCACCGTTAGATCTGGATCTAAATTTTACAAGAGTTTCCGGATGCCCTTTTCCATGTAGTGGATGTGGAATCGATTATATAAAGGATGTGGAATCGATTATCGGTAAGGAGGAGGTCTGGTCGCGCCAAGCAAGAATAACGGTTCGAAAGGGCCATAACTTTTGATCCGACCGTTGGATCATGATCAAAATTTTACTGGAGTTTCCGGAGGCACTCTTTTCATATAGTGGATGTGGAATCAATACTCGGTGAGGATGAGGTCTGGTCGCGCCAGGCTAGATTAACGGCTCGTAAAAGCAATAACTTTTGATCCGACCGTTAAATCTCAATCTAAATTTTACAGGAGTTTCTGGATGCCCTTTTCCATATAGTGGATGTGGAATCGATACACGGTGAGGAGGAGGTCGGGTTGCGCCAGGCTATAATAACGGTTTGTAAAGGCAATAACTTTTGATCCGACCGTTAGATATGGATCTAAATTTTACAGGAGTTTCAGGATGCACTTTTCCATATATTGGATGTGGAATCAATACTCGATGAGGAGGAGGTCTGGTCGCGGCAAGCAAGAATAACGGGTCGAAGGGGCCATAACTTTTGAACCGATCGTTGGATCGCGATCAAAATTTTACATGAGTTTCCGGAGGCCCTTTTCCATATAGTAGATGTGGAATCGATACTCGGTGAGGAGGAGGTCTGGTTGCGCCAGGCTAGAGTAACGTTTCGTAAGGGCCACAAGTTTTGATCCGACTGTTGGATCGTGATCAAAATTTTACTGGAGTTTCCGGAGGCACTCTTTCCATATAGTGGATGTGGAATCGATACTCGGTGAGGAGGAGATCTGGTTGCGCCACGCTATAGTAACGGTTCGTAAAGGCAATAACTTTTTATCCGACCGTTAGATCTAGATCTAAATTTTACAAGAGTTTCCGGATGCTCTTTTCCATAAAGTGGATGTGGAATCGATACTCGGTGAGGAGGATGTCTGGTCGGGCCAGGGTAGAGTAGCGGTTCGTAAAGGCCATAACTTTTGATCGGACCGTTGGATGGCGATCTAAATTTTACAGGAGTTTCCGGATGCCCTTTTCGATATAGTGGATGTGGAATCGATACTCGGTGAGGAGGAGGTCTGGTCACGCATGGCAAGAGTAACGGTTCGAACGGGCCATGACTTTTCATCCCATCGTTGGATCGCGATCAAAAGTTTACATGAGATTCCGGATGCCCTTTTCCATATAGTGGATGTGGAATCGATACACGGTGAGGAGGAGGTCTAGTCGCGCCAGGCTATAGTAACGGTTTGTAAACGCAATAACTTTTGATCAGACCGTTAGATATGGATCTAAATTTTGCAGGAGTTTCCGGATGCCCTTTTCCATATAGTGGATGTGGAATCGATAATCGATGAGGATGAGGTCTGGTCGCGCCAGGCTAGATTAACGGCTCGTAAAGGCAATAACTTTTGATCCGACCGTTAAATCTCGATCTAAATTTTACAGGAGTTTCCGGATGCCCTTTTCCAAATAGTGGATGTGGAATCGATACTCGGTGAAGAGGAGATCTGGTCGCGCCACGCTATAGTAACGATTTGTAAAGGCAATAACTTTTTATCCGACCGTTAGATCTAGATCTAAATTTTACAGGAGTTTCTGGATGCTCTTTTTCAT